>NC_053023.1:135560734-136168485 GCF_003073215.2 Triticum urartu | reverse complement strand
TTAATCCATTACCTATTGAAGAAATTCATGGTCTTGATAACCCGACACAGGTAGAAAAGGTAAATTCTCTCTATAGATATGATAAAGCTGAAATCCCATTTACTAAGTTTGCTAGCCCATGCTTAGATGAGTTTGATAAATTTATGGCTAAGAAAGAAGATTTTAGTGCTTATTTTGGTAGACAATTGAATTACAATTCAAATATGCTTGAACACTTGAGTGATTATATGGCTAATGTCAAAGGTAAACTTAAACTTATTAGTAAACATGCTTCTATGGTTACCACTCAAGTAGAAGAAGTACTTAAAGCTCAGAATGATTCGCTCAATGAATTGAATAGTAAGAACAATGATAATGCAGTTATAGTGGCTACTAGAACTGGTAGAATGACTCAGGAACCTTTGTATCCTAAGGACACCCTAAGAGAATTGAGCAAGATTCTCAGATAAATGATATAGATGCACCTAGTCCTTCTAATAGGAAGAAAAAGAAAAATGATAGGACTTTGCATGCTTCTAGTGAACCTATTACAAAAACACCTGAGAATCCAAATGATATTTCTATCTCTGATGCTGAAACACAATCTGTTAATGAACCTGAAACTAGTGATAATGTTAATGATAATGTTCATGATGATGCTCGACCTAGCAATGATAACGATATAGAAATTGAAGCCGCTGTTGATCTTGATAACCCACAATCAAAGAATCAACGTTATGATAAGAAAGACTTTGTTGCTAGGAAACATGGTAAAGAAAGAGAACCATGGGTTCAGAAACCCATGCCTTTTCCTCCCAAACCATCCAAGAAAAAGGATGATGAGGATTTTGAGCGCTTTGCTGAAATGATTAGACCTATCTTTTCGCATATGCGATTAACTGATATGCTCAAAATGAATCCTTATGCTAAGTATATGAAAGATATTGTTACAAATAAAAGGAAGATACCGGAAGCTGAAATTTCCACCATGCTTGCTAATTATACTTTTAAGGGTGGAATACAAAGAAACGTGGAGATCCAGGAGCACCCACTATACCATGCTCTTTTAAAAGAAATTATGTTAAAACTGCTTTATGTGATCTTGGAGCCGGTGTTAGTGTTATGCATCTCTCTTTATATCGTATACTTGATTTGAATAAGTTGACACCTACTAAAATATCTTTGCAAATGGCTGATAAATCAACTGCTATATCTATCGGTATTTGTGAGGATGTGCCTGTTGTAGTTGCAAACGTTACTATTATAACGGACTTTGTTATTCTTGATATTCTCGAGGACGATAGTATGTCTATTATTCTTGGAAGACCCTTTTTGAATACTGTAGGGGCTATTATTGATTGCACTAAAGGCAATGTCACTTTTCATGTTAATGGTAATGAGCATACGGTACACTTTCCGAGGAAACAACCTCAAGTTCATAGTATCAACTCTATTGGAAAAATTCCATCGATTATATTTGGAGGTTTTGAATTTCCTCTTCCTACTGTCAAGAAGAAATATGATATTGTTATTATTGGAGATGCGCATATCCCCATTGAGGTAACATAGTGTTATTCGAAATTTCTCCGGTTCCATGTTATTCGGAATGAGTTTGTTAACAAGACTTGATCAACCTTGTTAGTGGATTCCTTTTGATGAGCATGAGATGGATGAAACTAGAAGGCACAACCTTCTGTACCCCACTTTTAATTTCTATTATTTATATTAAATAAAATAAAAATAGTATTTTTTGTCTGTTAGCTGAACTATCTGTGCAATATAAAAATACCCCGAAAATAAAAGTTCTCCAAATGCCCTGAAATTTAAATATGATTTTTCCAGAATATTTGAGAATATTTGGCACTGAGAACACAACAGGAGGAGCTGGCACCTGGCCACTAGGGTCAGGGGCACGCCCTACCCCCCTGGGCACGCCCCCTGCCTCATGGGCCCACGGTGGCCCTCATCCACTCATTCTTTCACCCACATACTCCTTCTTCCTCCCTCAAACACGAATATCCAGCTCAAACCCGAGTCCAAGCTCATTTTGCTGCCATTTTCGATCTCCTTGCTCAAAGCACCTCTCACAAAACTGCTTGGGGAGATTGTTCCTTGGTATGTGACTCCTCCATTGGTCCAATTAGTTTTTGTTCTAGTGCTTTATTCATTGCAAATTTGTGCTGCTTAGGTGACCCTGTTCTTGAGCTTGCATGCCAAATTTATATGGTCAAAAGTAGTTTTGATGCATGATATAGGACCTAGGCACTTGTAGGAGTAGTGGCTATCAATTTTGTTGAGTTTGGTTACTTTTATTTTGAAGTTACTAAAAATTTCAAAAAAAATTTAGAGGGAGAAATATGCTTAGGAAAATGTACCAAGGTGGTTCTTCAAGAAAGCAAGGACCCAGGCTTGCAATGCGTAATGCTGATGAAGAGCCACCAAGAGACGCTCTAGTGCGTCCTTGTGAATGGCCTTCGGAAAACTTTATGGATCAAGCGGGAATTAAGGAAGAATTTAACGCTTATTTGCGTAACGCTGATCTTTTGAGCTTCGAGGAAGAAAAGTGCCGCCAGTACCACTATCTCACCAGTACCTTTGTGAGGAGGTTTGAATTTTCATCTTCACGTAATTCTCCAACTGTCCTATTTGATCTTTATGAAAATTCTTACACTATGGACTTAGAGGATTTTACCACTGCTTGCAAACTTCCACAATGGAGTAGTATCAGGGAACCTCGCCAATCTGAATTTAGAGATTTTCTCGCTAGTACAACTATGGGAGAATCTAGAGATATAACACAAGCTACCATAGGGAGCATTCACTTTCCTGCTATACATTATTTTGCTCTCTTCATAGGTAGATGCATTAATGATAAATATGAGGCATGTCACATGTGTGTCCCTGACCTCAGTATTCTTAGGAGTGCTATGTTAGGAGATAAATCTTATAATTTGGGAGCCATTGTTGCACGTAGGTTGCATCTTAATAGATCTAATGGAGATTTCTTTGGTGGAATTTATGCAACCCGCTTAGCTGATTTTCTCGGTGTGACCATATGCGAGGATGATATTGAATTGCCTCCCGCTTACCTAGATTTTAATGCTATGGTTCACCACCAGTTTGTTGAGAGGAGTGAATCACCTCTCCAGTATCGACTAATCTTTGACAGACGGCGTGCTGTCCATATTACTCTCCCTACTCCTGCCTTCTTTGATTATCCGGCAAAAGGAAGATATGTTATTACCAGAGAGGAGGCAGATGAGTACGAGAGGAGGGCGGAGGCCGCTCATCGCCACGCTGCAGCTCAGGAGGCGATAGTCGCTGCATCTCAGTACGACCCCAACTATTATTATGGATATCCGCCAGGCCAGCCGTGGCCATAGACCAACTTAGGCCAAAAGCCTAAGCTTGGGGGAGTACGTATTTCCCACCGACATTATATTCATGTTCACACACTCATTGCTAGATGTCGGTGCTCATACTTTTTCATTGTATCATCCATGCTAGTTTATTTTCCTTTTTATGCTTTCTTCTTGTGTGTTTAATAAACCTTAAGAAAAACCAAAAAAATTAGTTGTAGCTTTTAATTAGTTTACTTTCCATGCTTGTAGTAGTAATTAAAAAGAAAACCCAAAAAGATTTCATGTTCTTCTTTTGCTTGTTGGGAGCTTTCCCGTGTAAATAGTTTTATTTCTTTTCTTTTCTTTGGGGGTCGATAGGAGAAGACCATAATTGAATTGTTGAAGTAGCTCTTATATGCATTATTGTTGATCTGACAAAAGAGCCTATATTGCCTTGTCTTCTCCTGTTTATTGATGCTTGCAGATTCCAGCTTAGTCCAATGCACGTGCACTATTATTATTATTCACACTATTCGGTCGTGCAAGTGAAAGGCAATTATGACGATATATGATGGACTGACTGAGATGAGAAAAGCTGGTATGAACTCGACCTCTTTTGTTTTTGTAAATACGATTAGTTCATCATTCCTGATTCAGCCTATTATGAATAAACATGTTTGCAATGACAACTAGAGATCATAGTTTCTTGTGCCATGCTTGATTAGCTAGAAGCTTCTAATGGTTTACCTTGCGTGCCAACATGCTATTAAAATGGTTGTGATGTGGTATGATAGGGTGGTATCCTGCTATGAATGATTTAAGTGACTTGACTTGGCACATGTTCACGCATGTAGTTGAAACAAAGTCAACATAGCCATCACGATATTTATGTTCATGGTGGATTATATCCTACTCATGCTTGCATTCGGTGTTGATTAATTTTAATGCATGTTCATGACTATTGTCACTCTCTAGCTGGTCGCTTCCCAGTCTTTTGCTAGCCTTCACCTGTACTAAGCGGGAATACTGCTTGTGCATCCAATCCCATAAACCCCAAAGTTATTCCATATGAGTCCACCATACCTACCTATATACGGTATCTACCTGCCGTTCCAAGTAAATTTGTATGTGCCCGACTCTAAACCTTCAAATAAATATCCTGTTTTGTATGCTCGAACAGCTCATGTATCAACTAGGGTTGTCTGTATCTTCCATGTTAGGCGGGTTATTCTCAAGAGGAGTGGACTCCGCTCCTCACTCACGAGAAAGTGGCTGGTCACTGGGATGCCCAGTCCCATGCTTTATGCAAGCTAAATCAAAATAATTGCAAACAAAACTCCCCCTGGGACTGTTGTTAGTTGGAGGCACTCGTTGTTTCGAGCAAGCCATGGATTGATGCTTGTTGGTGGAGGGGGAGTATAAACTTTACCATTCTGTTTGGGAACCACCTATAATGTGTGTAGCATGGAAGATATCGCCATCTCTTGGTTGTTATGTTGACAATGAATGTATACCGCTCAAAATATTATTCACCTCTATTTCAAAACCGAGCTCTGGCACCTCTACAAATCCCTGCTTCCCTCTGCGAAGGGCCTATCTATTTACTTTCATGTTGAGTCATCATCGTCTTATTAAAAAGCACCAGTTGGAGAGCACCACTGTCATTTGCATTCATTACTGTTAGTTTACATTGAGTATGACTTGACTGGATCTCTTTTACCATAAATTACAATGTCTAGTCAGTCCTTGATCTTTAAAGGTGCTCTGCATTTATGTTTTGCGGTCTCAGAAAGGGCTAGCGAGGTACCATCTTGTTATATCATATTATGATTGTTTTGAGAAAGTGTTGTCATCCGAGATTTATTATTATTGCTCGCTAGTTGATTATGCCATTGATATGAGTAAACATGAGACCTATGTGTTATTGTGAATATGGTTACTTCATAATCTTTGCTGAAAACTTGAATTTTGGCTTTACATATTTACAACAACAAGAGCAAACAGAGTTTGTAAAAGTTTTTCTTTATCACTTTCAGTTTATCAACTGAATTGCTTGAGGACAAGCAAATGTTTAAGCTTGGGGAAGTTGATACGTCTCCGTCGTATCTACTTTTCCAAATACTTTTGCCCTTGTTTTGGACTCTAACTTGCATGATTTGAATGGAACTAACCCAGACTGACGCTGTTTTCAGCAGAATTGCTATGGTGTTATTTATGTGCAGAAACAAAAGTTCTCGGAATGACCTGAAACTTCACGGAACATCTATTCGGAGATAATAAACAATCCTTGCAAAAGATGAAGAACAGGGGGCCCACCACCTGTCCACGAGGGTGGGGGGCACGCCCCCTACCTCGTGGGCCCCCTGGAGCTCCTCCGACCTCAACTCCAACTCTATATATTTGCTTTCGGGGAGAAAAAATCAGAGAGAAGAATTCATCGCGTTTTACGACACGGAGCCGCCGCCATGCCCTAAAACCTCTCGGGAGGGCTGATTTGGAGTCCGTTCGGGGCTCCGGAGAGGGGAATCCGTCGCCATCGTCATCATCAACCATCCTCCATCACCAATTTCATGATGCTCACCGCTGTGCGTGAGTAATGTCATCGTAGGCTTGCTGGACGGTGATGGGTTGGATGAGATCTATCATGTAATCGAGTTAGTTTTGTTAGGGTTTGATCCCTAGTATCCACTATGTTCTGAGATTGATGTTGCTATGACTTTGCTATGCTTAATGCTTGTCACTAGGGCCCAAGGGCCATGATTTCAGATCTGAACCTATTATGTTTTCATCAATATATGAGAGTTCTTGATCCTATCTTGCAAGTCTATAGTCACCTATTATGTGTTATGATCCGTTAACCCCGAAGTGACAATAATCGGGATACTTACCGGTGATGACCATAGTTTGAGGAGTTCATGTATTCACTATGTGCTAATGCTTTGTTCTGGTACTCTATTAAAAGGAGGCCTTAATATCCCTTAGTTTCCATTAGGACCCCGCTGCCACGGGAGGGTAGGACAAAAGATGTCATGCAAGTTCTTTTCCATAAGCACGTATGACTATATTCGGAATACATGCCTACATTACATTGATGAACTGGAGCTAGTTTTGTGTCACCCTAGGTTATGACTGTTACATGATGAACCGCATCCGGCATAATTCTCCATCACCGATCCATTGCCTACGAGCTTTCCATATATTGTTCTTCGCTTATTTACTTTTCCGTTGCTATTGTTATCATCACTACAAAATACCAAAAACATTACTTTTGCTACTGTTACCTTTTGTTAATGTTACCACCACTATCATATTACTTTGCTACTAAATACTTTGCTGCAGATATTAAGTTTCCACGTGTGGTTGAATTGACAACTCAGCTGCTAATACTTGAGAATATTCTTTGGCTCCCCTTGTGTCGAATCAATAAATTTGGGTTGAATACTCTACCCTCGTAAACTGTTGCGATCCCCTATACTTGTGGGTTATCACACTGCTGTTGCTGCTGTGCGGCTGCAGCAGCTGCCCAGCGCCGCCTCGCTCGTCGGCCCCGCATGCCGCCTTGCTCCGCCGCCCGCGCGCCGTCCTGCTCCCACCACCTCTGCTCGCCCGCGCCGGCCCCGCTTGCACCGTGCTTCCTTCCCCCTCCCGCTCCTTCGCTTCTGCACGCGCGCGCATCCGTGCTCGGCCACCGCCCGCTCCGGCCACTGCTCCGCCACTGCTGCTGCGCCGCCATGGACTCGCCTGCTGCTGCTTCGTGTCGCGGACGCCGCTTGCCTCGCTCACTCCCACGCGCGCCGCCCTGCCCATCCGCAGCTATTCGCCGGCCACCACTCCGGCCGCCCGACCGGCGCCCCATGGCTCCGTGCCTCCCCGCGCCTCGCCTCCGCCCTCTCCTCCTCCCACAGTCGCGCCACCGCGCCCGCCCGCGCGCCACTGATCGCGCCGGTGCCACCCCTCGCCTCGACCCGCCGTGGCCCCGGCTAGCCCCGCCGGCTTGCCCCGTCGTCGGTGCCCTGACGGCCTCGTCCCGCCCTGCGGGCGAGTGCCTGCTCGGGTGCGCCCGCACCCGGTAGCCCGCCCCACTAAGGCCCCCTGGCCCTATGACACATGGGGCCCATGACCCCATAATGTTTAAAAAACAATTAAAAATAATAATTGATTAATGAATGAATTAATTACAGAATTAATTAAGTTAATTAATCATAGTTAGATTAATCTAATCACTAATTAACCTAATTAACTGTTAGTTAATTAATCAATCAATGATAGTCGAGACCCACACGTCAGTTGACTAAGTCAACACCCTGTTGACTGCTGACGTCAGCATGCACTATTCTTGATAATGTTGATTTAAAATAATTAAATAAATGCTAAAAATGATTTAAATCTTTTAAAATTAATTTAAAATAAACCGTAGCTCGGATGGAAAAACTTTGTACATGAAAGTTGCTCAGAACGACGAGACGAATCCGAATACGCAACCCGTTCGTCTGCCACACATCCCTAGCATAGCAAACACGCAACTTTCCCCCTCCGGTTCATCTGTCCGAAAACGCAAAACACCGAGGATATTTTCCCGGTTGTTTCCCCCCTTCACCATTATCACCACCTACTGTGTTAGGGCACACCTAGCATCGTTACCTGTCATGTCATGCATCGATATGCAGCTGTTTGCATTGTACTCATTGTTTCTTCCCCCTCTTCTCTCCGGTAGACTACGAGACTGACGCCGCTGCTGGTGCCCCAATCGACTACGTTGTTGACGACCCCTCCTTGCCAGAGCAACCAGGCAAGCCCCCCCCTTTGATCATCCCGATATCGCCCATTCCATTCTCACATGCTTGCATTAGATTTTGCTACTGTTATTGATTGCTCCTATTCTGATGCATAGCCTGCTTTTGTAACCTGCTCATTGTACCTTACTTGCTTATCCTAAACTGCTTAGTATAGGTTGGTTAGTGATCCATCAGTGACCCTGTAAGTGCATGTAGTGCCACCCCTAGTTGGTTTTGGAGTATTGACGACAAACCTAGTTGAGGGACTAATGTGTTTGTGAGAATTGCAGGATAAAACAGGTAGAAGTCCCTCATTGATTCGGTTTTCCTACCAGAGATGACCCCTAAAAATGTAAGAAGACATTGAAGTCAAAGGTGGTATGTGAAGACATTCACATTGAAGACTATGACAAGAGAAGACATCGCATGAAGACTATGGAGCGCGAAGACTTAGTTCTTTCGTCGTTCTTTTTCTTCTTTGTTGAGTCATAGGAACCACCGTACTGTTAAGTGGGGTCCAAGTGAACCAGTCAGAATGACTGAAGTGATGCTTAACCAAAATCCTATGTCTTCGAGTGAAGACTATGAGAGCAAATCTTGTCCAGAGTTGGATAAGTCAGCTTTGCTTGTAGCTCAAGTAAAGTTGCCGTGTGTGTTTGAAATCTGACCGTTGGAACACGTGTCAGTTCCTTAGTGACCAAGGGTCATTTCGGACAAATCAGGTCGGGTTGTCTAGTGGCTATAAATAGCCCACCCCCTACAACCTTAAACGGTTGGCTGCTCAGAGTTAGTACACGGCTTTTGTCGTTTGAGAGCAACCCACCTCGAAGCCTTTGAGAGAGAATTCCTTGTGAGGATAAAGCCCTAAACACCCAGAGCCAAAGAGTGTTAGGCATCACTTAAGTCTTCCTGTCTGTGTGATCTGAAGACTTATTACACTTGAGGACTGTGAATCCTCCAGCCGGTTAGGCGTCGCGTTCTGAGCATCCAAGAGTCATTGTGGATCGCCGATGAACGAAGTCTGTGAAGGTTTGGAAGTCTACCTTGAAGACTTACCAGAGTGATTGGGCGAGGACTGGGTGTCGTTAGCTCAAGGGAAATAAGGTGAAGACGAGGTCTTCTGAGTTGAATCTCAGCCTCCCTAACCAGACGTACAGTTGTCACAGCAACTGGAACCGGTCCAACAAATCATTGTCTTCAACGAGTCACTGGTTTCATCCTTCCCTTCTCTTTACTTACTGTTGGTCCTTGTGAAGTCATGGTATGATTGCTTTATCTTTTTTCTTCACTGAGTGACTGCTTGTTCTGATTGGCTTCACAATATCTTCCTACCTGATCTTTACTGCCTAGCTGCTATTAGTCATTGTGCTTTCACTCCATTGAATACTTGACTATGGTTTGCCTAGTGTAGTCTACCTTCCGCTGCATGGTAATAGGTTTATTTCTATCGTTTGTCTTCGAAACTTCCATGTTTTGAAGACTTTCATAAAAATCGCCTATTCACCCCCCCTCTAGTCGATCACTAGCACTTTCAATTGGTATCAGAGCAAGGTACTCCCTTGTTCTGTGTGATTCGGTTTAACCACCTGGAGTTTTAGCTATGTCGACTGTGGGGATAATTAAAGTCTCCGCTGCGTGCCCTGTCTTCGATGGAACTGAATATCCCTACTGGAAGAATAAGATGCGCATGCATCTTGAAGCCATTGATGTCGACCTATGGTATGTCGTCAAGAATGGCGTTCCCAAGGCTAGTGAAGGTGTCACCGCTGCTGATGTCAAGAAGTTCGTTCAACTGGACTCCACTGCCAAGAACATCGTCTGTGGTCATCTGACCAAAGGACAGTATGGCCGCGTGAGTGCTTTGGAAACATCTAAGCTAGTCTGGGACTGGCTCTCCAAGGTCAACGAAGGCGTCTCAACCCAGAGAGATCAGAGAATCAGTGTCCTTCACAACCTCTTCAACCGCTTCAAGAGAAATGACAATGAGAATGTCCAGCTCATGTTTGATCGACTCACTGACATCACAAATGAGCTTCAAGCCCTCGGCGCTACTGAGATCACCAAGCATGAAGTCGTCAAGACACTCCTGAGATCACTTGACAACTCGTTTGACACCCTAGCCCTAATAATTCAAGAACGTCCTGACTTCAAGACACTCGATCCGTCTGACATACTTGAGAGGCTCAACACACATGAGTTTCAACTTTCTGAGAAAAGAGATATCTGCGGTCCCAACTATGGGCGAACTCGTGCCTTGGAGGCAAAAGCCGTCTCCTCAATTGAAGAAGAATCTGACAGCAGTTCTAATGATCCTGAAGACATTGGAAAGGAGCTTGCTATGCTTGTGAAGAAGTTCCAAAAATTCACCAAGAAGAAAGGCTTCAGAAAGTCTTCACGATCAAGCTCAAGGAATGATGAAGCTTCTGCTCATGACTACAAGAAGAGAACATGCCACAAGTGCAAGAAACCTGGCCACTACATCTCTGAGTGTCCGCAGTGGGACAATGAGAACAACAACAAGAAGAAGAGCAAGGAGTACGACTCTGACGACAAGAAGAAGAACAAATACTCAAAGTCTTCTTCCAAGTCTTCCTCAAAGTCTTCATCACACAAGAAGAGATCATCTGGCAAGGCTCGTGCGTTTGTTGGCAAGGAAATGGATTCGGAGGAGGAATCCGCTTCTGAGGAGGCGGAGGTGGAGTCTGAGGAGAAGTCCGATTCTGGTGTGGCAAGTCTGGCTACAGCCTACGTTACCAAGTCCATCTTCAACACTGAAGACAATGTCACCAACGCCGATGCTAATGACAAGGACGACTCCACTCCCACCTACTGCTTCATGGCATGCGGTGCCAAGGTAAACTCACGCGCCACTCACTATCAAACGTCAAGTGAAGATGACTCTGATTGTGGTTCCAAACCTAGCTACAAAACACTTGCTAAAATTGCAACTGAACAACAGAAAGCTATGGAACATATTCAAAAACTATTAGACAAAAGCGATGACCTGTTGGACGGTGAAATGACTCGATCTTAGTCCTTAATTGAAGACATAAAAAATCTTCATGTTAAGTATGAGGAACTTGAAAGTCGTCATGAAACGCTCTCAACATCTCATGAAAAGCTTTCCTATGATTATGTTCAAAGGAAGCAAGATCTTGAAAAATTGAGAGCGGCTCATGAAGATCTTCAAAAGGAAAACGAGTCACTTTGCGCCAAACAGATCAGTTCCACTCAGGAAGGTTTTGAACCACCATGTCTTAAATGCATTGAGCGTGATAACGCTACTTCTGTTGCCGAATGTTCTACAGCTACTACTGTTGCAATATCTTCAACTGTTGATGTGATAACTAACCCCTCTGCTGAGGATGCCACTGCTATTGCTGATGAGAATGCTAGGTTGAAGACATTGCTTGAAACAGGGATGTTCAAAAGTCTCAAAGGGCATCAGACACTATGTGATGTCCTCAAAAGGCAGATCCTGAACCGAAACCCTAGGAAAGAGGGTGTTGGGTTTGAAAGGAAAATGAATGCTGATGGCTCTTACTGGAAACCTGAGCAGTACCCCAAAACCACATGGGTTGCTGCAAAGGGACCTTCAGTGGATCCATCCACCCTATCTGGCTTCACTTGTGCTAATCCCATTTTTATTGATGAATCCTTTGATGCAAACTATAAACTGTTTAAGAATCAGAATGGTGAAGTGTTTGCCAGGTACATTGGTACTAACTGCAGGAATGGGCCACCTATGAAGAAGGTCTGGGTGCCGAAAAGGTGTTTGGAGAATCTTCCTATGAATGTCGTCATGACACCACAAGTGAAGAAGACAAACCCCAGACCACAGGCTTCATATGGCCCAAAGGCTTCATATAGACAGAGGACTCACCTGAGTGGCACTAATGCAAATGTTTTGCAGGGAAGCCATACTCAGGCCTATGAATATGAGCGCGGTTCATCAAACCGCCATGTTCATAAGACCAAGAACTATTCTGCTTATTCTTATGAGTACTATTATCCACCTGCAAGACTTTTTGCTAGGGCTCCAAAGCCAAAGTTCTCAGATGCTGCACTTAGACTCATTGCTTCGAAGCCACCCTTGAAGATGTGGGTGGCTAAGAAAGCTTAACTCTCTTTTGCAGGGAAAGGTCTCCAGCCGAAAACCAAAATCGTCTGACACTATTGCTGGGGACCTTAAACATCTTGTAGGGCGCAAGATCAAATGCCCAAATGGTCTTATTGTGTACTTTGTTCCTGAGTCGCTTGCTACTTGCCCTATCAGTCCTAATCTCGATCTAAGCTTTCATAATCCACTGGCTCGTCAAATGTTTTTGCTTCACAATTCTCTTCATGAAGCCTATCCCCCTAACTACACTGTAGGGTACGACACCAGCTGCTTCAGAATGGATTGTTGATAGTGGGTGTACCAATCACATGACTGGCAAGCGAAGCCTTCTTATGGACTCAACCTTACGTCCATCTGACAAAAGTCACATCACATTTGCTGACACTGGTAAAAGTAAGGTATTGGGTCTAGGTAGAGTTGCAATCTCAAAGGATCAACACATGGATAAAGTCATGCTTGTTGAATCCCTAGGTTTCAACTTAATGTCTGTCTCAATGCTTTGCGATTTAAACATGATTGTGATGTTTGGAAAATATCGTTGCCTTGTTCTAATGGAATCTGACAAGTCTCTAGTGTTTGAAGGGTATCGGAAAGATGATTTGTACGTGGTAGATTTCTCAGCAGGACCACAACTTGCCGTATGTCTTCTAGCAAAAGCTTCAGAATGCTAGCTCTAGCATCGGAGGCTAGGGCATGCTGGCATGAGGAACTTGCACACTCTTGCAAGAAAGAAGCATGTCATAGGCATCAAGGGCATCAAGTTCAAGAAGGATCACTTATGCGGTGCCTGTGAAGCAGGAAAGATGACAAGGGCCAAGCATCCCTCGAAGACAATCATGACAACGACTCAACCCTTCGAACTGCTCCACATGGACCTTTTCGGTCCCACACATTACTCAACTCTTACTACTACTGCTTGTCTCTATGGCTTTGTCATTGTTGATGATTATTCAAGATATACTTGGGTGCATATAATCCTCTACAAGATTGAAGTGCAGGATGTCTTCAGACGCTTCGCCAATTGAGCCATGAACAACTATGGCGTCAAGATAAAGCACATCAGAAGTGACAATGGCACTGAATTCAAGAACACTGGGCTAGATACATATCTTGATACTTTGGGCATCACACATGAATTCTCAGCTCTGTACACGCCACAGCAGAATGGCGTCGTCGAACGCAAGAACAAAACACTTATTGAGATGGCTCGAACGATGCTTGATGAATACAAGACTCCAAGAAAATTCTGGCCTGAAGCCATTGATACTGCATGCCATATCATCAACCGTGTTTATCTTCACAAGCTTCTGAACAAGACCTCCTATGAGCTCCTTACTGGCAAGAAGCCAAATGTCAGTTACTTCAGAGTATTTGGTGCCAGGTGCTGGATCAAGGATCCACATCACACTTCAAAATTTGCACCAAAAGCACATGAAGGTTTTATGCTTGGATATGGAAAGGATTCGCACTCCTACAGAGTCTTCAACCTCTTTCACTATAAAGTGGTTGAAACTGTGGATGTGCGGTTTGATGAGACTAACGGCTCGCAAAGAGAGCACCTGCCAAATGTGCTAGATGAAGTTCCATCCAGTGAATCAATCAAACTTATGGGAACTGGAGAAATCATACCATTTGAAGCTTAGCCTGAAGAGAAACTTATCATCTCCGCACCTGATCAACCTGAAGACAATGCTCAGCCTGAAGACAATCCTTCTAACGATGAAAATGATCAGCAAGAGCAAAATCTTTGTCCTGTACATCCTCGTGTTGCAAATGAAGTGCAGATTGAGAGAATAATTGATAGCATCAATGCACCAGGTCCACTCACTCGTTCAAGGGCAACACAACTAGCAAATTTCTGTGGGCACTTCGCATTTGTCTCAATATCTGAACCCATGAAAGTTGATGAAGCCTTCATGGAACTTGAATGGATTCAAGCTATGCAAGAAGAGCTTCAACAGTTTGAGCTAAATAATGTATGGGAACTGGTTAAGCGTCCTGATCCTCGCAAGCACAATATAATAGGCACCAAATGGATATATCTCAACAAGCAAGATGAGCATGGTCAAGTTGTCAGAAACAAAGCTCGTCTCGTTGCTCAAGGATATACTCAAGTTGAAGGGATTGACTTCGATGAGACATTTGCTCCTGTGGCTAGACTTGAAGCCATACGCATACTGCTGGCCTATGCAAATCATCATAACATTCTTCTGCATCAAATGGATGTGAAGAGCGCTTTTCTCAATGGAAAGATTGACGAAGAAGTGTATGTTGCACAACCGCCTGGCTTTGAAGATCCAAAACATCCTGATATGGTGTACAAGCTCAACAAGGCACTGTATGGCCTCAAACATGCCCCTAGGGCTTGGTATGACACACTCAAAGACTTCCTGAAGAGCAAAGGCTTCAAACCTGGTTCCCTCGACCCCACTCTCTTCACGAAGACATATGACGGTGAACTGTTTGTGTGCCAAATATATGTGGATGACATTATCTTCGGCTGCACCAATCAGAAATACACTGATGAGTTTGGATATATGATGCAAGAGCAATATCAGATGTCCATGATGGGAGAGCTGAAGTTCTTCCTTGGTCTTCAAATACGTCAGCAATGCAACGACATCTTTATATCTCAAGAGAAATACCTCAAAGATTGCCTGAAGAAATTTGGAATGCAAGATTGCAAAGGCTACACGACACCAATGCCAGCCAAACATCATCTGGGTCCCGACGACAATGGTAAAGAGTTCGATCAAAAGGTATACCACTCCATGATTGGTTCCTTGCTTTATTTATGTGCATCTAGGCCAGATATCATGCTTAGTGTTTGCATGTGTGCCCGGTTCCAAGCGACACCAAAGGAATCACATCACTTAGCTGTGAAGCGAATTCTCAGATATTTGGCTCACACCCCAACACTAGGATTATGGTATCCAAAGGGCTCGGAGTTTGATCTAGTTGGATTCTCGGATGCTGATTATGCTGGTGACAAGGTGGATCACAAGTCTACATCAGGCACATGTCATTTTCTAGGACGATCACTTGTATGTTGGTCTTCAAAGAAGTAGAACTGTGTATCTCTCTCCACTGCTAAATCTGAATACATTGCTACTGGATCTTGCTGCACTCAGCTTCCATGGATGAAGCAAACACTCAAAGACTATGGCATTCACCTGAAGCAAGTACCACTCTACTGCGACAACGAAAGCGCCATCAAGATTGCCAACAACCCAGTTCAGCACTCGAAGACAAAGCACATTGAAATTCGTCATCACTTTCTCAAAGATCATGTTGTGAAGGAAGATATTGATATCATACACGTCAACACTGAAGTGCAATTGGCAGATATCTTCACCAAGCCCTTGGATGAGACTGGTTTTGCAAGTTACAGTGTGAGCTAAATATCTTGGAATCCTCAAATGTCCTGTGATCAGGCACACATCCTAGCACTTATGCATGTTGACGACTTAGATGTGCAACACACGAAGTAAAGTATATCTTCAATCAATGAAGACTTACATTCTGAGTGTGAATACATTAACGTGGAATTTGACTTCAGAGCACCACGATAATTGTGCGCAGTGTCTGGGTCTAATACTTCCTATACGGTGGGTAACGCCACCACCAAATTCTTCTGTTTGAAGTGTTTTACCCATGGCGTTACATGTGCTATGTCTTCACATTTTGTTTTCTTCATTTTCAACTTGTCTTCATGATTATCTTCACTATGTTGACTTGACTGTCTTCTGATATATACATACTAGTGTTCTGTCCTCTACAGCATTCACTTATAGCTACGTCTTCCTTATTGAATCTTTTGAACTAAGTGAATGTGATCGGACCCTAATATCTCTATGCTTTCTATCTCAAACTCTATCTGTCCAAATCATATGCATTCTATTGAAACTGTCGAATGTCTTCTCTGCGTCCTAGTCAGCAGAAGATACAGAGAGAAACAATAAGTCCGTTTTCAATGCTAATTCCTCCACCTGAAACCCAGAGAAGTGGGAACGACCACCCGACAATCCAGGCGTGCGTGGGAACGTGGAACAACCTCCGATATGTTGCATGATGGCCACGTGTCCTTTAGATGTGAATCGCCAGGGGCACATGTGTAATAACACTGTGCCGTCCCTGTCCCTATAAATACACGCCTCACCACAGTCATTATCCTTTCTTCCACTCTCGAACAAACCCTAGCGCCACCGCTAGCCCTCGATGACGCCGACGATGAAGTGCTTAGCTGCCGCGACCTCACCGACGCCGTCTTCACGCCGGCCGCGGATATCGTCTTCTCCGCCGTCGCCGTAGGTGTCCTCCGTCGCCAAGATAGGGCACGGATGATCGAACTGCTCGGCCTCCTCTCCCACTCCGTCTAGTAGTTCTTCGTGTGGTAAATAAAACCTCCTTTTTACGGCCCCTTTGATCCTATAGATTCATCACTTTCTACCACAAGCAGTTTCTGTTCACACAAGTTGGATCTATTTCATACTGCATCTCATAATATGCCTAGTATGTTCACTTATGCTTCACAAAGTAGTTAGATTCCTCACTTGTACTTATTCATGGATTTGTACAAATCTGGAACCAACTCTCTATCTATGAGTGAATGTCTTCGCACTATGAGGTCAATGTCTTCTAAACTGATTTATCTTCAAAATCTTCTGAGAATGCATATGACCTCTTCCCCTTCCCTCGCACCTTAATGCTGTCACAGGTACATGTCTGTGGGAGAATCCCTTGGTTCTCATAGTCTGCATTCATTTGCAGAATTCTTACAGCATCATATAAATTCTCTCGAAGCCAGTTCTTGTTTGACCAGCAAGCAGAAGCTTTTGAAACCTTTGAACGTGTTGAAGCCATTCAGTTTGAAGTTCATGGCACCAGATAAACCTACAAGAAAGGGTGGCAGACAGCGTCATGGCAACACCTCAAGAGATTTGCCTCCTGACCTCTATGAGCTGTACAAGACAGATCCAGAGGACTATAATCAGCGAAAAACTCAAATCCAATGGATTCGAAGATATTGGGCAGAACAGTGGTTCAAGTACAGGTTCGTGACCCAGGAGTATGCTAAGAAGAATGCCATCAAACGACAATGGGGAGACATTCTATACAGAAATCTTCAACCCAAGTCCAGAGCTGAAGCCATTGAACAAGGCTTCTATCCTTGCATGGTCCGTGGACCGCAGCCTGCGGATGCAAACCCATCTTCATTACTGTGGTGCCGCGATGATAATCTGTTCAAGCGCAACCTTCAGTTTGCCAGGAACTCGGCCAAAGAGAACAAGAAGTCATGAGGCTTAGACTTCAATCCAGGCCCCTCTGCTCCTCGTGCTGATGGCACACGCGAAGCTAAACCCAATCTTGTTGGGCCCTTCTACAACCTGGAAGGTCTCATCACTCATATCATGGTTCAAGGGACAGTCGTGGATGAGCCTGCAGATGACGCTGAATCTGATGAAGCGCCTGCACCGTCGAAGCCAAAGAAACTGAAGAAGCCTAAAGCTTCAAAGCCTGCTCCTGCACCAAAGGTCTTACAGGAGAAGCCTCTGGCCACTGCATCTCCTGAACACACTGTGCAGTCTGAATATTTGTCACGCATCTCCAAGCCCTCGAGAGTAAAGATGCCCTTGCAACCCACCAGCCAAGAACTGACAGCTGCTGCTATTCTGCGCAACGACGCCATTGATTTGTCCAGCGATGAAGATCTTGCAGATGACGCTCTTGAGCAACTGATCAAGAGCAAAGAAGAAGCATAAATCTTCAATGATTTGTCTCTCTTTGATGTAGCAATCCTTCACAACTTCATTGATGAGTGGTTTGAAACCCCCAATCTCAGCTTTGATGATCTGCAACTTCCAATTGGCCTCAGCGTCGCTTTCATGGGCGCCATTGCTTCTGAGCTAGCTCTAGCGCAGCGCATCGTTGAACTGAAGCAAAAGATCGACTATGAGAAAGCTCAGTTCAAGCAGCACATGGCAAAGCTCAGCGTGCAAGATGTCAAGAACTTCAAGACTATGCTGCACGACTTCAAGGAAGCCTTTCTCAAGAAATGCGAAGAAGCTAAAGGTTCTCGTGAGCGCATGAAGAGTCTGGCTGACAAGTGCATGAAAGTCTACAATGAAGCTGAAAAGCGCAAGCCTCTTGGGCGTCCTGGCATCGATCCCAGGATGGCTACAAAGAAGAAGAAGAAGCCAGCTGTGGCCGAACCCGAAGCAACAAGGTAGGAAGCACATCCCATTGTCTTCCCAGCCAGTATGACACGCTCGAAGCCTAAGGTCCCCATAGTGGCTTCAGAATTAAAGAAGACAAGGGCTGCCGAGGCTGAAGCCAGAAAGAGGAAACATCCTAAAGCTTCTGATGTCGCTCCCTCCAAGAAGAAGTGCAAAACCAAGAAAGATCGGGCTGCTCCCACAGAGCCCCTTATTGTTGAGCCCATCTCGGTTGCTCGTCCTGCCTCTTCGCATCAAGAACGATGAATGGTAATTCATGAGCCTGCTTCCACAGAGGCTCCTGAAGCTGAAGACATTCCAGCAGTTGACCCCACCGCTGCTGAAGACATTGGTCACCATGACAATGTTGAAGATGATGAAGTCCTTCCTTAGATCGAGCACCAATTGGTATCATCGCCTGTGCTTACGCACAGCGAACTCATCAGCATTGGTCGTTCTCTGACGCCAACTGCTCAGGATGCATCTTGGGCTGATCACCCACAGAGACAAGACACTCCAAGCTCTCCCCAACCGCAAGCTACCCCAACAGTGCAAGATGATGATGACTTTGAGGCCCAGCACACTCCATCTCCACAAGCGCCGCCCACATTATGCAGGCTTCGCAAAGGACCAAGGCCCCAAGTCACTCCCGCAATGCACGTGTCTGAATCCGAAGCCAAAATGGCTGAAGATGTTCCGGCTGCATCAGCCGATGAAGAAGAGGATGAAGAAGAAGCCCCAAGAGTTTCAAGAGTTGCTACACCCCAGTCTCACCAAGATGTTGTCCTCGAGGAGAACGTGACCGACCCTCCAGCTTATGAAGTGGAGGTCAATAACCCTGAGGCGGTCACCAATATCGCCGCTGACGCCAATGACGTTGTCATGGCTGAAGCCAATATGGCGCCGGAAGCCAATAAGGCGCCGGAAGCCAATGAGGCGCCAGAAGTCAATGCTGCAACACCTGAAGTCAATGCTGCAGCACCTGAGGTCCAAGTACCTGAAGCACATGTGGCCCCTGAAGCCCATGAAGACAATGCCAATGCCCCTGTTCCCCCTCCAAGATCTCACACAATGGAGCTGGCATTTGATCGTGGTCAGCCAGTTATGGTTCGATGGCCCATTCTGACTCCTCCGCCTGCTGCTAGTCCACAATTTGAGTACCACATCGAGCACATGCCTCAAGTCCAAAAGCCCAAGACATGACTTCCACGTTTCCCAGGCACTGCCACTTCACCTGGGGTCTTCAATGCGAATGGCTTCGTGGCACATAATACCTTCTTCAACAGCTCCAAGAACCCTTATACCAAACCGCGCATTTCCTCAGGTCGGTTCTGGAGCTATTAGCAGCGCAGCTACTATTCCTGTGTCCTATACAATCAAGGGCGCATATTTCCACATATGCGCCTCGACTCTGAAGCTATAGCTGGTCTGCCCTACCTCGAAGAAGCATTGGACTGCTTCAGAGATGCTGGTCTGTTGTAGTTCATCACTGACAAGGAGCACTGGAATGAAGAATTGCTGCTTCAATTCTACGCCACTCTTCATATTCGAGGCTACAACAGGGATCCGAAGACTTGGGTCCTTGAGTGGATGACAGGCAATGTCCATCATGAAGCTAAAGCTCTTGATATCATTGAGCTCATAGGCCTGCACACTCCTGGTGAATACTATGAACCAGGTTGTCAACAACATCAAAATGCCTTGGAAAACATCTTTCAGAAGCCAGAACCCAATATGAGTCAAATGCTGAGCATGATGAAGCCTCTGCCTCATGACGCTGAATACCCATCTGAGTTCTTTGTTGAAGACCTAGAGTACCTGCCTCACACCATTTACCACATCATCAGGAAGACTCTATGGCCTATCAAAGGACACTCATCTGCAGCGAAGCTTGAAGGAGCAATGAAGACTTTGGTTTTCTATATCTTCAATGGCATCAGCTTCAATGCTCAAGACTTCTTCATCAGGCAGTTGGCTGCGTCTGGCTCCGACATCTTTGGGTTGAAATTCTATGCTCCATGGGTCATGCGTCTGATCAAGCGTCACTCAACCTTCAACTATCAGCCGTCTGCGCGCAATCATCTTATATTCTTGCCCGAGGTTGATCTGTTAGTTGAAGCCATTTACCCAGAGCCTGCTAAGGATCCCATTTATCTTCACAATGCTGATCACCAAAGCTTCACCCAGCCCATTGAAGGAATTCCAGCAGTGTCTCGTGTTTATCCCCTTGCTGGAAACACACGTGCCCCTCGTGCTCAAACTGATGCCAGTGGTAGCACCATTGCGCAAAGGCCTCAAAGACGATCTCGTGTCCTCAATGACCGAGAGCTTCTCGTCACGCTGCATCAGAAACAGGACAAACATCATGACTGGCTTAAGCATCAGATGTAAAGCCTCTTGGTGGATGCCAACCGCATTCGCAATCTTGCCACCAAGAATGCCTTTGTTACTCATGAAACCTGTCGGAGGTCGTGGAAGAGTTTGACCCTACTGAGTGCTGAAGCTGATCTGCATGACGATGGCTTCACCGAATGCATCAAGTTTGACTCAACTCCTCCCAGAAATGCTCACTTGCATCGGACTCCCTCACTTGAAGACTCTGAATACTCGTCCTCATCTACGACCATAAATGCCAGAGTCATCGATGACCAAGATGATGCAACTTCACCTCCTCCAACTTCAGCACGTGCCGACACTGCACCGAGTTCGTCTGCACCGCCAACCAACTCCGACGACCCTGCTGCTTCGCCTGCACCTCATGGGAACGAGTAGGCGCTCTATGTCTTCAAACCTTTTTGGTCCTCACTGACAAAAGGGGAGAAGAATATGAGTTGATAGTCTTCAAGCGGGTCTATATGGGTGGTTGATTTTTTTTGCTACTTTTGCCAAGTGCTTACAACTCTCGTTTTCGATACATTTGGTTCTTTGAGTTGTAACACTTAAACTCGATGGTTGTCTGCTACTTATTTGCTATTCTGTGATGCGATGATAAATTCCGCATGTGCGACGATAAATTCCGCACTTAGATCATTTTGCAGACGTCCATTTTTCATTATGCATGTCATTATCTTCGTTACATCATATCTTGCATGATGAATTGTCATCAAAAGTTGAAGAGGATCTCCACAAGTACAACCTGCCATGTGCATTTGCATACCAAAAGCAAATTACTTATATGCACATCTTCAGGGGGAGCCTTTGCCACTTATGATGACAATCCCCTATCCTTTACAATTTCACATATTTTATTCCCCATTGAAAACTTCAACTAGTTTGTCATCAATCACCAAAAAGGGGGAGATTGTAAGTGCATCTAGTGCCACCCCTAGTTGGTTTTGGAGTATTGACGACAAACCTAGTTGAGGGACTAATGTGTTTGTGAGAATTACAGGATAACACAGGTAGAAGTCCCTCATTGATTAGGTTTTCCTACCAGAGATGACCCCTGAAAATGTAAGAAGACATTGAAGTCAAAGGTGGTATGTGAAGACATTCACATTGAAGACTATGACAAGAGAAGACATCGCATGAAGACTATGGAGCGCGAAGACTTAGTTCTTTCGTCGTTCTTTTTCTTCTTTGTTGAGTCATAGGAACCACCGTACTGTTAAGTGGGGTCCAAGTGAACCAGTCAGAATGACTGAAGTGATGCTTAACCAAAATCCTATGTCTTCGAGTGAAGACTATGAGAGCAAATCTTGTCCAGAGTTGGATAAGTCAGCTTTGCTTGTAACTCAAGTAAAGTTGCCGTGTGTGTTTGAAATCTGACCGTTGGAACACGTGTCGGATTTCGGGTTCCGGCAGACCCTTTAGGTTCAAACACTGGGGTGCACGCGAAGATTTTGCCTTCTACCTACCTGCGCCCCTCCGCCTCGCTAAGATCTAAGCTATGGAAAGAACAACACAAGAGACACAGGGTTTATACTGGTTCGGGCCACCGTTGTGGTGTAATACCCTACTCCAGTGTGTGGTGTGGTTGATTGCCTCTGGGGCTGATGATGGACAGTACAAGGGAAGAACAACCTCCTGAGGTTGAGGTGTTCTTGTGCTTCCGGACTTGTGTGTATCTCTGGGTCCGATCCCCCCTTTTTCCTACTATGGTGGCTAGTCCTATTTATAGATGCCCTGGTCCTCTTCCCAAATATCGAGTGGGAAGGGAGCCAACAATGGCGGGCTAATTTGAAGGGGGACAACTAGTACCAGCTATCCTGACAAAAGTAGTCTTCGCTTGATGCCTCGGTACTCCGCGGCTGCGCTTGCCCCCTTTGCACCAAAGGGGAAAGGAGGACACTGCGCGGCTGGCGCCCGCCTGGCGCCTTTGGTCGTCATGGCTTGCGTCACGGGCACCTCGTGAGGTACCCCGCCTTGATCTCTCCGCCTCCTCGCGAGCCAGCCTGATGAGGTCGTGCCTGAGGAAGCTCCGTGTCGTCCGCCCCGCAAGGCTTGGCCCCTCGCGAGGGTCTTGGGTCTGTGTTGATGAAGATGGGCCGTGCTGGGCCCCCCTTTGAGCCACGCTGCAGGCCGCAGGCAGGCAAGTCTGGGGACCCCCGTTCCCAGAACGCCGACAGTAGCCCCCGGGCCCAAGGCGCGCCCGGACTTGGCCGTGCAGGGAGGCGGAAGGGCAAGAGCGAAGCGCCGCGGGCCCTAACAGCCTGCGGCCTTGGGCGCCGCGTGGCAGTTGATTGGACGTGGGCGGCACTGTTCCCCCACGCCCCCCTTATTTTGCGCCATGCTAGGCGGACTCGTAGTCGTACACAACCGCTCCCCTTTCTGTTGCTCAAGCGCCCTTTGTCCTTCCTCCACTCAAACTCCAGCTTCTGTTTTCAATCCAATCTCGAACCTTCCCCCCTTCCCATCTCCATGGCCCCGACGAAGAAGGGAAGAGGGAAGAAACCCGTGCCTCTGCCTTGCCCGCCGCCGTTGGCGGCCCCCGCCGAGGGCTTGGGCAAGGTCAGCTCGGCTCTGGCCACTATCTTCAACGAATGCGGGAGGACGACGGCCTGGCCCGCGTCCCACTTCTCCATCGACAGGATAGTCACCGAGGTCCCGTATTTTGCCGATGCCCTGTGGGTGGGTCTGGTTCCTCCCTTTTCTGATTTCTTCAAGGCCATGCTTTCCCACTATCAGATCCACATGATGCATCTGGGTCCTGAATCCATCACCCTCCTTTCGGTCTTCGCCTTTGTTTGCAAGGCTATGATGGGCATCCTTCCTTCAGTTGCCTTGCTGCGCCACTTCTTCTCGCCGCGCCTTGTCGACCCTACCCAATGCAGGGCGTGCGTGAGCTTCGTTGCCGCGTCTGAGACAGCGGCCTCTGGGATTGACTTCAAGCTCCCTCTGCCCGCGGCTGGGTTCCGCGAGCGGTGGCTGTATGTGGATGCAGGGGTGCCCAGCCTCCTGCTATCGGAGCCAACTTCGCCTGCTGTCCCCAATTCGGGCTGGGGCCAGGAGACGCTTGAGATCCCCCGGCTCGTCTTCGTCTGGCACCGCTTCGCGTTCTTGAGGTCGCTTGGCGTGACAGCGCCCAAGGTGGTGAAGGAGTTCCTGCTACGCCACGTTGCTCCTCTCCAACGCCACTCCCGCCGGATGTGGGCCTTCAGCGGGCGCGATGATCGTATGAGGCTCCAGGAAGAGGACCTGACGCCTGAAGTGCTGAGGACAGCGCTCTTGACCCTGACTGGGGACCCCAACCCTGGCAGCATCCACCAGGGAGGGGCCTTGCTGTACCTCTGCCAGAGCAGGGGCGATTTTGTGAATCAGATGCCTATCTTTGATGAGTGGGGGCCGCGCCCCGCCAGCCTCCAGGGGCCTCGTGACAACCCAGTGATGGTGACTACCCTTCCAGTCGGCCAAGGCGACTCTTCCTCAAGTGGCAGAGCAGGGAGGCATGAGGCGCCAGAGGCCGAGGGGGCTCCCGGCGGGGTGACAGCGCTGGGCGATGCTCATGAGGGAGCAGCTCTTGGGGCCCGTGCCATTGAGGCTGAGGGTGGCAAGCAGCTGCCCTCAGCGCCTGCGACTGAGGCCCCGGAGGCTCCAGCCGCTTCTCTTGGTGAGGCGATTGGCAGCGTGCATCAGGAAGGCGCCCCTGACGCGGATCGCCTTGACGCTCCGTCTTCGTCGCAGGTTGATCCCTGCGCTCAACTCTTGGGCCGCTTCCGCGTGGACTTTGAGGCCCTCCGGAAGAGAAGGGAGGCCCTGGGTGACGATTACCCTTGTTGCCTGCTGAAGCGCAGGAAGTACTTCGCCACTGATCCTTGCTCCGCAGGCCCCTTCCAGCCGAGCTCGCGGAGACGGCTGAGGTGCCGTCCCCCTTGGCTTTGCCCCCTCCACCGTCCTCAAGCGCTCCGAGCAGCAGAGCCCTTGTGGTGAGGGCAATCGGAGAGGCGAACCGTCCCAAGGCGCATCGTGGCCCTGTGCACCTTGCGATCCTCCTTCGCGGGCCTTCTTGTGGCATAGCCAGCCTGCCGTGGGCTTCTCGCCTGGTCGTGGACTGCGATTGGCTGAGGCGCTCCCTGCGCTCTTCATCTAGGGACGGGCTGGCTCCAGGCCGGGCTTCTGGCGTGGCGTGCCCGGCCGTCGCGAGGGTGCCAGCCCCCTGCCCGGAGGGGGAGTGCTGATTCATGGCTCCCGGCGCTTTCTTGGGGCAGATGATGGTGTGGAAGACGTGCTCGGGCGCGCCCGGGAGCGTCACGCTCTCCGTCAAGGATTCCTTCAAAGGGCGCCTGACGCGGTGCGCCTACTTGGTGAGGAGCTTGCTGATGAAGACGCGCGCCTTGAGGCCGAGGGCCTGCGCCTGGCTGCAGAGAGGCGTGAGCTGGAGGGCGCCATCGCCCTTGCGCGCTGTCAGCGCGATCTTGACGATGCAGAGGCCAAGGCGTCGCTGGTGGCCTCTCGGGAGGCCTGATCTTGGGCCGCTGAGGAGGCCCGGGAAGCTGACCGGCGGCGAAAGGCGGCGGAGGAGCGGGCTCGGGAGCTCCTGGCCTGGTGTCACTCACTGGAGGAGCAGGTGGAGCTGCACGAGGCAGCCCTCGTGTCGATGAAGGTGGCCTATGGCGACTCAGCAGAGCTCCAGAAGCGTGAGGAGGCGCTGACGTTGGAAGCCGCCGAACGTACCCGCGAGTACGAGCGTCTGGAGACGAGGGAGCGCTTGGTGACGCAGGCAGAGGACAATGTCGCTGCACGGGAAGCCTGTGTCCTGGAGGAGGTCGGACGTCGGGTGGCGATGGCACGCTTGAACCTCGAGCACGAGTTCGAGGAGAGGCTGGAGTTGATCCGGGCCGAGGCTGAAGGTAGGACTGCTGCCTTGAGGGACAAGCTGGAGGAAGCGACGCGGCGGGCCGATGCTTTTCGGGCCGCCCTTGAGGTAGCGCAAGGGGAGTCAACCACCTCACAGGCCGAGGTGCTCCTTCTTCGCCAGCGGGTGGAGGAGGCTGAGGTCGTTGCGCGCCAGAATGCGGACGAGATACGCCAGCGGTGGATCCTGGAGCATGAGCACGACCCCATGCTCACCACGCTCCGGGAGAGAGCCAACACAGCCTTGGGCAACATCTGCAAGGCGGCTGTTGGCGAGCTGCACGCAGTCAACTACGCCGGCAACCTTTAGTTCTTCACCGATGTGGTGACGCAGCTGGAGGCGCGGTCGGTCAGGGCTGACAGGTTGGTGGATGAGAGGAGCCGCGCCCTGCCCGGGCGCGCCTTTTCTTGCGTCTTCAGCCATCTCCAGAACATGGATCCCCACTTCGATTTCGATGCCGCCATCGCCCCAGTCCCCCAGGCCGTCCGAGACGACCTGGCGCACTGGGTGGAAGACAATGTGGATGCTATTGTCAGGGCCTTCGCTTCAGACAACGACGGCGTGATCGTGGCTGCCGACGAGGGCGGTGTGGTGAACGGCCCTGACGCCGCTGGCGGCGATGCAGACAGCGATGGCGAGTTCAGCGACGCTAGCAACGGTTCGGGTGGTGCTCCTGAGGACGCATTGGGGGATTTATCCGACTGATTGTGCGTCGTTCCTGCTTCCTTACCCTGCATGAATAGAACTCAGGTTTTGGCCTGATGGCTGTGAGAGCATTTTTGGAGGGGGAGCCCCTCATGTAAAACTTGTGTTCATCGCATTAGTAGACGCTACATTGCCCATGCGCCCGCGCCAAGTGGTTGGCTTAAGCGACGCGCTGGTCGGCTAGTTTACCTTTGTCCCGTGCGGGCCCTGAGGTAGCCTGTGGGAGGCTATGATGTCCCGAGTGTTCCCTGATCGAGTCCGTAGGATCCGCAGTAAAACACCCTCCTGAGAGGACGCGGCGGCGGCAGTCTGGGCTGCACGCAAGCTAGGCCTGACCCGGCTCACGAGGGGCTCACGAGGGGAGGCAGCTGAGGCGAAGTGGTAACCAAAACGCGAGAAATTTCTCGAACGAGACTAAGCACCCCTTCCCCGAACACACGCAAATCTCAAATTCGAATCCAACTTGAATCCAGCGGGGGAAAGCGACAACCAAAGGGGAAAGCAACGAAAGCAGACAAAAGGCCGCGTCCGGCACCTAATCTAGTCTTGGACGTCTTCTCACCAGCGCGGAGCTAAGTGCTGCCACTGGGCGTGGGAGGGAGCCCCAGGGCCTGAGGCCGGCACCCCTGAGACTCCGGGGCGTGTACAGCCCCACTCATTATTACGTGAGAGTGTCACGGGGCGGCGAGCTTCACAGGCACTGGGCCTTCTTCACAGGTACCGACCTTGCTTCATATCGCCAGACGAGGGCCCCGCCTTGCGCCACACTCTAGTGCCATCAACGACGACCGGAAACCAGGACGCCGCCGATGGGGTAGAGCGGTCGCCAGCGGTTCCCCTGACGACCACGGGTCCTCCGCCAGGGGCAGGCCCTGAGGCACCTCCCCAGCAGAGGGCCTACCTCCTGAGAACACCTTGCTCCAAATGCCGCGGTGGTGATGTAGGATCTCGGCCCCTCTCCTACAGCCCCCTGCGCCCTCCTCCCGAGGGGTAGGAGACTGTGGGAGCGGGGCAGCTGCTCGCTGTGGCGACCTGCACCTCCTGCGATCCATGATTAGCGTATGCCTGCTCCTGAGGAATTAGCGGTACCCGATAATCGTTTCCTCCAGCGTGGCCAGTGGGACTGTCCCGGGACTCCTGGAAGGGCTCAGCTTCTGGCGCCTCGTCCCCCCAGCTTGGGCTGAGGAGCGAGCCTTGTTCGCCCTCGTGAGGGTGTCCTTGGTCCATCATGAGGGGCACGTATTCTTCTGGCGCCATCATCCCGAAGGCCATGATGTAGTGCTCCGCATGCCATGCAGCTCTGCTTGACACGCCCACCGTGGGGTGGTAGCGCGGCTGTCCACTGGGGCCATGGGCCGCCGCCGGTCCGGTGCCGACAGCTTCGCTAGTGTTGGAGTAGCCTTGGAGCCCGCGGGCGCGTGTGGAGCCCCCGTGCGGGCCGCCCTGGGCTTGAGATGAGAGCTAGGTGCAGAAGGGGTGAGCCCCCGAGGCGCCGAAGCCCAGGAGCTCTGCCACCCGCTCCAGCAGCACGTCGCGGCCGCCCTCCAGCAGCCTGCACTGCAGCAGTTCTCGGGCCACCGTGAGCGCGGCCCTCGAGTTCGCCTGCTCCCGGCGGGTGTACGGTGTCGTGGTCGCGGCGTGATTGGAGGCATCGCTGCCGACTGCGCCTGCCGCGGCGTGAGAGCTGTCGAAGCCTGCCCGCGTCGCCCGCGGCCCGCAGCGCCCTGCGGACCGTGAGCTGCCTGGGGCACGGGGTCGCCCGAGGCGAGCGGCTCTGCGCGGGCGGGCCACGCCGCCCATGGATCTGGGTTGCCCGCCTGGTCGCCGGACATGGTGATGACGACGCGACGGGGCACGAAGCTGTAGAAGGTGGATTCCGGCGCACCCCTACCTGGCGCGCCAAATGTCGGATTTCGGGTTCCTGCAGACCCTTGAGGTTCGAACACTGGGGTGCGCGCGGAGATTTCGCCTTCTACCTACCTGCGCCCCTCCGCCTCGCTAAGATCTAAGCTATGAAAAGAACAACACAAGAGACACAGGGTTTATACTGGTTCGGGCCACTGTTGTGGTGTAATACCCTACTCCAGTGTTTGGTGTGGTTGATTGCCTCTGGGGCTGATGATAGACAGTACAAGGGAAGAACAACCTCCTGAGGTTGAGGTGTTCTTGTGCTTCCGGACTTGTGTGTATCTCTGGGTCCGATCCCCCCTTTTTTCCTACTATGGTGGCTAGTCCTATTTATAGAGGCCTTGGTCCTCTTCCCAAATATCGAGCGGGAAGGGAGCCAACAATGGCGGGCTAATTTGAAGGGGGACAGCTAGTACCAGCTATCCTGACAAAAGTAGTCTTCGCCTGCACAAAGCTCTGGTGGTGACGCCGTATTGGGCTCCACGATGACCTCCGTCTTGCAGTCCTCCTGGTCTTGGTCTTGTTGCACCGAAATGGCAACCTTTGCTTGATGCCTCGGTACTCCATGGCTGCACTTGCCCCCTTTGCACCAAAGGGGAAAGGAGGACACTACGTGGCTGGCGCCCGCCTGGCGCCTTTGGTCGTCATGGCTTGCGTCACGGGCACCTCGTGAGGTACCCCGCCTTGATCTCTCCGCCTCCTCGCGAGCCAGCCTGATGAGGCCGTGCCTGAGGAAGCTCCGTGTCATCCGCCCCACGAGGCTTGGCCCCTCGCGAGGGTCTTGGGTCTGTGTTGATGAAGATGGGCCATGCTGGGCCCCCCTTTGAGCCACGCCGCAGGCAGGCAAGTCTGGGGACCCCCGTTCCCAGAACACCGACAACACGTGTCAGTTCCTTAGCGACCAAGGGTCATTTCGGACAAATCAGGTCGAGTTGTCTAGTGGCTATAAATAGCCCACCCCCTACAACCTTAAACGGTTGGCTGCTCAGAGTTAGTACACGACTTTTGTCATTTGAGAGCAACCCACCTCGAAGCCTTTGAGAGAGAATTCCTTGCGAGGATAAAGCCCTAAACACCCAGAGCCAAAGAGTGTTAGGCATCACTTAAGTCTTCCTGTCTGTGTGATCTAAAGACTTATTACACTTGAGGACTGTGAATCCTCCAGCCGGTTAGGCGTCGCGTTCTGAGCATCCAAGAGTCATTGTGGATCGCCGGTGAACGAAGTCTGTGAAGATTTGGAAGTCTACCTTGAAGACTTACCAGAGTGATTGGGCGAGGACTGGGTGTCCTTAGCTCAAGGCGAATAAGGTGAAGACGGGGTCTTCTGAGTTGAATCTCAGCCTCCCTAACCAGACGTACAGTTGTCACAGCAATTGGAACTGGTCCAACAAATCATTGTCTTCAACGAGTCACTGGTTTCATCCTTCCCTTCTCTTTACTTACTGTTGGTCCTTGTGAAGTCATGGTATGATTGCTTTATCTTTTGTCTTCACTGAGTGACTGCTTGTTCTGATGGGCTTCACAATATCTTCCTACCTGATCTTTACTGCCTAGGTGCTATTAGTCATTGTGCTTTCACTCCATTGAATACTTGAGTATGGTTTGCCTAGTGTAGTCTACCTTCCGCTGCATGGTAATAGGTTTATTTCTATCGTTTGTCTTCGAAACTTCCATGTTTTGAAGACTTTCATAAAAATCGCCTATTCACCCCCTCTAGTTGATCACTAGCACTTTCAGACCCCCACCTTGTCCTTGTTGCCCCTGTTTCATCATGAAGACCTGTTCAACGGGATCGAAGATCAGAGCCCGACACCTCACATCACTTCACACCCCTTTTGTTGCTCGACTCTGCAGAGTTACCATCGAGTCCCGAGGGTGGAACCTCATACATCACTCCTGATCAGATCTCTATAGTGTAGCTATCCGGCCGTGGTCATCGCGGGTGATTTCCTCCTTAACCACTTCCGATACGGCTCTGTCGTGCAACCCCTCAAGTGGGAACCTCGAGGGTGGATCCTCTTACGTTCACCTTGATGATTACATCGAGTGGAACTCACTAGGGGTGATTCCTTGGGTTTTCCCCTTAGTGTTAGACACACAGTTACTATGGGTACTATGACTCTACACTGAACCATGTTACTAAAGACGGGTCGACCCTGAGGGGTACCCGCGCGAGCTTAATAGCAAGTGATGTGGAGTCAGGTTGACCTAGAAGGTGCCCGCGAGATACTTAGGAGGCGTGGCTGGGCATTCTTAGCCCTTGCCGCAAGTACTCGAGACGGGGCGATGGGGTCACATCTTTCGTGAGTCTCTGCTCGTGATCGCACTACCAACACACTAATGGTTTGGATATTTGATCCGAGGGGCCTCTGGCTGATATGTCCATTTTGCATCATGCTTTTATATCGATATTTATTGCATTATGGGCTGTTATTACACATTATGTCACAATACTTATGCCTATTCTCTCTTATTTTACAAGGTTTACATAAAGAGGGAGAATACCGGCAGCTGGGATTCTGGGCTGGAAAAGGAGCAAATATTAGAGACCTATTCTGCACAGCTCCAAAAGTCATGAAACTTCACGGAAGTCAATTTCAGAATATATAATAAATATTGAGTGCAAGAAGTTCACCAGGGGGGCCACACCCTGCCCACGAGGGTGGGGGGCGCGCCCTACCCCCCTGGGCGCGCCCCCTACCTCATGGGCCCCCGGGTGGCCCTCCGATGACCATCTTCCGCTATATGAAGTCTTTCGATGGAAAAAAAAATCATAAGACATCTTCTCAGACGAAACTCCGCCGCCACGAGGCAGAACCTTGGCGGAACCAATCTAGGGCTTTGGCGGAGCTATTCTGCCGGGGAAACTTCCCTCCGGGAGGGGGAAATCATCGCCATCGTCATCACCAACGCTCCTCTCATCGGGAGAGGGCAATCTCCATCAACATCTTCACCAGCACCATCTCCTCTCAAAACCCTAGTTCATCTTTTGTATCCAATTCTTGTCTCCAAGTCCGGGATTGGTACCTGTGGATTGCTAGTAGTGTTAATTGCTCCTTGTAGTTGATGCTAGTTGGTTTAATTGGTGGAAGATCATATGTTCAGATCCTATATGCATATTAATACCCCTCTGATTATGAACATGAATATGCTTTGTGAGTAGTTACGTTTGTTCCTGAGGACATGGGAGAAGTCTTGCTATTAGTAGTCATGTGAATTTGGTATTCGTTTGATATTTTGATGAGATGTATGTTGTCTCTCCTCTAGTGGTGTTATGTGAACGTCGACTACATAACACTTCACCATTAATTTGCCCTAGAGGAAGGCACTGGGAAGTAATAAGTAGATGATGGGTTGCTAGAGTGATAGAAGCTTAAACCCTAGTTTATGCGTTGCTTCTTAAGGGGCTGATTTGGATCCATATGTTTCATGCTATGGTTAGGTTTACCTTAATACTTTTGTTGTAGTTGCAGATGCTTGCAATAGAGGTTAATCATAAGTGGGATGCTTGTCCAATTAAGGACAATAGCCAAGCACCGGTCCACCCACATATCAGATTATCAAAGTACCAAACACAAATCATATGAGCGTGATGAAAACTAGCTTGACGATATTCCCATGTGTCCTCGGGAGCGCTTTTCTCTATATAAGAGTTTTTCCAGGCTTGTCCTTTGCTACAAAAAGGATTGGGCCACCTTGCTACACTTTATTTACTTTTGTTACTTGTTGCTCGTTACAAATTATCCTATCACAAAACTATCTATTACCACTTATTTCAGTACTTGCAGAGAATACCTTGCTAGAAACTGCTTATCATTTCCTTCTGCTCCTCGTTGGGTTCGACACTCTTATCGAAAGGACTACGATAGATCCCCTATACTTGTGGGTCATCAAGACTCTTTTCTGGCGCCGTTACCGGGGAGTGAAGCGCCTTTGGTAGGTGGAATTTGGTAAGGAAAAATTTATATAGTGTGCTGAAATTTACTGTCACCTCTTACTATGGAAAGTAATCCTATGAGGGGCTTGTTCGGGGTATCTTCACCCCGACCAGTAGAGCAAAGAGTTGCTTCTCAACCTACTGAACCTACTGAAAATGAAAATGTCTGCTTTGAATTTCCTTCGGGTATGTTAGAAAAACTGCTAGCTAATCCTTTTGCAGGAGATGGAACAATGCATCCTGATGAGCACCTAATATATGTTGATGAAGTTTGTGGATTATTTAAGCTTGCAGGTGTACCCAGAGATATTGTTAAGAAGAAGGTCTTCCCTTTATCTTGGAGGGAAGATGCATTGACATGGTATAGGCTATGTGATGATATGGGGTCATGGAACTACAAACGATTGAAATTGGAATTTCATTAGAAGTTTTATCCTATGCATCTTGTTCATCGTGATCGCAATTATATATATAATTTTTGGACTCGCGAAGGAGAAAGCATCGCTCAATATTGGGGGAGGCTTAAATCAATGTTATATTCATGCCCCAATCATGAGCTCTCAAGAGAGATGATTATTCAAAATTTATATGCTCGGCTTTCTGATAACAATCGCACCATGCTCGATACTTCTTGTGCTGGCTCTTTTATGGTGAAGATTATTGAATTCAAATGGGATTTATTGGAAAGAATTAAACACAACTCTGAAGATTGGGACCTCGATGAAGGTAAGGAGTTAGGTATGACACCTAAGTTTGATTGTGTTAAATATTTTATGGATACCGATGTTTTCCGTAAATTTAGCACTAAATATGGACTTGACTCTGAGATAGTAGCTTCTTTCTGTGAATCTTTTGCTACTTATGTTGATCTCCCCAAGGAGAAGTGGTTTAAATATCATCCTCCCATAGAAGTAAAAGTAGGTACACCTATTAAAGTTGAAGAAAAGATTATCACTTATAATGATCCTATTGTCCCTACTTCTTATGTTGAGAAACCACCTTTCCCTATTAGGATAAAGGATCATGCTAAAGCTTCAACTATGGTTCGTAAAAGCAATATTAAAACTTATACACCTCCTGAGAAAGTTAAAGTTGAACCTAATATTGCTGTTGTTAAAGATCTCTTGTCTGATAATATTGATGGGCGTGTTATTTATTTCTGTGATGAAACTGCTAGAATTGCTCAACCTTGTGCTAAAGATAAACCTAGACCTGTGGTAGGCATGCCTGTTATTTCTGTTAAAATAGGAGATCATTGTTATCATGGCTTATGTGATATGGGTGCCAGTGCTAGTGCAATACCTATTGGCCTATATAGAGAAATTATGCATGATATTGCACCTGTTGAGTTAGAAGATATAGATGTCACAATTAAACTTGCCAATAGAGATACTATTTCACCAATGGGAATTGTTAGAGATGTTGAAGTCTTGTGTGGGAAAACTAAATATCCTACTGATTTTCTTTTTCTTGGTTCCCCACAAGATAGCTTTTGTCCCATTATATTTGGTAGACCCTTCTTAAACACTGTTAATGCTAAGATAGATTGCAAAAAGGATGTTGTTACTATCGGTTTAGATGATATGTCTCATGAATTTAATTTCTCTAAATTTAGTAGACAACACCGTGAAGAATAATTACCTAGTAAGGATGAAATTATTGCTCTTGCTTCTATTGCCGTACCTCCTAGTGATCCTTTAGAACAATATTTGCTAGACCATGAAAATGATATGTTTATGAATGAAAGAAGGGAAATAGATGAAGTATTATTTAAACAGGAACCTATTCTGAAAAACAATTTACCTGTTGAAATCCTAGGGGATCCCCCTCCACCCAAGGGTGATCCCGTGTTTGAGCTTAAACCGTTGCTTGATACTCTTAAATATGCTTATCTCGATGAGAAAACGATATATCCTGTTATTATTAGTGCTAACCTTTCAGAGCATGAGGAAGAGAGATTATTGAAAACTCTGAAGAAGCACCGTGCTGCTATTGGGTATACTCTTGATGATCTTAAGGGCATTAGTCCCACTCTATGTCAACATAAAATAAATTTGGAAGAAGATGCTAAACCAGTTCGTAATCATCAACGGCGGCTGAATCCTAAAATGAAAGAAGTGGTAAGAAAGGAAATACTAAAGCTCCTTGAGGCAGGTATAATCTATCCCGTTGCTGATAGTCAGTGGGTAAGTCATGTCTATTGTGTCCCTAAGAAGGGAGGTATTACTGTCGTTCCTAATGATAAAGATGAATTGATTCCTCAAAGAATTATTACAGGTTATAGGATGGTAATTGATTTCCGTAAATTAAATAAGGCCACTAAAAAGGATCATTACCCCTTACCTTTTATTGATCAAATGCTAGAAAGATTATCCAAACATACACATTTTTGCTTTCTAGATGGTTATTCTGGTTTCTCTCAAATACCCGTGTCAGCCAAGGATCAATCAAAGACTACTTTTACTTGCCCTTTTGGTACTTATGCTTATAGACGTATGCCTTTTGGTTTATGTAATGCACCTGCTACCTTTCAAAGATGCATGATGGCTATATTCTCTCACTTTTGTGAAAAGATTTGTGAGGTTTTCATGGACGATTTTTCCATCTATGGATCTTATTTTGATGATTGCTTGAGCAACCTTAATCGAGTTTTGCAGAGATGTGAAGAAACTAATCTTGTCTTGAATTGGGAAAAGTGCCTCTTTATGGTTAATGAAGGTATTGTCTTGGGGCATAAAGTTTCTGAAAGAGGTATTTAAGTTGATAAAGCCAAGGTTGATGCTATTGAAAAGATGCCATGCCCCAAGGACATCAAAGGTATAAGAAGTTTCCTTGGTCACGCCGGATTTTATAGGAGGTTCATTAAGAACTTCTCAAAAATTTCTCGGCCTCTGACTAATTTATTACAAAAAGATATACCATTTGTCTTTGATGATGATTATGTAGAAGCACTTGAAATACTTAAGAAAGCATTGATCTCTGCACCTATTGTTCAGCCACCTGATTGGAATTTACCTTTTGAAATTATGTGTGATGCTAGTGATTATGCTGTAGGTGCTGTTCTAGGACAAAGAGTTGATAAGAAATTAAATGTTATTCAATATGCTAGTAAAACCCTAGACAATGCTCAAAGAAATTATGCTACTACTGAAAAGGAATTCTTAGTAGTTGTATTTGCTTGTGATAAGTTTAGACCTTATATTGTTGATTCTAAAGTAACTATTCACACTGATCATGCTGCTATTAAATATCTTATGGAAAAGAAAGATGCTAAACCTAGACTTATTAGATGGGTTCTCTTGCTACAAGAATTTGATTTACATATTGTTGATAGAGGGAGCTGAGAACCCCGTTGCAGACAACTTGTCTAGGTTAGAAAATGTGCTTGATGACCCACTACCTATTGATGATAGCTTTCCTGATGAGAAATTAAATGTCATAAATGCTTCTCATACTGCTCCATGGTATGTTGATTATGCTAATTATATTGTTGCTAAATTCATACCACCTAGTTTCACATACCAACAAAAGAAAAAGTTCTTCTACGATTTGAGGCATTACTTTTGGGATGACCCACATCTTTATAAAGAAGGAGTAGATGGTGTTATTAGACGTTGTGTACCTGAGCATGAACAGGAACAGATCCTACGCAAGTGTCACTCCGAAGCTTATGGAGGACACCATGCTGGAGATAGAACTGCACATAAGGTATTGCAATCTGGTTTTTATTAGCCCACTCTCTTCAAATATGCCCGTAAGTTTGTCTTATCTTCTGATGAATGTCAAAGAATTGGTAATATTAGTAGACATTAAGAAATGCCTATGAACTATTCACCCGTTATTGAACCATTTGATGTTTGGGGCTTTGACTATATGGGACCTTTTCCTGCCTCTAATGGGTATACACATATTTTAGTTGCTGTTGATTACGTTACTAAGTGGGTAGAAGCTATTCCAACTAGTAGTGCTGATCATAACACTTCTATTAAAATACTTAAAGAAGTTATTTTTCCAAGATTTGGTATCCCTAGATATTTAATGACTGATGGTGGTTCACATATTATTCATGGTGCTTTCCGTAAAATGCTTGCTAAATATGATGTTAATCATAGAAATGAATCTCCTTATCACCCTCAGTCTAGTGGTCAAGTAGAATTGCGTAATAGAGAACTCAAATTAATTTTGCAAAAGACTGTTAATAGATCTAGAAAGAATTGGTCCAAGAAACTTGATGATGCGTCATGGGCCTATAGAACTGCATATAAAATTTCTATGGGTATGTCTCCGTGTAAAATGGTTTATGGAAAAGCATGTAACTTACTGAGGGAGTCCTGGATTAGGGGGTGTTCGGGTAGCCAGACTATACCTTCAGCCGGACTCCAGGACTATGAAGATACAAGATTGAAGACTTCGTCCCGTGTCCGGATGGGACTTTCCTTGGCGTGGAAGGCAAGCTTGGCGATGCGGATATTCAAGATCTCCTACCATTGTAACCGACTTTGTGTAACCCTAACCCTCTCCGGTGTCTATATAAACCGGAGGGTTTTAGTCCGTAGGACAACTTCATCATAAACAATCATACCATAGGCTAGCTTCTAGGGTTTAGCCTCCTTGATCTCGTGGTAGATCTACTCTTGTACTACCCATATCATCAATATTAATCAAGCAGGACATAGGGTTTTACCTCCATCAAGAGGGCCTGAACCTAGGTAAAACATCATGTTCCTTGCCTCCTGTGACCACCGCCTAGACGCACAGTTCGGGACCCCCTACCCGAGATCCGCCGGTTTTGACACCGACATTGGTGCTTTCATTGAGAGCTCCTCTGTGTCGTCGCTTTTAGGCCTGATGGCTCCTTCGATCATCAACACCGATGCAGTCCAGGGTGAGACTTTTCTCCCTGGACAGGTCTTCGTCTTCGGCGGCTTCGCACTGCCGGCCAATTTGCTTGGCCACCTTGAGCAGATCGAAAGCTACGCCCCTGGCCATCAGGTCAGGTTTGGAAGCCTAAACTACACGGCTGACATCCGCGGGGACTTGATCTTCGATGGATTCGAGCCACAGCCAAGCGCGCCGCACTGTCTCGATGGGCATGATATAGCTCTGCCGCCGAACAGCGCTTTGGAGGCCGCACACGCACCGGTTCTGACCATTGATTCGGAGCCTACTGCGCCGAACGAGGATCAACGGTTGGACGCTGCCTCAGGGGCTGCGATCTCAGAGGCGATCGAGCCGAACTCTAGCCCCGCACCCCGCATGGCCCATGACTCCGAGGAGCCGGATTATTCTCCGAACTCCGAGCCCCCCGCGCCCCTGCCGATCGAATCCGATTGGGCGCCGATAATGGAGTTCACTGCCGCGGACATCTTTCAGCACTCGCCCTTCGGCGACATCCTGAATTCCCTAAAGTCTCTCTCTTTATTAGGAGAGCCCTGGCCGGACTACGGTCAGCAAGGTTGGGATACGGACGATGAAGAAATTCAAAACCCACCCACCACCCACTTCGTAGCCACTGTCGACGACTTAACTGACATGCTTGACTTCGACTCCGAAGACATCGACGGCATGGACGACGATGCAGGAGACGAACAAGAACCAGCACCTGTAGGGCGCTGGAAGGCCACCTCGTCATATGACATATATATATGGTGGACACTCCAAAGGATGGAGATGGCGATGAAACAGCGGGGGACGATACCTCTAAGAAACAGCCCAAGCGCCGGCGTCAGCGGCGCCGCTCTAAATCCCGCCAAAGCAAAAACGGTGATTCCGGCACGGGAGATAATACTACTCCGGATAGCGCCGAAGAACACCCCCTCCAGCAAGATTCAGCACAGGAGGACAGAGAAGCCAGCCCTCACGAGAGGGCGGCGGACCAAGAGGTTGAGGACGATAATTATACGCCTCCCTCCGAAGACGAGGCAAGCCTCAATGACGACGAGTTCGTCGTGCTAGAGGATCCCGCCGAACAAGAGCGTTTTAAATGCAGGCTTATGGCCACGGCAAGCAGCCTCAAGAAAAAGCAGCAATAGCTTAGAGCTGATCAGGATTTGCTAGCTGACAGATGGACTGAAGTCCTTGCGGCCAAAGAGTATGAACTCGAACGCCCCTCCAAGAGTTATCCAAAGCGCAGGCTATATCCCGACTAGAGGAGGAAGCACCTACATCACCAGCGCATGACACGGCCGACCAGCCACCTCGTGGCCGCGACAGAGAGGCCTCTTGGCCCTCCACTCAAGCCATGCCCTGACGCCGCGTCAAGCATACTAAAGCACGGGAAAATGTGCCTGACCTACGTGACATACTGGAGGACAAGGCAAGGCAAACAAGATCGATCTATGGATCACGCAGGCGCCCCACGGCACATGACGGTGATCGTCACTCCGGATGCAATAAATCCGGCCGGGCCGAACTCAACAAACAAAGCTCCTTCGAGCTGCGTCGTGATATAGCCCAATACAGCGGCGCCGCACACCCACTATGCTTCACAGATGATGTAATGGATCATAAAATCCCTGAGGGCTTCAAACCTGTAAACATCGAATCGTACAATGGCACAACAGATCCTGCGGTATGGATCGAGGATTATCTCCTCCATATCCACATGGCCCGCGGTGATGATCTACACGCCATCAAATACCTCCCACTCAAACTTAAGGGACGGGCCCGGCATTGGCTCAACAGCTTGCCAGCAGACTCAATCGGTTCTTGGGAGGACCTGGAAGCCGCATTCCTTGACAACTTCCAGGGCACTTATGTGCGACCACCGGACGCCGATGACCTAAGCCACATAATTCAGCAGCCAGAGGAATCGGCCAGGCAATTCTGGACACGGTTCCTAACAAAGAAAAACCAGATAGTCGACTGTCCGGACGCAGAGGCCTTAGCGGCCTTCAAGCATAATATCCATGACGAGTGGCTTGCCCGGCACCTGGGACAGGAAAAGCCAAAATCTATGACAGCCCTCACGACACTCATGACCCGCTTTTGCGCGGGAGAAGACAGCTGGCTAACTTGCAGCAACAACTTAACCAAGAACCCTGGTAATTCGAATACCAAGGACAAAAGTGACAGGTCGCGTCGGAACAAACAAAAGCGCCGCGTTAACAGCGACAACAACAAGGATATGGCAGTTAATGCCGGATTCCGAGGCTACAAATCTGGTCAACAGAAAAAGCCATTCAAAAGAAATACTCAGGGCCCGTCCAGTTTGGACCGAATACTCGACCGCTTGTGCCAGATACATGGCACCCCCGAAAAGCCAGCCAATCACACCAACAGGGATTGTTGGGTGTTCAAGCAGGCAGGCAAGTTAAGAGACGAAAACAAAGACAAGGGGCTGCATAGTGACGACGAGGAGGAGCCCAGGCCGCCGAACAATAGTGGATAGAAGGGATTTCCCCCGCAAGTGCGGACGGTGAACATGATATACGCAACCCACATCCAAAGAGGGAGCGGAAGCGTGCGTTACGGGACATATATGCGACCGAGCCAGTCGCCCCAAAGTTCAACCCATGGTCCTCATGCCCGATCACCTTTGTTCGAAGGGATCACCCCACTAGCATCCGTCACGGCGGCTTTGCCGCACTAGTTCTAGACCCAATCATTGACGGATTTCATCTCACAAGAGTCCTCATGGACGGCGGCAGCAGCCTGAACCTGCTTTACCAGGATATAGTGCAAAAAATGGGCATAGATCTCTCGAGGATCAAGCCCACCAAAACGACCTTTAAAGGCGTCATACCAGGTGTAGAAGCCAACTGTACAGGCTCAGTTACACTGGAAGTGGTCTTCGGATCTCCGGATAACTTCCGAAGCGAGGAGTTAATCTTCGACATAGTCCCATTTCGTAGTGGCTATCACGCACTGCTCGGGTGAACCGCATACGCAAAATTCAATGCGGTACCGCACTATGCATACCTCAAGCTCAAGATGCCAGGCCCTAGAGGAGTGATCACGGTCAATGGGAACACTGAACGCTCCCTCCAAACGGAGGAGCACACGGCAGCGCTCGCAGCAGAAGTACAAAGCAGCCTCTCTAGGCAGTTCTCTAGTTCGGCCTTCAAAAAGCCGAACACTGTCAAGCGCGCCCGGAGTACCCTACAACAAGACCGCCTAGCACGTTCTGAGCTAGCATAGCAATGCGGCCCCAACCCTAGCCCTCGCGATATAGCGAAACCAGTGCTTCGCATACATAACTACGCTCTTGAAATACCATGGGCACAGGGGAAGGGGCACTATCACGGCACGCCCGAAATACGGCTTAAACCGCACCAGGGGCTGCTGGATTCTTTTTTCTTTTTCTTTTTTTCTCTTACTCTCAGGACTCCATACTTCGGATGACCCGTTCGGCAATTCAACTGCCGCACAAATGATGCAAGATCCAGGAAAGCAGACAAGTCACGCCGCATTATGGAACTCCCAGGTGGTCTCTATTGCGAGCAGTATACCTGTTTTTTAATACAACTCCGCGGCTTGCCCCTGGTCGGGACATGTTAAATAGTCCAATTTCTTTTGCTTATCGCACTATTTGTATCGTTTCGCTTTCATAGCAATCTTTCTATAAACAATGCATAGCTTTTTGTCTATTTTTTGCATTATCCTCCTTTTATATATGTTTATTAATAACATGTCGCATCCGTACACTATGGTACAGCAAAATACGCCAGGGGCTTCAGTACCCATCTATATGGCATGAGAAGTCCGTACACTTTCACAAGTGCGGCACCCCGAACTTATAGCACTATATGCATCGGCTCCGAATCATGATTTGGGTCAATGGTTGGGTTTGCCCGGCTCCTATGTTTTGGTGCCTTACGTTCCGCTATATCGGCTAAGGTAGCACTAGGAGAACTACTGCGATCGTGCCCCAGTTGATCTGGGCCTCAGTAGAGAAAGCTAAAACCGACTGTCATGATGAAGCGAGAGACCGGTCGCTGTTCGAGAGGTTTTTCGAGTCCTTAAAGACTTATGCCGCTTCGAGCGAGGAACCGGCTTTGTCCGGCCAAGGCGTGGATAGCGCCCCGAACTCGGTCTTCCGAATACTAGGGGCTTCGCCGAAATTTAAAATTATAGAGTTCTATGGCTAAGTGAGAGTGTTCAAGCATTATAGTCCGATTGCCTTGTTCGTTGTGCTGATCGCCTCCCTCGACGGACCCAATCATGGGAAAAAGAGTGCTCAGGTTTATCCCGAACACCCCAGCACTAGTGGCATGGGGGTAGAAGCCGACGACTGGCCATCTCTCAATTTTTTGATAAACGGCCGCACAGAAAGTAATATTTTAAATTCAACAAGCATTGCTTAGCGCATATGAACAAGTTTTCAGCGCACAGGATAACACGAGCGAGTTCATTCAAAAATTACATCCTTGGTACATTCATCCGCCATAAGGCGGGCACCAGCCAGAACATCCTTGTAATAGTTCTCGGGCTTGTGATGCTCCTTCCCCGGCGGCGGCCCGTCCCTCACAAGCTTCTCACCGTCCAGCTTACCCCAGTGCACCTTTGCACGGGCAAGGGCCCTACGGGCACCTTCGATGCAGGCGAAGCGCTTGATGACCTCGAGCCTTGGACAAGCCTCCACTAGCCGCCGCACCAGTCCGAAGTAGCTCCCAGGCAGGGCCTCTCCAGGCCACAGCCGAACTATGAAGCCCTTCAGGGCCTGTTCGGCCGCCTTGTGGAGCTCGACCAGCTGCTTCAGCTGGTCGCTCAAGGGCACAGGGTGTCCGGCCTCAGCGTACTGAGACCAAAACACCTCTGTCGAGCTGCCTTCCTCGTCTCGGTAGAATGCGGTGGCATCGGATACGCTGGCGGGAAGATCTGCGAATGCCCCTGGAGAGCTCCGAATTCGGGTAAGTAACAAGTAGTTTACTTTTATATGTCTGCTTTGCATAGAGAATGCCTTACCCACCGCTATCTTTTTCACCGCATCCAATTCCTGGAGGGCCTTATGGGCTTTGGCCTTGGCAGATTGGGCAGTTTTAAGGGCCGCAGCAAGCTCGGACGCTCGTGTCTTCGAGTCTAGCTCCAAACTCTCATGTTTTTTCGTGAGAGCCTGAAGCTCTCGCTGCACCTCGCCGACCTGTGCCTCAAACTTCTCCCGCTCAGTGCGCTCCATGGCCGCTTTCTTCTCGGCCTCGGACAGCACCTGCTTGAGGGTCGCCACCTCAGTTGTGGCCCCTACAATAAGCAGTGTACTCCTGTCATTTTTCGCAATTGCGTCTTCTTATAGGCATTTTTTCTATAAGGTATTTCTTACCTTCTTTTTCTTCGAGCTGCCGTTTGGCAAGGCCGAGCTCTTGCTCGGTCCGCTCGAGACCCTGCTTCAGGGCACCCACCTCCGCAGTCAGTGCGGCGGTGGCCAGCAGCGAAGCATGCATATGTATATTGACTCCTTTTTAGTTAGACTCCTGCGATATTTAATAGATCCTCTATTCGGCTTTTCTTTCCGAACGCCAAACAGAGCATCAGGGGCTACTGTCTATGCGGTAATATTTTTACATATTTTTACTTACCTCGAAGCCTGTTAGAAGGCTAGCACAAGCTTCAGTTAGTCCGCTTTTGGCGGACCGAACCTTCTGGACCACCGTACTCATGATGGCATGGTGCTCCTCGTTGATGGAGGCGCCCTTAAGCGCCTCCAGCAGATTGTCCGGTGCCTCCGGTTGGACGGAGGATGCCGGCTCAATAGGCTTGCTCCTCTTGGCAGGAGTTCGCCTGCCGCGGTCCGGAACCGTTGATGATTCCGGCGCGGTGTCCGGCTTAAAGCCGGACTTGGAGCCCTGGGGGGTCTTGTCCCCTTTACTCCTGGAGTCTGGGAGGTCGCCTCGCGGCTCCTCCTGGACCACCTCCTCTTGCCTCGGAGCTTGTCGCAACGCCACTTCGGCGTCATCCACAGTACAGGGGGAGGCAGCAGGCGGAACTGAATTCACGTCCGATGAATCCAGGGAGCCACTTGATGACTCGTCGAGCCCGTCCTTGGGCGGGCTGCATGATTATATTCGACATTAGGGAAAGTTGTGCAACAAAAGGAATATCATGAGTTACTCTGGTATCCGAACACTTACGATTTCGCCGGACGGTTGGCCATGTCCGGCCACTCCTCTTCGCCCTCGTCGGCGTCGGGGGCGTAGTCCGGCGGAGGGGTTTTCATCTTCTTGGACCCTTCGACCTCCCCTACTGGCGCGGCCTTCCTATTCTTTCCTCCCCCCGCTGGAGGGGGAGAGGTTTCTTCTTCCTCCTCCTCGTCTTCACGGGAGGAGTGCGTCTCGGACTCGTCGGACGATGAGTCTGACACCACCATATGCCGGGAACTCTTTCGAGTCCCCGTGGCCTTCTTCTTCTTGGCCTTCTTCTCCGGCACCACATAAGGTGCCGGAACCAGCAGCTTCACTAGGAGATTAGGGGCTGGGTCTTCGGGCAAGGGAGCCGGACAGTTAATCAGTCCAGACTTCGCCTGCCAATCCTGTCAAAGGTGAGGGAGTTTAGATCCCGCATAGAGTCAAACTATGAAAAAACTTAACATCCTGTAAAAGATGAAAATATCTTACCTCGCTAGCAGGACGCTGCGAGCTGAATCCGTGGTCTTCAGAGGCGGATGCGGGAGCCTCGGCGCCTTTGGTTAGCCCCTTCCAGACATCTTCGTACATCGTGTCGAAGATCCTGCTCAAAGTTCGGTGCTGCGCCGGGTTGAACTCCCACAAATTGAAGTCCCGTTCTCGACACGGAAGGATCCGGCGGACGAGCATGACCTGGACTATGTTGACAAGCTTGAGCTGCTTGTTCACCAGGGACTGGATGCATTTTTGCAGTCCGGTCACCTCTTCTTTGTCGCCCCACGACAAGCCCGTCTCCTTCCAGGATGTGAGCCGCGTAGGGGGTCCGGTTCAGAATTCAGGGGCTGCGATCCACTTCGGATCGCGTTGCTCGGTGATGTAAAACCACCCTGACTGCCACCCCTTCAAGGTATCCACAAAGGAGCCCTCGAGCCATAGGACGTTGGCTATTTTGCCCGCCATGGCACCTCTGCACTCTGCCTGGTTGCCACGCACCACCTTTGGCTTGACGTTGAAGGTCTTGAGCCAGAGGCCGAAATGGGGGCGGATGCAGAGGAAAGCCTCGCACAAGATGATAAACGCCAAGATATTGAGGATGAAGTTTGGGGCCAGATCGTGGAAATCTAGGCCATAGTAGAACATGAGCCCGCGGACAAATGGGTGGAGAGGAAAACCCAGTCCGCGGAGTAAGTGGGGAAGAAATACTACCCTCTCATGGGGCCTTGGGGTGGGGAGAAGCTGCCCCTCCTCAGGAAGCCGGTGCGTAATGTCTTTGGACAAATATCCGGCCTTCCTTAGCTTTTTGACATGGCCCTCCGTGACAGAGGAGACCATCCACTTGCCTCCCACTCCAGACATTGTTGGAGAAGGTTGAGGTAGGAAGTGCGGACTTGGGCGCTGGAGCTCGGGTGCGCAGAAGATGGATAGGCAAAGGAGGAAGAAGGTGTAGGTAAAAAGGTGGATCTTTATCCCCTTATATGGGCGGATGCGACTGTGCGTCCCCACCAGCCTAGTAAAACTTGCTTGCCTCCCAAGCGCCATGATAAATGGCGCGGTTGGGTTACCCACGTCCGTATTAACGAGAATCCCGTAAATAAAGGGGACACGATCTCTGCTTTGACAAGACGTGCCAAGGAAACCGCCTCGCAAAACACGCTGAGGTGGAGAAGTGAAAATGATTCGAATAAAGGCTTGGCCGTAGTGTGATGTCACGCTGCGGAATACGTCAGCGGATTAGATTTGTGTTAATATTATTCTCTCTTTGGCAATACATTTTGCAGAGCTGGACACTACTCTTGGTCTTTACAAACTTTTATGAAGAATTTGGAGGAGGAACCCGCCTTGCAATGCCGAAGACAATCTGTGCGCCGGACTCGTCGTCATTGAAGCCTGGTTCAGGGGCTACTGAGGGAGTCCTGGATTAGGGGGTGTTCGGGTAGCCAGACTATACCTTCAGCCGGACTCCAGGACTACGAAGATACAAGATTGAAGCCTTCGTCTCCTGTCCGGATGGGACTTTCCTTGGCGTGGAAGGCAAGCTTGGCGATGCGGATATTCAAGATCTCCTACCATTGTAACCGAATTTGTGTAACCCTAACCCTCTCCGGTGTCTATATAAACCGGAGGGTTTTAGTCCGTAGGACAACTTCATCATACAACAATCATACCATAGGCTAGCTTCTAGGGTTTAGCCTCCTTGATCTCGTGGTAGATCTACTCTTGTACTACCCATATCATCAATATTAATCAAGCAGGACATAGGGTTTTACCTCCATCAAGAGGGCCCGAACCTGGGTAAAACATCGTGTTCCTTGCCTCCTGTTACCATCCGCCTAGACGCACAGTTTGGGACCCCCTACCCGAGATCCGCCGGTTTTGACACCGACACTTACCTCTCGAACTAGAACACAAGGCATATCGGGCTATTAAAGAGCTCAATTATGATTTTAAACTTGCCGGTGAGAAGAGGTTATTTGATATTAGCTCACTCGATGAATGGAGAACCCAAGCCTATAAAAATGCCAAGTTGTTTAAAGAAAAAAGTTAAAAGATGGCATGACAAAAGAATACAAAAGCGTGAGTTTAATGTAGGTGATTATGTATTGCTATACAACTCTCGTTTAAGATTTTTTGCAGGAAAACTTCTCTCTAAATGGGAAGGTCCTTACGTTATCGAGGAGGTCTATTGTTCCGGTGCCATAAGAATTAACAACTTCAAAGGTACAAATCCGAAGGTGGTGAACGGTCAAAGAATCAAACATTATATCTCAGGTAATCCCATAAATGTTGAAACCAATGTTATTGAAACCGTAACCCTGGAGGAATACATAAGGGACACTTTCCGGAACGTTTTAGACTCCGAAAAGGAATAGGTATGTGGTACGGTAAGTAAACCGACTCCAAAACAGTTTTAAGGCAATATTTCTCCGTTTTGGAATATTTAGAAAAATAGAAAAATAGGTAGCAGTCCGGGAAGGACACGAGGCCTCCACGAGGGTGGAGGGCGCGCCCTACCCCCTAGGCACGCCCCCTACCTCGTGGGCACCTCGTGCGCTTTCCGGACTCCGTTTTCTTACACGACACGTATTTTGGTCAGTTAAAATTCATTATATAATCTCCCGGAGGTTTTGACTCCCGTATCACGCAAAAATCTCCTGTCTTTGTTTCGAGCTGTTTTTCTGACAGATCCAGGTCATCATGTCGTCTTCAAGTGCCCCCAAGGACCAGTTATTCGAGAAGGTCATCAACCCCTACCTTGCGGAGGTGCTGCAACACCCTCAAACCATTGAGATGCGTGAGGGGTTGTTGCACATCCGCAATGTTGAGGGACCAAGGAAGACCGGAAGCACGGAGGCAAGGCTCAAGGCATTGGAGCAAGAAGTTTTCAAGTGTCAGGAGATGGTGGAGCGTGGACTCGGTTCCAATCACATTATGATCACGGAGTTCACCAACAACCACAAGCTAGACATAAAGAACATTGGGGAGGCCATCTTCAAGCTTCATGAGAAAAACGAGCACCTCCAAGCCCAGATCTATGACCTGCAAAATAAAAATTGTGAGTATGAATATAGATTCAAGAGGATGAGTTTGGCTGTAGATTTGAGGTTTCAGGAGACTAGATCATCCTTCTATGATGGTGAGCCTATGCCTGGGAAGAAGGACGACAAGCCTACGCCATCAACAAAATCAGCACCTTCTCCACCAACAAAGAAGAATTGAGTATCTGGTATGGGCACTCCCCTTGGCAACTGCCAAGCTTGGGGGAGTGCCCCGGTATCGTATCACCATCACTTTTATCTTTACCATTTTCCTTAGTTCGATCCTTTTTGGTAATATCTTGATCTAGTAGAATAAAAGTTCTTAGTATGATCTAGTTGTGAGTTTTGCTTTATGATCCTTCTATGTAATCGAGTCCGTGAGCTATATATATAATAAGTATTAGTGTTGAGTCAAGGGCTTGATTATTTTGCCATGATCCTAAGTGAATAAAAGAAAAGAGTAAGAATAAAAAGAACAAAGAGATCATATGGATCTCATGGAGAGTAATGAGCTCACATAGAAAAAACATGATGAATAAAAGTTGTTGAGAGTTGACAAGCATAGTTTTGGTCATCGTTGCAATTAATAGGAAGTAATAAAGAAAGAGAGGTCTTCACATATAGATATACTATCTTGGACATCTTTTATGATTGTGAGCACTCATTCAAATATGACATGCTAAAGAGTTGACGTTGGACAAGGAAGACAACGTAATGAGTTATGATTTCTTACATCTGAGATAAATTATATTGTCATGGATCATCCAACATGGTTGAGGTCGCCTTTCCCCCTCATGCTAGCCAAATTCATCGCACCAAGTAGAGATACTACTTGTGCTTCCAAATACCCTTAAACCAGTTTTGCCATGAGAGTCCACCATACCTACCTATGTATTGAGTAAGATCCTCCAAGTAAGTCGTCATCGGTGCAAAGCAATAAAAATTGCTCTTTAAATATGTATGACTTATTAGTGTGGGAGAAAATAAACTTTATACGATCGTGTGATATGGAAGAAATAAAAGCGACAAACTGCATAATAAAGGCCCATATCACAAGTGGCAATATAAAGTGACGTTCTTTCGCATTAAGATTTTGTGCATCCAACCATAAAAGCGCATGACAACCTCTGCTTCCCTCTGCGAAGGGCCTATCTTTTACTTTTATCTCCTATCTTGCATAAGAGTCATGGTGATCTTCACCCTTCCTTTTTACATTTTATCCTTTGGCAAGCACAGTATGTTGGAAAGATCCTGGTATATATGGATAATTGGATGTGAGTTTTAATGAATTATTATTGTTGACATTACCCTTGAGGTAAAACGTTGGGAGGCAAAACTATAAGCCCCTATCTTTCTCTGTGTCCGATTAAAACTCCATACCCATAAGTATTGCGTGAGTGTTAGCAATTGTGAAAGACTATATGATAGTTGAGTATGTGGACTTGCTGAAAAGCTCTTATATATTGACTCTTTCCTATGTTATGATAAATTGCAATTGCTCCAATGACCGAGATTATAGTTTGTTAGTTTTCAATGAAGTTTACGATTCATACTTGAAATTGTGATTGAATTATTACTCTAGCATAAGAAATCATATGACAAGAATTATATAAGTTCCTGTTCTAAGAATGATCATGATGCCCTCATGTCCGTATTTTATTTTTATCGACACCTCTATCTCTAAACATGTGGACATATTTTTCGATTTCGGCTTTCACTTGAGGACAAGAAAGGTCTAAGCTTGGGGGAGTTGATACGTCCATTTTGCATCATGCTTTTATATCGATATTTATTGCATTATGGGCTGTTATTACACATTATGTCACAATACTTATGCCTATTCTCTCTTATTTTACAAGGTTTACATAAAGAGGGAGAATGCCGGCAGCTGGGATTCTGGGCTGGAAAAGGAGCAAATATTAGAGACCTATTCTGCACAGCTCCAAAAGTCATGAAACTTCACGGAAGTCAATTCCAGAATATATAATAAATATTGAGCGCAAGAAGTTCACCAGGGGGCCACACCCTGCCCACGAGGGTGGGGGCGTGCCCTACCCCCCTGGGCGCGCCCCCCTACCTCATGGGCCCCCTGGTGGCCCTCCAATGACCATCTTCTGCTATATGAAGTCTTTGGATGGGAAAAAAAATCATAAGCCATCTTCTCGGACGAAACTCCGCCGCCACGAGGCGGAACCTTGGCGGAACCACTCTAGGGCTCTAGCGGAGCTGTTCTGCCGGGGAAACTTCCCTCCGGGAGGGGGAAATCATCGCCATCGTCATCACCAACACTCCTCTCATCGGGAGAGGGCAATTTCCATCAACATCTTCACCAGCACCATCTCCTCTCAAAACCCTAGTTCATCTTTTGTATCCAATTCTTGTCTCCAAGTCCGGGATTGGTACCTGTGGATTGCTAGTAGTGTTAATTGCTCCTTGTAGTTGATGCTAGTTGGTTTAATTGGTGGAAGATCATATGTTCAGATCCTATATGCATATTAATACCCCTCTGATTATGAACATGAATATGCTTTGTGAGTAGTTATGTTTGTTCTTGAGGACATGGGAGAAGTCTTGCTATTAGTAGTCATGTGAATTTGGTATTCATTCAATATTTTGATGAGATGTATGTTGTCTCTCCTCTAGTGGTGTTATGTGAACGTAGACTACATAACACTTCACCATTAGTTGGGCCTAGAGGAAGGCATTGGGAAGTAATAAGTAGATGATGGGTTGCTAGAGTGACAGAAGCTTAAACCCTAGTTTATGCGTTGCTTCGTAAGGGGCTGATTTGGATCCATATGTTTCATGCTATGGTTTGGTTTACCTTAATACTTTTGTTGTAGTTGCGGATTCTTGCAATAGAGGTTAATCATAAGTGGGATGCTTGTCCAAGTAAGGGCAGTACCCAAGCACCGGTCCACCCACATATCAGATTATCAAAGTACCGAACGCGAATCATATGAGCGTGATGAAAACTAGCTTGATGATATTCCCATGTGTCCTCGGGAGCGCTTTTCTCTATATAAGAGTTTGTCCAGGCTTGTCCTTTGCTACAAAAAGGATTGGGCCACCTTGCTGCAATTTATTTAGTTTTGTTACTGGTTGCTCGTTACAAATTATCCTATCACAAATCTATCTGTTACCACTTATTTCAGTACTTGCAGAGAATACCTTGCTGGAAACCGCTTATCATTTCCTTCTGCTCCTCATTGGGTTCGACACTCTTACCTATCGAAAGGACTACGATAGATCCCCTATACTTGTGGTTCATCACTGGCCTGATAGCACTAACCATCACGTGGGCATTGTATGGGCGTTCTGCATCGTATGCATCAGCCAAAGCTTAATAGACGTCTGCGATTGAGCGGCGCGTGCCGGGTTGGACTGGTAAGCACCTGCCGTTTTGAAGGAGGTACCTAGGTCTGCTCATCGGCCGCGTTCGCTACGTGAAGGAGTTCCTGGGGCGATGGTCCATGACCCCTGGGGGCATAGGTTTAGCCCGGCATGCTTGACACCTCTATTAAGCCTAGGCCGGGTTGCGGCGTATTGTTTGGCCGAGGCCGGGCATGACCAGGAAAGTGTGTCTGGCCGGAGTTAATCGAGCATGGTGGGTAAGTTGGTGCACCCCTGCAGGGAAGAAAACATCTATCGATAGCCTGTCCTACGGTAACGGACACTTGGAGTTGTATCCCGATCGATACAACTAGAATTGGATACTTGAGATGAGAAATGGATAGTATGGCTCTAGGATTGCTTTCTCGTAGGGAGTCGAGAAAGGATCTCTGGCCGAGGTTGATAACTCTACTATTACTTTACCTTATGTTGATCTGTACTCTTCTAAATGCTGCAAGATGCTAGAAGATGTTGAAGATGCTAGACTTCGATAGGACTAGGTCTTCTCTCTGTTCTGGCATTTCTGCAGTCCAGTCCACATATACAACCCCTCTTTGATAATGTTGCATATGTAGTGTAGATCCTTGCTTGCGAGTACTTTGGATGAGTACTCACGGTTGCTTTGCTCCCTCTTTTCCCCCTTTTCCTTTATTTCCGGTTGTCGCAACCAGATGGTGGAGCTCAAGAGCCAGACGACACCACCGACGATTGCTACTACACCATGGGTGCCTATTTCTACGTGGAGACCGTCGATGACCAGGAGTAGTTAGGAGGCTCCCAGGCAGGAGACCTTGCCTTTTCGATCGTAGATGCTTTTGTGCTGGCCTTCTTATGGCAAACTGGTCTAACCTATGTCTGTACTCAGATATTGTTGCTTCCGCTGACTCTTGTGTATTCGAGCTTATGTATTCGAGCCCTCGAGGCCCCTGGCTTCTAATATAAAGCTTGTATTATTTTATTTTGTGTCTAGAGTTGTGTTGTGATATCTTCCCGTGAGTCCCTGATTTTGATCGTACACATTTGCGTGTATGATTAGTGTACGATTGAATCGGGGACGTCACATCCCTTGAAAGTGCCTAACTGCCATTCAATAGGGTACATCCAGCCATACTATACTGGACATCTAAGTAGTGCCTCATCAGGTAGATGAACAGCCAAATGCACCATCACATCAAAGAAGGCTGGAGGATATATCTTCTCAAGGTCGCATAGGATAGTTGGTATCTTGTCTCTAAGATGCTCCAAAGCGTCTAGCCTGATATTTCTACTACAGAGTTCCCTGAAGAATTGTCCCAACTCTGCAACTGCTCTGTATAAGTCATGGCGGCCCAATCCTCTAAGGATAACAGGTAAAACCCTTTGAAGTAGGATGTGGCAGTCATGAGTTTTCAACCCTTGTACCTTGTTTCCATATGCATTGACTCTCCTTTCAGGGTTGGAAGAAAATCCATGTGGGAATCTCACATGTGATAGGACCTCGCAGAATTCTTTTCTTTTTACCTTGTCCAAGACGTACACATCTGGTGCCATATCCCGTGGTTTACCTTCATCTTGCATCTGCAAATCCTTTCTGATACCCAGATGTGTCAAATCAATCCTAGATTTTAAGGTATCTTTCGTCTTGCCTTCAATATTAAGAAGTGTGCGGATAATGCTATCACATATATTTTTCTCGATGTGCATCACATCAAGATTATGCCGCAGATCCAAATCTTTCCAATACTCCAAGTCCCACAAAGTGGACTTGCGGGTAAACAATAATCTCTCTTATGCCCTGCCACGCTTCCTTTTCCCGCTACCATTACCAAGATGGTTTCCTGGTGCAATATGCCTGACCTTCTCTAATTCCACTTGCAACTCATCGGCGGTGAGCCTCTTTGGCGCATCATGGTTTTCATGCTTTGCATTGAACACATGTCTTTAGTATTTTGTAGGACGTGGCTTTTCCTTGGCAAGGAAACGACAGTGTCCAATGTAACAGATCTTGCTAAGTATTCCGTATGACAGCAGATTCCTATCACAGCAAACACATGCATTGTAACCATGTGTCGTTCGCCCTGACATAGTCCCCAAAGCCGGATAATCATGGATGCACCAAATTATAATAGCATGCAGAAAGAAATCAGGTGGTGGGCTGCTATATAGGTCTCGAGTGAGAACACCCTTCCATAGCTGTTGAAGTTCCTCCACAAGAGGCTCCATGAATAAATCAAAATCCTTTCCAGGACATTTTGGACCTGGGATGAGCAAGGACGTCATGTAGTTTGATTCTTTGGTGCAGACATTTGGAGGCATGTTGTAAGGGATAACAAGCACTGGCCACATGCTATATGTGGCGCTCTGGTGGCCAAATGGGTTAAATCCATCTAAAGCTAAGCCAAGTCTAATGTTTTTCGGGTCAGCAGCATTTTTGTGTTGATTGAAGCTTTTCCACTCACTACCATGAGATGGATGGCTCATTACATTCTGATCTCTGTACTCCTGGTTCCTAGAATGCCACAGTACATCCTCTCTTGTTTCAGCATCATGAAACAACCTCTGCAATCTTGGTGTAATTGGAAAATGTCTCAGAACATTATGAGGAATCCTCTTCACAGCATAGCCATCTTTCCATCTTGATGATTTGCATTTCAAGCATTCACTTAAGTTGGCATAATCCTTCCGAAATAGAACACAATTATTCTTACAAACATGGATCATATCATACCCAATTCCAACTGCACGAAGGAAATTCTTCATTTTACTATAGGTGTGTGGCAGCTCAGATGCATCTGGGAAAGATTTGCGAGAAGCAGCCAACATCGCATCGAATGATTTGTTGGTCATCTGCTTAGATGTCTTCACCCGAAGAAAGGTGACCATAGCTGAGAATACCGATAGCTTATTTCCTGGGGTGGCAGCCACGTTGCATTGTTCCAACATGCGGGCCCACCGTTTTTCTTCTGCAGCTGAAAGTTCACAAAATGCACGAGCATTTTGTAGCATTGTTTCAATGTTGGTCAAACTCACTGGCTCCGCCACCACCTCCTCCTCCTCCTCTTCCACCTGAGCATCAGGCAGATCAAGATGGTGATCTGCTGCTTCCATGTAGTCAATAACATTGACGTTTACGGCTTCACCATGATGAACCCACCTAGTATATGTGACCGACATCCCATACAAGTGTTGATGATTTTGCCTAGTTGAATGGGGTCTTGTAACTGAATTCATACAACTGCTACACGGGCAGAGTGATATGTCTCTGTCGTATCTATAATTTTTGATTGTTCCATGCCAATATTCTACAACTTCTATATACTTTTGACAACTTTTTATACTATTTTTGGGACTAACATATTGATCCAGTGCCCAGTGCCAGTTCCTGTCTGTTGCATGTTTTTTTCCGCAGAAAATCCATATCAAACAGAGTCCAAACGGGATAAAAACTGACGGAGATTTTTTTTGGAATATATGTGATTTTTGGGAAGAAGAATCAACGCGAGACGATGCCCAAGGGGGCCACGAGGCAGGGGCACGCCCTGGGCCCTCATGGCCACCCCGTAAGGCGGTTGGTGCCCTTATTTCGCCACAAGAAAGACAATATCCGGATAAAAATCGTGTCCAAATTTTAGCCCAATCGGAGTTATGGATCTCCGGGAATTTAAGAAATGGTGAAAGGGTAGAATCTAAAAACGCAGAAACAGATAGACATATCCAATCTCGGAGGGGCTCTCGCCCCTTCCATGCCACGGAGGCCATGGACCAGAGGGGAAACCCTTCTACCATCTAGGGAGAAGGTCAAGGAAGAAGAAGAAGAAGAAGAAGGGGGGCCCTCTCCCCCTCTCTCCCGGTGGTGCCGGAACGTCGCCGGGGCCATCATCGTGTGACGGCGATCTACACCAACACCTCCCTCATCTTCACCAACATCTTCATCACCTTGCCCCATCTATCTACAACGGTCCACTCTCCCGTAACCTACTGTACCCTCTACTTGAACATGGTGCTTTATGCTTCATATTATTATCTAATGATGTGCTGCCATCCTATGATGTCTGAGTAGATTTTCGTTGTTCTATCGGTAATTGGTGAATTGCTATGATTGGTTTAATTTGCTTGTGGTTATGTTGCCGTCCTTTGGTGCCCATCATATGAGCGCGCACGTGGATCACACCATAGGGTTATTTGTATGTTGATAGGACTATGTATTGGAGGGCAAGAGTGACTGAAGCTTCAACCTAGCATAGAAATTGATGCATACATGATTGAAGGGGGACCAATATATCTTAATGTTATGGTTGGGTTTTACCTTAATGAACATTAGTAGTTGCGGATGCCTGCTAATAGTTCCAATCATAAGTGCATAGAATTCCAAGTCAGGGATGACATGCTAGTAGTGGCCTCTCCCACATAAAACTTGCTATCGGTCTAGTAAAGTAGTCAATTTCTTAGGGACAATTTCGCAACTCCTACCACCACTTTTCCACACTCGCTATACTAACTTTATTGCTTCTTTACCTAAAACAGCCCCTAATTTTTATTTACGTGCTCTTTATATTCTTGCAAACCTATCCCTTTACACCTACAAAGTACTTCTAGTTTCATACTTGTTCTAGGTAAAGCGAACGTTAAGCGTGCGTAGAGTTGTATCGGTGGTCGATAGAACTTGAGGGAATATTTGTTCTACCTTTATATTCTCGTTGGGTTCGACACTCTTACTTATCGAAAAGGCTACAATTGATCCCCTATACTTGTGGGTTACCAAGACCTTTTTCTGGCACCATTGCCGGGGAGTTATAGCGTGGGGTGAATATTCTCGTGTGTGCTTGTTTTCTTTATCACTAAGTAGTTTTTATTTGATGCTCTTTTTTTCTATCTTTAGTTATGGGTATGAAACACAAAATACCAAAAAAATTAGTTGTACCTACTACACCAATGGTTGAAGAACCACTCAAAATCTATCACACTCCTGAAGCTTTTTACTTGGATCATCTTCGATCCCTATGTGCTCGTGCTGAAACCCCAACTAGCTTAGTTGAGGGTAAATCTTTAGGTGAGCATGCTTGTTATGTGCGACTCCTCTTATCTAAAAAAAGGAAACTTTTACTAGATCTAATTCATCGTTTGCAATGCTATGCTTGGAATTTATGTGAAATATATGATTTTACTTGTTGTTCCAAAGACCCTAAGAAACACCTTCCCTACCAATGTGAGTTTAGTGATAATGGAATCGTATCTTCGTATGCTAAGGGTATTTAAAATTACTATGATGTTCAACAAATTGAAGAATTTATTGCTTTTAAGGGTGCTTATGAAATTGCTTCTTTGATTGGGAAGTATGATGCTACTCTTTACAAATCTGAAAATTTTGCCATACTTAAATATTGTTATGATAATTATGCTTCTAATGCCTATGTTAAACCATATATTGAGGACTCCTCCGCTGTCGGAGAAGAGACTAATATTTTGCAGGAGTCTATGGAAGAAGGAATTGATGAAACTGGGTGCTCATTGGATGAAAAGATGATGAGGAGAGCGAAGAACAAAAGGAGGAAGAGCGGATTAGCTACCCGTGCCCACCTTCTAATGAGAGTAACTCTTCAACTCATACATTATTTAATATCCCTTCGTTCTTACCGAAGGATGATTGCTATGATGATTGTTATGATCCTGTTGATTCTTTTGAAATATCCCTTTTTGATGATGCTTGCTATGCTTGTGGCCAAGATGCCAATATAAATTATGCTTATGGAGATGAACTCGCTATAGTTCCTTATGTTAAACATGAATTTGTTGCTATTGCACCCACGCATGATAGTCCTATTATCTTTTTAAATTCTCCCGACTACACTATATCAGAGAAGTTTGCACTTATTAAGGATTATATTAATGGGTTGCCTTTTACCGTTGCACATGAAAATTTTGATGACTATAATATGCATGTGCTTGCTGCTCCTACTTGCAATCATTATGAGAGAGGAACTACATCTCCGCCTCTTTATGTTTCCAACACGATAGAATTGCAAGAAACTACTTATGCTATGTATTGGCCTTTACTTGATGTGCATCAATTGTTCTTGTATGACATGCCGATGCATAGGAAGAGAGTTAGACTCCGTCATTGCTTGATATATGTTACTCTGTGCTCACTACTAAATTACAAATCATTGTTGATTCAAATTGGCTTTGATATACCTTGGGATCCGGGTGGATTCATTACTTGAGCACTTTATGCCTAGCTTAATGGCTTTAAAGAAAGAGCTGCCAGGGAGACAACCCGGAAGTTTTAGAGAGTCATTTATTTATGTTGAGTGATTTTATAAAGTTTAAAAACAAAAATAATCTGCCAAGATTTGCCTTTAGGATGTTTACATTGCTTGTTGGTTTGTGCGATGCAAGACAGAAACTTTGGCTGTAGTGCGTGCTTTTACATTTTTTACTGGAACGTCAAACGGTTCTGAAACTTATTGCACTGTCTTTCTATACAAATTTTTTATTTTTCCTAATTTTTCAGAATTTTTGGAGTACCATATGTATGGTGAAAGTTCAGATTACTACAGACTGTCATGTTTAAGACAGATTCTGTTTTTGATGCATAGTTTGCTTATTTTGATGAAACTATCGATTTCTATCCGTGGATTAAGCCATGGAAAAGTTATATTATAGTAGCTACAATGCCAAAAAAAATATGAATTGGTTTGCAACAGTACTTAGAGTAGTGATTTTCTTTATTATACTAACGGATCTTACCGAACTTTCTATTGAGTTTTGTGTGGATGAAGTGTTCGAATATCGAGGAGGTCTCGATGTGAGGAGAAGGAGGAGAGGCAAGAGCTCAAGCTTGGGGATGCCCAAGGCACCCCAAGTAAATATTCTAGGATACTCAAGCGTCTAAGCTTGGGGATGCCCCGGAAGGCATCCCATCTTTCTTCAACAAGTATCGGTGTGTTTTCGGATTCCTTTCGTTCATGTCATATGTGCAAATCTTGGAGCGTCTTTTGCATTTAGTTTCAATTTTCTTTGATGCACCATGCTGGTATGAGATACTCTACGGTTGATTTATAGAATGCTCTCTGCACGTCACTTATATCTTTTGAGTATGGCTTTATAGAATGCTTCATGTGCTTCACTTATATCATTTGAAGTTTGGATTGCCTGTTTCTCTTCACTTAGAAAACCGCCATTTGTAGAATGCTCTTTTTCTTCACTTATATTTGTTAGAGCATGGGCATATAATTTGTAGAAAGAATTAAACTCTCTTGCTTCACTTATATCTATTTAGAGAGATGATAGGAATTGGTCATTCACATGGTTAGTCATAAAATCCTACATAAAACTTGTAGATCACTGAATATGATATGTTTGATTCCTTGCAATAGTTTTGTGATATAAAGATGGTGATATTAGAGTCATGCTAGTGGGTAGTTGTGGATTGTAGAAATACTTGTGTTGAAGTTTGTGATTCCCGTAGCATGCACATATGGTGAACCGTTATGTAATGAAGTTGGAGCATGAGTTATTTATTGATTGTCTTCCTTATGAGTGGCGGTCGGGGACGAGCAATGGTCTTTTCCTACCAATCTATCCCCCTAGGAGCATGCGCGTAGTACTTCGTTTTTATGACTAATAGATTTTTGCAATAAGTATGTGAGTTCTTTATGACTAATGTTGAGTCCATGGATTATATGCATTGTCACGCTTCCATCATTGCTAGTCTCTTCGGTACCATGCATTGCCCTTTCTCACCTTGAGAGTCGGTGCAAACTTTGCCGGTGCATCCAAACCCCGTGATATGATACACTCTATCACACATAAGCCTCCTTATATCTTCCTCAAAACAGCCACCATACGTACCTATTTTGGCATTTCCATAGCCATTCCAAGATATATTGCCATGCAACTTCCATCATCATCATATACATGACTTGAGCATTCATTTTCATATTGCTTTGCATGATCGTAAGATAGCTAGCATGATGTTTTCATGGCTTGTCCGTTTTTTTGATGTCATTGCTACGCTAGATCATTGCACATCCCGGTACACCACTGGAGGCATTCATATAGAGTCATATTTTGTTCTAGATATCGAGTTGTAAGTAAATAAAAGTGTGATGATTATCATTATTAGAACATTGTCCCATGCAAGGTTATCAAAATAAAAGTGGCCAAGGAAGCCCCCCCCCCCCCAAAAAAAAAGAGAGGCCAAAGAAGCCTACAAAAAAGGAAAAAAGAGATAAAATAAGAAAAAGAGAGAAAAGAGAGAAGGGACAATGTTACTATCCTTTTACCACAGTTGTGCTTAAGAGTAGCACCATGTTCTTCATATAGAGAGTGTCTTGAGTTATCACTTTCATATACTTGTGGGAATTTTCATTATAGAACTTGGCTTGTATATTCCAACGATGGGCTTCGTCAAATGCCCTAGGTCTTCATGAGCAAGCAAGTTGGATGCACACCCACTCAGTTTCAGTTTGAGCTTTCATACACTTATAGCTCTAGTGCATCTATTGCATGGCAATCCCTACTCCTCGCATTGACATCAATTGATGGGCATTTCCATAGCCCGTTGATTAGCCGCGTCGATGTGAGACTTTCTCCCTTTTTTGTCTTCTCCACACAACCTCCATCATCATATTCTAATCCACCTATAGTGCTATATCCATGGCTCATGCTTACGTATTGCGTGAAAGTTGAAAAGGTTTGAGAACATCAAAAGTATGAAACAATTGCTTGCCTTGTGTAGCGACCCGGCCTCAGACGGTCAAGTCTCTGTGCTTAAGTGTCATCCCTGGATCGGTATGCTGACACACACAGTACTCGAGGATTTATAACAGAGGTAAATCACATGTATAAAGTAACGTAAATACTATTACCTCAATCCAAATAGCGGAAGTAACAACAAGGTTGTGGATTCCCATCAACACCAACAACAAAGTTGAGTGTAGAAATCGTAACCCTAACGTATCACTTACTCGTCGTAAGAATCCTGCAACATGAGACGTTGCGGCCATAAAGGGTCAGTACATTGAATGTACTGACAAATTCACACCATAGGATAATGATGAATAATAGCTATCACTACATGCATATTTGGCTGGTGGAAAGCTCTATGGTTATAGTTTTTGCGAAAAACCAATTTTTCCCTACTGCAAAGGAATATAATTTATTTAACTACAAAGTTGGTTGAAAATATTGAGAAGGTTCCTCCAACTCAATCCCAAATTAACATCAATAACCCAACAAATTATTTAAGTAACGTGATGAGATCAATATGATAATCCAAGTACCAGAGACTCAAGATGTCCATAACCGGGGACACGGCTAACCATGATTAGTTTGTACACTCTGCAGAGGTTTGCGCACTTTTCCCCACAAGACTCGATCTCCTCCGTTGGATTTCTCGCACTACATGATGTTTGAGAAACGGATGACCGAGACATGGTTTTTTAGAAGCATTAACTCTCTACTCCGGATAGACTATACCACCTACAACCCACTACCTTCTAGTCTACCTCTTCAAGAGCTTCACGCAACTTACTCAACTATGCTAGATCCCATAATAGCTTGTGGCTACACACGGAAGTTTCTAGCATGAAAAATCCTATGATCCCTTTGAGCCTGGGTGGCATTCCATAGGGTGATCACACGGGTCCTCCGGGATCCCCTTGGGCAAACACTGGGTTCTCCAGGTGCCCCAACCAATCCACCCAGATGTGTATTAAAGTAGCCACCTTAAGTTAACCATTAAATAATAACTCTCACATCTGTCATGAATTCTCTCAAACCAATCCACGTCTACGAGCGTAGCATAGCAATATGATCATAACATAAAAGTAACTCCCAAGGTTTGAATGCATGGCAATAGGTTCCTACCTCATCAACTACTTCCCAATACCCACATGTTATCAATCCTACTCATGCAATGTTTGAGGGTGAACTAATGCATAAAAACTGGGTATGACAGGGATATGATCAATGTGTGAACTTGCCTTGTACTGTTGATGAAGATGATTCACACTCATAACTCTTGATAGTTCTACTCATCACACTCCGTTCAATCTATCGCGAGCAAGCAATAGTAACCACACATAAGCAATCACTCAAAAGATCGGGAAGAACGAAGAAAACAATTCGAAAAACATCAAAACCAAGCAAATAACTCTTGCAACATAAAACAATTTTTAACAGTACCAAAATTATGTGAATTTGGCCTTATCAGAAAGTTTAGGTCAAGAGCTTCGATTTGCAAAAAGAATCAATGAAAACGGAGCTACGAAACTCAAGTTACGATCAAAAGAAGATTCAAATTCAAATCTGTTTGAATTCAAATTTTAAAACTTTCAAAAATATGTTTAAGTTGTTTTCTGGATAGAGGGGATCATAACGAAGAAGTGGGCGTTGGTTTCATTGAATTTGGACTAACGAGTAAAATGTTGTAGTCGTTTGAAAAACAGGGGCTAAACTGCAATTAAAAATACTTACAAACTGGTCCCTGGCAATAAAAACAAATCTAATATATGAATGTTAGCTGCCGAGGCTTATATAGTGAAAACGTCCACTGCCAACGCTAAATAAACGAACGTTCGTTAACTAAACATACCGGTTTGAAATAAAAAAATGAAACCTAGATCTAATCTGAACTGTCGATCCTAGATCTAACGGACGGGGCGGAGGCTCCGGTGGGTCTCTGGCAGAGGAGAGGGAATCAGGGGGCTCGGCGCGGCGCGGCGGTGAAGATGGAGGGAGCGGCGTCGGTCAGGAGGGAGGGACGGAGCGGGGCAACGGCGGCGGATCTCCGGTGGGGCTCGCAACTCCGGCGAGAGATCATCGAGGCTGTGGTGGGTTTCGGGCCTTGCGATTTGAGGAAAAAAGACCGGGGTCGAGGGCCATATAAACGGGCAAGGGCTTGGGCAAGGGGCAAGCCGGGAGGGAGGTGTCCGGGTCGGGAACGGCGACGGCGGCGTCTCGTGCGAGCAGCGGACTCCGGCGCGAGGTCGGGGATGGACCCGACAGGTGGGTCCCACCGGTCGGTGGCTGAGCGAGGCGGCGGCCGATCGCAGGTGCGAGCGGACGAGCAGAGCAGAGCGGCTTCGGGCGTGGCTGGGCTTCGGCTGGGCACTGGGCCGTGGCCTGGCCTGGGAGCTGGGCCGGCCCAGTTCGGTGGGAGAAAGTCTTTTTTTACAGACAACGAATAATAATAATAATATAAACCAAGTAAAGTAAAAATAAACTATAGGCATATAATATATCAAGATTTTCAAAAAAACATTTTCTACGACATGAACATTTTAGTAAAGTCAAATAAAATCCACACAAATTTGAATAATTCAAATAGTGCTACTGCTCTAATAAAATCCAATAAAAAACATTTTTAAAAATACCAAAATGATTTCAAATTTATTTCTCTCCAATTTTCTACTGTAGGGAATCATGTTACCCTATTTTCCATATATTTTTATTTTTGGAGAAAAATACTTTGAATAAAACTCAAATAACTCCAAATTGAAAATAATTTCAAAAGGACTTTGAATTTAATTCTTTGTAACTCCCAACTCATATTTCATATGTTTTGAAGAAGTCATTTTATCTTCGCTCATGAAAATCATTGAGTTCCTTGAAGTTTCTGAATTGGAAAAAAATTCAAATGAAATTCAAATATTTTCAACACCTATTTTCATTTAAATAAATGGAAGAAGTCATGTCATCTTCTCTCCAGGGTTTTGTGATGAAAAGAATTTGAATTCATGGAGATCATAAAAGCAAGATGAAAGTTTGGGAAAGTCCTTTTATTCCCTCTCATTTAACTTTCAAACATTTTCGAATTCACTCACTTTCAGTCAATCAATCACACAACAATCAAACAAAACTATCTATTTAATATAACATTCCAAAATTTAGAATTTTGGGATGTTACACCTTGTCATCAGGGTTGTGCATGATTTGAATATTTTGTGTGGTGAAGATGGAGCATAGCCAGACCATATGATTTTGTAGGGATAACTTTCTTTGGCCATGTTATTTTGAAAAGACATGATTTCTTTATTACTATGCTTGAAGTATTATTGTCTTAATGTTAAATGATAGACTATTGCTTTGAATCACTCGTGTCTTAATATTCATGCCATGATTAGATTACATGATCAAGATTATGCTAGGTAGCATTCCACATCAAAAATTATCTTTTTATCATTTACCTACTCGAGGACGAGCAGAAATTAAGCTTGGGGATGTTGATATGTCTGTGTCGTATCTATAATTTTTGATTGTTCCATGCTAATATTCTACAACTTTTATATACTTTTGGCAACTTTTTATACTATTTTTGGAACTAACATATTGATCCAGTGCCCAGTGCCAGTTCCTGTTTGTTGCATGTTTTTTGTTTCGTAGAAAATCCGTATCAAACAAAGTCCAAATGGGATAAAAACTGACGGAGATTTTTTCGGAATATATGTGATTTTTGGGAAGAAAAATCAACGTGAGACGATGCCCGAGGGGGCCACGAGGCAGGGGGCGCACCCCAGGGGGTTAGGCGTGCCCTGGGCCCTCATGGCCACCCCGTAAGGTGGTTGGTTCCCTTCTTTCGCCGCAAGAAAGCCAATATCCGGATAAAAATCATGTCCAAATTTCGGCCCAATCGGAGTTATGGATCTCCGGGAATTTAAGAAACGGCGAAAGGGTAGAATCTAAAAATGCAGGAACAGAGAGACGCAGAGAGACAGATCCAATCTCGGAGGGGCTCTCGCCCCTCCCATGCCATGGAGGCCATGTACCAGAGGGGAAACCCTTCTCCCATCTAGGGAGAAGGTCAAGGAATAAGAAGAAGAAGGGGGGCTGTCGGTGTCAAAATCGGCGGATCTCGGGTAGGGGGTCCCGAACTGTGCATCTAGGCCGGATGGTAATAGGAGGCGATGGACATGAAGTTTTACCCAGGTTCGGGCCCTCTCGATGGAGATAAAACCCTACGTCCTGCTTGATTAATATTGATGATATAGGTAGTACAAGAGTAGATCTACCACGAGATCGAGGAGGCTAAACCCTAGAAGCTAGCCTATGGTATGATTGTTGATGTCTATGTTGTCCTACGGACTAAAACCCTTCGATTTATATAGACACCGGATAGGGTTAGGGTTACACAAAGTCGGTTACAATGGTAGGAGATCTTCATATCCGTATCGCCAAGCTTGCCTTCCACGCCAAGGAAAGTCCCTTCCGGACACGTGACGGAGTCTTCAATCTTGTATCTTCATAGTCCAGGAGTCCGGCTGAAGGTATAGTTCGGCTATCCGAACACCCCCTAATCCAGGAGTCCCTCAGTAGCCCCTGAACCAGGCTTCAATGATGACGAGTCCGGCGCGCAGATTGTCTTCGGCATTGCAAGGCGGGTTCCTCCTCCAAGTACTTCATAGAAGGTTTTGAACACGAAGATAGTGTCCGGCTCTGCAAAATAAGTTTCCACATATTGCCATAGAGAGAATAATATTTACACCAATCTAATCTGCTGATGTATTCCGTAGTGTGTCACACTACGGCCAAGCCTTTATCCGAGTCGTTTCATTTTCCCACCTCAGCGCGTTATGCGAGGCGGTTTCCTTGGCACGTCTTGTTAAAGCAGAGATCGTGTCCCCTTATCCCGGGATGCTCATCAATACGGGCGTGGGTAACCCAACCACGCCCTTGATTACGGCGCTTGGAGATAAGCGAGTTTTACCAGGCTGGTGGGGACATGTAGTTGCGTCCACCCATATAAGGGGATAAGGATCCACCTTTTCACCTACGCCTTCTTCCTCCTTCGCCTATCCATTCTTGCGCACTCGAGCTCCAGCGCCCAAGTCCGCACTCCCCACCTCAACCTTCTCCAGCCATGTCCGGAGCGGGAGGCAAGTGGATGGTCTCCTCCGTCATGGAGGGACATATCAAAAAGCTGAGGAAGGCCGGATACCTGTCTAACGACATCGCGTACCGGCTCCCCGAAAAGGGGCAGCTCATCCCCACCCCTAGGCCCCATGAGAGGGTGGTGTTCCTCCCCATTTCCTCCGCGGACTAGGCTTCCCTCTCCACCCATTTGTCCGGGGGCTCATGTTCTACCACGGCCTGGATTTCCACGATCTAGCCCCAAACTTCGTCCTCAACATCTCGGCGTTTATCGTCGTGTACGAGGCCTTCCTCCGCATCCGCCCCCATTTCGGCCTATGGCTCAAGACTTTCAACGTCAAGCCGAAGGTGGTGCGCGGAAACCAGGCGGAGTGCGGAGGCGCCATGGTGGGCAAGATGGCCAACGTCCTATGGCTCGAGGGCTCCTTTGTGGAGACCCTGAAGGGGTGGCAATCGGGATGGTTTTACATCACCGTGCCGCGCGACGCCGAATGGGTCGCACCCCCTGAGTTTCGATCCAGACCCCCCCACGCGGCTCACCTCCTGGAAGGAGACGGGCCTGTCTTGGGGTAAAAAAAGGAGAGATGACCGGACTCCAAACATGCATCCAAACCCTGGCGGACAAGAAGCTCAAACTTGTCAACGTAGTCCAGGTTATGCTCATCCGCCTGATCCTCCCGTGTCAACAACGGGCTTTCAACCTGTGGGAGTTCGATCCGGCGCAGCACCAATCTCTAAGAAGGCTCTTCGACACGACATACGAAGATGCCTGGAAGGTGCTTTTCAAAGGCACCGAGGCTCCCGCATCCGCTACCGAGGATCGCAGATTCAGCGCGCAGCGTCACGCTCTCGCGGTAAGCTGCTTTTTTCCTTTTACAGGGTATCAGTTTTTCATAGTTTGACTCCATGCGGGATCTAAGCTCCCTTACCTTTGACAGGATTGGCAAGTGACGTCCGGACAGATCAACTGTCCGGCTCCTTTGCCCGAAGGCCCAGCGGACGCTCGCTTGGCGAAGCTGTTGGTTCCGGCACCCTATGTGGTGCCGGAGAAGAAGGCCGCGAAAAAGGCCGTGGGGACTCGAAAGAGTGCCCGGCGCCCGGAGGTGTCGGATCCATCATCCGATGGTTCTGAGGCGCATTCCTCCTATGAAGACGAGGAGGAAGAAGAGGAGAACTCTCCCCCTCCAGCGGGAGGAGAGAAGAAAAGGAAGGTCGCCCTCTCTGGGGAGGCCGGAGGGTCCAAGAAGGGGAAAACCCTTCCTCCGGACTACTCCACCGACGCCGACGGCGGAGAGGAGTGGCAGCCCAGGGGCAAGCCCCTGGCAAAATTGTAATTATCCGGATACCAGAGTAATTCATAGTATTCGTTTATTGCACAGCTTTCCCTTACGTCGAATATGTTTATGCAGCCCACCCAAAGACCGGCTTGACGCGTCGTCAAGCGGTTCACTGGACTCGTCGGATATGAACTTGCTTCTGACGGCTTCCTCCCCCCGCCCTACGGACGACACCGAAGTGTTGTCCCAACAGGTTCCAAGCCGGGAGGAGGTGGTCCTGGAGGCGTCGCAAGGCGACCTCCCGGACTCCAGGAGTAAAGGGGACGAAACCCTCAGGGCTCCAAGTCCGGCTCTAGGCCGGACACCGCTCTGGAACCTTCAAAGGTTCCAGTGTCCGGCGGGGGACCTCCTTCCAAGAGGAGCAAGTCCACCGTGCCGGCGGCCCCCGTCCAACCATAGGTGCCGGACAATATGTTGGAGGCACTCCAAGGCGCCTCCATCGACGAGGGGCACCGCACTATTATGAGTGCGATGGTCCAGAAGGTTTAATCCGCCAAGAGCGGACTGACTGAAGCTTGTACTAGCCTTTTGACAGGCTTTGAGGTAAGTAAAGAATGTGTAAATAATAGTACCGCATAGACAGTAGCCCCTGATGCTTTGTTTGGCGTTCGGGAAGAAAAGCCGAATAGAGGATCAAATAGAATTCATAGGAGTCTAACAAAAATGAGTCAATATGCATATGCAGGCTTGCCTGCTTGCGTCCGCCGCACTGACTACGGAAGTGGACACGCTAAAGCAGAACCTCGACGGTCCGAGCAAGAGCTTGAGCGTGCCAAGAAGCAGCTCGAGGACAATGAAGGTAAGAAATACCTTGTTTTTAAATATATATAAAAAGGTGCAATTGCAAAGAATGACAGGATTATCGTGGCTATTGTAGGGGCCACGTCTGAGGTGGTGACCCTTAAGCAAGCGCTGGTCGAGGCCGAGAAGAGGGCGGCCTCGGAGCGCACCGAGCGGGAGAAGTATGAGGCCGAGGTTGGCAAGGTGCGGCAAGAGCTCCAGGCTCTCATGGAAAAACATGAGAGTTTGGAGCTTGACTCAAAGACGCGAGCGTCCGAGCTCGCGGTGGCTATTGAAAATGCCAAGTCTGCCAAGGCCGAATCCCAGAAGACCCTCCAGGAGTTGGATGAGGTGAAGAAGATAGCGGCGGGTAAGGCATTCTTTATGCAAAGCAAACACATAAACATGAGTTACTTGTTACTTACCCGAATCCAGAGCTCTCCAGGAGCGTTCGCAGATCTTCCCCGAAGTGTGTCCGATGCCGCCGCATTCTATCGAGCCGAGGAGGGCAGCTCAATAGAGAAGGTGTTCTGGTCTCAGTATGCTGAGGCTGGACACCCCGTGCCCCTGAGCGACCAGCTGAAGCAACTGGTCGAGCTCCACAAGGCGGCCGAACAGGCCATGAAGGGCCTCATTGTTCGGCTGTGGCCTGGAGGGGCTCTGCCTGGGAGCTATTTCGGGCTGGTGCCGCGGTTGGTGGAGGCCTGTCCAAGGCTCGAAGTCATCAAGCGCTCCATCTGCATTGAAGGTGCCCGTAGGGCCCTTGCCCGTGCTAAGGTGCACTGGGGCAAGCTGGATGCTGAGAAGCTGGTGAAGGACGGGCCACCGCCGGGGAAAGAGCATCGCAAGCCCGAGAATTACTATAAGGATGTTCTGATGGGTGCCTGCCTGGTGGCGGATGAATGTTCTAGGGATGTAATTTTTGAGTGAAACTTGCTTGTTTTGTCCTGTGCGCTGAAAACTTGTTTATATGCGCTAAGCAATGCTGAATATTACGTTCTGTGCGGCTGTTTATCAATTCTGAGAGATGGCGAGTCGTCGGCTTCTGCCCCCGTGCCGCTAGTGCTGGGGTGTTCGGGGATAAACTTGAGCGCTCTTTTTCCCATGTTTGGGTCCTTCGAGGGAGGCGCTCATCCCAACAAACAAGGCAATCGAACTATAATGCGTGAACACTCTCACTTAGCCATAGAATTCTATAATTTTAAATTTCGGCAAAGCCCCTGGTATTCGGAAGACCGAGTTCGGGGCGCTATCCACGCCTTGGCCGGACAGAGCCGGCTCCTCGCCCTAAGCGGCATAAGTCTTTAGGGACTCGAAAAACCTCTCGAACAGCGACCAGCTCTCGCTTCATCATGACAGTCAGTTTTAGCTTTCTCCACTGAGGTGTTCGACCCAGCTCAACTGGGGCACAATCGCAGTGGTTCTCCTAGTGCTACCTTAGCCGATATAGCGGAACGTAAGGCACCAAAATATAGGAGCCGGGCAAACCCAACTATTGACCCAAGACATGATTCGGAGCCGATGCATATAATGCTATAAGTCCGGGGTGCCGCACTTGTTAAAGTGTTCGGACTTCTCACACCATATTGAGGGGTACTAAAGCCCCTGGCGTATTTTGGCTGTACCAACGTGTTCGGGTGCAACATGTCGTTAGGGAACATATATAAAGAAAAAAGGTAATGCAAAAATAGACGAAAGCTATGCATTGTTTATTAAAAAGGGCTGCGATCAAAGCAGAACGATACAAATAATGCGATAAGTGGAAGGTTGGACTAGTTAACATGTCCGTTCCAGGGGCAAGCTGCGGAATAGTATGCGGAACAGGTATACTGCTCGTGATAGAGACCACCTGGGAGTTCCGTACTGCGGCATGGCTTGTCTGCTTCCCTGGTTCTTGCATCGTTTGTGCGGCAATTGAACTTCCGAACAGGCCTTCCGAAGGATGGAGTCCTGAAAGTAAGAGAAAATTAAAAAAAATTGGCAGCCCCTGGTACGGTTTAAGCTGTATTTTTGGGCGTGCCGTGACGGTGCCCGTCCCCCTGTACCCATGGTATCTCTAGAGCATAGTTATGTATGCGAAGTACTAGCGTCGCCTTTTTGCGAGGGTTGGGGTTGGGGCCGCATTGCTACGCCTGCTCGGATCATGCCAGGCGGTCTTGTTGTAGGTTACTCCGGGCGCGCTTGACGGTGTCCGGTCGTTTAGTGGCCGGACTGGAGAACTGCCTGGAGAGGCTGCTTTGTACTTCCGCTGCAAGGGCCGCCGTGTGCTCCTCCGTTCGGAGGGAGCGTTCGGTGTTTCCATTGACCGTAATTACTCCTCGAGGGCTGGCATCTTGAGCTCGAGGTATGCGTAGTGCGGTACCGCATTGAACTTAGCCAATGCGGTTCGCCCGAGCAGTGCGTGATAACCACTGCGAAACGGGACTATATCGAAGATTAACTCCTTGCTTCAGAAATTATCCGGAGATCCGAAGACCACTTCAAGTGTGACTGAGCCTGTACAGTTGGCCTCTACACCTGGTATTACGCCTTTAAAGGTCGTTTTGGTGGGCTTAATCCTCGAGGGATCTATGCCCATTTTCCGCACTGTGTCCTGGTAAAGCAGGTTCAGGCTGCTGCCACCGTCCATGAGGACTCTAGTGAGATGAAATCCGTCAATAATTGGGTCTAGGACCAATGCGGCGAATCCGCCATGAAGGATGCTAGTGGGATGGTCCCTTTGATCAAAGGTGATCGGGCAGGAGGACCATGGGTTGAACTTTGGGGCGACTGGCTCTACCACGTATACGTCCCTTAACGCGCGCTTCCGCTCCCTTTTGGGGACGTGGGTTGCATATATCATGTTCACCGTCCGCACTTGTGGGGGAAAACCCTCCTGTCCACTGTTGTTCGGCGGCCGGGGCTCCTCGTCGTCATCGCTATGCAGCCCCTTGTCTTCATTTTCGGTGTTTAACTTGCCTGCCTGCTTGAACACCCAACAATCCCTGTTGGTGTGATTGGCCGGCTTTTCGGGGGTGCCATGTATCTGGCACAAGCGGTCGAGTATTCGGTCCAAACTGGACGGACCCCTAGGATTCCTTTTGAATGCCTTTTTCCGCTGACCGGATTTAGAGCCTCTGAATCCGGCATTAACTGCCGTATCCTGAGCATTGTCACCGTTAATGCGGCGCTTCTGCTTGTTGCGATGCGACCTGCCACTACTGTCCCTAGTGTCCGAATTACCAGGGTTCTTGGTCATATTGTTGCTACGAGCAAGCCAGCTGTCTTCTCCCGCGCAAAAGCGGGTCATGAGTGTCGTGAGTGCTGCCATGGATTTCGGCTTTTCCTGTCCAAGGTGCCGGGCCAGCCACTCGTCACGGATATTGTGCTTGAAGGCTGCTAGGGCCTCAGCATCCGGACAGTCGACTATTTGATTTTTCTTTGTTAGGAACCTTGTCCAGAATTTCCTGGCCGATTCCTCTGGCTGCTGAATTACGTGACTCAGGTCATCGGCGTCTGGGGGTCGCACGTAAGTGCCCTGGAAATTGTCGAGGAATGTGGCTTCCAGGTCCTCCCAACAACTGATTGATTCTGTTGGCAAGCTGTTAAGCCAATGCCGAGCTGGTCCTTTAAGCTTGAGTGGGAGGTATTTGATGGCTTGGAAATCGTCGCCGTGGGCCATGTGGATATGAAGGAGATAATCCTCGATCCATACCACAAGATCTGTTGTGCCATCATATGATTCGATGTTTACGGGTTTGAAACCCTCGGGGATTTGATGATCCATTATTTCTTCTGTAAAGCATAGTGGGTGCGCGGCGCCTCTATACTGGGCGATATCATGACGTAGCTCCAATGAGCTGTGTTCGGCCCTGCCAAATTTGTGGCCGGCGTGACGGTTACCATCTCGAGCCGTGGGGCGCCCACGCGATCCATAGATCGATCGTGTTTGCCTTGCCTTGTCCTCCAACATGTCTCGTAAGTCCGGCGCATATTCCCGTGCCTTGGTACGGGGTGCGGCTTGAGTGGAGGGCCGGGAGGCTTCTCTATCGCGGCCATGAGGTGGCCGGTCGGCCGCATCAAGTGCTTCCTCCTCTAATCGGGGTAGCAACCTGCGCTTTGGGTAGCTCTTGGAGGGGCGTTCGAGTTTATGATCTTCGGCCGCAAGGACTTCAGTCCATCTGTCGACCAGCAAATCTTGATCAGCTCTAAGCTGTTGCTGTTTTTTCTTGAGGCTTCTTGCCGTGGCCATAATCCTGCGTTGAAAACACTCTTGCTCGACGGGATCCTCTGGCACGACGAATTCGTCGTCGTCGAGGCTTGCCTCGTCTTCGGAGGGAGGCATATAATTATCGTCCTCGACCTCTCTGTCTGCCGCTCTCTCATGAGGGCTGGTTTCTCCATCTTCCTGTGCTAAGTCTTGTTGGAGGGGGTTTTCTTCGGCACTTTCCGGAGTATTATTATCTCCCGTGCTGGAATCACCGTATTTGTTTTGGCGGGATTTTGAGCGGCGCCGCTGACGCCGGCGCTTAGGCTGTTTCTTGGAGGGGTCGTCCACCGCTGTTCCATCGCCATCTCCCTCTTTTGGGGTGTCCACCATGTATATGTCATATGACGAGGTGGCTTTCCAGGGCCTAGTAGGCGCTGGTTCTTCATCATCTCCTTCGTCGGCGTCCATACCGTCGATGTCTTCGGAGTCGAAGTCGAGCATGTCGGTTAAGTCGTCGACAGTGGCTACAAAGTGGGTGGTGGGTGGGCTTCGAATTTCTTCATCGTCCGTACCCCAACCTTGCTGACCGTAGTCCGGCCAGGGCTCTCCTGATAAAGAGAGAGACTTCAGTGACTTCAGGATATCGCCAAAAGGCGAGTGCTGAAAGATGTCCGCGGCAGTGAACTCCATGATCGGTGCCCAATCGGATTCGATTGGCAGGGGCGTGGAGGGTTCGGAGTCCGGAGAGGAGTCTGGGTCCTTGGAGTCACGAGTCTCGCAGAGTACGGGGCTGGTGTTCGGCTCAATCGCCATTGAGGTCGCAGCCCACGGGGTGGCGTCCAACCACCATCCTCGATCGGCGCAGTTGGCTCCGAATTAGGGGTCGGAGCCTATGCGGGTGCGGCCTCCAGGGCACTGTTCGGCGGCAGAGTTAGATCATGCTCGTCGTGACAGTGCGGCACGCTCGGCAGTGGCTCGAATCCGTCGAAGATCAAGTCCCCGCGGATGTCAGCCGTGTAGTTTAAACTTCCAAATCTGACCTGACGGCCATGGGCGTAGCTTTCGATCTGCTCCAGACGGCCAAGCGAATTGGCCCGCAGTGCAAAGCCGCCGAAGACGAAGATCTGTCCAGGGAGGAAGGTCTCACCCTGGACTGCATCGCTATTGATGATCGTAGGAGGCATCGAGCCTGACGGCGACGACACGGAGGAACTCTCAATGAAAGCACCAATGTCGGTGTCAAAACCGGCGGATCTCGGGTAGGGGGTCCCGAACTGTGCGTCTAGGCCGGATGGTAACAGGAGGCGAGGGACACGAAGTTTTACCCAGGTTCGGGCTCTCTTGATGGAGGTAAAACCCTACGTCCTGCTTGATTAATATTGATGATATAGGTAGTACAAGAGTAGATCTACCACGAGATCGAGGAAGCTAAACCCTAGAAGCTAGCCTATGGTATGATTGTTGATGTCTATGTTGTCCTACGGACTAAAACCCTCCAGTTTATATAGACACCGGATAGGGTTAGGGTTACACAAAGTCGGTTACAATGATAGGAGATCTTCATATCCGTATAGCCAAGCTTGCCTTCCACACCAAGGAAAGTCCCTTCCAGACACGGGACGGAGTCTTCAATCTTGTATCTTCATAGTCCAGGAGTTCGGCCGAAGGTTTAGTCCGGCTATCCGAACACCCTCTAATCCAGGACTCCCTCAGGGGCCCTCTCCCCCTCTCTCCCGGTGGCGCCGGAACGCCGCCGGGGCCATCGTCGTGTGACGGCGATCTACACCAACACCTCCGTCATCTTCACCAACATCTTCATTACCTTCTGAAAGTGCAACTATCCCTAGGTGGTTTTGGTAATTCATAACAACATATAGCTCATTGAGCTAATGCTATTCCAAGATGATTATTTCAGGAAAGCTCAATGATTGGCATGGCATGGATGTGAAAGTGGAACCCTCAAAATGCCAAGGACAAAGGATTGGCTCAAGCTCAAAAGCTCAAGACTCTTCATTTTATATTTTAGTGATCCAAGATCACATTGAGTCCATAGGAAAAGCCAATACTATCAAGGAGGGATGAGGTGTTGCTTAATGAGCCTCTTGCTTCATGTGCTTAATGATATGCTCCAAAAAACCCTCAACTACTTTCCCATATCCACATATGACCTAAACTCTAAGCCAAACTCGGTCCTACCGATTTTTCCTATCCGGCGCCACCGAGTTTCAATTGTCATTAGCCACTGCCAAACCCTAGCAATTCGGTCCTACCGATAAGGATCTCGGTCCCACCGAGATGGGGTTGCAAACTCTCTGTTTCCCTTTCGTAACTTTTCGGTCCCACCGAAAGAGCGAATCGGTCCCACCGAGATTGCAATGTAAACTCAGTGTTTCCCCTTTGTAACTTTTCGGTCTCACCGAGTTCCACTCGGTCTCACCGAAAGAGACAATCGGTCCCACCGAGTTTGCCTGACCAACTCTCTGGTTAGCTAATTACCAAACTCGGTCTCACCGAGTTTGTGTAATCGGTCTCACCGAGATTACGTTATGCCCAAACCCTAACCGAATCGGTCCTACCGAGTTGCATGTCAGTCCCACCGAAATTCCTAACGGTCACTAGGTTTACTACTTCGGTCAGACCGAGTTTATTTATTCGGTCCCACCGAGATTGGAAATCTGTGTAACGGTTGGATTTTGTGTGGAGGCTATATATACCCCTCCACCTCCTTCTCATTAAGTGAGAGAGCCATCAGAACACACACATCATTCCTACTCATATGTTCTGAGACAAAACCACCTACTCATGTGTTGAGATCAAGACATTCCATTCCTACCATATGAATCTTGATTTCTAGCCTTCCCAAGTTGCTTTCCACTCAAATCTTCTTTCCACCAAATCCAAATCCTATGAGAGAGAGTTGAGTGTTGGGGAGACTATCATTTGAAGCACAAGAGCAAGGAGTTCATTACCTACACACCATTTGTTACTTCTTGGAGAGTGGTGTCTCCTAGATTGGCTAGGTGTCACTTGGGAGCCTCCGACAAGATTGTGGAGTTGAACCAAGGAGTTTGTAAGGGCAAGGAGATCGCCTACTTCGTGAAGATCTACCGCTAGTGAGGCAAGTCCTTCATGGGCGTTGGCCATGGTGGGATAGACAAGGTTGCTTCTTCGTGGACCCTTTGTGGGTGGTTGCTTCTCCGTGGACCCTTCGTGGGTGGAGCCCTTCGTGGACTCGCGCAACCGTTGCCCTTGGGTGGAGCCCTGTGTGGACTCGCGCAACCGTTACCCTTCGTGGGTTGAAGTCTCCATCAACGTGGATGTAGGATAGCACCACCTATCCGAACCACAGGAAAAACATCTGTGTCTCCAATAGCGTTTGAATTCTCCAAACCCTTCCCTTTATATTCTTGCAAGTTGCATGCTTTACTTTCCGCTGCCAATATACTCTTTGCATGCTTGCTTGAATTATGTGATGATTGCTTGACTTGTCCTAAAATAGCTAAAATCTGCCAAGAACTAAAATTGGGAAAAGGTTAAGTTTTTATTTGGTCAAGTAGTCTAATCACCCCCCCTCTAGACATACTTTCGATCCTACAAGTGGTATCAGAGCTTTGGTCTCCATTTGCTTGATCTCCATAGCTTTTGGTGGTCATAGCCTTGGTTTCACAACCTAGGAGAGTATGGCGTCTAGCGAGGGAAATTATCACCGTAGAGGTCCTTACTTTGATGGTACTAATTTTGCTAGTTGGAAGCATAAAATGAAAATGCATATTCTTGGACATAACCCCGCCGTTTGGGCTATTGTGTGTGTTGGTTTGCAAGGTGACTTCTTTGACGGGAGAGAACCAAACCGTGAAGCTACCGCGGATGAGTTGAAGATGTTGCAATACAATGCTCAAGATTGTGATATTCTCTTCAACGGATTGTGCCCCGAAGAATTCAACAAAATCAGCCGCCTTGAGAATGCAAAGGAAATTTGGGACACTTTGGTTGATATGCACGAAGGTACCGACTCCGTCAAGGAATCCAAGTTGGATGTGCTTCAAAGCCAACTTGACAAGTTCAAGATGAAGGATGGTGAAGGTGTCGCCGAAATGTACTCTAGGCTTGCTCTCATCACAAATGAGATTGCCGGCTGAGGAAGTGAAGAGATGACCGATAAATTCATCATCAAGAAGATCCTAAGAGCCTTGGATGGAAAATATGATACCGTGTCCACATTGATCCAAATGATGCCCAATTACAAAGATCTCAAGCCAACGGAAGTGATTGGAAGAATTGTTGCTCATGAGATGTCACTTAAGGATAAAGAGGAACTTCACAACAAATCAAGTGGTGCCTATAAAGCCTCATGTGAAGCCCCTACATCATCAAGTGAGAAACAAGACTTCAATGAAGAATTGAGCTTAATGGTGAAGAACTTCAACAAGTTCTACAAGAGTAGAAGCAAAGATAGAAGCTCCAAGTCAAGGTCCTACAATGACAAAAGATCTTCTAGTCGAGAGCGAAACTGTTACAATTGTGGAAGACCCGGACACTATTCCAATGAGTGTACAGCTCCCTACAAGAGAAGAGAAGATTCTCCAAAAAGAAGAAGCAAAGGATCACCACCAAGAGAGAGAAGGAGTAGAGATGATCGTTATGAACGAAGATACTCATGGAGAAGCAAGGATTCGGAAAGGAAGGAAAATCATCAAGGAGCTACACAAGACGAAGACATCAAGCTCATGTTGGTGAATGGGTATCCGGCTCCGACTCCGACAGTCACTCCGAGAGAAGTTATTACTCCGACTCCGAAGATACTCAAGATGAAGGTGTTGCCGGTCTAGCACTTGTGTCAACCAACTCCTACGACATATTTGACTCACCAAATGAAGGAATTGGAAGATGCTTCATGGCCAAAGGTCCTAAGGTAACACACCCCGAGTATGTTGATTTCAATAGTGATGAAGATGACTTGTTAGGTGATGATTTGCTTGGTGACAACTCTAGTGATGAATACTATGATGAAAGACCAATTAATCATGCTAAACAAGATAAAGCGAATGACAATGATAAGGAGAAGATTGAGGCTCTAACTAAAGAACTAAAAACTCTTAAGTTAGCCCATGACACTATCTTCGAAGATCACCGAGAACTTTTAAGAGCTCATGAGAAACTACGCTTTGAAAAGCTCAATCTTGAGCAAGAGCATGAGTTCTTAAAGGCAATCAATGATGATCTCCGCAAGAAAAGTTCTTCTTACATTGCCAAGCGTTTACTCTTATCCACTTACATGCCTCAAGTCAAATCTAACAAGAAAGATTCCTCCTCTAGTAGTAACAATGATCATGCTAAATCCAATATTGTTGCTTCTAGTAGTTCTCTTGATTCCACTAATGATTCTCTTAGCCAAGTTACACTTGAGCAAGAAAATAGCTTATTGAAGGGAATTATAGAGAAAGGAGTGTACAAGAGCCTTGCCGGGAGTAAGCAATTCGAGGAAATTGAGCTCAAGCAAGGAATGCACCGGAAGAATCAAGGTGTTGGTTTTGAACGAAAGTTCAATGCCAATGGAGTTGAATGGGAAGAAGATCAATACCCCAAGACGAAGTTTGTCCCTCAACAAGAGAAGTATACTTCTTTCAAGGGGACACAAGCTCAAGATGATCTTCCACCACAAGACTACGAGCAAAAAGGCAAGGACAAGATTCAAGAGGAAATTGATGCATTTGAAGAAGCTCCAAAGACCTTAGTCAAGTGGATTCGCAAGACTACTTCAAGTTCCACTTCATCAAGTACGACTACAACTCCAAGGATTCCCATCAAGATGATGTGGATCCAAAAGAAGAAGAACTAGAGAGTTCTCGGGGGTGACTCCGCCAACATACTTCACTCTTATCATTTTGGCAAGAACAAGTGCAATCAACTTCCACATCTTGCACTAGTTCAAGGAGTCACAAACCCTCTTGTTGGTAAGACAAGGGACAAGGTAACCTAAAGTTTTCATGGACATCATCTTTTGTGTGCATCACTCTATGTCTATGGATATCCTTGTTTGTTCCTTGTGGGACTAACCCATGTAGGTATTGAAAGTGCAATTCACTCAAAAGGATAGCTCCAAGAGATCTACATCAACATTGAGCATCCACATCTTCAATATCTACATGAAGTCATCATCGACAAAACCCAAGGTTAGTTCATCCCTCTTAGGGGGGATATCACATCTAGGGGGAGCTTTACTCTAAGACTTGAGCTAAAGCAACTCTAAAGATGTGAACAAAACAATGCTTCATGTAAAAGTGGTAACCCCACTTGAGCTTAAACGATGAGTATGACCTACGATCAAGTGTTCTCACTTGACTCCTAAGTCAATATACTCATATATAGATGACCTAGTCATCGCAAATTGCTTGATAGATGCTAGAATTGGTTGTGCATGCTTTGCCACATATTTCATTTGCTATCTTATTGTGTGAGCATGCTGATTACATATTTTACTCATTCGAGGACATCCACTTGTTGCTTTGATTGTTTGGCTTTATCTTCTTTTGCCAAGTGGATGGACAAGAATGGCTAAGATCCTCCTCTAGCTATCTATGCTTTTCTCGTCTCAAACTCTATTCATGTTGCATCACAAAATTTGATCAAGTCAGATTCGAACCACTCTGTGTGAGGAGTGCTCGGAGTCCCCGATTCATCATAGACTTAAACTTCCAAAACCTCTTTATGAATCTCTGTCTGACCGATACTCCATTTCGGTCCTACCGAGTTCATTAAGTTGATCTAGGTTTTTGATCTCGGTGCAACCGATTTGAACTTTTCGGTCACACCGAGTTGCAATAACTGCACACAGTTTTGCATCTCGGTGCCACCGAGTTGTTCCACTCGGTCACACCGATAGGGTCGGGCTATATATGACGGGCAGAATTTTGGAAATTTCTCCGAAACCTCCTCGCCCGCGCAATAGCCTGCTCTGCCCCCGAGGTGTCCGGATCGTCTCCTCGCCGCCAGCAGCCTCCAGTCGCTGGTCTTCGCCGCCGTCAACGGATTTCTGCCCCGCCGTTGCCGCCGTAGCAAGTCCACGCCGAACTAGGGTATGGACTTGATCATTGTGCTATTCCTCAATCTGATTCCTAGCACATTGCGAACATCATGAATCTTGCCACGATTGATAAAATTCTATCCAGTCAAAACGCTCGTAGATTAGGTTTAATTTGAAAATTTTAGGGTTAGGTTTCCGCCGAAACCATCTCGGACCCACTGAGTTGAAAAACTCGGTCCCACCGATCTGGCTTTTGCCATTGCACAAGTTAAACTCGGTCTGACCGAGAATAACTTATCGGTGCGACCGATTTTGGAATTCTGTGAAACCCTAGCAGTCTCGGTGCCACCGAACTGTGATTCGGTCTGACCAAGTTCACCAGTTCTGGTGCCAAAACTGCTTCGGTGTCACCGAGTTTGAAAATCGGTAGATCCGAGATGCTTTCTATGGAAAACTAAAACTAAGTTTTTGAATTAATCTTTTGCAAAAATCTCTGCTTTTTGTGATGCTCATCCACTCTATCTCTTCTATAATCTATTCACAGGGTCAGCAGTCAGTTTGCAACATGTCTGATCAAAGTGACAGCCAGAACCTCTCAGAGCAGCAAGTTGGGATGAGTGAGGGCACTAGCCCCTCAAGTTCTTCTGATGATGGCAGCAGGAGCACCCCCAGCAATCTGCCTAAGGCTGCCACACGTCAAAGGAAGAAGAGAACGTCTGATTCTGAGGATGAAGACTATGTGGAAGAGGAAGAGGCCACTTCCAAGAGGGTTGAGCCAGCTCAAGGCTCAAAGCCAGGCCTGAAAATCAAGAGGCCAGCAGGCAGGCAGCCCATGTCAAAAGTTAGAGCATCAACTGAGAAGCCTGCACCTACTCCCATTGAGCCCATTGCTGCTGAGGGTAAGAAGAGGAAAGAGAGAGTAAAGAAGACTGTAGCCAAAGTGCTTGGGAGAGCCTCCATCATGGTAGAAGAGGAGGAGGAAGAAGAGGTTGCTGCACCAGCACCCAAGGCAGCCAAACTTATGGGAGATGCCATAAGGTCAGGGGGAGCTGCATCCAAGCCCAAGGAAGCTCCTAAGGCTGCATCTAAGCCTAAGACAGCTCCCAAGAGAAACACAAGGAGTATACATGCTGCAGAAAAGAACAAGGCCCCAGTGCCTGAAGCTATTGAAGAAGAGGAAGAGAGTGTCCTTCGGAAGCTCAAGCCCAAGATCCCAGACCACAACGATGCTCATCCTGTGGCTGAGGACATGAAGCTCAGGAGAGACTCAGGGCTCAGGAAATGGAGAGAAGCAGATCCGTATACTTCTAGGAGAAGGACTGCCGTGGACTACAGATTTCACACAAAGGAGCAACAAGATTTTTATGAGACTATTTTGCTTGACAAGAAGCCAATCGTTTGTGACATGAGATGGGTCAACTGGACCTATATCAAGGAGAATGAAGAGCACTATCCAGGAGTTCAGGACAGCTTCAGAGCGTGTGGAGTAGAGGACTTTGTTGGGCAGAAGCTCACAAAGTGGAACGAGGAACTCATCATGCAGTTCTACTCCACAGCTCACTTTTATCCGGATGGAAGGATTACTTGGATGTCTGAGGGTACAAGGTACCAATCTACAGTGGCTGAGTGGGCACAGATCATCAATGCCCCAGAAGAGCAAGATGAGGACTTGGACATCTATGCCAAGAAGAAAATGGACCATAACTCCATGTCCAACATGTACAAGGAAATTCCCAATGAAGCTCTTGACACATTCAAGTTTGGCTCAGTGCACTATCTGCTCTCAGGATTGCCTACTATCAATTGGATACTAAGGCACACTCTGTTGCCTAAGTCTGGAGATCACAAGATGATCAGAGGTCACGCGATCAACCTGCTTCATGTCTTTGACGTGCCTCAGAAATTCAAGGTCATGAGTCTCATTGTGGAAACCATTAAGAGGACAGCTGCAGATCAAAAGAGGAGCTGTGGATATGCCCCTCAGATTCAGGAGCTCATCAACTCCAAGATGGGCACGGGCGTATATCTTTTGGATAAGGAACACCTGCCCATCCGTCCAGATTTTGAGAACAATGAAGTTGTGATGACAGAGAACGAGCCATCGTCTGCACAAGCATTTGCAAAGAAGGAGAAGGCGAAGAAGGAGAAAGCTGCCAGGATGCCTACTCAAGAGGAGGCATCTGAGTACTTCTTGAAGACCAAACAAGAGCAGCTCAGTTACTTGATTGCATCCTCGTTGAGAATTGAGCAAAGTCTAGCCAACCTCACTAAAAATCAGCAGAGCCTAGAGAGGATCATGGAACAGAAGTTCTATGACTTGGATGTCAAGGTAACAGAAGTCTAGTCTGTAGTGGAGTAGCTCCAGGAGGACATGAATGAGAGGAGAGGCAGGACCACAACTCATGCTTTTTCTAGAGTGCCACGAGGTCCGAGGTCGTCTGCACTGCCAGTTGCTGACACCAGAGCTACAACGTCTGCACCAGCCACAGCCTCAGCTCCAGCATCTACCTCAGCTCCAACTCCAGCGACTACTTCAACATCTACAGAAGCCTTCGTCCTTGGAGTGATCCGGACTCCACCACCACCTGAAGATCAAGCCTGAGCGACGACTTAGCACTATGCATTTTCTAGGAACTTTTTGGTAACTTGTTGCCAAAGGGGGAGAAGATGTATAGATCATAGGCTTCGAGAGAGAGAGTGTTGCTTTTATCTCTTTCTTTATTTGGTGGCTTTTCGAACCTTTTCTGCTTTTGAGTGCTTGATTCTATGTCATTATTTGTGAGACATCGATGATCATGTGTTTTATCATAAGCTACACTTAATGTTTGCTTAATGCTTGCTTAAATATTATCATGCTATCTATCGTTGTGATCATTCACTATTCTTGGTGATGAGTGCATGTTTTTCATTCTTATCATTTTGAGCGCTCCACCAAGATGTATGTGACATGGAAGAGTAACCCATAACTCTAACTCCTTGTGCATTTGCAGTCCAAAGCAAATTTTATATATGCACAAATTTAGGGGAGCTCTTACTTATCACATACTTCTCAAAGCGACGATATACTTCATGCTTATTATCATTTGTCGAAGCTTTGATCTATATGTTGTCATCAATTACCAAAAAGGGGGAGATTGAAAGTGCAACTATCCCTAGGTGGTTTTGGTAATTCATAACAACATATAGCTCATTGAGCTAATGCTATTCCAAGATGATTATTTCAGGAAAGCTCAATGATTGGCATGGCATGGATGTGAAAGTGGAACCCTCAAAATGCCAAGGACAAAGGATTGGCTCAAGCTCAAAAGCTCAAGACTCTTCATTTTATATTTTAGTGATCCAAGATCACATTGAGTCCATAGGAAAAGCCAATACTATCAAGGAGGGATGAGGTGTTGCTTAATGAGCCTCTTGCTTCATGTGCTTAATGATATGCTCCAAAAACCCTCAACTACTTTCCCATATCCACATATGACCTAAACTCTAAGCCAAACTCGGTCCTACCGATTTTTCCTATCCGGCGCCACCGAGTTTCATTGTCATTAGCCACTGCCAAACCCTAGCAATTCGTCCTACCGATAAGGATCTCGGTCCCACCGAGATGGGGTTGCAAACTCTCTGTTTCCCTTTCGTAACTTTTCGGTCCCACCGAAAGAGCGAATCGGTCCCACCGAGATTGCAATGTAAACTCAGTGTTTCCCCTTTGTAACTTTTCGGTCTCACCGAGTTCCACTCGGTCTCACCGAAAGAGCAAATCGGTCCCACCGAGTTTGCCTGACCAACTCTCTGGTTAGCTAATTACCAAACTCGGTCTCACCGAGTTTGTGTGATCGGTCTCACCGAGATTACGTTATGCCCAAACCCTAACCGAATCGGTCCTACCGAGTTGCATGTCAGTCCCACCGAAATCACTAACGGTCACTAGGTTTACTATCTCGGTCAGACCGAGTTTATTGATTCGGTACCACCGAGATTGGAAAACTGTGTAACGGTTGGATTTTGTGTGGAGGCTATATATACCCCTCCACCTCTTTCTCATTCCAAGAGAGAGCCAACAGAACACACACATCATTCCAACTCATTTGTTCTGAGAGAGAACCACCTACTCATGTGTTGAGATCAAGACATTCCATTCCTACCATATGAATCTTGATCTCTAGCCTTCCCAAGTTGCTTTCCACTCAAATCTTCTTTCCACCAAATCCAAATCCTATGAGAGAGAGTTGAGTGTTGGGGAGACTATCATTTGAAGCACAAGAGCAAGGAGTTCATTACCTACACACCATTTGTTACTTCTTGGAGAGTGGTGTCTCCTAGATTGGCTAGGTGTCACTTGGGAGCCTCCAACAAGATTGTGGAGTGAACCAAGGAGTTTGTAAGGGCAAGGAGATCGCCTACTTCGTGAAGATCTACCGCTAGTGAGGCAAGTCCTTTCGTGGGCGATTGGCCATGGTGGGATAGACAAGGTTGCTTCTTCGTGGACCCTTTGTGGGTGGTTGCTTCTCCGTGGACCCTTCATGGACTCGCGCAACCATTGCCCTTGGGTGGAGCCCTATGTGGACTCGCGCAACTGTTACCCTTCGTGGGTTGAAGTCTCCATCAACGTGGATGTAGGATAGCACCACCTATCCGAACCACGGGAAAAACATCCGTGTCTCCAATAGCATTTGAATTCTCCAAACCCTTCCCTTTATATTCTTGCAAGTTGCATGCTTTACTTTCCGCTGCCAATATACTCTTTGCATGCTTGCTTGAATTATGTGATGATTGCTTGACTTGTCCTAAAATAGCTAAAATCTGCCAAGAACTAAAATTGGGAAAAGGTTAAGTTTTTATTTGGTCAAGTAGTCTAATCACCCCCCTCTAGACATACTTTCGATCCTACACCTTCCCCCATCTATCTATAGTAGTCCACTCTCCCGCAACCCGATGTACCCTCTACTTGAACATGGTGCTTTATGCTTCATATTATTATCCAATGATGTGTTGCCATCCTATGATGTCTGTGTAGATTTTCCTTGTCCTGTCGGTAATTGGTGAATTGCTATGATTGGTTTAAGTTGCTTGTGGTTATGTTTCTGTCCTTTAGTGCCCATCATATTAGTGCGTGCGTGCCACACCATAGGGTTAGTTGTATGTTGATAGGACTATGTGTTGGAGGGCAAGAGTGACAAAAGCTTTAACCTAGCATAGAAATTGATGCATACGGGATTGAAGGGGGACCAATATATCTTAATGCTATGGTTGGGTTTTACCTTAATGAATGTTAGTAGTTGCGGATGCTTGCTAATAGTTCCAATCATAAGTGCATAGAATTCCAAGTCAGGGATGACATGCTAGCAGTGGCCTCTCCCACATAAAACTTGCTATCGGTCTAGTAAAGTAGTCAATTGCTTAGGGACAATTTCGCAACTCCTACCACCACTTTTCCACACTCGCTATACTAACTTTATTGCTTCTTTACCTAAAACATCCCCTAGTTTTTATTTACGTGCCCTTTATATTCTTGCAAACCTATCCCTTTACACCTACAAAGTACTTCTAGTTTCATACTTGTTCTAGGTAAAGCGGATGTTAACCATGCGTAGAGTTGTATCGGTGGTCGATAGAACTTGAGGGAATATTTGTTCTACCTTTAGCTCCTCGTTGGGTTCGACACTCTTACTTGTCGAAAGAGGCTACAATTGATCCCCTATACTTGTGGGTTATCACAGAGCACATCTAATTTCGGACCACCGTACTCAGCTCTGATAAAGTTCATGAAGTTTTCAACCCCCTCGACATATGCAGCGGAGAATCTTCGAGCAGAAGTTATCCAAGTCATGTCCATATATTAGACATACAAATTAGTTCTTCTAGTAGACATTACAGGAAAAACATATATGCTTTTTTATGAAGTCCAGAAAAAAATACCTAGGTCGATGTCTAAAGCTATGGCAAGATATTTGGACGAGCTGATCTAAGTAACGAGATATATGTAAAGCTAATTCAGCAAACAGATTTGAGTGCTAAATTATTGCAGGTTGTTTCAGCAGTCAATGAGGCCGAGCACACAACCATTGAACTATCGAAGGCCATCGCAGCAACAAAGATCGAGTATAAAACGGTGTACAACTATTTCACCTAACAGATTGGCTACTAGACCATGGCAATCTACGTCACAATAAATATATGGCAGGATATTTTAGCAACTAATCGGGCTTGGCATGCCATCTCAACTAAGCAGATTGAGTGTAGAACAGGGCAAGGAAGCTTCTTAAGCAGAGCATATTGACTATAAACTAGTTCATCAAATAGTGAGATTAACAGCGTCTATCAGCTAACATTCAGCGCTACACCGACATGCATGGGGCCTCAGTCTAGAATGCGTGTACCATGGGAGAAGCTGACTGCCGTGCGTCTCGACACGAATGTCGCCAGCGGTGGCGGCGCTGACCGCCGTGCACCTCCACAAGAACGTCACCACTGGTGGCGGCGTGGCTAGAGGACGGGAGTCTACGAGAGCGTACTGTGGGAGCGAGAGGATCGCCGTGAGCCCCCTCGACGAACCACGGCGCCGACGTATCGACGCGGCGGGGAGGGCGGCTTTGGCGGAGCGAATGGAGTGGAGGGGGATGGGGGAGGGGTTTGGGGAATATTATTGGCTAGTTGGCCGAAGGACAATTGAATTTGGGATTTGGGGGAATTTGGGGGGGGGGTTTCACGCGGTGGGCGGGGGGGGTTTGGCGCATGGTCGGTTTCTCCAAGTGCAGTCCCACGTGTCAGTGAAGAGGCAAGCCGAAGCGCGTTCCGTTTGCGTGAGCCGTGTGCAGGATCGAACGTGTGTGGGGTGCAATGCGACCGCGACAGGGGTGCTGTGAGTGTACCACCTTTTTTCCTTTTAAACTAGGTGCTTCACCCCCCAAATAAAAAAAATTGGTGCTTCTCGCGATTCATCGGTACTACTACTAGTAATCCGGTAATCCCGACTAAAACGGCATGGACGGGTATTTTACCGCGCGATATGCTGGGAGGTTGGCTTAGTTGGGCTTTTTTAGGACGAGTAATGCTACACATACGTAATCCCAGTTACGTAATTAACGTAATGTGAAACGTGTGAGCTGTTGATTGTAGATTGGGGGAGGGAGGGTCCCACCACCATTAAAATCAAGGAGGAGAGAGAGAGGCAATTTACGTTAACCCTTTTGTAGGTTCCCGTAGATGTAGAAAGATGTGAAATGCATGAATGTGTAGTGGACATACTATTGGAGTGCCTAAGATAAATTGTGTATGTAGACTATGTGTTTATTTTACTTCGCGTGTTAGCTTTGTCTCAGTTCAATAAAAAGCAGAGTTGGTGATGATGGTGTGCCTGCCACCCTGCAACATAGGCCGTCCGATCTATATCTAACGGATAGGAAGGAAACTATGATAATTTACCCGCACTCCTCTCCACATTTGCAGATAAGGCCTTCCCTCATTCATCCTTTTCTCCCACAAGATCTTGATGTTCCGTGCAACGCACAGGCATCTTGCTAGTACTCCTATAATATATTATATTATTGTGAAAGCTCATATACACCGGCCGAGATTAATGCAAACACGGCAGATTTTCATTACATTTCGAACTTTTATAGGACAGAAAAATAAAAGAAACCTGACCCTAAACCTATTCTACGACGGCAACCGACGTCCTCCATCTGCGATCTCCATGTACGGGGGCGGGGTTCAAGACCCGTGATGTGAAGGTGTGGTATTCGGCGAGGAAGAGTAGAACACGAGAGACAGACCGGCCAGTTGGCACCACATGCCTTGCCGCCTCCCATGCCCTACTCATCCTCGAAGGAGTCCCCGACCTCGGCAGTGCCGGACGTTGGACGGCGGCAAGTAGGACGCGTGGCTGACAATGCTCCCGTCGTCGGCCGCCAGCGTTGCCCCCACTTGTGCGGTCACGTCCATGTCCGGCTACACCACTATTGCGTCACGAGCGGCAACTTGAGCGAGGGCGGCGACCTTGAGCTTCATCCCCGAAGAAAAGCTCTCCCGCAGAGCGTTCGCGCTCGCGGTCATGGTGGATGTGGTGCCAGGTAGAAGGACGATGCGCTATGGTGTGGAGGTTAGCTGGGCGTTGCCGCTTTAGGTAGCGCATTCCGGTGAGGCCAAGCGTCCGGGTGTGTCATTAAGTCACCGGAGTTGGTCCTCGGGCACCGAGCCTCTTAACGACAGCATATAGACGGACGACATGAATGCGGGCAGCTGGCGCCGGCTGGGAATGCACCGCGCAACGGTGCGTGGGACGAGGGTTTTTGGTGTGCCAAGGTAGTCAGCTGCGGTCGTGGCAACATTGGAGATGCCCTTTGCTCACATGCGACCCCACATGTCATTGAAAAAGCAAGACGACCCGGCATGGTCTCAGGTCCTGGGGATGTAGTTGGCCGTGCTACATCACTCCGCGGACGCGTCACGGTGCGCGTGCACTTCGGCGCCCCGTGCATCCTCTACGAGAAGGGTGTTGATTTGCTGGTCGTGTCACAGCACTAACGCCACCCTCAGCACACTGTAACCGACCGTGTAAAGTGATGATGAGTGTGTCGCTCCCGCATGCCTCATTTGAACATTCCGCCGAGTATCATTCGCATGTGGGCCTAGACCGTGCTTGTATTTCCAATGTTGTAATTTGTCTGACATGCATACAAACAAACGGTTCATTTGAAGTTTCACTTTGCCTCCACTACGTGTCGCTTCCCGTCTTAGTTTTGACATGCCATTCGGTTCATGCCCCGACACATCTTGAAGAGATCGATTAATGTTGAGAGATCAATTGCGTGTCGTGCAAGGAGATAAAGGTTTGGTCTGTTTCTATGATAGAAATGACCGCTGGGGGGGGTCTGTGGGGATCAGAGGGAGTATATTGTACGTTCATAAGAGAAACAAACGTATTGTACCCACCCTAGTCCTCTTTCAATTGATCTCCGGACCCCGAGATGAAATTGAGAGAGAACGAGTGGGTGCATGTGTGATACCTAAGGCGGATTCAAAATTTTGAACTGGTGATCATAGCATCCACAAATCATATATAAAGGGTATTCAATGTTCGTTTCGCTCTTGAACGTACAATATACTCCCTCCGATCCTTTCTAGTAGTTTACATATAAGTTTTATGTGTAGTCAAAGTATCTCTACTTTGATCAAACTTACAGAAAAAGTATCAACATTCAACAACGCCCAATCAATATTGTTAGATTCGTATGTACTCCTAGATTTGTATTCAAACAGACATGGTTTCCAATTGGTTTTCAACCACGTGAATGTGCTTGTTCTCGCGCATGCTCTTCCTACTAGGATTTCGCCACGTATAGCCAGTCCAATAGTAACTTTTTTAAGCTCCATGTCCAATAGTACCATGGAGTACTGACAACATCTGTAGTAGAGTATGCAGTGCTCATAGTACTCCCTCCTTCCATTTATATAGGGCCTATGTGGAGGAGAGATATGTGAAAAAGTAAAGGGAGTGAGCTCTCATGCAAGAGCCTAGCTATATACACATTCCTAGTTAAATACAATAAATAAGAAGAAAGAGATAGAGAGATGGAATAAAGTACTAATACAATAGCCAACCTTATATTGTTTTTTGCGGGAAATAGCCCACACTACTGTATGAGCGCATATAGATGATGGCTATAGATGGCATGGCAGTTCCTTATAGCCATCGGCTGGCTATATTATTAACCACGCTCTAATGCGTTTTTAAAAACCGCCTTTGACTATTGACAAGATTAATAGTACATGAGATGTATAATGTGAAAATTATATCATTATAAGCTCCTTTCACATCGAATTTGACCGTATGCTTTGTGTAAGTTGCATGTCATATATTATTACTCTAACATTTGGTCAAAGTTAGCCTCGAAAAATGCATTAGGCCCTCTAGATGGAAGGAGGGAGTAGTAGTGGAAGTGGATCCTCTGACATAGGTATCCCTGCCTTACCCTCCCTTTCGTTCACTTACCGGCGGACCCCATGCTTGCTAGGCCCCGCATGTCAGTTACTCAATGGGTTTGGCCACATCAGGGGATCCTCATCCGTAGTATACTCCCACTGTTTTTATTTACTCCACATAAAACGGAGGGAGTGGTAGTATAAATGACGCGAGCGGGGGAGGGGGAGGGACGTCGGTTTGCTCTCAACTGTGGTCACACAAGCAAGGGAAAACACAAGACAAAGCACGTTCCATTCGGTGAGCGACATGGAGGGTCCAGCGTGCCGGGGTGCAATGCGAATGTGACAAGAGCGATGTACACTCAAAACCGATTGACCGGTCGTCACCGGAACCACTATTCACACCAGAACCTGCGCTGCTCGGCCTACGCCAGCCACTGCCCCAAAACCACACCTCCTCTACAGTCCATCCCCCCACCTTTCGATTCCCTAGCCCGCATCAAGCATCCCCTAGTTCGCCGGAAAGCCATGATGCACCGCAAGATCACGTACTACCAGATGCTGAAGCCGGAGCGCCGCGCAGAAATCGCGGCGGCAATCAGCGCCACAGACCTCCGTTCCCGAGCTCACGTTGCGGCGGGCCAAGCTACGAGCAGGAGGAAGCCGATCCAATGTTCATGGCGGAGGTCGCGGTGCAGAAGGCCCCCGATGGGTATGAGATGATGGACGTCGACTTCGTGCTGGCGTGCGGGTCCGCCATGGTGCAGGCGGACCAACGGTTCAACCTGGCGATACTAAAGGAGGACCAGGAGGCAAAGGCTCAACTCGACGCGGAGCGCGCGCATGCCGCTGCCATTGAGGCTCTCCTGCAGGCGGAACCGGATGTCGTGGATGTGAACCATGCGGCGGAGGCTCAACTTGAGGCGGAGCGCGCGGATGCCGCTGCCATCGAGGCCCTCCTGCAGGCAGAACCGGACGTCCTCGACTTGAACCGGGCGGTGGAGGCTCAACTCGACGCGGAGTGCGCGGATGCCGCTGCCGTCGAGGCCCTCCTGCAGGCGGAACCGGACGTCCTCGACTTGAACCGGGCGGCGGAGGCTCAACTCGACGTGGAGCGCGCGAATGCCACTGCCATCGAGGCCCTCCTGCAGGCGGAACCAGACGTCCTCAACTTGAACCGGGCGGTGCTCTCGTCCGTGCAGAGTGCCCGCATGCTCCACGTGAATGAGTAGCTGGAGGCCGAAGACAACCACGGTGCGGAGACACATGTCGGCAGCTACGGCTGGTTCGCGCCGGCAGCCAAAGACGAGGCCATCTCGTTCCACGAGAAGTGATAGTTTTTCTTTATGTTGTTGTTTTTAGGGATCTTTTGCTATGTAAAAACATATATTGTTATGCAAGTCGCCTGACTCTCATCATTTGGGTCAGCCTACCATTTCAGGCTGTTGGATGAATATCCTACGTCTCCTAACCCTTCTTCCTCACCACTTCTTCTTCCCCAACAGACCACCGCACGGGCCGTACGGATCCTCCCCAACATGCAGTTGGATAAACATACTGTATGAAGGAAAATTATGTGTTAGTGGTAGGATGGCTGAGTTTGGTTTGTTCACATGCGGTAGCACGTATCAGTGAGAGTGCATTCCCTTGGTTGGGTTTGCGGCATGCAGGAGCGACTGTGTGAGGGTGCGGTGCGACCATGACAGTCGTGCGCAAGTGTACCTCCTTTTCATTTTGAAAACTTTAGGCAAGTTTGGCAAAAATGTGTGGCGAAGTATGGCAATGCAATGCCTAGACCCAAATAGGATAATTACGTACTAGGAGTACTGGTTCTAGTACTGGTGTTAATAAAGAAAGGCGGGGTTTTCCTTCGCGGGATTAATCGATACAAATCCTCATTTGACATGTCACTTAATGCGTATTTTTTTCTCCAAAGCACAAAGAGCTAACCATCTCACTCCTCATCGCTTGATTAATGCAGCGTCATGCAAACCAACCTTCTCACTTCCGCATGCATGCAAGGGTATATTAATGTCCTTGGTTGCTAGTACAAGGCAAACCCCATCAATTTTGCCTCGATTAGTGTTAGTGGCCTTTTGCAAATTGTAATTTTGATATACTGGCCTTCTGTACAAAAAAATGGAGGCAGTAACTATTTGACTTCCTTCCCCATTGCGGTGACGTTGACGATATCTCAAACGTTGTGGCTTCGCGAAGTGCATTCGACAAAGAACACCGTTGAGGGAGACCACCGGACGCAAGTGCTTCCTGCAAGCCGAGACAACCGCCTTATTTGCATCCAGGAAATCCGCTGAACCAAAGGACGCGTAAATAATTTACTAGTACTACTAGTACACAATAGCATCGTCCGTCCAGCTTAGTGTGGTGAGGTGGTTTCTCGAAGAAGATGATGAAGAAGCGGAGTCAGCGAAGAGTGAAATGATGGTTGCTTCATCCATGCTTTGTGATTTGACGCCTCAATGCTTTGTGATTTGTGATATAAGGGACAGGGGAGTAGACTCTGTGCTCTATACTATACATGCGTCCAAGAACGGGAGCAAGAGGAGAGACGTTGCATTTTTCCTTTCCTTCAATCAATCAATCAATCAATCAGGGAGCTTCAATTCCATCTTTTTGGCTTTGGCAGCACCGTCCACAATGGTTCCCATCGATGCTAAAAGCTATTTTCACATTTGGCTACACATTATGGATTCCCTTAACCGTACCACTTGGTTTTTCTCCTGTGTGCTATCTATACAAATCTCAATTATATTGATCTAAAAAATTATAGAATCAAGATTAGTAAAAAGGAGGTGATTTTGCCGCGCGGATGGCGGGGGAGGTTTCTTATTTTTAGAGGACGTTGACCTCGCGGTTTGCTAACATGCGGTCCCATGTGTCAGTGATTTATCAAGCCGATCCGCGTCCCACATGAGGTAGAACAACGGCAGAAGCAACACATGGTTAACTTGAAGAAGATCTTATAGAAAAACTTGAAGAAGATGAGGGAGAAGCGGATTCAGCAATGAGTGAAATGATGGTTGCTTCGTCCCTCCAACTTCTTTTTTAGCATTATTACTCCGTCCCTCCAACTTAACTGCGGGAAAGGTGCAACTTTGTGATTTGACGCCTCATTGATCATTACTATGCCGACGCCATGACTGGGGTGCTTCACCCCTGCTACTCTGCACTATATTTCGGTATGGCATGTGGACCCGGTAGCAAGATGTCCCACATGTCGGCGAACGGGACTAGAACATTTATGAAAGCGACCGCTCCACTCTTACGACGGAGGAGTACATGACACGGTGGTCCCATGAACTGTCACTTGTACTGTATAGTACTATAGTTTTGCTGTTTCGCACGATCCATTGATACAAACCTGATTAAACATGAAAGGGCGGGATTTTTCCCGCGTGGTAGATGATACTGGCCATACATTTCAAAGGCAATTTTAATGTATGTAAACTGAATAATTAAGTAACAATATGATATCTAGTAAAACTAAAAACACATATGATTTATTGTGTTAGAGTGTAGTAGTAGTGCTGTATTGCATAGTTCTTAGATGTAACATGCGAGAACGTGTAGAGATGTAGTTTTGGAGTGCCTACAGAGAGAAAAGCATAATACGGTCATCGAACTTCAGAATACGCTCATTATGGTCACTATATACGTTTTGCGGTGATTATACGGTCACTTGCTCACTGTTTAACATCGGATTGCACTCTATTGACCGGCCAAATAGTCTGCATGGCACCATGTTGACTAGTTAAATTTACCACGTTCCTTGTGGGTCCCACATGTCAGTTCACATAGGAAAAAGGTCAGATAAACACAAATTTACCCAGGCGCGACAAGACTCCAACCCGTGTGTGGGAATCACGTGGTTGTGTATGTGTCTGTCAGGGCCTGATGTGTGCGCATGCACGTGTAGGTTGAGCACTTGAGTGTGAGAGTGTGTGTTGGTCATGTGGTGTGTGCATGCATGCGTGTGTGTGTGCGTGTGAGTGTTGCGTGCGTGCGTGGCTGCGTGTGTACGTGTGAGTGTTGCGTGCATGGCTGCATGTGTTCGTGTGAGTGTTGCGTGCATGCAGTTTGTGTGCATGCGTGCATGTGTGCATAATCACCACACCAGCTCTTGTGTGTTAAAACAGATGGCTCAGCATACCAATACAAGGCCACCTTGTCCGTTGTGCCCACGGTCATGACTTCGAACCACCGTCCAATATTTTTTTGTCGTTTGTTTTCATTCTTACTAGCAAGATGCCCGTGCGTTGCACGTAACATCAAAATGCATTTGTATGACTAGTTTATCTTGTGAGAGAAAAGGATGAACAAGGGAAGGCCTTATTTGCAAATGTGGAGAGGTGTGTGGGTACCTTTTTGGAAAATTGCCATAGTTTCCTTCCTATCCGTCAGATATAAATCGGATGGCCTATGTTGCAGGATGGCAGGCACACCATCATTACCAACTCTGTTTTTTATAAGAGTGTAGAAGAGTAGATACAAGCCGACAGGTGGGCCCAATGGTAGTGAGACAATGTGATGCAACACTAGAGGTGCCACGGGGATCGTTTAACTGGTCAACTAGTCGTGTCTTGAGCAAATACAGAGTTGTACGGTGAGCCCGTGACTGTATAATAACCAAAAAATGTAAATGGTGACCGTAATGAGTGGATTCTGAAGTCCAATGTACGTATCGTGCTTTCACTCCAAATACAATGATCGTCACTGTATATATCGCGAGAGAAAGATGAAACATGCGTGAATGTGCTGGGGGCTTACTTTTAGAGGACCTGGAGATAGTTTGTGTGTGTACGTGAAAGGGGCGTAGAGGGTGTGTATGCGATGGGGAGAGAGATGCTCTTCGTTTCTCTTTATTATGACTAACTTTATATATAGTATAAAAATATAAAAATTCATAGTGCGGAATAAATATCATTGTGGGCACCATGCAATGCAAATTAACGTTCATACTCCTCCATATAACTTTGTAATGTTGTATATATGTAGAAATTCTAAAACAATTTTTTGGCCACACTTTATTCAAAAGGAATGTTGTATGCGAAATAAACATGAAGAGAGGGCTTTTTAGATCAATGGGGTACGTGATGTAACATGTGTGAATGTGTAGTTGATGTATTTGGCAGGGCCTAGAGAGGTATGGGTGTATTACGTATTCAAAAGAGGCATGGATAGAGGGGCCGGCTGGGGGAGGGGTGTGTGGGAGAGATAGCACGAGAAATGAGAGAGGTCTAGAGAGAGAGACTAATATGATGTCATGGCGAGAGATTCCCTTGAGTGTGTATATGCAAGGGGGGATAGAGGCATGAGGAGATTTTTTGTGTGGTGTCTATGTTGGTATGTGTGGGTGTGAGAAGATAACGAGACCTGGGGGCAGAGGTGAGGCCCTTCGTTCTGTTCTGTCCTGTGCCACATTGGTCGGCCCGTGACGCATTTAGGGAGACCCATGGATGACTTGTCGTATAAGACAACGATAGCATAATTGTGAAGCACTATGTGTCCACTGACAAAGCCGGCTAGGATTTGTAACCCTGGGTTATCGGACTAAGGTAACCCCTTATCTCTGATATTACTATTCATCCAACCTAACTTTAAGGGGCATCCTACAGAATGCTCTGCTAGAATCATACTTGTCGATTAGGAAGAGAAGTGCAAGACAATGCATGAGAGACAGGCCTAAAGATAATGTGCGTACAGGAGACACGTAGGCAGGTCTATGTATGTAGAAAGGGTCGATGGGGATTGTGCGTGTGTATGCTTGTGAGAGGAAGAGTGCTTGTGATAAAGGTTAGTGAAAATAGTCATAAATGGTTACGAGAGGGAGAGAGGGTTATATCGAGAGCATGTCTACGAGAAAGACACCTCGGGAGAGAGTGTGTGAGCATGTGTGAGAGACCACCAATGGAGAGTGAAACTACACGTAAAAGACTGATGTACACATTGATTAAAGATATAAATTGTATCCAATATTAGGATGGGATCATGATATTTGCAATTCGCGTAAGGAACGGTCATTGATCCATCAGACATGTAGATTCTATCGAATTTCAGCATGTCCATGTTATTATTCGACATAATTGATCCACATAGCTAGTATTCTGAACTCCAGACAATGCATCACTTTAGCAATCGAATATAAACGTGAGTATAGTTCATGTTGTGTGTGTAAAGCACATTATACATACGAAAGTTACGCAATGAACATTATAAATAGCTAGCTATGAACTAGCATACATTTGAATTCAACTTAAGGTGGTTTAAAAAAATTGAATTCAACATGAAGTCCATTCAATTATTTGAATTCGATATCATGGCATTTGTAAATCATACCTAAGTTATGGGGGCACCAATCTTTGCTCTGATTTTGTACATAATAGCATATATAGTCGTGTACAAAATAGATTCAAATTTAGCTCCTCCATTCCAAAATAATAGTAGTTATAGGATTTTTAAGTGTCAAAATTTCAAAAAGAAGCAGATAATTTAATGAGGTTTTCAAACATACAAGGTCAAATTTAACGTTGTCTATTTAGGTCAATCCTCAAAGTTCAAGAGTACTCTAAACGTGAATGCTTCTGTTTCAAAATTTCGAACGAAGCGCCAAAAGAGCCTCTACTCGCCCGAAACCGTATGAGACCAATGTTTGGTGGTAGAAGGAAATTACTTTTCTAACTCCGACCTGTGAAACCTACTAATACGTCTCCGTCGTATCTATTTTTCCAAACACTTTTGCCCTTGTTTTGGACTCTAACTTGCATGATTTGAATGGAACTAACCCGGACTGACGCTGTTTTCAGCAGAATTGCCATGGTGTTATTTTTGTGCAGAAATAAAAGTTCTCGGAATGACCTGAAAATCAACACAGATTATTTTTGGAATATATAAAAAATACTGGCAAAAAGATCCATGTCAGGGGGCCCACGCCCTGTCCATGAGGGTGGGGGCGCGCCTACCCCCCTAGGCGCGCCCCTGCCTAGTGGGCCCCCTGACGCTCCACCGACCTCAACTCCAACTCCACATATGCACTTTCGGGGAGAAATAAAATTAGAGAGAAGGATTGATCGCGTTTCACGATACGGAGCCGCCGCCAAGCCCTAAACTCTCTCGGGAGGGCTGATGTGGAGTCCGTTCGGGGCTCCAAAGAGGGGAATCCATCGCCATCGTCATCATCAACCTTCCTCCATCACCAATTTCATGATGCTCACCGCCGTGCGTGAGTAATTCCATCGTAGGCTTGCTGGACGGTGATGGGTTGGATGAGATTTATCATGTAATCGAGTTAGTTTTGTTAGGGTGTTTGATCCCCAGTATCCACTATGTTCTGAGATTGATGTTGCTATGACTTTGCTATGCTTAATGCTTGTCACGAGGGCCCGAGTGCCGTGATTTCAGATCTGAACCTATTATGTTTTCAGGAATATATGTGAGTTCTAGATCCTATCTTGCAAGTCTATAGTCACCTATTATGTGTGATGATCCGTTAACCCCGAAGTGACAATAATCAGGATACTTACCGGTGATGAGCGTAGTTTGAGGAGTTCATGTATTCACTATGTGTTAATGCTTTGGTCCGGTACTCTATTAAAAGGAGGCCTTAATATCCCTTAGTTTCCAATAGGACCCTGCTGCCACGGGAGGGTAGGACAAAAGATGTCATGCAAGTTCTTTTCCATAAGCACGTATGACTATATTCGGAATACATGCCTACATTACATTGATGAACTGGAGCTAGTTCCGTGTCACCCTATGTTATAACTGTTGCATGATTGATCGCATCCGATATAATTCCCCATCACTGATCCAATGCCTACGAGCTTTCCATATATTGTTCTTCGCTTATTTACTTTTCCGTTGCTACTATTACAATCACTATAAAACCAAAAATATTACTTTTGCTACCGTTACCACTACTATCATATTACTTTGCTACTAAACACTTTGCTGTAGATATTAAGTTTCCAGGTGTGGTTGAATTGACAACTCAGCTGCTAATACTTGAGAATATTCTTTGGCTCCCCTTGTGTCGAATCAATAAATTTGGGTTGAATACTCTACCCTCAAAAACTGTTGCGATCCCCTATACTTGTGGGTTATCAAGACTATTTTCTGGCGCTGTTGCTGGGGAACATAGCTCTATTCATTGAGTCACTTGGGATTTATATCCGCTTCTCACTATTAGGAACTTGAAAGATCAAAGAACCAAGATTTTTCCCTCAACTATGAGGGGAGGTAAGGAACTGCCATCTAGCTCTGCACTTGATTCACTTTCTGTTTTGAGTAAACTTGCGACACCTAGTCCTGCTATTCATTCTGATATGTCGCATGTTATTGATGATGCCACTTCTGCTTTGCATGATACTTATGATGAAACTAATTCTATGCTTGATAATACTGTGCCACTAGGTGAATTTCCTGATGGACAACTTGCTAGGGTTAGGGAGAATGAAACTGTTGAAACTGATAATATTGATGAAAGTGATGATGAAGATTCTCCCCCTAGATATGAATTACCTGTTGTGCCTAAGGGTTATGTTATGGATGAAGAAACTTCTAGAGACTTTGTCGGGGGTTGGGTGCGACATATGCCAATGGATGGATTATCATGGTGGGAGCGAGTAGAACGCCGCCGGTGCCTGGAAGCGGGATGAGGCGTAGACACGAACGCCGACGTACTTTACCCAGGTTCGGGGCTCTCCTAGGAGATAACACCCCTAGTCCTGCTGCCAACCAAGCCATCGAAGCAGATCGTGAAGGGCGGACGGCGGACGGCGCACAGATCGCCGCCGATGCCCCCCGAACTCTTGGCGAGCAGATCCTGAGCATCGAGGCCCGCCTTCGACCAGCTCACCGGATGCTGCACCGATTTCAACGTGTCAGCGCCCAGGCGATTGCCGCCCTGTGGCCGGATATGCAGGCACCGCGCACCCCCAGTCGGACTGCCGACTGGCTGGAAGTGGCGGCTGGCCGCCTTGAGGCCTGGAAGGGCTCTTCGGCCCAGGCTGGAGCGCGCCGGGCCTTAGAGTTCGTTAAGGCGTGGTATCCTGGGCTGAGTCTAGCCCAGCTAGCCACGTTCTGGCTATAAGCTCAGGCGGAGTTGGCGGGCGTGGAAGACGATCTCGTCAAGCGCGCAGCATCATCGCCGAATACACCGACACCAGCGTCTTCGTCCCAGAGCGGGCTGAGAATGGCGAGGAGGCGCCGCCGGAGTGGTTCGGGCTGTACCTGGATGACGGTGAGGACTCGGCGGAGGTGATTGACTCCAGTGGCGAGGAAGAAGGCGAGGCAGAGGAAGTAAGCGAGGAGGAGGCTCCAGAGGTCAGAGCAGACGGCCAGTCCCAGCTCGACCGCGCCTCTAGCAATGAGCCACGCCCAACCGAGCTAGCTGCTGCCAGAGGCGACCAAGCGGAGACCAACCAACCGGCGCTCCGGCAACTGGCACCGCTGACCCCTCCGGTCCTCTGAATCCGTCTGTAGTTTCCTAGGCCACCACTTCATCTTTGCTTTTATCTGCTTAATAGTCTCGACGAACTTGTTAATTTGCACAATTCTACCCGCGGGTTGTATCTTGAACTTCAGTTTTGAAGATTCGGCCAAGGGCCTTTTCTATGTAAATATTTCTCCGCGTTCTATCTCTTCTTGCCCATTGCTCTTTGGCTTTTTCTTTTGCCTCCTTCCCTTGGTTGCCGTCTTGCCAGTCAGACAGCCGCTCTGCGGACTGTTGCTGGATCAAGTACTTAGCTTCTTTGGGAAGGCAAGTACTTAGCCGTTTAGAGTTTTTTAGCAAGTTGATTAGAAAACAGTGAGCCGGCTGCTCAAGAGTCGGTTGTAAAAGGCTGGAAACCGGCTTACACTATGTACATGCTTTGAGTCCTTAGCCATTTTTCATGTGGGCACCCATTCTACCTTACTCCTGCCCACCAGACAGTCGCTCTACAAGCTGCGGCTTCTAACAGGAGACGGCTTAAGTGCCACACACTACTTGTCCGACTACAGGAAGCATTTCATAGTACAAGACGACAAGTCCCCGGGCCGACTAGTCGAACCCGGTGCCAAGCGGCATAACAAAGAATAACATACTCATAGGCATAATTCTTATCATATAGATAAAAGAGGGAAGTCCCCGAGCTCTTCTCGGGGGCCCCGAAGTCTTCATACTTTAATACAAAAGGTAGCGTGGTACATACTCCATTAACTGTAAAATCTCCGGAGGAGATTTGAATTCCATGGCCGCTCTGTCTCTTTGCCGAAGCCGTCCCTCTTGCGTGCTCGGGGCTTCTGAGCATCGATCAGGTAGTAGGAGTCGTTGCCCAACACTTTGCTGATGATGAAAGGGCCTTCCCAAGGTGCTGAGAGCTTGTGCTGGCCGGCTGTTCGCTGGATCAGCCAGAGCACAAGGTCTCCTTCTTGGAAAGATCTCGGCTTGACCTTCCGGTTGTAGTATCGGCGCAAGCTCTGCTGGTAGATGCTGGACCGGCTGAGTGCCAACAGCCGGCCCTCTTCCAGCAGATCGATGCCGTCTTGACGTGCTTCTTCTGCTTCCTCTTTGGTGTACATGGTGACTCGAGGGGAGTCGAATTCTATGTCCGTTGGGATGACGGCTTCGGCACCGTAGACGAGGAAGAAGGGTGTGAAGCCGGTTGACTTGTTTGGAGTTGTGCGCAGGCTCCAGAGGACGACTGGCAACTCGTCAAGCCAGCAGCCGGCCGAGCGCTCCAGAGGCTCGAGCAGTCGAGGCTTGATGCCGGACAGGATGAGGCCGTTTGCTCGCTCTACCTGGCCATTGGACTACAGATGGGCAACGGACGCTAAGTCCAGTCGGATGCCCTGTGTCACGCAGAAATGGGCCAAGGCACCTTTGGCAAAGTTTGTGCCGTTGTCGGTGATGATGCTGTGCGGTATGCCGTACCGAATTGTGATGTCGGAGATGAAAGTCACAGCAGTCGGACCATTCAACTTCTTGATTGGTTTTGCTTCTATCCACTTGGTGAACTTGTCCACTACGACAAGTAAGTGAGTCAAACCGCCTTGTGCCGTCTTGAATGGTCCCACCATGTCCAGGCCCCAAACAGCAAAGGGCCAGGTAATGGGAATAGTCTTGAGTGCAGAAGCCGGCAGATGTGGCTTGGAGCGGAACTTCTGGCACCCTTTGCATTTTTGGACCAAGGCCTTGGCGTCTTCAAGAGCAGTCGGCCAGAAAAAACCATGGCGGAATGCTTTGGCGACGAGTGCTCTTGAAGCCGCGTGGTGGCCACACTCGCCTTGATGGATGTCCTTGAGAATTGCTTGGCCTTGCTCCGGCTCCATGCAGCGCTGGTAGACACCAGTGACATTGCGCCTCACAAGCTCTCTGTTGACTATGGTGTAGGCTGCCGCCCGGCGTTGTACTTGCCGAGCTAAGATCTCATCAGTTGGCAGCTCTTTGTTCACCAGGAATTTGAGGATGGGCTGGGCCCATGAAGGTGCTGCAATTTTTGCAACTGTCAGGACCGCGACTTGAACGAGGGCGGCTGGGCCGGGGGGCGGCGGGTTGGAGTCTGCAGCCGCTTGCTGTGTCGATGAAGTCCCCGAGCCGATTGGTGCAGTTCCCGGGCCAGGCGCGACTGTCACGACCCCCGTGCCGCCTGCCGGAATGCTCGTGTCGTCTGTGGGGGCTCTCGAGTCGGATCCGACTGCTTCAGGAGGAGCCGGCACGAAGATAGAGTCTGACTCTGGCGATGGCTTGACAGATGGCTTGAGGAGGCGCTGAAGGGCGACACTAGACGGTATTCCTTGACGGGTGGAGCCGATTCGTGCCAGGGCGTCTGCTTGGTCGTTGTCGTTTCTTGGTACATGGATAAATTCGCACCCCTCAATATATCCACTGAGTTGCTGTACGAGGAAGTGGTAGCTCGCCATGTTTGCGTCTTTGGCGTCCCAATCGCCTGACAACTGCTGGACCGCCAAGTCGGAGTCACCATAGCACAGGATCCGGCGAATGCCAAGCTCTTTGGCCAGCCGGAGCCCGTGAATGAGTGCCTTGTATTCGGCGACGTTGTTGGAGGCGGCAAAATGGATTTGCAGCACATATTTGAGCTTGTCGCCTTTGGGAGAGGTGAGGACGATGCCGGCTCCCTAGCCGGTGCGCATCTTGGAGCCGTCAAAATGCATTCGCCAATGGGTGGAGTTGGTTGCTGGCGGCAGATACTGGGTCTCGGCCCAGTCGACGAGGAAGTCGGCCAGTGCTTGCGACTTGATGGCGGTGCGAGGCTGGTAGTAGATGGTGTAGGGGGCCAAATCTATGGCCCATTTGGCCACTCGGCCCGAAGTAGCCCGACTCCCGATGATCTCAGCTAGTGGAGCTGTGCAGACCACAGTGATTGGGTGTTCTTGGAAGTAAGGCTTCAATTTCTTGGCGGCAAAGTGCACGCCGTAGCACATCTTCTGGTAGTGGGGGTAGTTTTGCTTGGAGGTCGACGGTACTTCACTCAAATAATATACCGGTCTCTGGACTAGTAGTGCCTTGCCTTCCTCCTTGTGCTCTACCACGATGACTGCGCTGACTACTCGGCTGGTGGCGGCGATGTAGAGGATCATGGGTTCCTTAGGAGTCGGAGCCGCCAGGACAGGTAGTAGTCAACATCTTCTTTAGTTGGAGAAAAGCTTCATCCGCCTTGTGGTTCCACTCAAAAAACATGATCTTCTTCATGAGTTGGTATAGGGGGAGAGCCTTCTCGCCCAGCCGACTGATGAATTGGCTGATGGATGCCAAACAGCCGGTGAACTTTTGTATGTCCAGTAGTCGGCTGGGTACTTCCATCCTCTCAATGGCCTTGATCTTCACAGGGTTGCATACTATGCCACATTCAGAGACCAGGAAGCCAAGAAGCTGGCCAGCTGGTACTCCGAAGACGCATTTCTCCAGCTTGAGCTTGATTTGAAATTGGCGCAAGTTCTCAAAGGTCTCCTTGAGGTCTTCCAGCAGTGTTCCACGCTTCTCCGTCTTCACCACCACATCGTCCACGAAAACATGGGCGTTTCTGCCGAGTTGCTTGAGGAGGCACTTCTGCATGCAATGTTGGAAGGTGGCGCCGGCATTCCTCAAGCCGAACGTCATGGTCAACTAGCAGAAGGCTCCAAACGGCGTGATGAAGGCGGTCTTCAGTCTGTTGGCCGGGTTCAACTTGATCTGGTGATATCCTAAATATGCATCCAAGAAACTCAATAGCTCGCATCCGGCTGTGGAGTCTATCACTTGGTCGATCCTTGGCAAAGCGAACGGGTCCTTGGGGCATGCTTTGTTGAGGCTAGTGTAATCAATACACATTCGCCACTGCTTGCTCTTCTTCGATACCAGGACCGGGTTGGTTAGCCATTTTGGAAAGAACACCTCCATGATGAAGCCGGCTACCAGCAGCCGGGCTATCTCTTCTCCAACAACTCTTCTCTTCTCTTCTGACAAGCGGCACAAGGGCTGCCTGACTGGCTTGGCATCGGACCGGACATGTAATTTGTGCTCGGCGAAATCTGTCGGGACACCTGGCATGCATTTGGGGGACAACACGAAGATGTCCCGATTCTCATGGAGGAAATCGACGAGCTCGCCTTCCTATTTGCTGTCGAGGTTTGCACCTACGACAGCGTACCTCTCCGGGTGCTTCGGGTCCAAGGGTATCTTCTTCATTTCTTTGGCCGGCTTGAACGAGCCCTCAGCTTCTGACTCCTTGGGATCGGGCGACATCTCTAGCTGCTTGCTTGCCATCGCCACAACCCAGTCAAGGAGCCGCTTCTCAACTGCGATCACGAGGGACTCGGCCAGCCGACTGCTCTCTGCTGCACAGGCAGACGACTTCTTGTAGTCGCCAGTTATGGTCAGAATCCCCTTGGAACTCGGCATCTTCATCTTGAGGTAGGCATAGTGGGGGACAGCCATGAACTTGGCCAGGGCAGGCCGACCAAGTAACGCATGGTATGGGCTCTCAAGGTCCACCACCTCAAACCAAATTGACTCTCGGAGGAAATGATCTTTGTCTCCAAAGAGGACGTCAATCAGAATCTTGCCGACTGGTGAGCAGGAAAGGCCAGGAACTATGCCATGGAACACTGTCCGGCTGGACTGAAGCTGCGTCTGTCTGATTCCTAATTTCTCCATGGTATCCTTGTACAGGATGTTGATGCTGCTGCCGCCGTCTATCAGGACTCTGGAGAAGTGAGCAGCTCGCTTGTCCGTGGCAAAGGTGGCGTCCAAAACCAAGGCATAGGATCCGGGTTTGGGCATTACTTCCGGGTGGTCAGCTCTGCTCCAGCTGATGGGCTTCTCAGACCAATGCATGAACTCTGGTGTCTCAGATGCTAATGCATTCACCTCTTGCTGCTGCAACCTCCTGCTGCATCGATCATCGGCCACGCTGGTGAACACGACATAGGTTCCATGCTCTTCTGGGTACTCGTCTTGTATCGCGCCGACTGGTCTGACCGCCGGCTGCTGGGGCGGAGGAGGAGGCGGCTGCCCACCAGGTGGGGGAGGCAAAATGCCGTCTCCCTTGGCGATCCTGGTGAGCCAGTGGCACTTCCAAGTGGTGTGGTTGGACGGCTTCACGCCACTATGGAATTTGCAGGGTCCATCCAAAGTCTGCTCATATGAGAAAGCCGGCAGCTAGTTGGGCTTGCCGCCCTTCTGACATTTGGGCGGAGGCTGCCCTTCCGGCTGCTGGTCTTCGACTGTCGCCACCTGCTGTCTGGTGGAAGCTGGCTGTGGGGCTTTGCGCTTGTGGTCGTTCTGCTGTTGACGCCGACTGGCGTCTCCAGCCGGGGTTCGAGGAGCCTGAGGAGCCACCTTGCCTGTCGCACTAACTTGGATCTCTGTCTTCACAAAGGAGTCGGCCGTGGCATATTTGTCTGCTATGATCAGCAGCTCGTCGAGGGTCTCCGGCTCATCATAGAGAAGCATGTGCTTGAGGAGGTGCCCTCTCGGCATCCTGAAGTGAAGTACTCAATGGCCTGCACTTCGTGCACGCCCTCGCAGGAGTTGCGGAGCTCGGCCCAGCGTGACTCATTGGGGCCTTGCACGCGCAAGGAGAGCTGGCGAGGTTTGGGAGGCCGCTTGTACGTGCTGGTGAAGTTGCGGACGAAGGCATCGGTGAAGTCGACCCAACTGTTGATGTTGCGGGGCTTCAAGCTGTTCAGCCATGTCCGGGCCGTGCCCTGGAGCATGAGCGGGACGTACTTCATGGCAACACGCTTGTTGCCATTTGCTATGCTTACGGCCGTGGAGTAGTCAACTAGCCAGTCTTCCGGCTTCACGGAGCCGGTGTATTTGGGTGTGTCTCTTGGGAGCGTGAACCCTTTGGGGAAGGGCTCGTCTTGAATGCGGGGGCCAAAACACGGCGGACCCAACTCATCTTCTTCTTCAAGCGCCAGGGATCGGTGGAGACGGTCGATCCGGTGGCGGGCGTCATTCTCTTCGACTCCCTCTCGGTGGCCAAGGCGGTCGCCGAGCGTCGGGTGATCAACAGGCGGCGGGGAGACTCGCCTTTCCCCGTGATGGGGAGGAGGCGGACAGTCGTCCCATCGTTCCACTGCTCTTGGGCGGCCGTCTTGGTTGCGCTCTATGGTGATGCGAGTCCGACTGCGGCTGGCAGCTGGCTCCTTGTCCTTTCTTCCACGGATGCCACCAGTCGGCGTCCGAGGTGTCGCGCCTTGGTCTCGGCGGTGAGGCGGGTCGTCATTCTGCCGGTGCGGCGCATCAGCGCGGCAGCCGGCCTCGTTCTACTCCACAGCCGCGTCAAGGAGTCGCTGGACGCACTCCGTCATCAAGCAATGTTCTTCGCCCTCGAATTTGTCCAGCTCGTCCGCCGCCGCCTGGGTGGCTCGGATGTTCTCCGCAGGCGTGGCGTAAACGGGGCGATTTGCCCCGAACAGGTTGGCGACGGCCACGCCGCGCTGCTGGACCGTGCCAAGGCGGCTAGGCCCAGCTGGAGCCGGCGTGCCGCCCACAGTGCGGTCCATCTCGCACTGGTAGGCCTCTGATAGGCGTCTCATGCTGGCTAGCTTCTTGGCGCCTTCGACTAGCTGAAGGAGGCGTGCCTCCAGCGTCTCGGCGTCAGCGTCTTCGGGAATGGGCGCTGCCAGGTCTTGCAGCGCCATGCTGAGCGGGTCATAATCACCCCCGCCGGAGTGCTCGCCATGATCAATGACAAGCACTTCCGTGACGGTGCTTCCGCCGCTCTCCGTGCAAGGGAGCGGCTCGTCGTAGACCATCATGTTGGTGGGGAACGTGTCAAGCGACGCGGTGTCGGAGTCAACCAACATCGGATCGGTGGAGCCTCCGGATTCCAAGTCCCCAGCTGGCTCACTGGCGACGTGGATTTGATCGAGGAGGCCTGCGAGGAGGCTCTCTTGGCCGCCTGTGCCCGCGTCGGATGTGGGCTCGTCAGAGAGGCAGACCTCGCCGACAAGATCGGCGAGGCAACTGGCCGCGCAGGCGATTTCAGTGCCATGCAGCGCGTCGGTGCAGACTCCGTCTGGCGTGCCGGGCTGGCTGCGCTCGCCAGGGAGGAAAAGGGTTCCCGTCCAGAACAGGTCTCCGGACGACGGTGCACCTGGCCCCATGGTGGGCGCCAAATGTCGGGGGTTGGGTGTGACATATGCCAATGGATGGCTTATCATGGTGGGAGCGAGTAGAACGTCACTGGTGCTTGGAAGCGGGATGAGGCGTAGACACGAACGCCGGCGTACTTTACCCAGGTTCAGGGCTCTCCTAGGAGATAACACCCCTAGTCCTGCTCTGCGGGGTCTCCGTATGATCACTAAGGCAAAGTGAGTACAAGAGCGCTCCTCGAGCTGTATGTTGGAGGTAGGAGAAGGCAGGGCTAGCTCTCTCCTTCCTCTATGATCTGGTCTAGTTCTAATGGGTCGGAACCCTTTGCATGGGTGCCCTGGGGGGTTTATATAGGCCTACCCCCAGGGGTACAATGGTAAACTGACTGGGTGCAGGGCCCAGCCGTCAGTCTCTTCACCTGCCGGGCTCTCTACCGACTGTTGGGGCCCGCCGACTGATGGGCCCCGCCGACTGGTCTGGTACGGAGCGGACAGGCCGTACCCGCCGCTTGTGGGTCTTGCCGGCTGCTGATTACTGTAGATGTGCTTCTAATGACGCAGGCTTGGTCATGGGGTCGTGGCTATAGCCCCGCCGCCTGGCGGGCGATTACTGTAGCCACTCCCTGTCTCGTCTGGTTAATGGCGCGTGGGCCCCCTGGGAGGGGCAGGCTGACTCCCGGGGGGCGGCTCCCTTCGGGTCCGACTGGTGGCGCTCTTGTCGTCTTCTGGACTCTCGCTGACCGGTAGGGCCCATCATCCGTGGACCGTACTGACAGGCCGTCGTGGGTGCAGGACTCCGCCCACTGTTGCTGATGTCAGGGATGGCATGGAAACAGTGTCGCGCCAGACGGAGATCTCCGTTGGTACAACGCACTATGGCCTAGCCATCCCCTGGAAAGGGGAGGGAGTGGGCTTCATTGTTGCCACTCCTTGTCCCATCCCCCCTGGTGAGGGTATGGGCTTTGTTGGTGCCGTGGGCCGACTCCCCATGGCCAGCTTCTCTGGAAGCCGCCAGGCGGGGGTCGGCCCGTCTTGATCTTGCTTCCAGGACTCGGTCGCATGTGGGCAGTCGGCTATTCCTTCAACCGGCGTCCAGAAGGAGGCTCTTCATCCTGGCGTCTTGAGGGGCGCAGTCAGCCCTGATGTCTTGAAAGTTTTGGGGCCTCGGGTTAGCCTACCCGTGGCCCATTACTCCGACAGACTTTTTGGCTTGCAATGATAGATCTGATCTTAAGAAATTATTAGCTAAGCTTAAAGAAAAGTCTTTGAATGCTAGAATGAAATATGACCCTGCTTTTGCTACTTCACCTATCTTTATTACCGATGAGGATTATGATTTCTCTGTAGACCCTGAGTTAATTGCTTTGGTTGAATCTGATCCTTTTTATGGCTATGAATCTGAAACTGTTGTGGCACATCTTACTAAATTAAATGATATAGCCACCCTATTTACTCATGATGAGAAAACTCGCTATTACTTTATCCTTAAGTTGTTTCCGTTCTCATTAAAGGGTGATGCTAAAACATGGTTTAATTCTCTTGATCCTGGTTGTGTGCGTAGTCCCCAGGATATGATTTATTACTTCTCTGCTAAGTATTTCCCCACTCATAAGAAACAAGCTGCTTTAAGGGAAATGTATAATTTTGTGCAAATCGAAGAAGAGAGTCTCCCACAAGCTTGGGGGAGGTTTCTTCGATTACTTAATGCTTTGCCTGATCATCCTCTCAAGAAAAATGAAATACCTGATATCTTTTATAATGGACTAACCGATGCTTCCAGAGACTACCTGGATAGTTGTGCTGGTTGTGTTTTCAGGGAAAGAACTGTTGATCAAGCTGAATTGCTATTGAATAATATGTTGACTAATGAAAATAATTGGACACTTCCTGAACCAACTCCTAAGCCAACTCCGAAGAAAGGGGTATTCTATTTCTCAGTCCTGAAGATATGCAAGAGGCAAAGAAATCTATGAAAGAAAAAGGTATTAAAGCTGAAGATGTTAAGAATTTACCACCTATTGAAGAAATATATGGACTTGATAACCCGACAAAGGTAGTAAAGGTAAATTCTATCTGTAGATTCAATAAATGTGAAATCCCATTTACTAAGTTTGCTAGCCAATGCTTGGATGAGTTTGATGACTTTATGGTTAAGCAAGAAAACTTCAATGCTTATGTTGGTAGACAATTGAAACACAATGCTGATATGCTTGAACACTTGAGTGATTACATGTCTAGAGTTAAAGGTGAACTTAAACTTATTAGTAAACATGCTTCTATGGTTACCACTCAAGTAGAAAAAGTGCTTAAAGCTCAGAATGATTTGGTCAATGAATTAAATAATAAGAAGAATGATAATGCTGTTAGAGTTATGACTAGAGGAGGTAAAATGACTCAGGAACCTTTGTATCCCGAAGGCCATCCTAAGAGAATTGAGCAAGATTCTTAGGGAGCTAATGTTGACATACCTAGTTGTTCTAAGAAGAAGAAAAAGAAAAAATGATAGGACTTTGCATGCTCCTAGTGAACCTGTTGTTGACACACCTAAGAATCCCAATGATATTTCTATTTCTGATGCTGAAACACAATCTGGTAATGAACATGAACCTAGTGATAATGTTAATGATGATGTTCATATTGATGCTCAACCTAGTGTTACATCTCCGTCGTATCTATAATTTTTTATTGTTCCATGCCAATATTCTACAACTTTCATACACTTTTGGCAACTTTTTATACTATTTTTGGGACTAACATATTGATCCAGTGCCCAGTGTCAGTTCCTGTTTGTTGCATGTTTTTCTTTCACAGTAAATCCATATCAAACGGAGTCCAAACGGGATAAAAACTAACGGAGATTTTTTTTGGAATATATGTGATTTTTGGGAAGAAAAATCAACGCGAGACGATGCCCGAGGGGGCCACGAGGCAGGGGCGCGCCCCAGGGGGCAGGCGCACCCTGGGCACTCATGGCCACCCCGTAAGGTGGTTGATTCCCTTCTTTCCCCGCAAGAAAGCTAATATCCGGATAGAGATCATGTTAAAATTTCAGCCCAATCGGAGTTACGGATCTCCGGGAATATAAGAAACGGTGAAAGGGCAGAATCTGAGAAGCAGAAACAGAGAGACATATCCAATCTCGGAGGGGATCTCGCCCCTCCCATGCCATGGAGGACATGGACCAGAGGGGAAACCCTTCTCCCATCTAGGGAGAAGGTCAAGGAAGAAGAATAAGGAGGGGGGCTCTCTCCCCCTCACTTCCGGTGGCGCCGGAACACCGCCGGGGGCCATCATCATCACCGCGATCTTCACGAACACCTCCGCCATCTTCAACAACATCTCCATCACCTTCCCCCATCTATCTACAGCGGTCCACTCTCCTGCAACCCGTTGTACCCTCTACATGAACATGGTGCTTTATGCTTCATATTATTATCCAATGATGTGTTGCCATCCTATGATGTCTGAGTAGATTTTCGTTGTCCTATCGATGGTTGATGAATTGCTATGGTTGATTTAATTTGCTTGTGGTTATGTTGCTGTCCTTTGGTGCCCATCATAGGAGCGCGCGCATGGATCACACCATAGGGTTAGTTGTATGTTGATAGTACTATGTATTGGAGGGCAAGAGTGACAAAAACTTCAACCTAACATAGAAATTGATGCATACGGGATTGAAGGGGGACCAATTTATCTTAATGCTATGGTTGGGTTTTACCTTAATGAACGTTAGTAGTTGCAGATACTTGCTAATAGTTCCAATCATAAGTGCATAGAATTCCAAGTCAGGGATGACATGCTAGCAGTGGCCTCTTCCACATAAAACTTGCTATCGGTCTAGTAAAGTAGTCAATTGCTTAGGGACAATTTCGCAACTCCTACCACCACTTTTCCACACTCGCTATACTAACTTTATTGGTTCTTTATCTAAACAGCCCCTACTTTTTATTTACGTACTCTTTATATTCTTGCAAACCTATCCAAAAACACCTACAAAGTACTTCTAGTTTCATACTTGTTCTAGGTAAAGCAAACGTTAAGCGTGCGTAGAGTTGTATCGGTGGTCGATAGAACTTGAGGGAATATTTTTTCTACCTTTAGCTCCTCATTGGGTTCGACACTCTTACTTATCGAAAGAGCTACAATTGATTCCCTATACTTGTGGGTTATCAAGACCTTTTTCTGGCTCCGTTGCCTAGGAGCCATAGCGTGGGGTGAATATTCTCGTGTGTTCTTGTTTGCTTTATCACTAAGTAATTTGTATTTGCTGTTCTAAGTTGTTTTCTATCTTTAGTTATGGGTAGGAAACACAAAATACCAAAAAATTAGTTGTACCTGCTACACCAAAGGTTGAAGAACCACTCAAAATTTATCACACTCCTAAAGCTTTTTACTTGGATCATCTTCGATCCCTTTGTGCTCGTGTTGAAACCCCAACTAGCTTAGTTGAGGGCAAATCTTTAGATGATCATGCTTGTTATGTGTGACACCGCTTATCTCAAAAAGGGAAACTTTTATTGGATCAAATTCATCGTTTGCAATGCTATGCTTGGAATTTATGTGAAATTTATGATTTTACTTGTTGTTCTGAAGACCCTAAGAAACACCTTCCCTACCAATGTAAGTTCAGTGATAATGGAATCGTATCTTCGTATGCTAAGGGTGTTTATAATTACTATGATGTTCAACAAATTGAAGAATTTGTTGCTTTTAAGGGTGCTTATGAAATTTCTTCTTTGATTGGGATGCTACACTTCACTAATCTGAAAAATTTTCCATACTTAAATATTGTTGTGATAATTATGCTTCTAATGCCTATGTTAAACCATATATTGAGGACTCCTCCGCTGTCCAAGAAGAGACTAATATTTTGCAGGAGTCTATGGAAGAAGAAATTGATGAAACTGTGAGCTCATTGGATGAAAAAGATGAGGATGAGAGCGAAGAACCAAAGGAGGAAGAGCGGATTGATCACCCGTGCCCACCTTCTAATGAGAATAACTCTTCAACTCATACATTGTTTAATTTCCCTTCGTGTTTACCGAAGGATGATTGTTATGTTGATTGTTATGATCCTGCTGATTCTTTTGAAATATCCCTTTTTGATGATGCTTGCTATGCTTGTGGCTAAGATGCCAATATGAATTATGCGTATGGAGAGGAACTTGCTATAGTTCCTTATGTTAAACATGAAATTTTTGCTATTGCACCCACGCATGATAGTCCTATTATCTTTTTGAATTCTCCCGGCTACACTATATCGGAGAAGTTTGCCCTTATTAAGGATTATATTGATGGGTTGCCTTTTACCGTTGCACATGATGATTTGATAAATATAATATGCATGTGCTTACTGCTCCTACTTGCAATTATTATGAGAGAGGAACTACGTCTCCACCTCTCTATGTTTCCAACACGAAAAAATTGCAAGAAACTATTTATACTATGCATTGGCCTTTACCATGTGTGCATGAATTGTTCTTGTATGACATGCCTATGCATAGGAAGAGAGTTAGACTTCGTCATTACATGATATATGTTACTTTGTGCTCACTACTAAATTACAAATCATTGTTAATTAAAATTGGCTTTGATATACCTTGGGATCCGGGTGGATCCATTACTTGAGCACTATATGCCTAGCTTAATGGCTTTAAAGAAAGCGCTGCCAGGGAGACAACCCGGAAGTTTTAGAGAGTCATTTATTTCTGTTATGTGCTTTTATAAAATTTAAAAATAAAAATAATGTGCCAAGGTTTGCCTTTAGGATGTTTTAGATTACTTGTTGGTTTGTGCGGCGCAGGACAGAAACTTTGGTTGATGTGCGCGATTTTACATTTTTTTACTAGAACATCAAACGGTTATGAAACTTTTTTCACTGTATTTATATATAAATTTTTCATTTTTCATAATTTTGGTAGAATTTTTGGAGTACCAGAGGTATGGTGAATGTTCAGATTATTAGAGACTGTTCTGTTTTAGATAGATTCTATTTTTGATGCATAGTTTGCTTGTTTTGATGAAACTATCGATTTATATCAGTGGATTAAGCCATGGAAAAGTTATGTTACAATATCTATAATGCAAAAAAATATGAATTTGTTTGCAATAGTACTTAGAGTAGTGATTTGCTTTATTATACTAACAGATCTTACCGAGTTTTCTATTGAGTTTTGTGTGGATGAAGTGTTCAAAGATCGAGGATGTCTTGATGTGAGGAGAAGGAGAGGAAAGAGCTCAAGCTTGGGGATGCCCAAGGAACCCCAAGTAAATATTCAAAGATACTCAAGCGTCTAAGCTTGGGGATGCCCCGGAAGGCATCCCATCTTTCTTCAACAAGTATCGGTATGTTTTTGGATTCGTTTCGTTCATGCGATATGTGCAATCTTGGAGCATCTTTTGCATTTAGTTTTCATTTTTCTTTGATGCACCATGCTGGTATTAGATAGTACATGGTTGATTTATAGAATGCTCTTTGCACTTCACTTAAATCTTTTGAGTATGGCTTTATAGAATGCTTCATGTGCTTCACTTATATGTTTTGAAGTTTGGATTGCATGTGTCTCTTCACATAGAAAACCGCCATTTGTAGAATGCTGTTTTGCTTCACTTATATTTTTTAGAGCATGGACATATCTTTTGTAGAAAGAATTAAACTCTCTTGCTTCACTTATATCTATTTAGAGAGTTGACAGGAATTGGTCATTCACATGGTTAGTCATAAAATCCTACATAAAACTTGTAGATCACTGAACATGATATGTTTGATTCCTTGCAATAGTTCTGCGATATAAAGGTGGTGATATTAGAGTCGTGCTAGTTGAGTAATTGTGAAATTGAGAAATACTTGTGTTGAAGTTTGCAAGTCCCGTAGCGTGCATGTATGGTGAACCGTTATGTAACGAAGTTGGAGCATGAGGTATTTATTGGTTGTCTTCCTTATGAGTGGTGGTCGGGGACGAGCGATGGTATTTTCCTACCAATCTAACCCCTAGGGGAGTGCGTAGTAGTACTTTGCTTCGAGGGCTAATAAACTTTTGCAATAAGTATATGAGTTCTTTATGACTAATGTGAGTCCATGGATTATACGCACTCTCACCCTTCCATCATTGCTAGCCTCTTCGGTATCGTGCATTGCCCTTTCTCACCTCGAGAGTTGGTGCAAACTTCGTCGGTGCATCCAAACCCCGTGATACAATACACTCTATCACACATAAGCCTCCTTATATCTTCCTCAAAACATCCACCATACCTACCTATTATGGCATTTCCATAGCCATTCCGAGATATATTGCCATGCAACTTCCATCATCATCATATACCTAACTTGAGCATTCATTGTCATATTGCTTTGCATGATCTTAAGATAGCTGGCATGATGTTTTCATGGCTTGTCCGTTTTTTGATGTCATTGCTACGCTAGATCATTGCACATCCCGGTACACCACCAGAGGCATTCATATAGAGTCATATCTTTGTTCTAGATATCGAGTTGTAATATTGAGTTGTAAGTAATAAAAGTGTGATGATCATCATTATTAGAGCATTGTCCCAGTGAGGAAAGGATGATGGAGACTATGATTCCCCCACAAGTCGGGATGAGACTCCGGACGAAAAAAATAAAGAAAAAAAGAGAAAAAAAAGAGAAAGAAAAAAAAACGAGAGAAAAAGAGAGAAGGGACAATGCTACTATCCTTTTACCACACTTGTGCCTCAGAGTAGCACCATGTTCTTCATATAGAGAGTCTCTTGAGTTATCACTTCCATATACTAGTGGGAATTTTCATTATAAAGCTTGGCTTGTACATTCCGATGATGGGCTTCCTCAAATGCCCGAGGTCTTCATGAGCAAGCAAGTTGGATGCACACCCACTTAGTTCCAGTTTGAGCTTTCATACACTTATAGCTCTAGTGCATCCGTTGCATGGAAATCCCTACTCCCCGCATTGATATCAATTGATGGGCATCTCCATAGCCCGTTGATTAGCCGCGTCGATGTGAGACTTTCTTCCTTTTTGTCTTCTCCACACAACCTCCATCATCATATTCTATTCCACCCATAGTGCTATGTCCATGGCTTGCGCTCATGTATTGCGTGAGGGTTGAAAAGGCTGAAGCGCGTTAAAAAGTATGAACCAATTGCTCGGCTTGTCATTCGGGTTGTGCATGATTTGAATGCTTTGTGTGATGAAGATGGAGCATAGCCAGACTATATGATTTTGTAGGGATGAGCTTTCTTTGGCCATGTTATTTTGATAAGACATAATTGCTTGGTTAGTATGCTTGAAGTATTATTATCTTAATGTCAAATGATAGACTATTGCTTTGAATCACTCGTGTCTTAATATTCATGCCATGATTAGATTACATGATCAAGATTATGCTAGGTAGCATTCCACATCAAAAATTATCTTTTTTATCATTTACCTACTCGAGGACGAGCAGGAATTAAGCTTGGGGATGTTGATATGTCTCCGTCGTATCTATAATTTTTGATTGTTACATGCCAATATTCTACAACTTTCATATACTTTTGGCAACTTTTTATACTATTTTTGGAACTAACATATTGATCCAGTGCGCAGTGCCAGTTCCTATTTGTTGCATGTTTTTTGTTTCGCAGTAAATCCATATCAAACGGAGTCTAAACAGGATAAAAACTGACGGAGATTTTTTTGGAGTATATATGATTTTTGGGAAGAGAAATCAACGCAAGACGATGCCCGGGGGGCCAAGAGGTAGGGGCGCGCCTGGGCCCTCGTGGCCACCCCATAAGGCGGTTGATGCCCTTCTTTCGCCGCAAGAAAGCTAATATCCGGATAGAGATCGTGTTAAAATTTCAGCCCAATCAGAGTTACGGATCTCCGGGAATATAAGAAACGGTGAAAGGGCAGAATATGAGAAGCAGAAATAGAGAGATAGATCCAATCTCGGAGGGGCTCTCGCCCCTCCCATGCCATGGAGGCCATGGACCAGAGGGTAAACCCTTCTACCATCTAGGGAGAAGGTCAAGGAAGAATAAGAAGGAGGGGGCTCTCTCCCACTCGCTTCCGGTGGCGCCGGAACACCGACGGGGGCCATCATCATCACCGCGATCTTCACCAACTCCTCCGCTATCTTCACCAACATCTTCATCACCTTCCCCCATCTATCTACAGTGGTCCACTCTCCCGCAACCCGCTGTACCCTCTACTTGAACATGGTGCTTTATGCTTCACATTATTATCCAATGATGTGTTGCCATCCTATGATGTCTGAGTAGATTTTCGTTGTCCTATCGGTGGTTGATGAATTGCTATGGTTGATTCAATTTGCTTGTGGTTATGTTGCTGTCCTTTGGTGCCCATCATATGAGCGCGCGCGTGGATCACACCATAGGGTTAGTTGTATGTTGATAGGACTATGTATTGGAGGGCAAGAGTGACAGAAACTTCAACCTAGCATAGAAATTGATGCATACGGGATTGAAGGGGGACCAATTTATCTTAATGCTATGGTTGGGTTTTACCTTAATGAACGTTAGTAGTTGCGGATGCTTGCTAATAGTTCCAATCATAAGTGCATAGAATTCCAAGTCAGGGATGACATGCTAGCAGTGGCCTCTCCCACATAAAACTTGCTATCGGTCTAGTAAAGTAGTCAATTTCTTAGGGACAATTTCGCAACTCCTACCACCACTTTTCCACACTCGCTATACTAACTTTATTGCTTCTTTATCTAAACAGCCCCTACTTTTTATTTACGTACTCTTTATATTCTTGCAAACCTATCCAAAAACACCTACAAAGTACTTCTAGTTTCATACTTGTTCTAGGTAAAGCAAACGTTAAGCGTGCGTAGAGTTGTATCGGTGGTCGATAGAACTTGAGGGAATATTTGTTCTACCTTTAGCTCCTCGTTGGGTTCGACACTCTTACTTATCGAAAGAGGCTGCAATTGATCCCCTATACTTGTGGGTTATCACCTAGCAATGACAATGATGTAGAGATTGAACCTGCTGTTGATCTTGATAACCCACAATCAAAGAATCGACGTTATGATAGGAGAGACTTTGTTGCTAGAAATGGCTGTAAGGAAAGAGAACCATGGGTTCAGAAACCCATGCCCTTTCCTCCTAAACCATCGAAGAAAAAGGATGATGAGGATTTTGAGCGCTTTGTTGAAATGATTAGACCTATCTTTTTGCGTATGCGTTTGACTGATATGCTTAAAATGAATCCTTATGCTAAATATATGAAGGATATTGTTACTAATAAAAGAAAGATACCAGAGGCTGGAATTTCCACCATGCTTGCTAATTACACTTTTAAGGGTGGAATACCAACGAAACTAGGAGATCCTGGAGTACCAACTATACCATGCTCCATTAAAAGAAACTATGTTAAAACTGCTTTATGTGATCTTGGAGCCGGTGTTAGTGTTATGCCTCTCTCTTTACATCGTAGACTTGATTTGAATAAGTTGACGCCTACTGAAATATCTTTGCAAATGGCCGATAAATCAACTGCTATATCTGTTGGTATTTGTGAGGATGTGCCTGTTGTGGTTGCAAATGTTACTATTTTAACAGACTTTGTTATTCTTGATATTCCCGAGGACGATAGTATGTCGATTATCCTTGGTAGACCCTTTTTGAATACTGCAGGGGCTGTTATTGATTGCAACAAAGGCAATGTCAATTTTCATGTTAATGGTAATGAGCATACGATACACTTTCCGAGGAAACAACCTTAAGTCCATAGTATCAATTCTATTGGAAAAAATTCAACAATTACTATTGGAGGTTTTGAATTTCCTCTCCCTGCTGTCAAGAAGAAATATGATATTCTTATTGTTGGGGATGTGCATATCCCCATTGAGGTAACCTAGTGTTATTCGGAAATTCTCCGATTTCATGTTATTCGAAATGAGTTTGTTAACAAGACATGATCAACCTTGTTAGTGGATTCCTTTTGATGAGCATGAGATGGATGAATTTAGAAAACACAACCTTCTGTACCCTCTTTTTACTTTCTGTTATTTATATTAAATGAAGCAAAAAAATAGTATTTTCTTTCTGTTTTCTTAATTATCCATGCAATAAAAAAATACCCTGAAAATAAAAGTTCTCCAAATGCCCTGAAAATTAAATATGACTTTTTTCTAAAATATTTGAGAATACCTAGCACAGAGAAGACAACAGGGGGAGTAGTCACGCGCCCACGAGGGTGGAGGGCACGCTGGCCCCCTGGGCATGCCCCCTGCCTCATGGACCCCACGTGGGTCCCCTCCACTTATCCTTGCACCCACACACTCTCCAGAAAAAATCACCCACCAGCTCAAACCCGAGTTCTAGCTCATCTTGCTGCCATTTTCGATCTCCTTGCTCAAAGCTCCTCTCACAAAACTGCTTTGGGGGATTGTTCTTTGGTACATGACTCCTCCAATGGTCCAATTAGTTTTGTTCTAGTGCTTTATTTATTGCAAATTTTTGCTGCTAAGGTGACCATGTTCTTGAGCTTGCATGTCAAATTTATGTGGCGAAAAGTAGTTTTAATGCATGATATTGCCTCTAGGCACTTGTAGGAGTAGTTGGTATCATTATTTTTGAGTTTGGTTCACTTTTATTTTAAGTTACTAAAAAATTCAGAAATTTTCAAAAAAAGATGAAGAGATTTTTGAGGGGCTCATCGAGCCGAAGCTCGAAGGATAAGCAAAGTGAAGAGAATAAGAAGCCCAAGTATAATCTCCCTCGTACTGCGGAGGTTTAGCCATGTGAATGGCCTTGTGATGAGTTCTTGAGAGAAGCCGGGATTCATGAAGATTTTTATCATTTGGCTGAGAATGCAGGCCTCACCGCCTTCCTCCACGACCAGCGTGAACAGTATCTCTTACTCACCAATATTTTTGTGCAAATTTTTCATTTCCATGCTAGGAGATCGCCACCTTCGGTGGAATTTTATTTATATGATGAGCATAAGGAGATGTCGCTTTATGATTTTTGTCGGATCTGTTTGATACCCTTTGAGGGAAGCATAGAGGAACCACATGGTAATGATGTGGAGGGATTTATTAATACAATTGCTGTAGGGGAAATGAGGAAAGTTTCCGATGCAAGAATCACTAGCATACATTTTCCTGTTCTACGTTACTTTGCAATATTTGCTAGTAGATGCTTAATTGGTCGCGGGAACTGTGGAAACCTTAGTGCTCCTGATATTGTTATTTGGCACCACGCCTTGTTTCATGATACTACTTTTAGTTTAGGCGCTATTGTTGCTAAACGGTTAATTCTGAACCGTACTAAGGGCCCCGTCCTCGGAGGCATCTTTGCCTCGCGCCTTGCTGCACACTTTAATATACCTATCAGACATCATGAGAAAGAGGAAAAGTTGCTGCCTCCTATTGTTCTAGATTATAAGAGTATGGTAGCACATGAGTTTATTGTTAAGGATAATAAGAAGATACTCAAATGTAAATTGATATTTAACAAAAATTATTGTGAATTTATTACCTTGCCTGCGCCCTCTTTGTTCAACATATTTTCAGGCATGTACCTTGTTCTGTGTAGCGACTCGACCTCAAACGGTCAAGTCTCTATGCTTCCATGTCATCCCTGGATCTGTAATACTGACACACATAGTACTTCGAAGGATTTATAACAGAGTAGAAATCACACACTTATTACATCGAATGTCTCGAAAGAGAACTTATTACCATAAATATGGCTTAAGGCCATCTAAATAAGATAACAGTGGAAGGCTTGGAAGATAAAGCGAGTCCATCCACTCCAACGGCATAGCTGAGTGCATGACAAACGACCTACGGCATCTTACTCATCGTCTGAAAAGTCTGCAACATGATATGTTGCAGCCCAAAAACGGGTCAGCACATGAAATATGCTGGCAAAGTAACACAAGAGAACAATGAACAGATAAAGGCTATCACTACATGCATATATGGCTGGTGGAGGATCTATGGTTATATTGTTTTGCGAAAAGCCAATTTTTTCCTACAACAAAGGAATATATTTTATTTAACTATCATGGTAGTTGAAACATCATTGAGAAGGTTCCTCCAACTCAATCCCAATTAAAGTAGTCATTAACATCCCAACAAATTATTTAGAGTGATGAGATCAAATCAATAATTCAAGTACCAGATACTCAAGATGTCCATAACCGGGGACACGGCTAACCATGATTAGTTTATACACTCTACAGAGGTTTGCGCACTTTTCCCCACAAGACTCGATCTCCACTATTGGATTTCTCACAATACAGGGTGTTTGAGAAACGGATGACCGAGACACAGTCTTTCAGAAGCATTTACTCTTTACTCTGGGTGGACCGTTACACCTACTTTCCCCTACATCTGCTAGCCCACCAATGAAAGAGGTCACACAACACACTCAACTATGCCAGAGCCCATAATGGCTTGTGGCTGCACACGGAAGTTTCTAGCATGAGTAATCTTATGATCCCTTTGAGCCTGGGTGGCGGACCGTAGGATGATCACATGGGTACTCCGGGATATCCTAGGACAACACTGGATTCTCTAGGTGCCCACAAGCAATTCACCCAGATGTGTATTAAAGTTGCCACCTTAAGTTGAACCATTAATTAACAACTCACATCTGTCATGGATACACTCAAACTCAAACCACGTCTACGAGCATAGCATAGCAATATATGCATAACGTACAAGTAACTCCCAAAGGTTTGATAATAAAACAAGTAATAGGTTATACCTCATCATCTACTTCCCAAACCCACATGTTAAGAGATCCTACTCATGCATTGTGTGAGGGTTGAAACTAATGCATAAAAACTGGGTGATAAAGGGGTATGATCAAAGTGTTACTTGCCTTGCTGATGATCCGCAAAACCTAGAGACTCGTAGTAGCACGCTTCGCACTCTCGGTGTTCTATCGCAAACAAACAATAACATACATGAGAAATCAAGCAAAGATGCATGGGGAAAACTCAAATAAGAAGATCTAACCAGAAAGTTCATCTGAAGAACTCCGGTTTGCAAAAAGAATCAAATCAAACGGAGCAATGAAACTCAAACCACGAAAGAAACAAGATCTGATTACTAATCTGGACTAAAGTCAAATTTAAAGTACCAAAATCTTGTTCAAGTTGGTTAAATGGAAAGAGGGCTTCGAGACGAAGATCTAGGCGCTTGTTTCACGTGATTCGGATAAACGAGCGAAAAGATATACTAGAACGAAGATTAGGGTAGAAATCGTGATCAAAAATAATCACGGGAAACCCCTGGAAAAAGAAAACTGACGAACAGGCTAACGAAGGAACGTTCGCTGTCTGCGGCTAACGGGTGAATGGCGTTCGTTAAATCGAACGTACGGACGAATGTCCGCTATTTAACTAAACCAAGAAAAATCGAAAGGAAACCGATCTAAAAAAATGAACTAGGGTTTCGAAAAAACCCGAACGGTTTTCTCACGAAAACCGGCGACGGCGGCTACCTCGGTGAGGTCGGCGGCATGCGGCGGTGGCGGCAAGGCGCGGCGGCGGCCCTAGGGCGGAGCGGCGCGCTCCAGGATTTCGGGCAGGGCAGGCGGCTTGCTGGTCCTCGGGGGCGCGGCTTATAAGGCCGGCCGGGTCAAGTGTCCAGGTCGGACACGGCCCGGTAGGTCGGTTACCTTTTTTTAAAATAAATCCTGACGCAGAAAAATAAATAAAAGAAATAGTAAACGGACACCAAAAATCTTGAAATAAATTTTCACAATCCTCTAGTAATATTGTGGACAATGTGAACATTTATTTAGACGTCTAATGCAATTTTGAAAACGCATTTTTTCCTAATTCAAATAAAATCGCAATAAAACCCAAATAAAATAACTTATTTGATTTTAATATTTTTCCTCTAATATTTCATTTATTTTGGAGAAGTCATATTATCTCCTCTCATATATTTTAATATGAAATATTTTTGGAGGGTAAAATAATTAAAACCAAATGATCCTCTTTTCAAAATTTGAGAAAACTCAAATATGAAAATAACGAAATTCCCAACTCTCTCTGTAGGTCCTTGAGTTGCTTAGAATTTCGAGGATCGCAAAGCAAAAATGCAATACAATATGATATGCATGAATGACCTATATATAACATTCCAAATTGAAAATTTGGGATGTTACAAACCTACCCCCCTTAAGATGAATCTTGTCCTCGAGATTCAGGTTGGCTAGAAAAAGGTGTGGGTGGTCCTTGCGTAGATCATCCTCTCATTCCTAGGTGGCTTCATCCTCGGTATGGTGGCTCCACTGGACTTTGCAAAACTTGATAACCTTGGTGCGAGTAACTCGACTGGCAAACTCGAGAATCTTTACAGGTTTCTCCTCATATGTCAAATCACTATCCAACTAAATTGCTTCCACGGGCACCGTATCTCTCAAACGGATATCGGCCATCTCAGTATGGCACTTCTTCAACTGGGAAACGTGAAACACATCATGTACTCCTGACAGTCCTTCGGGTAATTCCAACTTGTAGGCTACCTCTCCCATGCGTTCCAAAACATGGTACCGCCCTAAAAATCTCAGGGATAACTTTCCCTTAACTCAAAAACGTTTAACTCCTCATAGAGGTGACACTCGCAGATATGCTCTGTCTCTGATTTCATAGACTATCTCCTTGCATTTTGAATCTGCATAACTCTTCTATCGGGACTGAGCTACCTTCAGTCTATCTCGTATCAGCTTAACCTTCTCTTCGGACTCCTTAATCAAATCTAGTCCAAACAACTGACGGTCTCCAACTTCAACCCACATTAACAGTGTCCTGCACCTTCGTCCATACAGGGCTTCGAACGGTGCCATCTTCAAACTGGCCTGGTAGCTATTGTTGTATGAGAACTCCACGTAGGGCAAGTTTTCATCCCAACTAGATCCATAATCTAGCGCACAAGCTCTCAACATGTCCTCCAGGATCTGATTTACTCTCTCGGTTTGTCTATCTGTCTACGGATGAAATGCGGTACTGAACTCTAGCCTGGTTCCCAAAGTCTGGTGCAGCTGGTGCCAAAACTTTGATGTCAACTGCGTCCCTCTATCTGATACTATGGTCCTCAGAACTCCATGCAGACATACGATCCTGGTCATATATATCTTGGCCAACTTCGCGCTTGTATAGGTGGTCTTCACGGGGATAAAGTTAGCTACTTTTTTCAAACGATCCACTACTACTCAGATAGAATCATATCCCAATCGGGTCTTGGGTAATCCGGTGATAAAATCCATGCCAAGCTTATCCCACTTCCATTCGGGTATCGGCATAGGCTGCAGTAATCCTGCTGGCTTCTGGTGTTCTGCCTTCACTCTCTGAGATACATCACATACGGCTACATACTTGGTAATATCCTTCTTCATTCCAGTCCACCAGAAATGCTCCTTCAAATCCAAATACATCTTGGTGTTTCCGGGGTGTATCGAGTATGGTGAGTCATGAGCTTCCTGTAATATCAACTTCCTGATCTCTGCATTGTTGGGCACAAATATACGGTCCTCAAACCACAGGGGGTCGTGCTCATCCTCACGAAAACCTTTGGCTTTGCCTTCATCCATCTTCTCCTTTATCTCGGCAATTTCTTTGTCATCCTTCTGAGCTTCTCGAATCTTTCCCAACAATGTCGACTGAACTTCCATGGTTGTAACAAAACCTCTAGGAACAATCTCCAAACGATGCTCCCTGAGATCTTGTGCTAACTCCCTTGGCAATCCTTTACTTAAGAAGGTATTGGCATAACTCTTCCGGCTCAAAGCGTCTGCTACGACATTGGCCTTTCCTGGATGATAATGCAATTTCATATCATAATCCTTGATAAGCTCCAACCATCTCCTTTGCATGAGGTTCAACTCCTTATGTGTGAAAATGTACTTCAAACTCTTATGATCCGTGTACACATCACAATGGTTCCAAATAAGAAAATGTCTCCAGGTCTTGAGTGCATGCACTACCGCTGCCAACTCCAATTCATGTGTGGCATAATTTAAGTCATGCGGTCAAAGTTGTCGTGAGGCATACGAAACAACTCTTCCGTCTTGCATAAGTACTCCTCCAAGTCCTAAGCGAGAAGCGTCGCAATACACTTCGAAATCCTTGCGTATATCTGGTAGAATCAGCACTGGGGCCGTAGTCAAACGTTTCTTCAACTCCTGGAAACTTGCTTCACATTCTTCGGTCCAATGGAATTTGGTGTCCTTCTTTAGCAAAACCGTCATGGGCTTTGCAATCTTGGAAAAATTCTCAATGAATCTCCAATAGTATCTCGCGAGTCCAAGAAAACTGCGGATCTCTCCAACTGAGGTGGGTGCCAACCACTCAGTGATTGATTTAACCTTGGTAGGGTCCACTGCTATACCTTCTCCTGATATAACATGTCCAAGAAATCCAACTTCCTTCAACCAAAACTCACATTTGCTAAACTTGACATATAACTGATGTTCCCTGAGTTTCTTAAGAACCAAACGCAAATGCTCCTTGTGTTCCTCTTCATCCTTCGAGTATACCAAGATGTCATCAATGAACACCACAACAAACTTATCCAAGAATTCCCTGAACACCTTATTCATCATACTCATGAAATAGGCAGGGGCGTTAGTCAATCCAAATGACATAACCGTATACTCATATATCCCATACCTTGTCGTGAAAGTTGTCTTAGGTATATCCTTTTCTCGAATCTTCAGCTGGTGGTATCCTGATCGCAGGTCAATCTTCGAAAACACTTTAGCTCCTTGCAGCTGGTCAAACAAATCATTGATCATCGGCAGTGGGTACTTATTCTTGATTGTTACTTCATTCAATGCCCGATAATCAACCACCATTCTCAAAGACTTGTCCTTCTTCTCAACCAAGAGTACTGGGGCTCCCCATGGTGATGAACTTCGTCGAATATAACCTTTCTCTAATAACTCCTTGATCTGCTTCTTAATCTCCTCTAGATCATTTGCGGGCATTTGGTGGTCTCTTCGATATCGGTCCGGTGCCTGGCAATAACTCTATCAAAAACTCAATGTCTCGATCTGGGGGCATGCCTAGTAATTCCTCTGAAAATACATTCGGGTAATCCTTCGCTACAGGCACTTCTTCTTGAACAACTCTCGTGAGAGAATTTACGCACCTTCTCAGCATCTGTGCAACCGGCAGTGGTTAACTCCCTTCCAATCCTACGTAGCCAGTCATCCGCAACTATGGGCTCGGTGCTACTGGAAAACACCGGTGGTTGTAACCTCAGAAAACAGGCTAAGTTGTCAACTGGAGGTGGTGGTGGAAGGTTGTTGTTGTTATTGTTGGTGTTGTTGTTGCCCTGATTCTGAACTAGCAACTGCATCATTCTACTACTGGATCAACAAAGTGAGCTCCGGTGGGAAAGCAAATCCGGGGTCACGTCTCAGAGGCATCTGATGGGTTTAGAGGGGAGAGATTAGAATAGAATGAGGTCTAATGAGAAAGCACTACCCATATGCACATGAGACAAACACAATTATATCATATCACTCAATCAATCAAGCAAGGGCATACAATCGATCTAACTATCGTTATAGTGCTCGGACTACTCTATATACATGGGGAATACTACTGATCATATGGTGGTCTACTAGAAATTTTGATCGGTGGAAGACTCCATGATATCCGCTCCAGCTTCGTCTTCATAGTCATCATCACTACTATCGGGGTCGGAGTCGGTGTCGTCGATGATGATGTAGTCTTCAGAACGAATCTCCTTAGGTTCGTCGTCTTCACCTCCTGGCGCGGGGTCTCCCATGAAAACTCCTAGCTTCCTTGTCATGTCGTCATTCTTCTCCACAAGTATCATCATTTCCTCCTCATATCCATCGCGTGCATACTTAAGCTCCTCTTCTAGCTCTGTGATCCTGGTCATCGCCTTCCTCAAATCTACCATGCTTGCACACATCTAGTTCTCCTGGCAACGTATGTGATGGTTTAACTCCTGGATGAATACTGCAATGGACCTGTCCTTCCTAGTGCTAATCATCTCCCATTGCTCTTCTCGGCGCCCACATATCTGGTAGATAGTGTCCTTAAGCTCCTTGTGGTAAACTTCACCGATGCGTCCTATGGAAATATGGGCTGCCATGCTCTTTCCTAGACTATAGGTTGGTGCATCAAAGGAAAACTCTATGGGCTCAGTGACAGGCATGAATGTCCTTCCTGGAACTTGAACTCGAATCATCCAACATTCCTCTTCAAGTAGTATGGTGGTGTAGGTCCCGGTGAAGCTTGGTATTCCGATGTTCAGATACCTAGTACTTCCTTCAAGTGTCGTCCAAAGGGTGTGTCTTCATCCGGTTGAGCAAACTTGTTCCTTGAGTCCGCCATCCTAAAGAGTAGAAAATGGAGAGGAATCCGAAAAGAGTAGAGAAGAGTGATCTATGGCTCATTTTAGTGGTCGTGTCCTACATTCAGTGTGTGCTATGATACCATCTTGTAGCGACCCGACCTCAAACGGTCAAGTGTCTGTGCTTCCGTGTCATCCCTGGATCGGTAATGCTGACACACACACACACAATACTTCCAAGGATTTATAACAGAGTAGCAATCACACACTTATTACATCGAATGTCTCAAAAGAGAACTTATTACCATAAATATGGCTTAAGGTCATCTAAATAAGATAACAGCGGAAGGCTTGGAAGATAAAGTGAGCCCATCAACTCCAACGGCATAGCTAAGTGCATCACAAACGACCTACGACATCTTACTCATCATCTGAAAAGTCTGCAACATGATACGTTGCAGCCCGAAAAAGGGTCAGCACATGGAATATGCTGGCAAAGTAACACAAGAGAACAACGAAAAGATAAAGGCCATCACTATATGCATATATGGCTGGTGGAGGCTCTATGGTTATATTGTTTTGCGAAAAGCCAATTTTTTCCTACAACAAAGGAATATATTTTATTTAACTATCATGGTATGTGAAACATCATTGAGAAGGTTCATCCAACTCAATCCCAATTAAAGTAGTCATTAACATTCTAGGAAATTAATTTAGAGTGATGAGATCAAATCAATAATTCAAGTACCAGATACTCAAGATGTCCATAACCGGGGACACGGCTAACCATGATTAGTTTATACACTCTGCAGAGGTTTGCACACTTTTCCCTACAAGACTCGATCTCCTCCGTTGGATTTCTTGCACTACAGGGTGTTTGAGAAACGAATGACCGAGGCACAGTCTTTCATAAGCATTTGCTCTTTACTCTAGGTGGACCGTTACACCTACTTTCCCCTACATCTGCTAGCCCACCACTGAAAGAGGTCACACAACATACTCAACTATGCCAGAGCCTATAATGGCTTGTGGCCGCACATGAAAGTTTCTAGCATGAGTAATCTTATGATACCTTTGGGCCTGGGTGGCGGACCATAGGATGATCACACGGGTACTCCAGGATATCCTAGGACAACACTGGATTCTCCAAGTGCCCACAAGCAATCCACCCAGATGTGTATTAAAGTTGCCACCTTGAGTTGAACCATTAATTAACAACTCACATCTGTCATGGATACACTCAAACCCAAACCACGTCTACGAGCATAGCATAAGAATATAAGCATAACGTAGAAGTAACTCCCAAAGGTTTGATAATAAAACAGGTAATAGGTTCTACCTCATCATCTACTTCCCAAACCCACATGTTAAGAGATCCTACTCATTCAATGTGTGAGGGTTGAAACTAATGCATAAAAACTAGGTGACAAAGGGGTATGATCAAAGTGTTAATTGCCATGCTGCTGATCCGCAAAACCTAGAGACTCGTAGTAGCACGTTTCGCACTCCGGGTGTTCTGTCACAAACAAACAATAACATACATAAGCAATCAAGCAAAGATGCATGGGGAAAACTCAAATAAGAAGATCTAACCAGAAAGTTCAACTGAAGAACTCTGGTTTGCAAAAAGAATCAAATCAAACGGAGCAACGAAACTCAAACTACGAAAGAAACAAGATCCGATTACTAATCTAGACTAAAGTCAAATTTTACAGTATCAAAATCTTGTTCAAGTTGGTTAAACAGAAAGAGGGCTTCGAGAAGAAGATCTAGGAGCTTGTTTCACGTGATTTGGATAAACGAGCGAAAAGATATACTAGAACGAAGATTAGGGCAGAAATCGCGATCGAAAATAATCACGGGAAAACCCAGGAAAAAGAAAACGGACGAACAGGCTAACGAATGAACGTTCGCTTTCTGCGGCTAACGGGTGAACGACGTTCATTAAAATGAATGTAAGGATGAACGTCCACTATTTAACTAAACTGAGAAAACTGAAAAGAAACCGATCTAAAAAACAAACTAGGGTTTCGAAAAAACCGATCGGTTTTCTCATGAAAACCGGCGGTGGCGACTACCTTGGCGAGGTCGGCGGCGTGAGGCAGCGGCGGGACGGCGGAATGGCGATGCGGCGCTGCGGCGGCGACAACAAGGCGCGGCGGCAACGCTAGGGCAGGGCGGCGCGCTCTAGGGTTTCGGGCAGGGCTGGTGGCTTGCTGGGCCTCGGGGTCGCGGGGGCGCGGCTTATAAGGCCGGCCGGGTCAAGTGTCCAGGTCGGATATGGCCCGGTAGGTCGGTTACCTTTTAAAAAAAAATCCTGACACAGAAAAATAAATAAAATAAATACTAAACGGACTCCAAAAATCCTGAAATAAATTTTCACAATCCTCTAATAATATTGCGGACAAAGTGAAGATTTATTTAGACCTCTAATGCAATTTTGAAAAACGCATTTTTTCTAATTCAAATAAAATCGCAATAAAACCCAAATAAAATAACTTATTTGATTTTAATATTTTTCCTCTAATATTTCATTTATTTTGGAGAAGTTATATTATCTCCTCTCATATATTTTAATATGAAACATTTTCGGAGGGGAAAATAATTAAAACCAAATGATCCTCTTTTCAAAATTTGAGGAAACTCAAATATGAAAATAACGAAATTCACGACTCTCTCTGTAGGTCCTTGAGTTGCTTAGAATTTCGTGGATCGCAGAGCAAAAATGCAATAAAATATGATATGCATGAATGACCTATGTATAACATTCCCAATTGAAAATTTGGGATGTTACATTCTGCCGGAGGCCATTCATGACTACCGGAGCCACCACTTGATCATCACCACCAGTCTGTTTATGAGTGGAATCCGGAGGAGATCGCCAACTAGTGGCAGCCTGAGGATCCTCCTCAGTACACCGGAGAGAGCAGCTTTGATCCATGGGCATAGACCAACTTAGGCCAAAAGCCTAAGCTTGGGGGAGTATGTATTTCTCACCATTACATTCACGTTTACACACTCATGGTAGTTGTCGGTGCTCATAGTTTTTCATTGTATCATCCATGCTAGTTTAATTTCTTTTTAAGCTTTCTTCTTGTGTGTTTGAAAAACCTTAAGAAAAACAAAAAAAATAGTTGTAACTTTTAGCTAGTTTACTTTCCATGCCTATAGTAGTAGTAATTAAAAAGAAAACGCAAAAAGATTTCTCGTTCTTCTTTTGCTTGTTGGGAGCTTTCCCGTGTAAATAGTTTTGTTTTATTTCTTTTCTTTGGGGGTCGAGAGGAGGAGACCATAATGAAAATGTTGAGTGGCTCTCTTATGCATTATTGTTGATCTAACAAAAATCCCATATTACCATGTATTCTCTCTTGAATTGAATGCTTGCAGATTCCAGCTTAGTCCAATGCGCGTGCACTATTATTATTATCCACACCGTTCGGTCGTGCAAGTGAAAGGCAATAATGACGATATATGATGAACTGGCTGTGATGAGAAAAGCTGGTATGAACTCGACCTCTCTTGTTTTTGTAAATATGATTAGTTCATCGTTCCTGAATCAGCCTATTATGAATGAAACATGTTTGCAATGACAATTAGAGATCATAGTTGCTTACGCCATGCTTAATTTGCTAGGAGTTTATAATGGTTTACCTTGCGTGCCAACATGCTATTAAAATGGTTGTGATGTGGTATGATAGGGTGGTATCCTCCTTTGAATGATTCGAGTGGCTTGACTTGGCACATGTTCACGCATGTAGTTGAAACAAAATCAACATAGCATCTACGATATTTATGTTCATGGTGAATTATATCCTACTCATGCTTGCATTCATTGTTGATTAATTTTAATGCATGTTCATGACTGTTGTCGCTCTCTAGCTGGTCGCTTCCCAGTCTCTTTCTAGCCTTCACCTATACTAAGCGGGAATACTGCTTGTGCATCCAATTCCATAAACCCCAAAGTTATTCCATATGAGTCCACCATACCTTCCTATATACGGTATCTACCTGCCATTCCAAGTAAATTTGTATGTGCCAAACTATAAACCTTCAAATAAACATTCTGTTTTGTATGCTCGAATAGCTCATGTATCAACTAGGGCTGTCTGTATCTTCCATGCTAGGCGGGTTATTCTCAAGAGGAGTGGACTCCGCTCCTCACTCACGAGAAAATGGCTGGTCACCAGGATGCCCAGTCCCATGCTCAAATCAAATCAAAATAATTGCAAACAAAACTCCCCCAGGATTGTTGTTAGTTGGAGGCACCCGTCGTTTTGGGCAAGCCATGGATTGATGCTTGTTGGTGGTGAGGGGGTATAAACATTACCATTCTGCTTGGGAACCGCCTATAATGTGTGTACCATGGAAGATATCGAGATCTCTCGATTGTTATGTTGACAATGAAAGTATACCGCTCAAAATATTATTAATCTCTATTTCAAAATCAAGCTCTAGCATCTCTACAAATCCCTGCTTCCCTCTGCGAAGGGCCTATCTATTTACTTTTATGTTGAGTCATCATCCTCTTATTAATAAGCACCAGTTGGAGAGCACCGCTGTCATTTGCATGTATTACTGTTAGTTTACATTGAGTATGACTTAACTGTATCTCTTTTACCATGAATTACAATGTCTAGTCAGTCCTTGATCTTTAAAGGTGCCCTGCATTTATGTTTTGCGGTCTCAGAAAGTGCTAGCGAGATACCATCTTGCTATATCATATTATGATTGTTTTGAGCAAGTGTTGTGATCCGAGATTTATTATTATAGCTCGCTAGTTGATTATGCCATTGATATGAGTAAACATGAGACCTAAAAGTTATTGTGAATATGGTTAGTTCATAATCTTCGCTGAAAACTTGAATGCTGGCTTTACATATTTACAACAACAAGAGCAAACAGAGTTTATAAAAGTTTTTTCTTTATCACTTCCAGTTTATCAACTGAATTGCTTGAGGACAAGCAAAGGTTTAAGCTTGGGGGAGTTGATACGTCTTTGTCATATCTACTTTTCCAAACACTTTTGCACTTGTTTTGGACTCTAACTTGCATGATTTGAATGGAACTAACCCGGACTGACGCTGTTTTCAGCAGAATTGCCATGGTGTTATTTTTGTGCAGAAATAAAAGTTCTTAGAATGACCTGAAAATCAATGGAGATTATTTTTGGAATATATAAAAAATACTGGCAAAAAGATCCATCTCAGGGGGCCCACGCCCTGTCCATGAGGGTGGGGGCGCCTACCCCCCTGGGCGCACCCCCTACCTCGTGGGCCCCCTGACGCTCCACCGACCTCAACTCCAACTCCATATATTCACTTTCGGGGAGAAAAAAAATCAGAGAGAAGGACTCGTCATGTTTTACGATACAGAGCCGCCGCCAAGCCCTAAACTCTCTTGGGAGGGCTGATCTGGAGTCCGTTCGGGGCTCCGGAGAGGGGAATCCGTCGCCATCGTCATCATCAACCTTCCTCCGTCACTAATTTCATGATGCTCACCGCCATGCGTGAGTAATTCCATCGTAGGCTTGCTGGACGGTGATGGGTTGGATGAGATTTATCATGTAATCGAGTTAGTTTTGTTAGGGTTTGATCCCTAGTATCCACTATGTTCTGAGATTGATGTTGCTATGACTTTGCTATGCTTAATGCTTGTCACTAGGGCCCGAGTGCCATGATTTCAGATCTGAACCTATTCTGTTTTCAGGAATATATGTGAGTTCTTGATCCTATCTTGCAAGTATATAGTCACCTATTATGTGTTATGATCCGTTAACCCCGAAGTGACAATAATCGGGATACTTACCGGTGATGACCGTAGTTTGAGGAGTTCATGTATTCACTATGTGTTAATGCTTTGGTCTGGTACTCTATTAAAAGGATGCCTTAATATCCCTTAGTTTCCAATAGGACCCTGCTGCCATGGGAGGGTAGGACAAAAGATGTCATGCAAGTTCTTTTCCATAAGCACGTATGACTATATTCGGAATACATGCCTACATTACATTGATGAACTGGAGCTAGTTCTGTGTCACCCTATGTTATAAATGTTGCATGATTGATCGCATCCGACATAATTCTACATCACTGATCCAATGTCTACGAGCTTTTCATATATTGTTCTTCGCTTATTTACTTTTCCGTTGCTACTGTTACAATCACTATAAAACCAAAAATATTACTTTTGCTATCGTTACCACTACTATCATATTACTTTGCTACTAAACACTTTGTTGTAGATATTAAGTTTCCAGGTGTGGTTGAATTGACAACTCAGCTGCTAATACTTGAGAATATTCTTTGGCTCCCCTTGTGTCGAATCAATAAATTTTGGTTGAATACTCTACCCTCGAAAATTGTTGCGATCCCCTATACTTGTGGATTATCACCTACCGGCCCGACGTCCAAAGGTCTAAACCGGGGTAGGTTTGTAGCTTTATCTAGACGCCACGCAACCGCCTCCGAAAAACATTCATACACAATGGCCGCCTAAGCACACATGCGCGCGGCCAAAATCGCTCCCGCCCACTATTTGGGACACCTGGGATTACCATCCTACTCCGACCCGCAGTAGGTCCGAAATTTAAGAGGGGGTAAAGTTTGTACTTTCCCCAAATTTCAAACAAGCACGTCCCATCTGTTCAAAAAAGCCAAAAACAAGCATGTCCCAGGCCGAAACGTGGTTCTCCCTTAGCTCCCCCCCCCCGCCCCCGCCCCCCGTCCGATTCCCCATTCGTACTCCGTGGGCGCCAAAACTACCTCTCCACCAGCCGCGAAACCCTGGCATCCTCCGTCCGCCACCCCATCCCACCCATCAACCGCCGCCCTCCTCCATCAGGCCGGAGCCGATACCCCGACGTCTTCGTCCACCGCAACCTCAACCACAACGCCCTCCACGGCTAGTAGTTGAAGCCGAGGCCGAGCCATCCGTACCCGAGCTAGTTCAACCAAGCCGTCCTGCGCCTCACCGCTGCCGCTCCAACTTCACCACCGTCCACCGCACCACAGCTGTTCCTGCTACGCCGTCCTTCGCCGCCTCGAATCTACTTCCCCTCCGCCAACATACGGCCATGGCAACACAGTCAACAATTTGGCCATGGGTTCATCCAAGCCTGCACCCTCCCCCGAAACATCGGTTCCCCTGGCAAAAAGAAGATCACCGCGACATATGGAGGAGACCACACCGGCAACCGAAAATGGTACTCCTCTTCCCTTATTCATGCAAATCTTACGTGTCTGCTTGCACGATATTCATCCCACAGAAGACACTAGTTGACCACTTCTTCTTGATACAAGATGTTCCTAGTAACTCGCGATGCACAAGGTTTCTCCTCATATACTATTTCACCTTAGTTAGAGGTTCGTCGCCCCCTGGATTTCAATTCCTGGTCAGTTGATTCCCAATTAACGGAAGCATTCCCCGACGTAACAGGCGCTAGTCCACCTATTACGCAGGGGAAGCAGGACCTCAGTGTTTATCTTAGGGGTGTGTGGGGCCTAGAGCTGCTGGCGCCCGATCTGGAGGTCGGCCGGGATTAAAGGGATGGCCTGGGGGCGCTGCCAAGCATGACGGTGGTGTGAGGTCGAGGGGAGGGCGAGGCGGCGGAGGCAGGGGTCTGGGCCGGTGGTTGCTGGCGGTTCGAGAAAGATTGTCAACAATGATTGGCGGGAGGTAGACGAAGGCCATCTGCCCGTTCCTTATAGATCGGACGGTTCATAAAAAAATCGAGTGACCTATTTATTTTCAGTCGACTGTTATCTTGACAGCACCACATGTGGTGGTGTACTGGAGGAGTACCTGCATTTCCTGTGATCATATATTACAAAATCATAAGGAGTAGAATCTAATTTTGTTTGCCATGCAATGTTATAGAGCTATCATATGTCTCCTGTCATTTATTTTTCAGCCACCTGCTATCTGCTACTTTTACAGTGCACTAGTTCTGCACACACTTCACCCATACTCTCACTATTGTGTTTTTATGCAAGGGTATTTCAGACCCTGCCTTGACAGAAGCAGAAAAGAGAAGAGAGAAGTCGCTCCAGTGTGGTATGCGGCTAGGCCAGACACGTTTCAAGACTTTAAAGGGTGTAGTGTTAGCAGATGGAGACGGGGAACGTAGCTCTGGAGTTGATGATCTCACTCGCCGTGTACCACCATCTAGTGTCATATGTGGTTGCATGTTGCATATGGTGTCTAGATTGTATTCGAAAGGCCGAAGTCGGTCTTTATCAAGATAAGGAGAGATATTTTTTACATGAACCACCATCCCGGGAGCACCAGAAGACAAATAGCTAGTTAGGGCACTGGCCGAGCCAGTGACAAGCCCATCACAGACATGCATCACCTGGAAGCCAACTAAAAAGCAACGATGGTGGCGAAGCAGCCCGCCTCCCACCAGGCTCTCAGGTCCTAGATGATCATGCTCACCACTCCAGCCGGATGTCTAGCTTGTATTGCTTCGAACTTGGTTAAATTGCATCTGCTTAGCTTACACACTATACCTTTGAATATGACACACCTTCTTGTTTTTGGTACATACTAGTACATGTGTCTATTAACCATGTTCTTACATCAAACTAATGTTCTTGTGTATCCCTCATCAATCACTTATGATGAGGCAGTCAGGCCAGTGGACTACTGTGATAAAAGATCCTCATTTAAAGAATGCAGCGTCAGCCTCCCCACATGATTCTCAAGAAATAGCAAGGCTAGATGAAGATAGTGAACGTAGCTCTATAGTTGATTACCGCATTTCCCCTACACTAGCATCGCAGGTGCTTGCTCTAACTTGGCAGCGTGATATGTGGTTGCATGTTGCATATGGTGTCTAGATTGTAATTCTTCTAATTTGGTTAAATTGCATGTGCTATTCTGCTTAGTTTATACATTATACCTGTTAATGTGACATGCCCTCCTATTTTTTGTACATAGTACATCTGTCTATTAAGCATGTCCTTACATAAAACTATTGTTTTTTGTATCCCGCATAAATCAATATGACGAGACACCTTCAGTATATGCAGTGTGATATTAGTTGCATCTTTCATATGATTTATAAAATGCACTGCTTCTAATTTGTTGAAATGCCATTTATGATGGGACACTTTTAACTTGGCAGAGTCATATTGGTTGCATCTTTCGTGTGGTGTCTAGCTTGCATTGCTTCTTATTTGTTGAAATGGTTTCTGCTTAGTTTACACAAACAATTGTGAATATGCTATGCCGTCCTGTTTTTCGTATCATTCCATCCTGGAATCATGTGTTTTCCTTACATCAGAGTAGTGATTGTCAGTATCATGCACGAATGAGTTTTGAAGAGTGAATTTTATTGCTTTTTCTTGTCGGTTTTACTTGACAATTCAAAATCAATAAAGCGGAAGGAAGTTAGCAAGGCAGCGGATGAAGGTGCTCCTTCCAAATGGAGGGCCTCTACAGATTCTACTCCTCCACCCCCCAAGATGATTTCCAAGACAACACATGCATAGACACTCAACGTAGCTGTGTTGGTGATGAGCATGTCTCCCCTAGTGCACCATCACAGGTGCTCCCTCTAACTTGGCAATGTTATATGTGGTTGCATGTTATGTATGATGTCTAGCTTGTATTGCTTCTAATTTTGTTGAATTTCATCTGCTTACTTTACACATTATACTTGTGACTAAGACACGTGTTCCTGTTTCTAGAACATACAATATCTGTCTATCACACCATGTTCTTACATCAAAGTACTATTGTTGTGTAACCTGCAACAATCACTTATCATAAGACACGTTTGACATGGGAGTGTGATATAGGTTACATCTTGCATTCTTTTCTAGCTTGTACTACTTCTAATTTGTTGAAATGGCACTTATGACGAGACAGTTTTAACTTGGTAGAGTGATATTCATTGCATCTTTCATGTGGTGTCTAGCTTTCATTGCTTCTAATTTGTTGAAATGCCTTCTGCTTAGTTTACACATAATAGCTGTGAATATGCAATGCTGTCCTTTTTTCTTACACATTCAATCGTCCTATCATGCGGCCTCCTTACATTAAAGTAGTGCTCGTCAGCATCCTGCATCAATGAGTTCTAAAAAACAAAAGTTTATTCATTTTTCTTGTGGGTTTGACTTGACAAGGCAGTACAATTAAGAAAGAGGAAGGAAAAAATAAGGCAGGGACTGATGGGGTCTTCCGGCAAAACCGACATTCGAGGTGCTTTCTCTAGCTTGGTAGTGTGATATTGTTAACTTGACAGAGCGATATTTGTAGCATCTTTCATATGGTGTCTACCTTCCATTGCATTGCTTCTAATTTAGTGAAATGTCTTCTGCTTAGTTTACACATCATAGTTCTGGTTATCTAGTGTTGTCCTGTTTTTCGTACATATTACATCCTCCTATCATGTGGTTGTCTAACATCAAAGTTCAGTTCGTCTGTATCACATCTCAATTTGTTCTGAAGAACTACATTGTTATTCGTTTTTCTTGCCGGCTTGACTTAACATGGCACAGAGAAAGAGGAAGCAACACAGAACGACAGGGAAAGGGAAGTGGAAGAGTCCTGCAGATTTTGCTGGTACTGATGGTGCAATGGAAGGCCAAAGTACAATGGAAAATTGTACCGACAGGGTATCCCGTGCTACACGAGCTGCAGAACAAGCCAAACAGAAACAAATAGCTGCCACCAAACAAGCAGGGACAGCCCTAGTTGTTGTAACACCTTCCACAGTACCACCAGCTGCACGATTTACTCGTTGGTCAACTCAGCTGGTAGCATGTTCCCAAGCTCCCTTGCCACCTAACACTACTTCCGAAGCACTCTTGACACAAGATGAGTTGGCAAGATTAGATGAACTTTGTGAGCTTCAACAGCAAGAAGGTAGTTGCTGGAGTCAAATTACAGTTGCATGCTTATTTATATGTAGTCTCACAATTTGATGTACACTAACACTTCCTATGTTCATTGTTGGACTAGAACCTAGGCGCAAGAGGAAACAAACATCAGGGATAATGCTCGATAGGTTAACTAAATCTAGAGGAGGAAGAATGGAGATCCGTTTTGAGGCAGGTTTAAAAAGGCCACATGATGCTTCAGAGTCAGCCAAGTTAGTATCAGAGGCAGCGGTTGCCGTTAGGTGTCATGTATGTATCCTCCCAACATGGATTAGTACAGGAATGACAAAGACGAAACCCAGTTCAACACCTTCCTCGACCATTTATTTGTAAGTATGGTTATGTATGGAAACTAGTAATATCGTCTTGCTCTGTCCAATACTTTCTAGGTTGCTGATAATGAGACTCACATAATTTTCAACATATGAGGTTCAAGTTGGATAGCCAAGATGATGCAACCAGACAAGCTTGCACCCATGTTTTCAAGTCTTCTCTGTGACAGTATCGGTATAACTTGAGGAAAACTCACTTTGAAGGCAAGGCTAACAGTGAGCTTGCCCAAACATCTCCAGTGGAAAATATATCGGATGAAGACTGGAGAGGCCTCGTTAAACACTGGTCTGATCCGAAGTATCAGGTACATTATATATATGTGATCAGATCACATGTTGAAGTCCTATTTACGCATGTGCCACACAAATCTATCTTCTTGTAGGTGAACTGTTCAAAGAACAAGGCCAACCGTACGAAAGTGAAATTCCAACAGACGACAGGATCTCGTAGCTATATTGCACACTGCGAGGCTCTTGTAATTAGCTACTATTTCACTCTTTTCGTTGTACCATATTATCAGATCTATATTGACTTGTTCCAAATGCAGAGGAAAGCCCGCAAGGAGCAAAAAGTACTTGAACCAAATACCGTGGAAATCTTCAAGGACTGTCACACCAGCAAGACGAAGGGCTTTACTACACCAGTCAAAGCCGCTGCTATAAGTCCTTAATCCTCATGCCTTTTAACTACTACTTACTCTGACTTGTGCATTGAACTTCATGGTTTGCAGCCAATGTCTATTACTCTTTTTCAATTTTATACACAATTGTCTTAGCGTATGTGGCACCCCGGCTCAAAGAAATTGGAACGCCCCGTATTCCAGCCCAGAGATCGAGGAGAAGTCTTCTGGAATACATCACTACTTAGCATAGAACAAACCAGCTTTCTATTATTACACGAATATGAATACAAGGTCTCCGATATTACAAGGAATTACATCGACACGGCGACACTACGCCATCCTCAGTTGTTATATGCAAGCAGCAGAACAACTTGAAGCAGCGGAAAAACTTCTAGCAGCGGAACAACGATGACTGTGGTGAACTCCACTCCGCAGGGACTCTGGCTAGAACGCTGATCCTAGCTCGCACGAGCGTGTAACACCCACGATGCGGCTATATCTCCCACGTGTCAAAGCACGACTTAGAGGCATAACCGCATTGTAAGCAATGTCGCAAGTGGGGTAATCTTCACACAAACCCAAGTAATGAATAAAGGGGAAAGAGTACATAGTTGGCTTACACTCGCCCCGTCACACAATAGCATAAATATCATTACATTCATCCAGATACAATCAAGGTCCGACTACGGAACCAAAATAAAGACAACCCCAAATGCAACAAAGTCCCCGATCGCCCAAACGGGGCACCACTACTGATCGTCTGGAAAGGAAACGTAGTATCGTCCTGAGTCCTCATCGACCTCCCACTTGAGCTCAGTCGAATCTCCTGGAGCGGTATCATCGGTCCCTGCATCTGGTTTTGGAAGGAATCTGTGAGTCACGGGGACTCAGCAATCTCACACCCTCGCGATCAAGACTATTTAAGCTTATAGGTAGGGTAAAGGTATGAGGTGGAGCTGCAGCAAGCACTAGCATATATGGTGGCTAACATACGCAAATGAGAGCGAGAAGAGAAGGCAAAGGCACGACCGATAAACTATGATCAAGAAGTGATCCTAGAACAACCTACGTTCAAACATAACACAAGACCGTGTTCCCTTCCCGGACTCCGCCGAAAAGAGACCATCACGGCCACACACTCTGTTGATTCATTTTAATTAAGTTAAGTTTTAGGTTTTCTACAATTGGACATTAACAAAATCCCATCTTCCCATAACCGCGGGCACAGCTTTCGAAAGATCAAATCCCTGTAGGGGAGTCCCAACTTAGCCCATCACAAGCTCTCACGGTCAACGAAGGATATTCCTTCTCCCAAGACAATCCGGTCAGACTCGGAATTCCGGTTACAAGACATCTCGACAATGGTAAAACTAAACCAGCAAAGCCGCCCGAATGTGCCGACAAATCCCGATAGGAGCTGCACATATCTCGTTCTTAGGGCACACTCAGATGAGCGCTCCGTACAACTAAAACCAAACCTCGAGTTTCCCCGAGGGGGCGCTGCAAAGGGCTCTAGTTTGGACCAACACTCAGAGGAGCACTGGCCTGGGGGGGTTAAATAAAGATGACCCTCGGGCTCCGGAAACCCAAGGGAAAAAGAGGCTAGGTGGCAAATGGTAAAACCAATGTTGGGCATTGCTGGAGGAGTTTTATTCAAGGCGAACTGTCAAGGGGTTCCCATTATAACCCAACCGTGTAAGGAACGCAAAATCAAGGAACATAACACCGGAATGACGGAAACTAAGGCGGCAAGAGCGGAACAAAACACCAGGCATAAGGCCGAGCCTTCCACCCTTTACCAAGTGTATAGATGCATTAAAATAGACAAGATATAATAATGGTATCCCAACAATAAACATGTTCCAACAAGGAACAAACTCCAATATTCACCTGCAACTAACGACGCTATAAGAGGGGCTGAGCAAAGTGGTAACATAGCCAAACAAAGGTTTGCTAGGACAAGGTGGGTTAGAGGTTTGACATGGAAATATGGGAGGCATGATAAGCAAGTGGTAGGTATCATAGCATAGGCATAGCAAGAGAGCGAGCATCTAGCAAGAAAAGATAGAAGTGATTTCGAGGGTAAGGTCATCTTGCCTGCAAAGTTCTCCGAGTTGACGTTAGCTTGGTTCTTGAAAACGTACTCAACGGGCTCCTCGATCACGTACTCGTCTCCCGGCTCTACCCAAAGCAAGAACATAAGCAAAAGGAGACACAATCAACCACGTGCAATGCACAAACAACATGATGCAAAACATGTCGTGATATGCGGGATGCGATATGCGATGCATATGCATGTTTCGGAAAGGAAAGATTGAACCTGGCCTCAATTTGGAAAACCAAGAGTGCCACTTGAAAGATGAGTTGATTTTGGTTGAACTCGATATAAAGATCACCGGAATCGGATGCACGGTTTGCAAATGACAAGCAAAACAAATATGGCACCGGTCTGCGATTAACAGCATGAGGCCACCTAAATGCATCAAGAACAACAAGCTACTGCACTCTAACATAGCAACAAAATAGATGGCAGGGATCCACTCAAGATGCTTGACAAAATATGAACACTGAGCTATGGCTAATTCACTCAATAGCAGGTTCAAACAAGCATGGCAAAAGTGCAAAAGATATCAGGTTACAGACTTAGTGAAACTAACAAGTCAGGAATTTAACATCAGGAAGCAATGTTTAGAGCAAGATACCAACATGCTACAGGAACATATCATGACAAAGCAAAGCATGGCATCAAGCTACTCAAATCATACAACAAAAGTCCCTTACTATCCATAAGGTAAAAGGGATCAGAAAATACAATGGCATCCATGTGAACATAGCAATTTACGTTAACAGATTCAGACTTAGTAGAAAACTAGAACATGGCAAAACAGATATTAAGTAGGCATGTTTACGAGCTCGATGCACTCACCAGAAGGCATTGCATGACAAACTAAGCATACACCCAGCAAGTAGACATGGCATAGAAGCTAAACATGGCAAGAACAACAACAAATCATGCATGGATCAACTACAACAACCTCGGCAAAAATGCTTAACATGTAAACATTTTGCCTGGAACATTTTATAGCAAAAGTAGATCTCGATTGAGTCAAGCTAGGGTGCTCCATAATTTCAACCAAAGACATGGATGGATAGAGCACCACAATATCTACAAAACATCCTTACTGATCATGCTCAAAAGAGACATGGATCACTCGGTAGCAACATGAATACATGGCATAAAAATATTGGCAGGACAAAGACTTAGAAGATTTCTAAGTCCCTGAAATCAGCAACATTAAGAGGGCTACTTTGCATGCTTGTTCTAGTCACCATAGAGATCACAAAAATACATGTCATACACCCCTGTAAAGATGGCATGGCATACTTCAAAACTCATGTAGGGCTCAAGTTCATAGGAAGCACACAACAATCATGGCAAAAATGACAAATGTCCAATTACTGATATGTATCTGAAACTAACAGAAACTAGCACTCTTCCAACATCATTTAGAGCATCAAGATGAGCACAAATGAACATGATTCAATGAGTTGAAATGAACTACTCGTCGAGATGAAGAATTTGATATGCTACACGCTCGAAACGGAGCTACGGATGTAGAGTTATGATGCGATGAGAAATGCAAAAAATTACTAGGGTTAGGGAAAAAGTCAACCCTCAGATCTAGATCTAGACCGGCACGCATTTTGAGGTGCTAGCCGGAGTTCGTCGAGGTCGCCGGAGTCCGGCCGGAGCTTGCCGGGGCGGTGAGGAGGCGGTGGTGCAGCAAGGTGGCGCCGGACGACAAGGGACGCGGCGCTGGGCGCGGCTGCCGGCGTCGGAGCGAGGCGGCGGGGTCGGGTCGGCGGTGACCGTGCGAGGCGGCGGTGGCCGGCGAGGTGTCCGCTGCGGCGCCGGATGGCGGGAAGAAGGCGCAGTGAGGAGGAAGACGGCGTCGGGGCGCGGGCGGGGCGCGACCCGGTCGGGCGGCGGGGAGGGCCGGCCGTGGGCTTCGGCGGGCCGCGGCGCGGCGGGCGCTAGTGGGGCACGTGGCGTGCTCTGGTTTGCCGGGGGAGCGGGGCGGACGTGTCCGGCCTGATCGGACACGTCCGACGGTGAGGGGAGCGGATTTTTTTAGGGTTTGGGAGGAAGAGATCCGAGATTTCAGGGGGAGAGGCCTTTTTATAGGTAGGAGGAGCTAGGAGGCTCCAAATTGAGCACGGTTTTCGGCCACACGATCTTGATTGAACGATCTAGATGATGGAGGAGGTTTAGGTGAGTTTTGGGACACTTTGGAGGGGTGTTGGGCTGCAACACACACGAGGCCTTTTCGTTCCCTCGGTTAACCGTTGGAGTATCAAACGAAGTCCAAATGGCACGAAACTTGGCAGGCAGTCTACCGGTAGTAAACCAAGGCCTTGGCAAGTCTCGGTCCAATCCAAAAGCGTTTAACACCCGCACACAAAAAGAGGTAGAAAGGGACACCGGAAGACATAGGAGCGCCGGAATGCAAAACGGACAACGGGGAACATGCTCGGATGCATGAGACGAACACGTATGCAAATGCGATGCACATGATGACATGATATGAGATGCATGACAAAGACCAAACAACATGAAGAAAAAAAACCCGACAACGAGGAAATATCATAACTTAGTGCCAGAAAATGCAAGAGTTGGAATACAAATATGGCAGGTTACATACGGGGTGTTACAACACTCCACCACTATGAAAGGATCTCGTCCCGAGATCTAGGACTAGAAAAAAAAACTCCAGGTACTCAGAACGGAGGTGGTCCTCGCGTTCCCAGGTGGCTTCACGGTCGGAATGATGTGACGACTTGACTTTCAGGAATTTGATAGACTTATTGCGAGTCTTGCGCTCAGTTTCTTCAAGAATAGCAACAGGGTGCTCATGATAAGACAGGTCTTCTTGGAGATCAATCTCTTCAAAGTTGACGGTGTGGTCAGGAGTCTTGAAACACTTGCAGAGTTGAGACACGTGAAACACATCATGCACATTTGCAAAGTTGGAGGGAAGCTCAAGTTGATAGGCGAGATCGCCTCTTTTGCCAATGATCTTGAAAGGACCCACGTATCTAGGGGCAAGCTTCCCTTTGATACCGAAGCGACGAGTACCTTTCATTGGAGAGATGCGGATGTAGACATGGTCCCCGATCTCGAAAGCCAAGTCATGATGTTTGCTATCATAGTAACTCTTTTGGCGCGATTGCGCGACTTTGAGATTATCACGAATGACTTTGCACATTTCTTTAGCCTCTGTGATGAAGTCATTGCCAAGAAGTTGGCATTCACCAGTCTCTGACCAGTCAAGAGGAGTACGACACTTCCTGCCATAGAGAATCTCGAATGGGGCCTTGCCCGAACTCGCTTGAAAGCTGTTGTTGTAGGAGAACTCGGCATATGGAAGACAATCTTCCCACTTCATACCGAAAGAAATGACACAAGCCCTGAGCATATCTTCAAGAATCTGATTGACTCGCTTGACTTGGCCACTAGTTTGAGGATGAAAAGCCGTGCTGAAGCGAATGTTGGTGCCCATGTGTAACACCCCGGATATGATTTACCTAATATGTAATCCAACTCTTGCCGTTTCCGGCGTTAAGTTATTTTATTTTCTCGGGTTCGGGTTTTTGTCTCTGTGTGTTGTTTTCGTTTGTCATGCATCTCATATCATGTCATCATGTGCATTGCATTTGCATACGTGTTCGTCTGATGCATCCGAGCATTTTCCCCGTTGTCCGTTTTGCATTCCGGCGCTTCGTTCTCCTCCGGTGGTCATTTCTACCTTTCTTTCGTGTGTGGGATTAAACATGTCCAGATTGGACCGAGACTTTCCAAGCAGCCTTGGTTTACTACCAGTAGACCGCCTGTCATGTTTCGTACCATTTGGACTTCGTTTGATGCTCCAACGGTTTACCGAGGAACCGAGAAGGCCTCATGTGTGTTGCAGCCCAACACCCCTCCATTTTGTCCCAAAACCCACCAAAACCCTCTCCATCATCTAGAGCGTTCGATCACGATCGCGTGGCTGAAAACCGCACCTCATTTGGACACTCCTAGCTCCCTCTATGCCTATTTAAAGACCCCTCCGAAATTCTCGTTCTCCTCCCCCCGAAACCCTAGATCCGCCACCTCGCGCCGCGCCGGACATGTCCGCCGCCGCGCCCAGCCACCCACCGAGCACCACGTGTCCCCGGGGAACCGCATTGCCGCCGCCACCGACGCGGGCCCACAAGCCCGTGGCCGGCCCTCCAGCCGCCCGACTGGGCCGAGCCGCTCCAGCCGGCGCCGTCCCTTCTTCCCCGCATCCGGCCACTCCGGCCGGCGCGCCGCAAGCCGGCGCCGACCGCTGCCCGGCCTGCCGGCCGCGCCGCCCCTCGCCGCCACTCCGGTGCCCGCGCCCGCGCCTGTCTCCACCGGATCCGGCCGGCCCCCGCTCCCACGAGCTCCTCCGACGAACTCCGGCCGCCGTGCCCCCATGTCCGGCAAGTCCAACGACGAACCTTGGGAAGCATGCAGAACTCAGATCCAAAACATCTCGGTTGACTTTTGCCCCGAAACCCTAACTATTTTGCTATGTTCATCACGTTGTATCTCTGCATCCGTAGCTCCGTTTTGGGCATATAGCATATCAAATTGTTCGTCTCAAAGAGCACATCATTTCATCTCAGTGCATCATTTTCATTTGAGTTCATCTTGATGTCCGAAATGCTGTTGGAAGAATGCTATTTGAGATAATTGTCAGATCTGCTGCTCCAATTAGATAATTGTCATTTTTTCCATGATTATTGTTTGCATGATATGCCCCTGAGCTCTACATGAGTTTTGTTATATGCTTTGCCATCTTTCCAGAGGTGCAAACCATATTTTTTTTGATATGTGTGGTGACTAGCACAAGCTTGCAAAGTGGTGCATTCATTAATGCTGTTTTCAGGGACTTAGCAATTCCACTAAGTCCTTGATCTGTTTATTTCAATATGCCATATGTTCATGTTGTTTCCTAGTGATCCATGCCTCTTTTGAGGATGATCAGTAAGGATGATTTGTTATTCTTGTAGTGCTCTATCATCCATGTCTTTGTTTGCAATTATGGAGCACCCTAGCTTGAGTCAATCGAGCTCTACTTTTGCTATTTCGTGAATCTAGGCAGATTGTCTACTTGTTAGCGATTTTGCCGAGGATGTTGTAGTTGATCCGTGCATGCTATGTTATTGTTCTTGCCATGTCTAGCTTGTATAATGTGTATTCTTGATGGGTGTATGCTTAGATTTCCATGACTTGCTCTGTAGTGAGTGCATCGAGCTCGTAAACATGCCTACTTGATATCTATTTTTGCATGCTCCAGTGTTTCACCAAGTCTGTGATCTGATTATGTTTTTGCCATGTTCACATGATTGCAAAGGTATTTTATGATCCCTTTTGGCCCAAGGTCACTAAGGGACTTTTGTTAAGCTCTTTGAGTAGCTCCATGCCATGCTTTACTTTGCCATGGTCAGTTCCTGTAGCATATAGTTTTCATGCTCCAAAGTGTGCTACCTGATCTGAAATTCCAGGCAAGTGTTAAATTCATTAAGTCTGAAATCTGTTTACCAAATGCATTTTTGCCATGCTTGTTTGAACATGTTAATGGATGAATTGGCCGTAGCTCAGTGTTCATCTTTTGTTAAGCATCATGAATGGATCCCTGCCATGTATTTTGATGCCACGTTTGGGTGCTGTAGCATGTTCATCTTGTTGCATTTAGATGGGTACTTGATGTATATCGCAGACCGGTGCCATATTTGAATTGCTTGCCATTTCCAAACCGTGACTCCGATTCCGGTGATCTTTATATCGTTTTCAAGCGATTTCATATCACCTTTCTAGTGGCACACTTGGATTTCCAAGTTGAGGCCAGGTTCATTCATTCCTTGTCAAATCTTGCATATGCATCACATATCGCATCCCGCATAGCATACCATGTTTGCATCATGTTGTTTGAGTTTGCACGTGGTTGATTGTATTCCGTTTGCTTGTTTGTCTTGTTTGGGTAGAGCCGGGAGACGAGTTCGCTAACAAGGAGCCCGTTGAGTTTTGCTTTCGAGGATCCAGTCAACTCTGACAACTTTGCAGGCAAGATGATCATAGCCTCGAAATCACTACTATCTTTGCTTTGCTAGATGCTCGCTCTTTCGCTATGCCTATGCTACGATGCCTACCACTTGCTTATCATGCCTCCCAAATTGCCATGTCAAACCTCTAACCCACCATGTCCTAGCAAACCGTTATTGGCTATTTTACCGCTTTGCTCAGCCCCTCTTATAGCGTTGCTAGTTGCAGGTGAAGATTGGAGACCGTTCCTTGTTGGAACATTATTTACTTGTTGGGATATCATTATATTATCTTGTTATCTTAATGCATCTATATACTTGGTAAAGGGTGGAAGGCTCGGCCTCTCGCCTAGTGTTTTGTTCCACTCTTGCCGCCCTAGTTTCCGTCATATCGGTGTTATGTTCCCGGATTTTGCGTTCCTTACGCGGTTGGGTTATAATGGGAACCCCTTGATAGTTCGCCTGGAATAAAGCTTTTCCAGCAATGCCCAACCTTGGTTTTACCTTTTTCCACCTAGGCTCTTTTTCCCTTGGGTTTCCGAGCCCGAGGGTCATCTTATTTTTAAACCCCCCCCGGGCCAGTGCTCCTCTGAGTGTTGGTCCAAATAGAGCCACTTGCAGTGCCACCTCGGGGCAACCCGAGGGTTGGTTTTAGTTGTACGTAGTGTTCATCTAAGTGTGCCCTGAGAACAAGATTTGTGCAGCTCCTATCGGGATTTGTCGGCACATTCGGGCGGTGTTGCTGGATTTGTTTTAACTTGTCGAAGTGTCTTGTAGAACCGGGATACCGAGTCTGATCGGAATGTCTCGAGAGGAGGTCTATTCCTTCGTTGACCGTGAGAGCTTATCATGGGCTAAGTTGGGACTCCCCTGCAGGGATTTGAACTTTCAAAAGCCGTGCCCGCAGTTATGGGTAGATGGGAATTTGTTAATGTCCGGTTGTAGATAACTTGAGCCTTAACTTAATTAAAATGAATCAACTATGTGAGTTGCCGTGATGGTCTCTTCTCGGCGGAGTCCGGGAAGTGAACACGGTGTTGGAGTAATGCTTGCGCAGGTTGTTCTCTAGTTTTTCGTTCGCGCTTTGCCTCCTCTTCTCGCTCTCTTTTGCGAATAGGATAGCCACCATATATGCTAGTCGCTTGCTGCAGCTCCACATATTTACCTTGCCTTACCTATAAGCTTAAATAGTCTTGATCGCGAGGGTGCGAGATTGCTGAGTCCCTGTGGCTCACAGATTACTTCCAAACCAGATGCAGGACCCGATGACTCCGTTCCAGATGACGCGCTTGAGCTCAAGTGGGAGTTCGACGAGGACTCACGCCGTTACTATGTGTCTTTCCCCGATGATCAGTAGTGGTGCCCAGTTGGGTCGATTGGGACCGTGTCGCATGTTGGGTTGTTCTTTTATTTTGGCGCCATAGTCAGGCCATGAGTGTTTGGATGATGTAATGCTATTTATGTACTTTGATTGACATGGAGAGTGTAAGCCAACTATGTATCTCCCCTTTTATTATCTATATTACATGGGATGTTGTGAAGATTGCCTAACTTGCGACATTGCTTTCAATGTGGTTATGCCTCTAAGTCGTGCCTCCACACGTAGGAGCTATAGCCGTATCGAGGGCGTTACAAGTTGGTAATCAGAGCCTTCCCCGACCTTAGGAGCCCCACTGATTGATCGTTTTTAGCAGCCATTGTCGAGTCTAGAAAAATGTTTTGAGTCATTTAGGATTATATATCGGAGAGTTTAGGAATTCTTTTTACTCCCCAGTCTCCTCATCGCTCTGGTAAGGCATCCTGACGTAGAGTTTTGACTCTTCTCTTCTCAAATTTCACTAAAAAAATTTTAGGATCACGCGGGTATCTTGGAATCGTTCCGATGGTTTTGTGACGAGAACATTGTTCTTGGTGCCTCCTGTCTTTAGGGGTTGTGGCAGTGTCCCGGGGAGTTGAGCTCCGAGGTGTTTTCGTCACAATTTTATCGTTGCAGTTCTGGAATACCTGAGTTTAGTACGCTGACATCGAAAATCTCTTTTATGCGGTTCCTTGGTGAGATAACCTCGACGCCACCCAGTACTGGGGCGGGAGTTCGGGAGTATTGCCATAACTTGTATAACGGATGCTTTTCGAAGGTTGAGGTAGATGGTTTCCGAAGTTTTTCTCGGTTATGTGTTGAAGGATGGATACAGCTGGATGTAGGATTTGCTAGAATTGGGTGAGATATTATGCTTCCCCTGTATCCCCAACACCTGATTGCATAACCGAAAAGGTTCGGGAGTTTCATAGGTGGGAATTCTTGTAGCTCTAGTTCTTCTTCCACAGATATTTGGTTTGAGATTGGGATTTCTTACCGAGTATTCGTTCTTGATCCGTACCTTGTTGATTTATTCCTCTACCTAAATTCTAAGTGGCTTCTCAATTTATGGATATGTGACCATTTCAATTGGAATGCATTCGTTCATTTTGTGCGGATGTGAAGACTATATGTTGCAATTTTCATTCTGTTGGATTCAGCTTCAATATTTGTCTATCAATGTGCTAATGGATGTCAACCTCTTCAGGATGGCTCCTCCAACGCGCACGACTCCGAATCCTGATCCGCCACCACCTCCACCTCCTCCGGAGGCATGGCAAGCTGTGATGGCCGCAACCAATGCAAACACGCAGTTGATCATGCAAATTCTTCAAGAGCGTAATCAAGCAAACCAAGGCAACCAAGGCAACAATCAGAATCACTTTGCTACACTCAACCAGTTCCTTGCTAACGGGCCAAAGACTTTCAGCAATTGTGTTGAGGCAACTATTGCTGACGATTGGCTTGTGGACTTGTGCAAGCATTTCGAGTGCAGTAACGTCAGGCCTGAGGACTTTGTCAAGTTCGCTTCCTTCCAACTCAAAGACCAAGCTGCAGAATGGTTCTAGCAGTACAAGGATTCCAGAGGTGGCCATGTGATTACCTAGGATGAATTCCATCAAGATTTCAAAGCTCACCATATTCCCCAGAGCGTGGTTGAAAGCAAGCATGAGGAATTCCGCAACCTGAAGCAAGGCTCTTTGTCTGTCTATGACTATAACAAGTTGTTTCAGAAGCTCGCCCGCTTTGCTAAGAAGGACGTCCCTGACGAGAAGAGCATGATATACCAGTTCAGGGGTGGTCTCAGAGAAGAAATCCAGCTAGCTCTTGTTCTCTTTGAGCCCTTGAGGTGCGATGAGTTCTACAACATGGCATTGAAGCAAGAGGCTGTTCAACTGAGGTGTGATGCTTCCAAGAAGCGATTCAGAGATGCTACTCCTTCTTCCTCTACTCAAGTGGCCAAGCAGCAGAAGTATTGGCTTCCTCCTCCTCCGTTCTGTCAGCCGTATCAGAAGAGCAAAGGTGGCAGTGGATCTTCCCCCCCCCCCAACCCTGGCTTTCAGAACAAGACTTCGTCTCAAGCTCCAAGATCGAGTGCTCCGTACCACCGTTCGCTTTCAGAGGTCACGTGCAACAAGTGCCAACAGAAGGGTCACTATGCCAACAAATGCTTAAATCAGAGACGTCTCCCTCCTCCTCCTCCTGTGAGATCGGAAAGTACAGCTATGGTCAAGCATAACCCCAAGCACGCCAATGTCAACTTGTTGAATGCAGCTCAGGCAGAGGACTCGCCAGATGTCATCATGGGTAACCTTCTTGTTAACGATATTCCAACTAAAGTTCTTTTTGACATTGGTGCATCGCTTTCTTTTATTTCAACACCATTTGTTGCCAAGCATGATTTTGTGACCGAAAGGATTCCTGTCCCGTTGAAGATTGTGTCTCCGGGCAAGCAAATGACTTCTAACAATTGCGTCCCGGATGTCTCTATCACCTTGGGCGATTACAAGTTCTGTTCTTCTCCGGTGGTTCTTGGCAACTCGGATATTGATCTAATTCTCGGAATGGATTGGCTTTCTAAGCACAAGGCACATCTTGATTGTGCTGCCAGACAGATTCAATTGACTCATTCGTCTGAGGATGTAATTGTCTTTGCCGCTCGTGATGATACCATCCGTCTGTTTTCTCTCAATAAGAAGGGTGAACTGGATGCCATCTCGCAAATCCCAGTCGTTTGCGAATATCAAGACGTCTTTCCAGAAGAGCTTCCAGGAGTGCCTCCGCACCGGCCAGTTGAATTCGTCATCGATCTTGAGCCTGGCACGGAACCAGTGTGCAAGCGTCCTTACAAGCTCGGACCTGAAGAGTTGAAGGAGCTGAATAAGCAACTCGATATTCAAGAGCAAATGGGTCTCATCCAACCTAGTTCTTCTCCGTGGGGTTGTGGTGTTCTTTTTGTGAAGAAGAAGGATGGAACGGACCGACTTTGTGTTGATTACCGTCCATTGGACAAGAAGACTATCAAAAACAAATACCCACTTCCCAACATCAATGAGCTGTTCGAACAACTCAAAGGTGCCCAAGTGTTCTCCAAGCTTTATCTCCGTATGGGTTATCATCAGATTCGAATCCATGAGCAAGATATTCCCAAGACGGCCTTCAAGACAAGCTATGGTTCATATGAATACACTGTCATGTATTTTGGTCTCGTCAACGCTCCTCCGACGTTCTCTCGCATGATGAACTTCATCTTCAACGCCTACACCAATGACTTTGTTTTGGTCTATCTCGATGACATTCTGGTCTTTTCAAAGAACAAGGAAGATCATGCCAAGCACTTGCGTTTGGTACTCGATAAGCTCAGGGAACACCAGTTCTACGCTAAGTTCTTCAAGTGCGAATTTTGGCTCGATGAGGTTCTTTATCTTGGGCATATCATCTCAGCCAAGGGCATTGCGGTGAATCCTGAGAAGGTGTCTGCAATTGTGAATTGGAAACCACCTCAGAACGTGAAGCAACTCCGTAGCTTCCTCGGTCTCGCAAGCTACTGTCGAAGATTCGTTGAAAATTTTTCTAAGATCGCGAAGCCTCTCTCAAATCTTCTCCAGAAGCACGTCAAGTACGTTTGGTCTCCGGAATGTGACATCGCTTTCAACACTTTGAAAGAGAAATTGGTCACTGCTCCAGTTCTGACTCCTCCTGATGAATCCAAACCGTACGAGGTCTTTTGCGATGCCTCTCTCCAAGGTCTTGGCGCAGTGTTGATGCAAGAGAAGAAAGTTGTGGCTTATACCTCTCGCCAGTTGAAGCCCAACGAGAAGAACTACCCCACTCATGACCTCGAGTTGGCAGCAGTTGTGCATGCTCTTTTAACTTGGAGACATCTCTTATTGGGAAGAAAAGTGGACATTTTCACTGACCACAAGAGTCTCAAGTACATCTTCACTCAGCCTAATCTCAACCTCAGGCAGACTCGATGGGTCGAAATGATTCAAGAGTATAATCCGAGTATCGAGTATACTCTAGGCAAGGCCAATGTGATTGCCGACGCTTTGAGCAGGAAGGCTTATTGCAACAGTCTGATTCTCAAGTCTTATCAACCCGAGCTTTGTGAAGCTTTCCGCAAACTTAATTTGCAAGTTGTTCCTCAAGGTTTCCTCGCCAACCTTCAAGTCTCTCCTACCTTGGAAGACCAGATTCGCCAAGCCCAACTTCTTGATGCTATGGTGAAAAAGGTGAAGATTGGGATTGCCAAGAGTCAACCCAAGTACAAGTGCTACCGCCTTGATGACAAGGACACTCTCTTCTTCGAGGATCGTATTGTTGTGCCCAAAGGTGACCTTCGTAAAGTGATCATGAATGAGGCTCACAATTCTCTCCTCTCCATCCACCCTGGGAGCACGAAGATGTATCATGACCTCAAGCAGGCTTATTGGTGGACTCGAATGAAGCACGAGATTGCTCAGTTCGTGAATGAGTGTGATGTCTGCAGAAGAGTGAAGGCAGAACACCAAAGGCCAGCCGGTCTCCTCCAACCTCCTGCCATTCCAGAATGGAAGTTTGACCAAATTGAGATGGACTTCGTGACTGGGTTTCCAAAGTCCAAGCGTGGCAATGATGCTATATTCGTTGTCATCAACAAACTCACTAAAGTGGCTCATTTTCTGCCTATCAAAGAGTCTATCACTGCAACTCAATTGGCGGAGCTCTATACCTCTCGGATTGTCTCTCTGCACGGTATTCCACAGGTGATCTCTTTAGACCGTGGCAGCATCTTTACCTCCAAGTATTGGGATTCTTTTCAGAAGGCCATGGGCACCAACATCCGCTTCAGCACAGCTTTCCATCCTCAAACTAGCGGTCAAGTCGAGCGTGTCAACCAGATTCTTGAAGATATGCTCAGGGCTTGTGTGATCTCCTTCGGCATGAAGTGGGAGGATTGTCTTCCTTATGCTGAATTCTCCTATAACAACAGTTTTCAAGCAAGTTCAGGCAAGGCCCCATTTGAAATTCTGTATGGCAGGAAGTGTCGTACCCCTCTCAACTGGTCTGAAACCGGTGAACGTCAACTTCTGGGAAATGACTTAATCACAGAGGCCGAGGAAATGTGCAAAGTCATTCGAGATAACCTTAAAGCAGCCCAATCCCGCTAGAAGAGCTACTATGATAATAAGCACCATGATTTGGTTTTCGAGATGGGAGATCATGTTTACCTCCGCGTCTCTCCTATGAAAGGTACTCGCCGCTTCGGTATCAAAGAGAAGCTTGCCCCTAGATACGTGGGACCTTTCAAGATCGTCAGCAAGAGAGGCGGTCTCGCCTATCAACTCGAGCTTCCTTCAAACTTTGCAAATGTGCATGACGTGTTCCATGTCTCTCAGCTCCGAAAGTGCTTCAAGACTCCTGACTACACCGTCAACTTCGAAGACATTGAGCTCCAAGAAGATCTCTCTTATCGTGAGCACCCCGTTGCTATTCTTGAAGAGACTGAACGCAAGACTCCCAACAAGTCAATCAAATTCCTCAAAGTCAAGTGGTCACACCATTCCGACCGTGAAGCTACCTGGGAACGCGAGGATCACCTCCGTTCTGAGTACCCGGCGTTCTTTCAGTCCTAGATCTCGGGACGAGATCCTTTCGTAGTGGTGGACTGTTGTAACACCTCGGATATGATTTACCTAATATGTAATCATATTATTTTATTTTCTCGGGTTCGGGTTTTTATCTCCGTGTGTTGTTGTTGTTGTCTTGCATCTCATATCATGTCACCATGTGCATTGCATTTGCATACGTGTTCGTCTCATGCATCCGAGCATTTTCCCCGTTGTCCGTTTTGCATTCTGGCGCTCCGTTCTCCTCTGGTGGTCATTTCTACCTTTCTTTCGTGTGTGGGGATTAGACATTTCCGGATTGGACCGAGACTTGCCAAGCGACCTTGGTTTACTACCGGTAGACCGCCTGTCAAGTTTCGTACCATTTGGACTTCGTTTGATGCTCCAGCGGTTAACCGAGGGACCGAAAAGGCCTCGCGTGTGTTGCAGCCCAACACCCCTCCATTTTGGCCCAAAACCCACCAAAACCCTCTCCATCATCTAGAGCGTTCGATCACGATCGCGTGGCCGAAAACTGCACCTCATTTGGACACTCCTAGCTCCCTCTATGCCTATTTAAAGACCCCTCCGAAATTCTCGTTCTCCTCCCCCCGAAAACCTAGATCCGCCACCTCGCGCCGTGCCGGACACGTCCGCCGCCGCGCCTAGCCACCCACCGAGTGCCACGTGTCCCCGGGGGACCGCATCGCCGCCGCCACCGACGCAGGCCCGCCAGCCCGTGGCCGGCCCTCCAGCCGCCCGACTGGGCCGAGCCGCTCCAGCCGGCGCCGCCCCTTCTTCCCCGCGTCCGGCCACTCCGGCCGCCTCGCCGGCCGCCGCGCCGCAAGCCACCACCGACCGCCGCCCCGCCTGCCGTCCGCGCCACCCCTCGCCGCCACTCCGGTGCCCGCGCCCGCGCCCGTCTCCACTGGATCCGGCCGCCCCCCGCTCCCACGAGATCCTCCGATAAACTCCGGCCGCCGTGCCCCCAAGTCCGGCAAGTCCGACAAAAAACCTCGGGAAGCGTGCAGATCTCAGATCAAAAACATCTCGGTTGACTTTTGCCCCGAAACCCTAACTATTTTACTATGTTCATCACGTTGTATCTCCGCATCCGTAGCTCCGTTTTGGGCATATAGCATATCAAATTGTTCGTCTCAGAGAGCACATCATTTCATCTCATTGCATCATTTTCATTTGAGTTCATCTTGATTCCTGAAATGCTGTTGGAAGAATGCTATTTGAGATAATTGTCAGATCTGCTGCTCCAATTAGATAATTGTCATTTTTGCCATGATTATTGTGTGCATGATATGCCCCTGAGCTCTACATGAGTTTTGTTATATGCTTTGCCATCTTTCCAGAGGTGCAACCCATATATTTTTTTGATGTGTGTGGTGACTAGCACAAGCTTGCAAAGTGGTGCATTCTTTAATGCTGTTTTCAGGGACTTAGCAATTCCACTAAGTCCTTGATCTGTTTATTTCAATATGCCATATGTTCATGTTGTTTCCTAGTGATCCGTGCCTCTTTTGAGGATGATCAGTAAGGATGATTTGTTATTCTTGTAGTGCTCTATCATACATGTCTTTGTTTGCAATTATGGAGCACCCTAGCTTGAGTCAATCGAGCTCTACTTTTGCTATTTCGTGAATCTAGGAAGATTGTCTACTTGTTAGCGATTTTGCCGAGGATGTTGTAGTTGATCCGTGCATGCTATGTTATTGTTCTTGCCATTTCTAGCTTGTATAATGTGTATTCTTGATGGGTGTATGCCTAGATTTCCATGACTTGCTCTGTAGTGAGTGCATCGAGCTCGTAAACATGCCTACTTGATATCTGTTTTTGCATGCTCCAGTTTTTCACCAAGTCTGTGATCTGATTATGTTTTTGCCATGTTCACATGCTTTCAAATGTGTTTTCTGATCCCTTTTGGCGCAAGGTCACTAAGGGACCTTTGTTAAGCTCTTTGAGTAGCTCCATGCCATGCTTTACTTTGCCATGTTCAGTTCCTGTAGCATATAGTTTTCATGCTCCAATGTGTGCTACCTGATCTGAAATTCCAGGCAAGTGTTAAATTCACCAAGTCTGAAATCTGTTTACCAAATGCCATTTTGCCATGCTTGTTTGAACATGTTAATGGATGAATTGGCCGTAGCTCAGTGTTCATCTTTTGTTAAGCATCATGAATGGATCCCTGCCATGTATTTTGATGCCATGTTTGGGTGCTGTAGCATGTTCATCTTGTTGCATTTAGATGGCTACTTGATGTATATCGCAGACCGGTGCCATATTTGAATTGCTTGCCATTTCCAAACCGTGACTCCGATTCCGGTGATCTTTATATCGTTTTCAAGCGATTTCATATCACCTTTCCAGTGGCACACTTGGATTTCCAAGTTGAGGCTAGGTTCATTCATTCCTTGTCAAATCTTGCATATGCATCACATATCGCATCCCGCATAGCATACCATGTTTGCATCACGTTGTTTGAGTTTGCACGTGGTTGATTGTATTCCGTTTGCTTGTTTGTCTTGTTTGGGTAGAGCCGGGAGACGAGTTCGCTAACAAGGAGCCCGTTGAGTTTGCTTTCGAGGATCCAGTCAACTCTGACAACTTTGCAGGCAAGATGATCATAGCCTCGAAATCACTACTATCTTTGCTTTGCTAGATGCTTGCTCTTTCGCTATGCCTATGCTACGATGCCTACCACTTGCTTATCATGCCTCCCAAATAGCCATGTCAAACCTCTAAACCACCATGTCCTAGCAAACTGTTGATTGGCTATGTTACCGCTTTGCTCAGCTCCTCTTATAGCGTTGCTAGTTGCAGGTGAAGATTGGAGACCGTTCCTTGTTGGAACATTATTTACTTGTTGGGATATCATTATATTATATTGTTATCTTAATGCATCTATATACTTGGTAAAGGGTGGAAGGCTCGGCCTCTCGCCTAGTGTTTTGTTCCACTCTTGCCGCACTAGTTTCCGTCATATCAGTGTTATGTTCCCGGATTTTGCGTTCCTTACGCGGTTGGGTTATAATGGGAACCCCTTGATAGTTCGCCTTGAATAAAGCTTTTCCAGCAATGCCCAACCTTGGTTTTACCTTTTGCCACCTAGCCTCTTTTTCCCTTGGGTTTCCGGAGCCCGAGGGTCATCTTATTTAACCCCCCCCGGGCCAGTGCTCCTCTAAGTGTTAGTACAAACAGAGCCACTTGCAGCGCCACCTCGGGGCAACCCGAGGGTTGGTTTTAGTTGTATGTAGTGTTCATCTGAGTGTGCCTTGAGAACGAGATATGTGCAGCTCCTATCGGGATTTGTCGGCACATTCGGGCGGTGTTGCTGGATTTGTTTTAACTTGTTGAAGTGTCTTGTAGAACCGGGATACCGAGTCTGATCGGAATGTCTCGGGAGGAGGTCTATTACTTCATTGACTGTGAGAGCTTGTCATGGGCTAAGTTGGGACTCCCCTGCAGGGATTTGAACTTTCGAAAGCCGTGCCCACGGTTATGGGCAGATGGGAATTTGTTAATGTCTGGTTGTAGATAACTTGAACCTTAACTTAATTAAAATGAATCAACTGTGTGAGTTGCTGTGATGGTCTCTTCTCGGTGGAGTCCGGGAAGTGAACACGGTGTTGGAGTAATGCTTGCGCAGGTTGTTCTCTATTTTTTCGTTTGCGCTTTGCCTCCTCTTCTCGCTCTATTTTGCGAACAGGATAGCCACCATATATGCTAGTCGCTTGCTGCAGCTCCACATATTTACCTTGCCTAACCTATAAGCTTAAATAGTCTTGATCGCGAGGGTGCGAGGTTGCTGAGTCCCTGTGGCTCACAGATTACTTCCAAACCAGATGCAGGACCCGATGACTCCATTCTAGATGACGTGCTTGAGCTCAAGTGGGAGTTCGACGAGGAGTCATGCCGTTACTATGTGTCTTTCCCTGATGATCAGTAGTGGTGCCCAGTTGGGGCGATCGGGACCATGTCGCATGTTGGGTTGTTCTTTTATTTTGGCGCCGTAGTCGGGCCATGAGTGTTTGGATGATGTAATGCTATTTATGTACTTTGATTGACGTGGCGAGTGTAAGCCAACTATGTATCTCCCCTTTTATTATCTATATTACATGGGATGTTGTGAAGATTGCCTAACTTGCGACATTGCTTTCAATGCGGTTATGCCTCTAAGTCGTGCCTCGACACGTAGGAGCTATAGCCGCATCGAGGGCGTTACACCATGGCCTTCTGAAAAGAATCCCAGAACTTAGAGGTGAAGATGCTCCCACGATCTGAAGATATCAACTGCGGAATGCCGTGCAGAGAGACAATCCTGGAGATATATAGCTCTGCCAATTGAGCTGCTGTGATAGATTCTTTGATAGGAAGAAAATGAGCCACTTTGGTGAGCTTGTCGATGACAACGAAGATAGTATCATTTCCATGCTTGGACTTTGGAAATCCAGTCATGAAGTCCATCTCAATATGGTCAAACTTCCATTCTGGAATGGCAAGAGGTTGGAGGAGACCAGCTGGTCATTGGTGTTCTGCTTTCACTCTTCTGCAGACATCACATTCATTCACGAACTGAGCATTCTCGCGCTTCATTCAAGTCCACCAATATGACTGCTTGAGGTCATGGTACATCTTTGTACTTCTAGGGTGAATAGAGAGGAGTGAATTGTGAGCCTCGTTCATAATGACTTTGCGAAGGTCACCTTTCGGAACAACAATTCGATCCTCGAAGAATAGAGTATCCTTGCCATCAAGGCGATAGCACTTGTACTTGGGTTGACTATTGGCAATCCCAATCTTCACCTTCTTCACCATAGCATCAAGAAGTTGAGCCTCACGAATCTGATCTTCCAAAGTAGGAGAGACTTGGAGGTTGGCAAGGAATCCTTGAGGAACAACTTGGAGATTCAGTTTGCGGAAAGCCTCACAAAGCTCTGGTTGGTAAGGCTTGATAATCAAACTGTTGCAGTAAGCCTTCCTGCTCAATGCGTCAGCAATTACATTGGCCTTGCCTGGAGTATATTCCATACTCGGATTATACTCTTGAATCATTTTGACCCAATGAGTCTGCCTGAGGTTGAGGTTTGGCTGAGTGAAGATGTACTTGAGACTTATGATCAGTGAAGATGTCCACTTTCCGTCCCAACAAGAGATGTCTCCATGTTAAAAGAGCATGGACAACTGCCGCCAACTCGAGGTCATGATTGGGGTAGTTCTTTTCGTTGGGCTTCAACTGGCGAGAGGTATAGGCCACAACTTTCTTCTCTTGCATCAACATTGCACCAAGACCTTGAAGGGAAGCATCACAGAAGACCTCGAACGGTTTGGATTCATCAGGAGGAGTCAGAACTGGAGCAGTGACTAACTTCTCTTTCAGGGTGTTGAAAATGATGTCACATTCAGGTGACCAGACATACTTCACATGCTTCTGGAGAAGGTTGGAAAGAGGCTTCACGATCTTAGAGAAGTTCTCAACGAACCTTCGACAATAGCTTGCGAGCCTAAGGAAGCTGCGAAGTTGCTTCACGTTCTGAGGTGGTTCCCAATTCACAATTGCAGACACCTTCTCAGGATTAACAGCTATGCCCTTGGCGGAGATGATATGTCCAAGGTAGAGAACCTCATCGAGCCAAAACTCGCACTTAGAAAACTTCGCATAGAACTGATGTTCTCTGAGTTTGTCCAGAACTAATCTCAAATGCTTGGCATGATCCTCCTTGTTCTTGGAAAAGACCAAAATGTCATCGAGGTAGACCAAGACGAAGTCATTTGTGTAGGCATTGAAGATGAATTTCATCATGCGGGAGAATGTTGGAGGAGCGTTGACGAGGCCGAAAGACATAACAGTGTACTCATATGAACCATAGCTTGTTCTGAATGCTGTCTTGGGGATATGTTCTTCACGAATGCGAATCTGATGATAGCCCATACGGAGGTCAAGCTTGGAGAATACTTGAGCACCTTTGAGTTGTTCGAAAAGCTCGTTGATGTTGGGAAGTGGGTACTTGTTCTTTATGGTCTTCTTGTTCAATGGACGGTAGTCGACACAAAGTCGGTCCATTCCATTCTTCTTCTTGACAAAAAGAACACCACAACCCCATGGAGAAGAACTTGGTCAGATGAGACCCATACGCTCTTGAATATCGAGTTGCTTCTTCAGCTCCTTCAACTCTTCAAGTCCAAGCTTGTAAGGACGTTTGCAAACAGGTTCCGTGCCAGGCTCAAGATCGATGACGAATTCAACTGGCCGGTGCGGAGGCATTCCTGGAAGCTCTTCTAGAAAAACGTCTTGATATTCACAAACGACTGGAATCTGAGAAATGGCATCCAACTCACCCTTCTCATTGAGAGAAAACAGTCAGATGGTATCATCACGAGCGGCAAAGATGATTACATCCTCAGAGGAATGTGTCAATTGAATCTGCCTGGCAGCACAATCAAGGTGAGCCTTGTGCTTAGAAAGCCAATCCATTCTGAGAATAAGATCAATATCCGAGTCGCCCAGAACAATAGGAGAAGCTAGAAATTTGTAGTCGCCCAACATGATAGTAACATCCGGGACGCAGATATTAGCTGTCATTTGCTTGCCCGGGGACACGATTGATAAGGATCTTTGCAAATGCTGATAATCGCACTCATACTTTGATGCAAAAGGTTTAGAAATGAAACAATGTGATGCACCCGTGTCAAAAAGAACTTTTGCAGGAACATCGTTAACAGGAAGGTTACCCATAATCACATCTGACGAGTTCTCTGCCTGAGTTGCGTTCATCATGTCGACCTTGAGGTGCTTGGGATTATGCTTGACCACTGCGGTGCTGGCAGACCTCACAGGAGGAGGAGGAAGACACCTCTGATTGAAGCATTTGTTGGCATAGTGACCCCTTTGCTGACACTTGTTGCACGTGACCTCTGAAAGTGGACGGTGATACGGAGCACTAGATCTTGGAGCATGAGACGAAGTCTTGTTCTGAAAGCCTGGGTTGGGTGGGTGGGAAGATCCATTGCCACCTTTGCTCTTTTGCTGATAAGGCTGACAGAACGCAGGAGGAGGCAACCAATACTTTTTCTGCTTAGTTGCCACTTGAGTTCAAGAAGAAGGAGTTGCATCCCTGACTCGTTTCTTGGAAGCATCGCACTTTAGCTGAGCAGTCTCTTGTTTCAGTGCCATGTTGTAAAACTCATCGTACTTCTGCGGCTCAAAAAGCACGAGAGCTAGTTGGAGATCTTCTCTGAGGCCACCCCTGAATTGATAAATCATGCTCTTCTCGTCAGGGGCGTCTTGCTTAGCGAAACGAGCGAGCTTCTGGAACATGATGTTATACTGGTAAAGAGACAAGCTGCCTTGCTTGAGATTGCGGAACTCCTCATGCTTGCTCTCAACAACACTCCGAGGAATGTGGTGAGCTTTGAAGTCTTGACAGAATTCATCCCAGGTAATCACACGACCTCCTCTGGAATCTTGGTATTGCTGATACCATTCTGCAGCTTGGTCTTTGAGTTGGAACGAGGCAAACTTGACAAAGTCCTCAGGCCTGACGTTGCTGCACTCGAAATGCTTGCATATATACACGAGCCAATCATCAGCGTCTGTTGCCTTGACATAGTTACTGAAGGTCTTTGGCTGATTTGCGAGGAACTGGTTGAGTGTAGCAAACTGATTCTGATTGTTCCTATGGCCTTGATTCCCTTGGTTGTGCTCTTGCAAGAGTTGCATGATCAGCTGCGTGTTGGCATAGGTAGCGGCCATCACAGCTTGCCATGCCTCCGAAGGTGAAGGTGGTGGTGGCGGTTCAGGATTCGAACGCGTTGGAGGAGACATCCGGAAGAGGGTGACATCCGTTAGCATCTTGACAGACATATATTCAAGCTGAATCAAATGGATTGGAATTGCAACATATAGTCTTACCATCCGAATAAAATGAACGAATGCATTCCAATTGAAATGTTCACACTTCCATAAATTGAGAAGCCACTTAGATAGAGGTAGATGAATAAAACAACAAGGTACGGACAAGAACAAATACTTGGTGAGGATTACCCAATCACAAACCAAATATCCGCGGAAGAAATGCTAGAGCTAGATGAATTCCCACCTATGAAACTCCCGAACCTTTGCGGTTATGCAGTTAGGTGTTGGGGATATAGGGGAAGCATAATATCTCACCCAAAGCTAGCAAATCCTACATCCAGCTGTATCCATCCTTCAACACATAACCAAGAAACCTTCGGAAATCATTTACCTCAACCTTTGAAAAGCATCCGTTATACGAGTTATGGCGATACTCCCGAACTCCTGCCCTAGTACCGGGTGGCGTCGAGGTTATCTCACCAACAATTGCATAAAAGAGATTTCCGATGTCGGTGAAACTCGGGTATTCCAGAATTGCAATGATAAAATTGTGACGACAACACCTCAGAGCTCAACTCCCCGGGACACTGCCACAACCCCTAAATGTCAGGAGGCACCAAGAACAATGTTCTCGTCACAAAACCATGGGAACGATTCCAAGATACCTGCGTGATCCTAAATTTTTTTTAGTGAAATTTGAGAAGAGAAGAGTCAAAACTCTACGCCAGGATGCCTCACTAGAGCGACGAAGGGACTGAGGAGTAAAAAGAATCCTACTCTCCGATATATATAATCCTAAATGACTCAAAACATTTTCTAGACTCAACAACGCCAGCGATTCGACCAAGCAGGGGGCTCCTAAGTCGGGGAAGGCTCTGATTACCAACTTATAACGCCCACGATGCGGATATATCTCCCACGTGTCGAAGCACGACTTAGAGGCATAACCGCATTGTAAGCAATGTCGCAAGTGGGGTAATCTTCACACAAACCCAAGTAATGAATAAAGGGGAAAGAGTACATAGTTGGCTGACACTCGCCACGTCACACAATAGCATAAATATCATTACATTCATCCAGATACGATCAAGGTCTGACTACGGAACCAAAATAAATACAACCCCAAATGCAACAAAGTCCCCGATAGCCCCAACTGGGCACCACTACTGATCGTCTGGAAAGAAACGTAGTATCGTCCTGAGTCCTCATCGAACTCCCACTTGAGCTCAGTCGAATCTCCCGAAGCGGTATCATCGGTCCCTGCATCTGGTTTTGGAAGGAATCTGTGAGTCATGGGGACTCAGCAATCTCACACCCTCGCGATCAAGACTATTTAAGCTTATAGGTAGGGTAAAGGTATGAGGTGGAGTTGCAGCAAGCACTAGCATATATGGTGGCTAACATACGCAAATGAGAGCGAGAAGAGAAGGCAAAGGCATGATTGATAAACTATGATCAAGAAGTGATCCTAGAACAACCTACGTTCAAACATAACACGAGACCGTGTTCCCTTCCCGGACTCCGCCGAAACGAGACCATCACGGCCACATACTCTGTTGATTCATTTTAATTAAGTTAAGTTTCAGGTTTTCTACAACCGGACATTAACAAAATCCCATCTGCCCATAACCGCGGGCATGGCTTTCGAAAGATCAAATCCCTGTAGGGGAGTCCCAACTTATCCCATCACAAGCTCTCACGGTCAACGAAGGATATTCCTTCTCCCAAGACAATCCGATCAGACTCGGAATTCCGGTTACAAGACATCTCTACAATGGTAAAACTAAACCAGCAAAGCCGCCCGAATGTGCCGACAAATCCCGATAGGAGCTGCACATATCTCGTTCTCAGGGCACACTCAGATGAGCGCTCCATACAACTAAAACCAAACCTCGAGTTTCCCCGAGGGGGCGCTGCAAAGGGCTCTAGTTTGGACCAACACTCAGAGGAGCACTGGCCCGGGGGGGTTAAATAAAGATGACACTCGGGCTCCGGAAACCCAAGGGTAAAAGAGGCTAGGTAGCAAATGGTAAAACCAATGTTGGGCATTGCTGGAGGAGTTTTATTCAAGGCGAACTGTCAAGGGGTTCCCATTATAACCCAACTGTGTAAGGAACACAAAATCAAGGAACATAACACCGGTATGACGGAAACTAAGGCGGCAAGAGTGGAACAAAACACCAGGCATAAGGCCGAGCCTTCCACCCTTTACCAAGTGTATAGATGCATTAAAATAGACAAGATATAATAATGATATCCCAACAATAAACATGTTCCAACAAGGAACAAACTCCAATCTTCACCTGCAACTAACGAGGCTATAAGAGGGGCTGAGCAAAGCGGTAACATAGCCAAACAACGGTTTGCTAGGACAAGGTGGGTTAGAGGTTTGACATGGAAATATGGGAGGCATGATAAGCAAGTGGTAGGTATCGTAGCATAGGCATAGCAAGAGAGCGAGCATCTAGCAAGCACAGATAGAAGTGATTTCGAGGGTAAGGTCATCTTGCCTGCAAAGTTCTCCGAGTTGACGTTAGCTTGGTTCTCGAAAACGTACTCAACGGGCTCCTCGATCACGTACTCGTCTCTCGGCTCTGCCCAAAGCAAGAACACAAGCAAAAGGAGGCACAATCAACCACGTGCAATGCACAAACAACATGATGCAAAACATGTCGTGATATGCGGGATGCGATATGCGATGCATATGCATGTTTCGGAAAGGAAAGATTGAACCTGGCCTCAATTTGGAAAACCAAGAGTGCCACTGGAAGATGAGTTGATTTCGGTCGAACTCAATATAAAGATCACCGGAATCGGATGCACGGTTTGCAAATGACAAGCAAAACAAATATGGCACCGGTCTGCGATTAACAGCACGAGGCCACCTAAATGCATCAAGAACAACAAGCTACTGCACTCTAACATAGCAACAAAATACATGGTAGGGATCCACTCAAGATGCTTGACAAAATATGAACACTGAGCTATGGCTAATTCACTCAATAGCAGGTTCAAACAAACATGGCAAAAGTGCAAAAGATATCAGGTTACAGACTTAGTGAAAATAACAAGTCAGGAATTTAACATCAGGAAGCACTGTTTAGAGCAAGATAACAACATGCTATAGGAACATATCATGACAAAGCAAAGAATGGCATGAAGCTACTCAAAGCATACAACAAAAGTCCCTTACTAACCATAAGCCAAAAGGGATCAGAAAATACAATGGCATCCATGTGAACATAGCAATTTACGTTAACAGATTCAGACTTAGTAGAAAACTGGAACATGGCAAAACAGATATTAAGTAGGCATGTTTACGAGCTCGATGCACTCACCAGAAGGCATTGCATGACAAACTAAGCATACACCCAGCAAGTAGACATGGCATAGAAGCTAAACATGGCAAGAACAACAACAAAGCATGCATGGATCAACTACAACAACCTCGGCAAAAATGCTTAATATGTAAACATTCTGCCAGGAACATTTTATAGCAAAAGTAGAGCTTGATTGAGTCAAGCTAGGGTGCTCTATAATTTCAAACAAAGACATGGATTGATAGAGCACCACCATATCTAAAAAACACCCTTACTGATCATGCTCAAAAGAGGCATGGATCACTCGGTAGCAACATGAATACATGGCATAAAAATATTGGGAGGACAAAGACTTAGAAGATTTCTAAGTCCGTGAAATCAGCAACATTAGGAGGGCTACTTTGCATGCTTGTGCTACTCACCACAGAGATCACAAAAATACATGGCATACACCCCTGTAAAGATGGCATGGCATACTTCAAAACTCATGTAGGGCTCAAGTTCATAGGAAGCACACAACAATCATGGCAAAAATGACAAATGTCCAATTACTGATATGAATCTGAAACTAACAGAAACTAGCACTCTTCCAACAGCATTTAGGGCATCAAGATGAGCTCAAATGAACATGATGCAATGAGATGAAATGAAGTACTCGTCGAGACGAACCATTTGATATGCTACATGCTCGAAACGGAGCTACGGATGCAGAGTTATGATGCGATGAGAAATGCACAAAATTACTTGGGTTAGGGCAAAAGTCAACCCTCAGATCCAGATCCAGATCGGCACGCATTTCGAGGTGCTAGTCGGAGTTCGTTGAGGTCGCCGGTGTCCGGCCGGAGCTTGCCGGGGCGGTGAGGAGGCGGTGGTGCGGCGAGGTGGCGCCGGACGATGAGGGATGCGGCGCTGGGCGCGGCTGCCGGCGTCGGAGCGAGGCGGCGGGGTCGGGTCGGCGGCGACCGGGCGAGGCGGCGGTGGCCGGCGAGGTGTCCGCGACGGCGCCGGACGGCGGGAAGAAGGCGCGACGTGGAGGAAGACGGCGTCGGGGCGCGGCCCGGTCGGGCGGCGAGGAGGGCCGGCCGCGGGCTTCGGCGGGCCGCGGCGGCGGCGGGCGCTGGTGGGACATGTGGCGTGCTCTGGTTCGCCGGGGGGATCGGGGCGGACGTGTCCGGCCTGATTGGACACGTCCGACGACGAGGGGAGCGGATTTTTTAGGGTTTGGGAGGAAGAGATCCGAGATTTCGGGGGGAGAGGCCTTTTTATAGGTAGGAGGAGCTAGGAGGCTCCAAATTGAGCACGGTTTCTGGACACGCGATCGTGATCGAGCGATCTAGATGATGGAGGAGGTTTAGGTGGGTTTTGGGCCACTTTGGAGGGGTGTTGGGCTGCAACACACACGAGGCCTTTTCGGTCCGTCGGTTAACCGTTGGAGTATCAAACGAAGTCCAAATGGCACGAAACTTGATAGGCGGTTTACCGGTTGTAAACCAAGGCCGCTTGGCAAGTCTCGGTCCAATCCGAAAACATTTAACACCCGCACACGAAAAGAGGTAGAAAGGGACACCGGAGGACATAGGAGCGCCGGAATGCAAAACGGACACCGGGGAACATGCTCGGATGCATGAGAAGAACACGTATGCAAATGCAATGCACATGATGACATGATATGAGATGCATGACAAAGACCAAACAACACGAAGACAAAAACCCGACAACGAGGAAATATCATAACTTAGTGCCGGAAAAGGCAAGAGTTGGAATACAAATATGGCAGGTTACATACGGGGTGTTACAGAACGGAAACCATGAAAAGCAAGCAATCAAATCTGGCATGACCTGCAAACTGGCATGATACGCCAGGTCAGTACATTGAATGTACTTGCAAGCTCACAATAACCAGAAGCATTCAAGACAAACAACAACATGGCAATTACAGGTTAAGTAGGAATTATCATGAGATCATCAGGATAACATGGCATGAACAACATGAACATGGTACAGCTAGAACAATATAAGCATGGCATGAACATATAAATCTGACGATACTAGCATGCAACATGATGACACTATATGCACCATTTATTCTGCTCGGGTTACCTCGTAACCAAACGGTGATCCCTCGGGCGATCACAACCATGATCAAAACTTGGTCTCAAACAGTGATCCTTCCGGCGTTCACAACCATGACCAATACCTGGCCTCAAATGGTGATCCTTCCGATGATCACAACCATGACCAATACCTGGCCTCAAACGATGATCCTTCCGGCGATCACAACCAACTTATCTCCTCATCGAACCGTGGTTGTTATTAAGAACATTATTATTATTACTGTTGACTCACAATGTGACCGACATGAACTGGGCCCTTATCAGCGGGCACGGTTATCGATAGATTTAATATACACTCTGCAGAGGTTAGTACACTGTACCCACACTACGGAACCCATGGCCTCGCATTCCCATTCAGGTGGACCAATGGCGTTCCGGCAAAAGTGATCTACTGCCATGACACTCTCCCGGCCACTCCGACTCACTCCCCACTTGGCTAGTCCTAGGTGGCCTGTGTCTACCAAAGACACAACGACCACCGTCGTGGCCAAACATAAACGGTCCCAAACGGGGACCCAGATCCATAACAACAACAAAAACGGGCACACAAGGCTTATGTCCGCCTACCTGATCAGGGTAGCGCGCGCCCATAACCTTCCCTCATTGGAGGCACCGGCGAGAGGCACGACACTAGACCCAGTTAGGACCTTCCCATAAAGGTAAGCATGGTTGCACTGGTCAATTCGATATGGTGGCACCATGACTCAGCCAACAGTTGTTCAAGTTCAATTTAAACCAGTTAAACTTGGATGCAATATGCTGAGCCATGATAAAATAACATGATGCAATTACAATGCATGAGCATGATATCAACATAAGCACGGGTGCAACATAACTATCCACCATATCAACAATGAATCATCTCCAACTGAGCATGGTATAATGACGAGCATGAATATTACCAGTACAACACTACTCATAGCATAACATGACCATTAGCATCAACCATAAATACCATGCAAGAACTCATCAATAACATTACCGAGTAACACTTAACCAAATAACAGCAAAGGAACAACGCATCTTAATAGTACTCGGTAACTGACATTAGTCATGCTCCGAAGAACTTGACCAACCCAACATGTACTACTACCAAGCATGGCAATATGAAAGTAATACTAGCAAGTAGTTCATGATAAAAAATGCAAGAAAACCTAGCATGACGGTAATCACCAATCAAAAACATAACCGACATAACGACAGCAGTAGCACAACAAGCATACAGTTTTTAAAGATTCAGTTGAAAACCAATGCTACTACATGGCTGTCATGCAAATGGTGGTTGTGGCTTGCCCGGGGATGAAGAAGGCATCGGGGAGAAGTGCGGTGAAGCCGCTGAAAGATTTGCCAGAAACAGTTCTATCTCGGAGGGGCTGTTTACGCGCAAGGGAAAAAAGCTCATTTTCACAGTGTCAAACCATAGTGAAAATGGAACCAACAGAATAGGCTCGATGAAACAAAGACGTGGGCTTTGGAATCACCTCATTTGGAGTTGTGGTTGAAAAGTTATGAAGTGTTTTCTGCTAGGGACCTATTTGCAAAGAAAAACTTCACAATCTAGGCCTGCACAGAAAACAGAAAACGTCTTTAGTGGAATACGTTTTCACAGCAGAGAAAACGTATTTATAGCCGTAGTTAAATGAAAATACGCCTTCCCATAAGGAAAACGCATTCTCCACCGAACTAAGACCAAAGTACGCCTTCCCCAACAGAAAACGTATTAAGCGAAAGGTGCTTCCACTTATCTGACGTGGCGGGGCCGGGTCAACGGCTGAGGCGCTGACGCGCGGGGCCCGCGGGAAGGTCGGGACCACCAGCTGGGTCGCCACCTTCGACCTCAAGCCCACGCGCGGCCGAGGCAGGGGCGCACCCCGACAGCGATTGTCCTGGTTCTAAGTATGACAGTAGAATGGGGGGTAGGAATGTAGAGGCAAGATCCTAGCTATGGAGTAGTTGTACATGCGAGTTTTACGAGTTTAGGCCCTTCTCAGAGGAAGTAACAACCCTATGTCTCGAAACCCTGAGGTGGTCGACTGGATTATGCGCGTATGTGTCACAGGGGGTGCGAACCCTTGTCCCGGAGGAGGGGGTGGCTTATATAGAGTGCGCCAGGACCCCAGCCAGCCCACGTTATAAATGGTTCAATGTACATTAAGGCAGGGCGTTACTGGTAAAAACTAGTAATAAAGAGATATAAATGATCTTTAAGGTTACAGAGTGAATGACCGACCGTTGCCATCCTGAGTGACGTTAGGCCTTCTACACTCCGAGTGGTTTCTTGTATCATCGAGTGTCTTCAAGACTGTCGAGTGGAACATAGCTTTATGGTCAAGTGGACGATGATTTTTCTTCGACTTCTTCTGGTTCTTTTAGAGGTGTCCTTGGGGAGGGTATCTTGGACAGATCCATGACCCTACCCTAGGTACATAGCTTCATCATTAGCCACCGAATGGATCAGGGTTTGAGTGAGGAAGGAGTTGAGAACACTTCCAACTCATTCTTCGTGCTATGAGTATATCTTGCTCTGGATCAATGAACTGAGGAGATAACATCAACTTCTTTTTCAGTCGCCTTGGTCCATTCTTAGTTTTCGTCGAGTGAACTTTCATGGTAGATTTCCGAATGATTTGTGGAGGATGTTTTTAGTCTGACAAGTTGCTCTGCTCTCTGCGGATTTCGCAGGATTCAAATTTTGGGAAGCGCGCCAGACGGGCGGGGCCGTGGTAATCGGGGCAGATTAGGCAGGTCGCCTCGATCCCCGCGCCACCTTTTTCGCCACGTATTGCGCGTGCGACTGTTGCGGGATTTGTTTAGATCGTCTGGGCCTACCAGTCAGTCACTCGGGGAATGACCTTATAAAAGGCACCGGACTGGGTCTTTGCACAGCGCGCTCCCATTTTCTTCCTTCTTCCTCAGACTTCTCCGCCGCGCTCTCTTCCGCTCTCGGCATTGCAACCTCGCCCGGACTCGATCCGCCGCCATGGGGAAAGAGAAGACGGTGGCGTTGGAGCGCGCAAAGAAGGCGACCGCGAAGGCGATGGGCAAGAGGACCAGCCGGGGCGGATCATCGTCAAGATCCGGCCTGCCGCCGGGCTGGATCCAGGGTGACTGGATTCGCTCGATGATCTGCCAGGACGACCTCGACGATCTGGTGGAGGGGGGACTGATCCCCCACAAATCGGCGCGGCTCCTGGGCAACGAGACCGAGCCGCAGCCGTTGGAGGGTGAGTGTGTTCTCCTCGCCACCCATGTCGACCACGGGTTTTCTTTGCTTCCCCATCCTTTCTTTCGTGGCTTTCTGAACTTCTTCGGGGCTCAACTCCACCACTTCACCCCAAACACCATAGTCTATCTGGCTGCTTTTGTGTCGATGTGTGAAAATTTCTTGGGTTGTCGACCGCACTGGGGTCTCTTCAAACACATCTTCACATGTCGCTCCCAGTCGGTCAAGAAGTCCAACCCGAGTGACGAGAGGAAGCACGTGATCCAGATGTGCGGGGTCTTTGGTATCCAGATGAGGAACAAGAGTACCTTCCCAGTGATGATCCTTCCCGACTCGGTCCGGGGCTGGCAGTCGACTTGGTTTTACTGTAAGGACCAGCCGACCCCAGGCCAGTCGACTGGACTTCCTCCCTTTTCCCTAGCTCGAGTGGAGAAGCCCTCCTCCTTGAGGGTGGTCCCAGAAGAGAAGGCACAGGTCAAGGTGTTGGTCGAGCGGGGCGTCCAACTTGTCCACGACGGGGTGACTGGGATGGACCTATTGGAAGTCTTTCTCAGTCGACACATCCAACCGCTTCAGGCCCGTGACCATCCGATGTGGATGTACTCGGGACTCGAGGACTCCACTCGGATCCACCCAGAGGACGTTAGTGAAGACACCTTGGAGAAGTGGCTGAGGGGAATCACTAGCAACAAAGACAATCTCCGGGGGTCTAGGAGGGTGATTCCATTCGACCACTTGCGCCAGCCGGAACAGGTATGATTCTGCTTTGCCAAGTATCTTCCGATTCACTGTGTGACACCTTGTTGATGGTCAACTGTATTTCTTTTGCTCGTTGTCTTTTCAGGGTCTCATTGATATATACTCAATGACCAATGGAGTGCAGGGGCAAGACGTCGAGGAAGGAGCGAGCGGGGACGAGAGCGGCGAGTGGCACTTGGATGCCGAGGAGGATGAGGAGAGCGACGACTCGACTGATGACGAAGAGGTCGACTCGCCTCCTCGCTGAGAGAGGAGATCCAAGCACACTCATGACCCGGAGAGCACCCCGGACCTGGCGACCGTGCCAACTGGGCAATCTTCGAGGCGCCCCCAGACGTCTTCCCCAGCGCCGATTGAGAAGGCCCCGAAGCAGCTCAAGGTCGTGCCGCCTCTAGCGCCAAAAGCACCGAAGGCCACCTCCTCCAATCTGCCAAAGGCTTTACCCAGGATTAAAGTGACCGTCCCCACCATCTCCGGGTAATCATCTGACCTATTCTTTTTGGCGACTCGAGCAACAAAACGTGACCGACTGAGTGCGGACGTTTGCAGCGCTGCTACATCAGGAACCTCTTCCTACCAGTACCGAGACGAGGAGATGGAAGACGCGGTTACCTCCAACCCAGGTAAAAACTCTTATGATCTTGCTCTTGATTACTTGGTTGATTGAATTCGAGTGGTTTATTTGGGGTCGACTGATCTTCCCTGCAGCTCCACCCAACGTCATCGATCTCCCAGACGACGATGAAGATGTGGCTCCTAAGCCCAGAAAGAGCAAAAAGGTAGCAGCTGGCAGGGCGTCTCAGCAGGGACCAATGACAACACCAACCATCCGTCAATCTGAAGACGCGGACAGGGCCTCTGTAACTTTTGCTACACCCTTGTGAGTGAGCGCCCCGCACCGTTGACTGTACCGGTGATTCCTTCCGTCGTCCCATCTCACGCCCCGAAGGTCCAAACTGCTGCACCTGGGTCGTCTGCCCTCTTCTTCAACAGCTACCCTATCCCGGAAAACCAGTCGGATGCGGCTGCGGAAGCCATCCGTCAGGCTAACGTGATGATGGAGCGGATGAAGACGGTGCACGAGAATAGCCAGGCTGCTTACGACGCCAGTGCTGCTCTTCGGGCCAATGTCCAGGTACGTAAACTTTCGACTAACCTTGTTCTGTTAGGATATGCTATATGGAATATTTTCTTCCATACAATCTCCTATTGTTTGTGTCGAATCTGTACACCCACTGGGTGTTTTGTTGTCTTTGGTATTTGCGCTCTTCCACTCGGTCTGGGCGAGTGGGATATGAACCGGTGGGGGCACGCTGAGTGCACCCACTGGGTGTAGTCCCCCAGACAGCAGTTGACTGCTGGCAGTCGACTGGTGAGGGAGTCCTGGATTAGGGGGTCTCCGGACAGCCAGACTATATCCTTTGGCCATATTATTAAACTATGAAGATACAAGATTGAAGACTTTGTCTCGTGTCTGGATGGGACTCTACTTGGCGTGGAAGGCAAGCTAGGCAATACGGATATGTATATCTCCTCCTTTGTAACTAACCTTGTGTAACCCTAGCCCCCTCCGGTGTCTATATAAACCGGAGGGTTTTAGTCCATAGGATAACATACAATCATACCATAGGCTAGCTTCTAGGGTTTAGCCTCTCCGATCTCGTGGTAGATCAACTCTTGTAATACTCATATCATCAAGAATAAATCAAGCAGGACGTAGGGTTTTACCTCCATCAAGAGGGCCCGAACCTGGGTAAAACATCGTGTCCCCTGCCTCCTGTTACCATCCGCCTTAGACATAGTTCGGGACCCCCTACCTGAGATCCACTGGTTTTGACACCGACATTGGTGCTTTCATTGAGAGTTCCTCTGTGTCGTCGCCATTAGGCTTGATGGCTCCTACGATCATCGATAGCGATGCAGTCTAGGGTGAGACTTTTCTCCCCGGACAGATCTTTGTGTTCGGCGGCTTCGCACTGCGGGCGAACTTGCTTGGCCATCTGGGGCAGATCGAAAGTTACGCCCCTGGCCACCAGTTCAGGTTTGGAAGCTTAAATTACACGGCCGATATCTGCGGAGACTTGATCTTCGACGGATTCGAGCCCCTGCCTTGTGCGCCACGCGGTCACGATGAGTACGATTTAGCTCTACCATCGGATCGTGTTTAGGAGATCGCACCGGCAGCCGCTCCGAGCCTCAATTCGAAGCCAGATGCGCCATCCATGGACGGGTGGATAGACCCCGTCACGGAGGTCGTACCCTCAGCGGCGATCGAGCCGAATATCGACCTTACCCTTCACGAGAGCCGCGTTGCCAAACTGTCGGATCCTTCTCCAGCCACGGGCTCCGAACCGCCTATGCCCATCGAATCCGATTGGGCACCGATCATGGAGTTTACTTCCGCGGATATTTTTCAGCACTCGCCCTTTGGCAACATACGGAACTCATTAAGGTCTCTCTCCTTGTCAGGAGAGTCCTAGCCGAACTACGTCCGGCAGGATTTGGATGTGGATGACGAAGAAATTCGCCGCCCACCCACCACCCACTTAGTAGCCACTGTCGATGACTTAACTGACATGCTCGACTTCGACTCCCAAGACATCGACGGTATGGATGACGATGCGGGAGGCGAAGAGGAACCACTACCCATAGGGCACTGGACGCCCACTTCATCACATGACGTATACATGGTGGACACACCCAAAGAAAATAACGACGAGGAATGGAAGGACGCGGCGAAGGGTGGTTCCCTCGAGCAGCGGTCAAAGCGGCGGCGTAAACGCCGCTCCAAATCCCGCCTCGGCAGAAATAACGATCACATAGACCCAGCGTTAGAGCAGGGTGAACCATTGCCCGACCACGGCAACACGGAAAATCAAGCTGAACAACCCAACCCCGTCGAAGATAACAGTCCAGACGACATCACACCGGACAGGCGCCAGGAGCAACATAATGCCCACCAAAGGCTTGTTGCCACGGCGAGGATTCTGAAAAAACAGAAGCGAAGGCTCAAGGCTGCACAAGACACACTCAAAATCAAATGGAGTGAAGTACTCAACACTACAGCAAAATACGACAGTAATCGCCACACCAAGAGCTATCCGAAGCAAAAGTTGCTACCTAAATTTGATGAGGAGGCCTTAGATCCTCCACAATTAACAAATAAAACGGCCATCCGGTCGGATAGATGACCTCATAGCCAACATAAAGCGGCAATCGATGCTGCACATAAACCAGTACGCGGTCTGCGTAAGGGCTTGCATCAAAAGGATGGCGCAACCAGATCCATCTATGGACCACGCAGGCGCGCTCCAACATACAATGCAACACAACAAACATCTGAATACCATGGTACACCCAAATCCAGGGGTGCCGCACACCCTCTATGTTTCACCGATGAGGTACTGGATCATGAATTTCCAGAGGGATTCAAACCCGTAAACATAGAGGCGTACGATGGAACAACAGACCCTAGGGTCTGGATTGAGGACTACATCCTCCATATCCATATGGCTCGAGGAGATGATCTCCACGCCATCAAGTACTTACCCCTCAAGCTCAAAGGGCCAGCTCGGCACTAGCTTAAAAGCCTCCCCGAAAACTCCATCGGAAGCTAGGAAGAGCTCGAAGACGCCTTTCGGGCAAATTTTCAAGGGACATATGTCCGACCACCGGATGCAGATGATTTAAGTCATATAACTCAACGGCCCGGTGAGTCAGCCCGAAAACTTTGGAATAGGTTCCTCACTAAAAAGAACCAAATAGTTGACTGTCCGGACGCCGAAGCCTTAGCAGCCTTCAAGCATAGCGTTCGAGACGAATGGCTTGCCAGACACCTCGATCAAGAAAAAGCCGAGAACAATGGTAGCATTAGCAAGCCTCATGACCCGTTTTTGCGCGGGCGAGGACAGCTGGTTAGCCCGATGCAGCACCAGCGACCCAAGTACATCCAAAGTCAGGGATGGAAACGGGAAATCACGACGTAGCAAGAATAAGCGCTGGAATAAAGAAGACGGCCCGAAGAGCAAGGCGATAAACGCCGGATTTAGAAGCTCTCGGCCAGGGCAGCAAAAGCCGCCCTCCAAAGGCAACAGAGACGAATTGTCCAGCCTAAACATAATTTTGGACCAAATATGTCCGATCCATAGCACCCCTGATAAACCTGCAAATCATACCCACAGAGAATGTTGGGTCTTCAAATAGTCCGGCAAGCTCAACGCCGAACACAAGGGGCAGGATACATCAAGTGAAGACGAGGACGAGCCTCACAAGAAAAGCATAGGGGAACAGAAGAAATTCCCACCAGAAGTCAAAACAGTCAACGTGTTACACGTGATAAAAGGGAGAGAAGCGACACCTTTAGAGGAACATGCCCCAGGGCCTGTCACCGCGGAGCTCTGCCACTGGTCGTCCCAACCGATCACCTTCGACCATCGGGATTACTCGGCAAGTATCCGGCGTGCAGGATGGGCTGCCTTGGCATTAGATCCAATAATTGATGGATATCACTTCACCCGAGTCCTGATGAACGGCGGTAGCAGTTTGAATCTGATATATCAGGACACAGTCCGCAAAATGGGGATAGACCCAACAAAAATTTGCCGCAGCAATGCTACCTTTAAAGGAGTAACACCAGGCCCGGAGGCTCACTACAGGGGCTCCCTGCTACTAGAGGTTATATTCGGCTTCCCCGACAACTTCCGTAGTGAAAATTTAACTTTCCACGTTGCTCCGTTCCAAAGTGGCTATCAAGCACTACTCGGACGCGAAGCTTTCTCTCGCTTTAACGCAATACCGCATTATGCTTCCCTCAAGCTCAAGATGCCCGGTCCACGCGGCATCATTACAGTAAATGGAAATATTGAGCGCTCCTTGTGCGCCAAAGACGGTGCGGCCGCCTTGGCCGCCGCACACTAAACGGCCTCACCAACTCAAGCATTTGACAGGTCATTAAGACCACGGACATGGCTAGACGAGTCCGGCTCAGCTATATGTAATTAAAACAGGTTTGATGGCTATACCCCTATTACAATACAAGATGCTCAACGCGCGTGCAAAAATGGCAATAAGGCTCACCTTTACTCATTTTCAACTATATATTGTTTATTTAGTATAACTTAACTTTTGCACGGCAACCTTTCAATTAATTTCCTCTCTTTTTTAGATGACCATCGTGCTACACCCGTCCAGGATATGGCACAACGGAGACACAGGCGCAGACGTGTAGCAGGGACTCGTTCCAAGGATTCTTTGTAGATTAAGACCCTGCGTAAACCTTTTTTACTATCTCTTGTTGATTTACATCCCTCGGATTCTCAGCACAACCGAGAAGGATGCTGATGTCTTGGCATGTGGCCACGCCAGAATAATGCACGAACCTGGACACCAGGGGCTTATTACAAAGGGTACTGCTTAGACCCGGTTTACACCATAAAGACCGAATACCTTAGGGAGTGTTCAGCGTCGCGAGTTTGGCCTTATATGCATCAGCTCTGAATCATGTCTTTGGTCAAATGTTGGGTTTTCCCGGCTCCTGTGTTTTACTGCCTTATGTTCTGCTCTATCGGCTAAGGCGGCACTAGGAGAACTATTGCGATTGTGCCCTGGTTCATCCGGACGAGCACCTCAGTAGAGAAAGCCGAAAACTGACTATCATGATATAGCGTGAGACTGGTCAACCACTCGATGACCTATTGGAATCTTCGGGATTCCTCCGCATTAACGAAGGGCCATTTCCCGGCCAAGCATGTACGCACCCCGAATCCGGACGAGTGCGGAGCCACCAGGGGCTATATAGCAGCCCCACTGTCAAACTCCTATGGCTAAGTGAAAGTGTTAAAGCATTATAGTCCAGTTGCCTAGTTCGCTGCGCTATCACCTCCTTATTAGGACCAAGACGTTGGATTAAGTGTGAATATGCGTCCTCTGTGAACACCCCCGCATTATATGCGTGGGGGCTGAAGCCGACGACTGCAATCTTTCAGGTTATATACATGTATACATAAAGGGGCCGCACAGGAGGCATCACAATACTTTCGGGCAAAAGTATAAATACAGCCTTGATAAATTCAATAAAACATTGTCTTTACAATGGGAATACATGTCACTCAAACATAACATTCTTCGATCACTGGGACTCTATCGTACGAGCGCCCCCAAGAACTTCTTCAAAATAGTGCTCGGCAGCCACTCGGCCTATGGCCGAACCCTGCGCCGCGACAGTGGTGGCATCCATCTCCGCCCAGTATGTTTTGACATAGGCAAGGGCCATCCGCGAGCCTTCTATGCACGCCGGCCTCTTCATCGCATTAATGCGCGGCACCGCACCAAGGAACTGCTGCACCAAGCTAAAATAGTTGTTCGGCTTTGGCCTTTCCGGCCACAGATGATCCATGACAGACCTCATCACGAGTCCGGACAATCTATTAAGTTCGGCCCTTCGGGAAGCTAATCAGTCAATGGAAGCGGACGCTCTGGAACGTTAAATTGCGACCAGAACAGCTTGTCCACTTCACGATCTGTCTGATCTCGGAAGTATTCGGCCACATCGACAGCGCTCGCCGCTAAGTCCAGATATGCATCGACCGAACTCCACAGTCGATCCAGAGGGGCATACCGCGGATCGCCGAACTTCCTCCGTAGCATAAAGGGCTTCCCAGCCACAATGTCCCCGGCTTCACGTAGTTCCTGCTTCTTCGCTCTCATTGCAGAGCGGGTGTCTTTGGTCGCCATTGTGTCCTTTTCAAGGCCCGTAGCCTTCGCCCGGTCTTCTTCTTCAAGAAACTGGCAGCGGTCGGCAGTGTCTTTTAACTTCACAGCCATTTTGGCCATTTTCTTTTTGCTCTCGTTATGAGCGGCCTTCTCGGCTTTCAACTCTTCGGCCGCCTTCAAAGCGGACGCATTACTACTCCTTGCTTGCTCCTTGGCTCGGGCAAGCTCCGCCCGCAAGGCCTCCACCGTGGCAGCTCCATCTGCAGTCACACCATATTAAAGATACTGGCATCACGCTGCTCTTACCATGTGACATACACTATAAATATCACCTACCCTGGGCCTCGTCAAGCCGCTTGTTAACAAGCTCGATGTCGGCATCCGCCGCATCCAGTTGCCGCTTTAGTTCGGCAACCCCATTAGTCCGGCTAGCCACCGGAGCTTCAGACACCTGCACATAACGACAGTCTCATTTTTACCTGGGACTACGATCCTCTATTCGCCACCGTTTTCAACGACAACCAAAGTCTCAGGGGCTACTATCTACACAGGGCACACCTAAAAATGTGCGGATGCATATCATTTCACGTACCTTAAAGCCCATCAGTAGACTCATAAAGGCTTCATGCAACCCACTTTCAGCGGACGAAATCCTTTCAATCACCGTACCCATCAATGTATGGTGCTCTTCTAAGATAGTGGCTCGCCCTAGCAGATCCCTCAGTATGTCCGACTGCATACCAGACGGTGTCGGATTCTTTTGGTTGCTCTCTTCAAGAGCCGGATACTGAGGGCTTCCGGTGACCATGGGATTACCTTCTGGCCTTGCCGGATCCGGAGAAACTGTCACGACCGGTTTTCCAATAAAAATATTTATTGAAAAACTAATCTTTTGAGTCCAGTATGTGAAAAATTCTCCTTACCGGTAGACAAATTCTTGATACAATAAGCCAATAGCATAAAATATATTACAGGGTCGAGCTACGGCAGCTCAACCAAATTATTACAAGCACGCCAATAATTATACATAATGGCGGACATGACACAGTGGTGTGGAGGCATACTACTGACTCGAGGATAGGGCGGTGGTGGAAAAACACAGCGGGGAGTGGGATACATGACTCTAAAACTGGCATCTCATCGAGCGTCGAAGTGAGGCTCGATGAATTTATTTGGTAGCGGAAGCGGATATAATATAGTGACCAAATCCAGGGTCGCACGAGACTGACTAGGATTCCTCTAGGCGTCGGACTCGCTATCGAACTCTTCATCCATGAGATCGCCTTCGTCAGCATCTGGCCAAATCAACAAGCCAGTGAGTACTTTGAAAGTACTCGCAAGACAGTTCGGACATGAGATATAATAAATGCAGGCATGAATGCGTCACGATTAATTCACCAATGTATATTCAAAAATTAGCATAGCGAAGTAAGAAAAAGGGAAACGGCGGTAGTCCACCTGAAGTCCCAACATAACATAAATCAAAACCGATCGGGTGTCTGAAGCAACGCCTCGAAAGGTGAACAAATAAAAATAAGGAAATGATGCCACAGTCGGACGTCTGAGCGACATCGCAGAAAGAGCGACACAGAAAAGGGCTTTAAAAGAAATGCCACAGTCGGACGTCTGAGCGACATCACAGAAAAGGGCTTTGCCACAGTCGGACGTCTGAGCGACATCAAGAAAGGGCTTTAAAAGAAATGCCACAGTCGGACGTCTGAGCGACATCACAGAAGGGCTTTAAAAGAAATGCCACAGTCGACGTCTGAGCGACATCATAAAGGGCTTTAAAAGAAATGCCACAGTCGCGTCTGAGCGACATCACAGAAAGGGCTTTAAAAGAAATGCCACAGTCGGACCGTCTGAGCGACATCACAGAAAGGGCTTTAAAAGAAATGCCACAGTCGGACGTCTGAGCGACATCACGAAAGGGCTTTAAAAGAAATGCCACAGTCGGACGTCTGAGCGACATCACAGAAAGGGCTTTTTCACAGAAAGGGCTTTTATTCACAAGTAAATAATATTCCTATCAACATTCAATTCATGAAAATAGAAGGGTTAGTCCATCCACAGGAATAATCATTTAACCGGAATTAGCACTCATACGATTCACCGGAGTCTCTGTCATCAAAACTGGCACTTGTCAGGATAAGAAAATGTTGAACTTGGACATGGAATAGATGATTCAAGGAATGTATGACTCTGCAGAGGTTGTACAAAAATTTTCCCACAGCCAACGGATTTCCGTAGTCACGAAGGACTAGTTCCGTTTACGGTATTTCGGAAGAAAACACAGCTAACCAGTACACACCCATCCTACCTCTCGATGCTAGGAATCACCCTAGACATCGTCCAAGAAAAAACTTTTGAGACGGGGAGATCACAATCTCGAATAGCATGGGATCAAATTTATATACGCGCGCTCTAAGGGGTGCCCCCCTCTCCGTCCCAACCGGAAACACCCATGCCCCCTGACCGGATGACTGGCTTTAATCCAGGGTCATGGAACCATCATCCCGGCCTCTCCTTTTGGTGTGTACCAGGAAAGCGGTTTGCAACTTACTAAGCCATATTCCTTGCGGAAAACATGTGGTAGTACAGGGAAGGAAATGGGAGGAACTGGACCGATACGGTTTGACACTGCAGTCACATAGTCTGGCATAAGACTGGCATGCTACAACACTGCCATCTTACCCATCCTCATGCCAACACATGGCCATTCATATCCACATCCATCCACGTATGGATCATCGAACTCACTTACCTCGTCAATGCATGGAAATAACGTTCATCGGTATGCTCATCAACATGCCATGAGACTAACTAAATGCAAAACATGCCAAGACACTCATCACATCAAAAGTTCAAACATGCTTGCCTGGTTCGGAGTAGTCGGAGCCTAGCTCGGTGAAGTTTGCGGTTCCGTCACCTCCTTCGGTATCTACGGTATAAAGAAAATATATGTGCTATCGTAAATACCACGAGGTGCACAAAAAGTATTCCAAATTTTTTTCAAATAAATATGATAAAAAACTAGACAAAAATCTGAAGAGAATAGAAAAAGAATCAATCAAAAATATTATTCTGTTTAAAAGTTATAAAGGTTTTTGTCCAGGGACTCATCTGTAATGAAACAGAAAGTTTCCAGGGGCTAGCTCATAAAAACAGAAAACGTTTCAGTATTGAATACGCCAGCCCAGAGGGGAAAGCGTAGTTTGCCCGAAGGCGCTTCCAGAAAACGATTCATTAGAGAGGGCAGAGAGACTGACGGTGGGGTCCCACTTGTCAGGTTTAAACTTTCAAATGGGGGGGACGAAGCTCGTCGGCGCCCGAGAGCCGCGGTGGTCGCCGGCGGCGATCCACGGCGAGGCAGGGGGATCGGAGGGTACCTCCGTGATCAGGGCTCCTTCCCGCGTCGGTTGGTGGTGGTGGTGGTCGCCGGCGAGTACCACGTCGACGGCGAGCTTTGCTCCGGCGGACGGCGGCTCGGGTGGTCGAGGGACTCGTCGGAGAGGGCTGCAGAGATCAAATTGAGGAGGGGGTTAGGCTCCTGGTAGCTAGAGGGAGTAACTGACGGGGTTAGGGCGCCGGAGACGGCCTCACCGGAGCGAATCGTGGTGGAGGCCGAGGCGGATCGGGGCGGCCGGAGTTGGGGGAGGAGACCTCCTCGAGGTCCTCCTGGTGGCTTGGCAGAGCTTTGGTGAGGTGTAGAGGTGGTGCGTGCTCGAGGTGAGCTCGGGGGCCCTTTTTATAGGCGATCCGAGGCGGTGGCCGTGAACGGGGTCTCCGGTGAAGGTTATGGCGGCGCAGGGCTTGGTCGGGGGTAATTAGGACGTTGGGCGTCATCGTGGAGGTCCACGGTCCCGTTTAGGTGCTAATCGAGCTGGAGTTTGGTGCTTGGGGTGAGTTCGACAGAACGGAGTGGCGCGGGCCCGTCGGCGGCAGGGAGCACGTTCCGTGCTTGCCGGGCCACGACGACGGTGCCACGGGCGTGCTCTGGCATGCATGAGGCCACGCGTAGAGCCAGGGAGCAAAGGGCAGCGCGGAACGGCGTTGAGCCGCCGTTCTTGTTCCCTGTCGGCTGTAACGGGGTTTCGGCCGCCGCAAGACACGCCAGCGCGAGCGGCCAGGGGCGCCACCGACGCCGGGAAGACGCCAAGCGCGCGTGCGGGGGTGCTGGCCAGGGAGAAGAGGCCGCGCGCAACGCGCCAAGCGCACTGTGGACGGTGACCGATCACTGACGAAGAAACGGCGCGGCGTCTCTGAACTTTTCTGAATTTCTGAAAATGCAAAGGAACAGTGCAGCTCAGGTGTTCGACAGAATGTTTTTGGTCTCTGGGGATTTTTCCTTGAGCTGATTTTTGGTGTAGTGGCTTCTCATTGCTCAAGTAGGCTGCCTGAATTTTGGTGGAATTTTTGGAGAAGTGTAGATATGAATTTCACCAAATTTGGCAAATCTGGTCCAAACTTGCAGAGACTGAATTTTGAAAATTTTGAAAAGGGGAGGAGTGGATCAAGATGGTTCTGGGCTGTGGGTTCAAAGGACTATCCAGGAGAGTTGGTTTGAGGTCAAAACTCAAATGAAAAAGGGTACTTGCTTTGAAAATCTCTCAGGCTCCAAATAATTTTCAGAAATGATATGAGGGGAAAATAATTAGAATAAAATCCAAAACTTGCTTGGATGAGTTGGGACAGAGAACTTAGGTTGGTTACAAGGAGGAGGGGAGGTTTTGGAGGGGTTTTACCATATGGGCAAAATACAAAATCATGGGTGGTTTCTAAGGTATGAAAATCCAAATTTTCATAGAGTTTCTTTTTAAAAGAAAAAGATTAAACTCCAAAATAATTTGAGAGGGAACCAACAGAGAAGAAGTTTCAAAAGATCAAACACCATAGTTTTAAAAAATAAAAATCCTTGCCGAAGAAAAGGAAGTTTTTAAGAGGAAGGTTTTCTGGAAAAGAAATTTTAAATGCCTTCTTTTAAAAAAAGAAATCCAAAAAAATTTTTTTGATGAAAACCAAATTAAAATTTTTGGAGTGTCACAACACCTACCCCCTTAGGAAAAATCTCGTCCCCGAGATTTCAGCTGATCCTTAAATAAGTGTGGATGCTCTGTCCGAAGAAAATCCTCCCTTTCCCAAGTTGCTTCACTTTCGGTGTGATTGCTCCACTGAACTCTGAAAAACTTGATGGTTTTCTGTCGGGTCCTCCTTTCAGACTCCTCTAATATTTTTACTGGGCGTTCCCGATAAGTAAGGTCTGGCTGCACGTCAATGTTCTCATGGGATACTTGCTTCTCTGGTTTGCTTACGCACTTCCTTAATTGAGAGACGTGGAACACGTTGTGAATGTCGGACAAGTCTTCGGGTAAGTCTAGCTGGTAGGCTACAGTGCCTCTTCGTGCCACTATGCAGAATGGTCCAATGAATCTTGGTGCTAACTTCCCTTTAATCTTGAACCGTTGTAGTCCCCTCATAGGTGATACTCGTAGGTACACAAATTCACCGGGTTCAAAATTGACCCCACGATGTTTCTGATCGTAATAGCTCTTTTGTCGGCTTTGAGCGGTCTTGAGTCGGTCCCTGATTAGCTTGACTTTTTCCTCGGCTTCTTTGATCATGTCTGGGCCGAAGATACGGCTGTCTCCGGTCTCTGACCAATTTAGCGGGGTACGACACCTCCGTCCGTATAGGGCTTCAAAAGGTGCCATTCGCAGGCTGGCCTGGTAGCTGTTGTTATATGCGAACTCGGCATATGGCAGACTTTCCTCCCAACTGGTTCCATAGGTGAGGACACATGCTCTCAGCATGTCTTCTAAAATTTGGTTTACACGTTCAGTCTGTCCATCAGTCTGAGGATGGTAGGCTGTACTGAAGGCCAATTGAGTTCCCAGAGCCTATTGTAAATGATCCCAGAATTTCAAGACAAATTGAGTGCCTCGGTCAGATATTATAGTCTTCGGGACTCCATGCAGACAAACTATACGGGAAAGATAAATCCTGGCAAGCTTCTGAGTGTTGTAGGTTGTCTTTACTGGAATAAAATGTGCCACCTTGGTTAATCTATCGGTGATGACCCATATGGCATCATTCCCGTGTCGTGACCGAGGTAGTCCGACAATAAAATCCATCCCTATTTCATCCCATTTCCACTCAGGTATTTTGTTTGGTTGCAGTAGTCCGGCTGGTCTCTGATGCTCAGCTTTTATGCGTTGACAGGAATCGCAACATGCAACGAATGTGGCTATGTCCCTCTTCATACCGTGCCACCAAAATCTTTCCTGAATATCCTTATACATTTTGGTTCCTCCAGGGTGGATTGAATATGGAGTGGTGTGTGCTTCAGCTAGGATTTGCTGTTTGAGGTCTTCTATGTTTAGCACACAGAATCTGTCTTCGTACCATAATATTCCATCATCGCCTATGATGAACTCCGAGGCCTTGCCCATACTCACCTTTCTTTTAATTCCTTCAATACTGGGGTGGCCGGGCTGAGCTTCTTTAATTCTCTCCACAAGGTCGGGCTTTATTTCCAAGTTTGATATGGTGCCTTCTGCGATCATTAACAAGTTGAGTTTGGCAAATTCTTGTTGGAATTCAGGCCTTAAGCTTTGCAGACTATTTTCGTCGGAGCTGGGGTTCCGACTAAGAGCATCGGCCACTACATTTGCTTTTCCTGGATGATAGTGGATACCAACATCATAATCCTTTACCAATTCCAACCAGCGTCGTTGCCGTAAGTTTAGTTCTGGCTGAGTGAAAATATATTTAAGACTCTTATGGTCCGTGTAAATTTCACATCGATTCCCAAGCAAGAAATGCCTCCATTCCTTAAGTGCATGAATAACTGCTGCCATTTCTAAGTCATGAGTGGGATAATTTTCCTCATGATTGCGGAGTTGTCATGAAGCGTATGCGACAACCTTGCCTTCTTGCATCAACACGCATCCGAGACCCTTTCTGGACGCATCACAATACACTTCAAAATTCTTGTGTATGTCGGGTACAATTAATACCGGTGCTGTAGTTAGTTTCCGTTTTAACTCTTGGAAACTCTTCTCGCAGGCTTCTGTCCATTCAAATTTCTTGTCTTTCTTGAGTAACTGCGTCATTGGCTTGGCTAGGGTGGAGAATCCTTCAATAAATCTGCGGTAATATCCTGCCATATCCAAGAAACTTCGTACATCAGTTACGCTGGCTGGTGCCTTCCAGTCAAGTATGGCCCTGACTTTCTCCGGGTCCACTGCGATACCGTCTTGGGTCAGCACGTGGCCTAGAAAGCCTACTTGCCTTAGCCAAAATTCGCACTTGCTGAACTTGGCATACAATTGATGTTTTCTGAGTTCTCCTAGCACAATCCTGAGATGTTCCGCGTGCTCTTCTGGTGTCTTGGAGTATACTAGAATATCGTCGATAAATACCACAACGAACTTGTCCATGAACTTCATAAATACTTTGTTCATGAGGTGAACAAAATATGCGGGGGCGTTTGTTAATCCAAAAGGCATAACTGTGAACTCATATAGTCCATATCTGGAGGTGAAGGCTGTTTTGGGGATATCTTCTGTTCGCACTTTTAATTGATGATATCCTGACCTTAAGTCAATCTTTGAGAATACCTTGGCCTGAGTGAGCTGATCAAATAAATCATTTATTCGTGGCATCGGGTATTTGTTCTTGACTGTGACCATGTTAAGTGCTCAGTAGTCTATGCACAATCTTAGTGTTCCATCCTTCTTTTTGGCAAATAAAATTGGTGATCCCCAAGGTGAGGAGCTGGCTCGAATATATCCCTTGTCCAGTAATTCTTTTATTTGTTTCTTCAACTCAACCAATTCGGATGGTGCCATTCTGTATGGTTTCTTGTATATGGGGCTGGTTCCTGGTGCTAGCTCAATGCTGAATTCTATTTCTCGGTCTGGTGGCATGCCTGGTAGTTCTTCGGGAAATACATCTGGAAATTCACATACCACTGGAACCTTGCTTAACTCAGAAACATCCACCTTATTCAATCTCGGCTGCCGGGGTATTTTTCTTTCCTTGGCTGGTACTTTTATTGTCTTCCCGTGGTGATGCGTGAGAATTACGGTCCGGTTGAAACAGTCAATAAAACCCTTGTTGGTGGTTAACCAGTCCATCCCTAGGATGACATCCAGTCCTTTATTTTCCAACACAATAAGATTGGCGTAAAACTCCAATCCTTCGAACTCAATGACCACATTCTGACAGTAATTCTGAGTAACTTGCTGAATCCCAGGGGACTTGATGATCATGGATTTCTCCAAAGGAAGCATCGAAAAATTATTTTGTAAAGCAAAACTTTTCGAAATGAAAGAGTGAGAAGCTCCAGAATCAAACAAAACCGTTGCAGGTATTGTGTTGACAGGAAACGTACCGAGTACGATATCCGGAGCATTTTGTGCCTCTTCCTTGGTCACGTGGTTTAGATGACCCTTCCTGTGGTTGTTGTTGGGGTTGAAATTGTTGCGCTTGGGCGCTGAATTATTTCCACCATTGTTTGGCTTCGGGGTCGAGTTCCTTGGCTTGGGGCACTGTTTGGCGTAGTGCCCTTCTTCTCCGCAAGCGTAGCAAGTAACGCCTGGGTGATATGTGAACTCTTTGTCCCTTGCATGGAAATTCTTGGTTGAGCGTGAGATGTTTGTCGTAGGTTTGTGTGTCCCACCTTTCTGAAAATCTGTCCTGCTTCGATGATTGCGTGCAAGAGTAGTCTGGTCTCTTTTTCGCTTGCGTAAATCCTCCAAGCTACGTCTCTCATTTTCCAAAGTAATAGCTTTGTCCACTAGTGTCTTAAAATCTGGAAAAGTGTGAATGACCAGTTGGCATTTAAGCGCAGGCGCCAGACCGTCAAGGAATTTCTCCATCTTCCTGGTTTCAGTCATACGTTCTTCATTGGCGTAGCAGGACAATAGAGTAAATTGACCGTTGTATTCTGACACTGACATGTTCCTTTGTTTGAGGTCATCGAACTCTCTCTTCTTGATTTTCATAATACTCTTGGGAATGTGTGCACCGCGGAAACCTTCCTTGAAATCATCCCAGGTTATATCATTTTCGTTGGGGTGCATGTGCAGAAAATTCTCCCACCATGATGCAGCTGCTCCTATGAGATAGTGCGGAGCATATAGTACTTTCTCGAGATCTGAACATTTTGCAATAATCAATTTTCTCTCCATATCTCGAAGCCAATCCTCGGCCTCAAGAGGTTTGTTAGTATGAGAAAATGTTTTGGGGCGTGTCTTCTGTAGCTCAGATAACTTGGAATGCTGCTGATACTGTCCATGGTGATTTCCCATGTTGATGACTTGGTTCATCATTTCCCGATGTTGTTGCTGACTCTGCTCATAAAGGCGGCACATTTGTGAAAGTGCCGATTCACTGCCCTGTTGGCTTGACTGTCCCTGAGTGAACTCGTTGGTGGGTTGTGTATCATAATTTTCCTCTGGTGGGGTTGGCATGGAGCGGGTCCAAGGACGAGACATTTTTCACTCTGGGGATATATTTTGTAAAATCCATAAGAAAAGTGAAAAAGTGTCGCAAAGACAATTCCAGAGATGCATAAAGCTGGCAATTAAAAATTAAATAACCAAGCTTACTCAAGAAAAACAAATTGGTTTTGCGCATGGAGAAGGACTGCTCATTACATATCTTACACGCGAGCGGTAATTATACAATACGTCACTCAGGATATGCGTACATAATCCTTACATGTTATTTAGGCTAGTGCACTCCTCCAGATCCTACATGATGCGCAAACAGGCTACTTCTCACAACCTATGTACATATAAACATATCGTACAAAGCGGTACATTGCACGGCGGCTAAGCGTACTCAGGCGGAGATGTTGACGACCTCCTTTGCCCTGCCGAGGGTGAGGCGTAGCGAGGCTGGAGACTCGACTTCCTCCTCGCTAATAGGCTCCATACGTGTAGTGTTGCACTGAGTGGATGGAGCGGGTGCCAGGGGCGGAGCAACACGAATAGGAGTGGGTGCGCAGGGTGGCGCAGTGCGCGCTGGAGTGGGCGCAATAACTTGGTTGAACTCTTCGGCGGTAGGCAGGCGACGAGTAGGGGCATAAGATGCTGAGGACGAGACCCAAGTCAGTGGCGGTGCGGTGGGTAGGAGCTCTCTCCTGTTGGCAGCACAGCCATGAACTGAGTCCATGCGGGCAGCCACGAAGTCGTCCACCAGGTTGTCGAAGGCTGCCTCCAGGGCCCAGAGATACTCAATAAGCATCTCAAAAGCCTCGTCTCGTTCTCCTCTGGGGCAGGAGAATGCGTAGTGACAGGTGTAAGGCACATGGCATGGAAGATAACGGTAACGACGAGTCTTCATCACGGGGAGGACATCCCTGAGACGAGCTATCGCCTCGCGGGCTGCCATCTGCATAGCATGCTTCTCCGTAGGCATGGCTCTTCCCAAGAACCGGAAGTGGCGTAACTCACCACGCCCTCCCTTGAATTGCACCGCGACCTGGTGCATGGTCAGACTGTCGTTGACTCGGTGCTGGCAGAGTGTGAAGACTGGGCGCACAGATGGCCCCATCGCGACCTGAACGATGAAGGAAAGAAGCTTGACGAACCCATCGGGCACGTTGCCGAAGGTCTGAGACTCGCAGCTGTTGTCGGCCATCTACAAAAGTAGGCAAAAATTCTGCATGGTCAGATCATAAATTTATGCTGACTGACAGAAAATGGCTACAATCAAGAAAATAAGAAAAGGCTCAAACATGCTAATAACCAATTAGCGATCGCACCTAGTGGCTTCCTACAGTCAGCCTGGCTCTGGTACCAAGCCTGTCACGACCGGTTTTCCAATAAAAATATTTATGGAGAAACCAATCTTTTGAGTCCAGTATGAGAAAAATTCTCCTTACCGGTAGACAAATTCTTGATACAATAAGCCAGTAGCATAAAATATATTACAGGGTCGAGCTACGGCAGCTCAACCAAATTATTACAAGCATGCCAATAATTATACATAATGGCGGACATGACACAGTGGTGTGGAGGCATACTACTGACTCGAGGATAGGGCGGTGGTGGAAAAACACAGCGGGGAGTGGGATACATGACTCTAAAACTAGCATCTCATCGAGCGTCGAAGTGAGGCTCGATGAATTTATTTGGTAGCGGAAGCGGATATAATATAGTGACCAAATCCAGGGTCGCACAAGACTGACTGGGATTCCTCTAGGCGTCGGACTCGCTATCGAACTCTTCATCCATGAGATCGCCTTCGTCAGCATCTGGCCAAATCAACAAGCCAGTGAGTACTTTGACAGTACTCGCAAGACAGTTCGGACATGAGATATAATAAATGCAGGCATGAATGCGTCACGATTAATTCACCAATGTATATTCAAAAATTAGCATAGCGAAGTAAGTAAAAGGGAAACGGCGGTAGTCCGCCTGAAGTCCCAACATATCATAAATAAAAACCGATCGGGTGTCTGAAGCAACGCCTCGAAAGGTGAACAAATAAAAATAAGGAAATGATGCCACAGTCGGACGTCTGAGCGACATCGCAAAGGGCTTTAAAAGAAATGCCACAGTCGGACGTCTGAGCGACATCACATAAAGCTTTAAGAAATGCCACAGTGACGTCTGAGCGACAACAGAAAGGGCTTTAAAAGAAATGCCACAGTCGGACGTCTGAGCGACATCACAGAAAGGGCTTTAAAAGAAATGCCACAGTCGGACGTCTGAGCGACATCACAGAAAGGGCTTTAAAAGAAATGCCACAGTCGGACGTCTGAGCGACATCACAGAAAGGGCTTTAAAAGAAATGCCACAGTCGGACGTCTGAGCGACATCACAGAAAGGGCTTTATCACAAGTAAATAATACTCATAATCAACATTCAATTCATGAAAATAAACGGGTTAGTCCATCCACAGGAATAATCATTTAACCGGAATTAGCACTCATACGATTCACCGGAGTCTCTGTCATCAAAACTGGCACTTGTCAGGATAAAATAATGTTGAACTTGGACATGGAATAGATGATTCAAGGAATATATGACTCTGCAGAGGTTGTACAAAAATTTCCCACAGCCAACGGATTTCCGTAGTCACGAAGGACTAGTTCCGTTTACGGTATTTCGGAAGAAAACACAGCTAACCAGTACACACCCATCCTACCTCTCGATGCTAGGAATCACCCTAGACATCGTCCAAGAAAAACTTTTGAGACGGGGAGATCACAATCTCGAATAGCATGGGATCAAATTTATATACGCGCGCTCTAAGGGGTGCCCCCCTCTCGGTCCCAACCGGAAACACCCATGCCCCCTGACCGGATGACTGGCTTTAATCCAGGGCCATGGAACCATCATCCCGGCCTCTCCTTTTGGTGTGTACCAGGAAAGCGGTTTGCAACTTACTAAGCCATATTCCTTGCGGAAAACATGTGGTAGTACAGGGAAGGAAATGGGAGGAACTGGACCGATACGGTTTGACACTGCAGTCACATAGTCTGGCATAAGACTGGCATGCTACAACACTGCCATCTTACCCATCCTCATGCCAACACATGGCCATTCATATTCCACATCCATCCACTTATGGATCATCGAACTCACTTACCTCACAATGCATGGAAATAACGTTCATCGGTATGCTCATCAACATGCCATGAGACTAACTAAATGCAAAACATGCCAAGACACTCATCATATCAAAAGTTCAAACATGCTTGCCTGGTTCGGAGTAGTCGGAGCCTAGCTCGGTGAAGTTTGCGGTTCCGTCACCTCCTTCGGTATCTACGGTATAAAGAAAATATATGTGCTATCGTAAATACCACGAGGTGCACAAAAAGTATTCCAAATTTTTTTCAAATAAATATGATAAAAAACTAGACAAAAATCTGAAGAGGATAGAAAAAGAATCAATCAAAAATATTATTCTGTTTAAAAGTTATAAAGGTTTTTGTCCAGGGACTCATCTGTAATGAAACAGAAAGTTTTCCAGGGGCTAGCTCATAAAAACAGAAAACGTTCCAGTATTGAATACGCCAGCCCAGAGGGGAAAGCGGTATTTTGCCCGAAGCGCTTTTCAGAAAACGATTCAATAGAGAGGGCAGAGAGGCTGACGTGGGGTCCCACTTGTCAGGTTTAAACTTTCAAATGGGGGGGGACGAAGCTCGTCGGCGCCCGAGAGCCGCGGTGGTCGCCGGCGGCGATCCACGCGAGGCAGGGGGATCGGAGGGTACCTCCGTGATCAGGGCTCCTTCCCGCGTCGGTTGGTGGTGGTGGTGGTCGCGAGCGAGTACCACGTCGACGGCGAGCTTTGCTCCGGCGGACGGCGGCTTGGGTGGTCGAGGGACTCGTCGGAGAGGGCTGCAGAGATCAAATTGAGGAGGGTTAGGCTCCTGGTAGCTAGAGGGAGTAACTGACGGGGTTAGGCGCCGGAGACGGCCTCACCGGAGCGAATCGTGGTGGAGGCCGAGGCGGATCGGGGCGGCCGGAGTTGGGGGAGGAGACCTCCTCGAGGTCCTCGGGTGGCTTGGCAGAGCTTGGTGAGGTGTAGAGGTGGTGCGTGCTCGAGGGTGAGCTCGGGGGCCCTTTTTATAGGCGGCTCCGAGGCGGTGGCCGTGAACGGGGGTCTCCGGTGAAGGTACGGCGGCGCAGGGCTTGGTCGGGGGTAATTAGGACGTTGGCGTCATCGTGGAGGTCCACGGTTCCGTTGGTGCTAATCGAGCTGGAGTTTGGTGCGGGGTGAGTTCGACAGAACGGGGCGGCGCGGGCCCGTCGGCGGCAGGGAGCACGTCCCGTGCTTGCCGGGCCACGGTGACGGTGCCACGGGCGTGCGCTGGCATGCATGAGGCCACGCGGAGAGCAGAGCAAAGGCGGCGCGGAACGGCGTTGAGCCGCCGTTCTTTCCCTGTCGGCTGTAACGGGTCGGCCGCCGCAAGACACGCCGGCGCGGGCGGCCAGGGGCGCCACCGACGCCGGGAAGACGCCAAGCGCGCGTGCGGGGTGCTGGCCAGGGAGAAGAGGCCGCGCGCAACGCGCCAAGCGCACTGTGGACGGTGACCGATCACTGACGAAGAAACGGGCGGCTCTCTGAACTTTTCTGAATTTCTGAAAATGCAAAGGAACAGTGCAGCTCAGGTGTTCGACAGAATGTTTTTGGCCTCTGGGGAATTTTCCTTGAGCTGATTTTTGGTGGAGTGGCTTCTCATTGCTCAGTAGGCTGCCTGAATTTTGGTGGAATTTTTGGAGAAGTGTAGGATATGAATTTCACCAAATTTGGCAAATCTGGTCCAAACTTGCAGAGACTGAATTTTGAAAATTTTGAAAAGGGGAGGAGTGGATCAAGATGGTTCTGGGCTGTGGGTTCAAAGGACTATCCAGGAGAGTTGGTTTGAGGTCAAAACTCAAATGAAAAAGGGTACTTGCTTTGAAAATCTCTCAGGCTCCAAATAATTTTCAGAAATGATTTGAGGGGAAAATAATTAGAATAAAATCCAAAACTTGCTTGAATGAGTTGGGACAGAGAACTTAGGTTGGTTACAAGGAGGAGGGGAGGTTTTGGAGGGGTTTTACCATATGGGCAAAATACAAAATCATGGGTGGTTTCTAAGATATGAAAATCCAAATTTTCATAGAGTTTCTTTTTAAAAGAAAAAGATTAAACTCCAAAATAATTTGGGAGGGAACCAACAGAGAAGAAGTTTCAAAAGATCAAACACCATAGTTTTAAAAAAAATAAAATCCTTGCCGAAGAAAAGGAAGTTTTTAAGAGGAAGGTTTTCTGGAAAAGAAATTTTAAATGCCTTCTTTTAAAAAAAGAAATCCAAATTTTTTTTTTGATGAAAACCAAATTAAAATTTTTGGAGTGTCACAGAAACTCTCCGTGATGACACTTCAAGGTCGCCCGCTTCTTGAGCCGGGGAGTCCGGGGGAGGCGTCTCGCTCAACATCATCTCCGGAAGAAGATCCCCCGAAGACGAGCTCTGCTGAGAAGGGCTCAGATCCGAACTGCAACATAGATGCTTCGGTTATCTTCCTCAGAAGTAAGGTAGAATATCTTCACTATTAAGTACTTTTTGATTACTTACAGCTCGTTAGAGGGCTGATCCCCGCACGGACATTGTGCGGCAAGAGCACCCTCCGAGACGGGACCCTCTGGTGCAGTTTTCTTCTCCCGTTTGGAAACCTTGGTTTCCGAGTCATCAGAGGTAGTCCTATTCCTCCCCCGGGGCGAGGGAATGTCAGATTCCTTCCCTTGGTTATCCTCCCTCACGGAGGCGCTCGTTCCCTCGGTTGGAACAGGTAGCGGTGGGGGGGCCGCTTTCGCCCTCTTTATACCCCCCTTCATCTTCCTTTGAGGGCACCATGCAAGGTGTTGGCTCGAGCATCTTTTCCAGCATCGGATTGTCCAAACCTTCGGGAAGGGGGGCCAAACACCGGATCATCTTCGCCTTTGTTATCCAGTCCTGGTCAAAAAGCGATTCTTCAGAATGACGTCATGATAAATGAAAGACAATGTGTTTGGCTAGAGGATTACTTACTTGGGCCGCGGTGCAGTTGCTGCTCAGGCCCACGTCCTCGGAGGTGTCTTGACACTCTATTTGGGGTCCGAAGAACGACTTGTACATCTCCTCGTGCGTCAGGCCGATGAAATTCTGAATAGCGCGCGGTCCTTTTGGGTTGAATTCCCACAAGTGGAGGGGCCGGCGTTTGCAAGGCTGGACTTGACGAACCAGCATGACTTGCACTACCATAACCAAACTAAAATCTCCCTTGAAGAGATCCCGGATGCGGCTCTACAGTATGGGCACATCCTTGGCTGGACCCCAGCTCAGCCCCCTGCAGATCCATGACATCAGTTGTGGTGGAGGGCCCGAGCAAAAGGCGGGGGAAGCTACCCACTTGGCACTTCTCGGAGCGGTGATGTAGAACCTGCCATAATCCGGACACCTCTGGAAAGGAACCTTTTGGCCACGGAGCTCCGGCAATCTTGCTTATTAATACACCCCCTCACGCTGCATACTGCCCCTCGACCGTCTTCGGCTTCACATCAAAGGTCTTGAGCCACAGGCCGAAGCGAGGGGTAATGCGGAGGAAGGCCTCACATACGACAATAAATGCCAAGATGTGGAGAAAGGAATCTGGGGCTAGGTCGTAGAAATCAAGCCCGTAATAGAACATCAAACGTCTAACGAAGGGATCCAGAGTGAGGCCTAGTCCTCGGAGGAAGTGGGGGATGAACGCGATGTCTTCATTGGGTTCAGGAGTAGGGACAACCTGCCCTCGGGCAGGCAGCCGATGCGAAACTTCGGCGGTCAGGTATCTTGCCTCCCTCAACTTCTTGATATCCTCTTCCGTGACGGAGGAGGGCATCCACCGGCCCTGGAGGCTGGATCCAAACATGATTGAAGGTCCAAAGCACCTGACCTAGGCTTTGGGTGTTAGAACTCGAGGCGGGGGAAGCATTCGATTGAGCACGGGAGGAAAAAAGTAAAAGCCTTGTCCCTTTATAAAGAGGGTGAATATCAAGCGTCCTCCTCGTGGCCGTTTGGGACTTGCCTAAAATCTAGGAGTCCTAAGCACGGTTGGGTTACCGACACCCATATTGATGAGAATCCCGTAATAAGGGGGACACAATCTCTGATTTGACAAGACATGTCAAGAAACTGCCTCGCGTTATGTGCGGGCTGGTTAAAGAAAAACGGTTCGAATAATCACCGAGCCATGGCATGATGTCATGTTGCCAAAACGTGTCAGCAGATTAGATTTGTGGAAATATTATTCTCTCTACGGTGGTATGTGGAACTTTTTTTCAGGGTTGGACACTATCCTTTTATTCGAACTCTTCTGTGGTGTATCCGGAGGAGGAACCCGCCTTGCAATGCCGAAGACAACACTGCGTGTCGGACTCATCATCATTGAAGCCTGGTTCAGGGGCTACTGAGGGAGTCCTGGATTAGGGGGTCTCCGGACAGCCGGACTATATCCTTTGGCCGGACTGTTAAACTATGAAGATACAAGATTGAAGACTTCGTCTCGTGTCCGGATGGGACTCTACTTGGCGTGGAAGGCAAGCTAGGCAATACAAATATGTATATCTCGTCCTTTGTAACCGACCTTGTGTAACCCTAGCCCCCTCCGGTGTCTATATAAACCGGAGGGTTTTAGTCCGTAGGACAACATACAATCATACCATAGGCTAGCTTCTAGGGTTTAGCCTCTCCAATCTCGTGGTAGATCAACTCTTGTAATACTCATATCATCAAGAATAAATCAAGCAGGACGTAGGGTTTTACCTCCATCAAGAGGGCCCGAACCTGGGTAAAACATCGTGTCCCCTGCCTCCTGTTACCATCCGCCTTAGATGCACAGTTCGGGACCCCCTACCCGAGATCCGCTGGTTTTGACACCAACAACTAGGGTCTGAGTTCTCTTTCCTTTCTTTTCTTCCACTCGACCCAGGCGGACCGGTTGAATGGGATCTGAACTAGTGGGGGCACGTCAAGTGCACCCACTGGGTGTAGTCCCCAAGACCGCGGTCGACTGCTGGCAGTCGGCCGGGGTCTGAATAATTTTTTTTATACTCGACCCGGGCGGACCGATCGAGTGGGGTCTCAGCGGGGGCACGCCAAATGCACCCGCTGGGTGTAGTCCGCGAGACCGCAGTCGACTGCGTGCAGTCGGCTGGGGTCTAAGTGAACTCTTTAGGTTTTATTCACTCGGAAGTAAATAATTTTCGATCTTGTCGATTGACACGTCTTTTGCCTCCTGCAGAAATCTTGTACTCTCATTTCCAAGTTTGCTGAACTTGAAGAGAAGCAGAGGCAAATCAACCTCGACTTGGAGCTAGCCCAACAGAATCTGAAGAAAGCTCAAGATGAAGCTGCTGGTACGGAAGGTAACTGCCTGTCGACTGTCTTTTAATATATTTCTTCGATCTCTTGTTTGATTCGATTGCTACTTTTGCAGAGAAAATGAAGTTGGCTCTGGAGAAGAAGGACTCGGACCTCGCCGCTGCGTAGAAGGAAGCCCAAGATAAAACTGCCCTTGCAGACCAGAAGCTGGCTTCAGTCAGAGCGCTGGAAGGAGAGGTGAACAAACTGAAGTCCTGCCTCAATGAGTCCAACCGAGAAGTGAGTCGTCTGAAGAAGGATAAAATTGTCCTGAATGAAAAGCTAGAGTCTGCGGTCCACAAGAGGAATGACACGGAAGCTTATCTGAGAACTCTTCCCAAGAAGCTCTATCTGATGCTGGAAGGTACTCCTTTCAAACCGACTGTGTTGATGCTTGCAAATGAATCCTGTCCAGTCGACTCACTAATTTTTTTGACTGCAGAATTCTGCCAAGACATTGACGAGGAAACTAGAAAGGTCGAGACGGGTCTGGACCCTATCGCTTCTCCAGTTTGCGACGAAACTGCAATGAACGTGCTCTGACTGGAGTCTCGTATTGCCGGCGTCACAAGCTACCTCGCGCGTCTGAAGGAGGCAGTCTCAAGAGTTGACTCATTGCTTTGGCCAAGGGCGACGCTTCAAAATGACCTGGAATCCCTGATGGCTCGACTCAACGAGATCCCTGGCCGAGTGCAAGAATGGAAGAAGTCCTCCGCCCGGTGTGGTGCTGACGTGGCGCTGTCCTTGGTGCGATTCCACTGCAAGGAAGCTCGTGAAGACAAGCTGGCGGCGATCAAGGTCGCTAACACCAAAAAGCATGATTTCCAGTCCTTCATGGAGACTTTCATCGCTGCTGCCACTCGGATCGCAGATGGGATCGACTTGGACGAATTCATCGAGCCTGCCAGCCCTCCTCCTGTCGAGTGAACAAACTTATGAGACTTAAATCTGCCTTAAATTTGTCTCAGAATGCCGAGTGATTGCTGTAACCGTTAAACAGGTTTGATGCTCGAATACTTTGATTTGCTGCTTGGAACTTTAGGATTTATCCGAATTTGGTTTATTTCCAAATATGCTTGCGTTTTGCCTTCAAGTGGACTTTGTTCTTTATTCGGAATAATCTTTGTGCTTGAGACGTAGCTTTAAGGTGGTGACTTTAGTCGACCTGCACTTCGTCGTCCTTGTGGATAGGGATGGAGTGCACATTGTACTTGTGGCATAGCTCCGAAGGAGAGGGTTGCAGTCGACCTGCACCTCCTCGTCCTTGCGGATAGGGATGGAGTGCACATTGTACTTGTGGCGTAGCTCCGAAGGAGAAGGTTGCAGTCGATCTGCACCTCGTCGTCCTTGCGGATAGGGACGGAGTGCACATTGTACTTGTGGCGTAGCTCCGAAGGAGAAGGTTGCAGTCGATCTGCACCTCGTCGTCCTTGCGGACAGGGACGGAGTGCACATTGTACTTGTGGCGTAGCTCCGAAGGAGAGGGTTGCAGCTGCACCTCGTCGTCCTTGTGGATAGGGACGTGTTTCAAACTTAGGCGAGTAATAGACTGCAGCTAAGCCCCCGAGTGGGAGGGTTTCTCTCCACTCGGCAGGATTTTTTTAAACTTAGGCGAGTATTGGACTGCAACTAAGCCTCTGAGTGGGAGGGTTGCTCTCCACTCGGTAGGATTTTACAAAATTAGGCGAGTACTAGACTGCAGCTAAGCCTCCGAGTGGGAGAACTTAGGCGAGTACTGGACTGCAGCTAAGCCCCCGAGTGGGAGGATTGCTCTCCACTCGGTAGGATTTTACAAACTGAGGCGAGTACTAGACTGCAGCTAAGTCCCCGAGTGGGAGAACTTAGGCGAGTACTGGACTGCAGCTAAGCCCCTGAGTGTGAGGGTTGCTCTCCACTCGGTAGGATTTTACAAACTTAGGCGAGTACTGGACTGCAGCTAAGCCCCCGAGTGGGAGGGTTGCTCTCCACTCAGTAGGATTTTACAAAATTACGCGAGTACTAGACTGTAGCAAAGCCCCCGAGTGGGAGGGTTGCTCTCCACTCGGTAGGATTTTACAAACATAGGCGAGTACTGGACTGCAGCTAAGTCCCCGAGTGGGAGAACTTAGGCGAGTACTGGAGTGCAGCTAAGCCCCGGAGTGGGAGGGTTGCTCTCCACTCGGTAGGATTTTTTCAAACTTAGGCAAAACGGATTCGCGGCTAAGCCTCCCGAGTGAGAGGCTTGCCCATCACTCGGTAGGATTTTCTTTTGAACTTAGGCGAAACAGATTCGCGGCTAAGCCCACCCACTGGGGGATTTCAGAGGTAAATAAAAGCAACAACAATCGTGCGAGAAGACTGAAAAGCTCTTGTCTTTGACGAACAGATTACAAAGGTACTTCTTATTACATTTTATTTGAATGAGTGCTTAAGTATAAAAGGGGCGAAGCAGCTCCGCGTTCCAGGCTCGTGGCTCGTCCCTCTGATGCTCAACACTGTAAAGATGGTATGCTCCATTGTGGAGAACTTTGGTGACGATGAAGGGGCCTTCCCAAGCTGGGGTGAGCTTGTGTGGTTTCTGTTGATCCACTCAAAGAACCAGGTCTCCTTCTTGAAAGGTTCGACCCCTCACGTTTCTGGCGTGGAATTGACGCAAGTCTTGCTGATAAATGGTCGACTGGATCAAGGCCATCTCTCTTTCCTCCTCTAAGAGGTCGACTGAATCTTGCTGGGCCTGCTCTGCTTCCTCTTCGGAGAAGAGCTCGACTCGGGGTGCGTTGTGGAGCAGGTCACTTGGCAGAACAGCTTAGGCTCCATAGACCAAAAAGAAAGGAGTTCGTCTAGTCGATTGATTGGGAGTTGTCCTCAAACCCCAAAGAACTGACGGAAATTCATCAACCCAAGCACCTGCTGCATGTTTGAGATCATGCATCAGTCGGGGTTTCAGTCCTTTGAGAATTAGGCCGTTCGCTCTCTCTGCTTGTCCGTTTGACTGCGGGTGAGTGACTGAAGCATCGTCGACTCGTGTGCCTTGAGAAGCGCAGAAAGCTCTAAACTCATCAGAATCGAAGTTCGACCCGTTGTCCGTGATGATGATGTGTGGAACTCCATATCTGAATTTCAATTCTCTGATAAAACTGACAGCGGTGCTAGCTTCAAGACTCTTGATAGGTTTAGCTTCAATCCATTTGGTAAACTTGTCGACTGCTACGAGCACATGAGTGAAGCCGCTCCTACCAGTTCTCAGTGGTCCCACCATATCCAATCCCCAAACAGCAAAGGGCCAGACGAGGGGAATGGTCTTCAGGGCGGATGCTGGCTTGTGAGACATGTCAGAGTAAAACTGGCAGCCTTCACATCTGTCGACTATATCTTTCGCCATTTCATTTGCTCGTGGCCAATAGAATCCGGCTCGGTATGCTTTAGCCACGATGGCCCAAGAGGACGCATGGTGACCACAGGTCCCCGAGTGGATGTCGTTGAGGATCATTCGACCTTCTTTTGGCGTTATGCATTTCTGACCGACTCCAGTCACACTTTCCCTGAACAGTTGTCCTCTTATCACAGTAAAGGCCTTGGATCGACGGACGATCTGTCGAGCCTCTTCTTCGTCCTCTGGGAGTTCCTTTCTAAGGATGTATGCAATGTACGGCACTGTCCAGTCGGGAGTAATGACTAGAACCTCCATGACCAGGTCGACCACGGCTGGGACCTCGACTTCAGTCGGATCTGTGGCGCTCTTAGGCTGTGGGGGCTCTTCAGTAAAAGGATATTCCTGAACTGTCGGTGTCTGAATATGTTCCAAAGACACATTGCTGGGAATGGCTTCTCTCTTGGAACCTATCTTTGCCAAATCATCGGCTGCCTGATTTTTCAGTCGGGGTATGTGATGGAGCTCTAACCCCTCAAACTTCTTTTCCAACTTCCTCACCGTGTTGCAATAACCAGTCATGGATGGGCTTCTGACGTCCCACTCATTCATCACTTGATTGACTACCAAATCTGAGTCACCATAGACCATAAGGCGACGGACGCCGAGTGAGATGGCCATACGCAACCCATACAGGAGTGCTTCGTATTCTGCTTCATTATTGGAGGAATGAAAGTGAATCTGGAGGACATATCTGAGCTTGTCTCCTTGGGGGGATACCAGGACCACCCCAGCGCCAGACCCATTCAACATCTTGGAACCATCAAAGAACATGGTCCAGTGCTCCGAGTGGATTTGAGTCGGCAATTGTTGTTCAATCCACTCGGTGGGGAAATCTGCTATTGCTTGGGACTTAATAGCTTTCTTTGCCTCAAACTTGATATCTAAGGGAAGGAGTTCAATCGCCCACTTTGCCACTCGACCAGTTGCATCTCTATTGTGCAGAATCTCAGACAATGGAGTGTCGCTGACGACTGTAATAGAGTGATCAGAGAAATAGTGTGCAACCTTCTTCGTGGTCATGTAAATCCCATAAACAAGCTTCTGATAATGCGGATATCTCTACTTTGATGGGGTCAGGACTTCAAAAATATAATAAACCGGGCGCTGAACTTTATAGGCTTTTCCCTCTTCTTCCCGCTCGACCGTAAGTACTATACTGACGACTTGTCTAGTGGCTGCTATATAAAGCAGTAAAGGCTCTTTGCTGATTGGGGCCGCAGGCACCGACTGGGTGGAGAGCAGGGCTTTCAGCTCTGCAAATGTTGCATCAGCTTCAGGAGTCCACTCGAACTTATCTGATTTCTTCATCAGTCGGTAAAGAGGTAGTGCCTTTTCACCGAGGCGAGAAATGAATCGACTTAGGGCGGCCAAGCAACCAGTAAGCTTCTGGACATCATGCACACGCACAGGGCGTTTCATCCGGAGTATAGCACCCACTTTCTCTGGGTTAGCATCGATCCCTCGTTCGGAAATGAGAAAACCGAGTAATTTGCCACCTGGAACTCGAAACGTGCACTTTGATGGATTAAGCTTGATACCATACCTTCTGAGGTTGGCAAAGGTTTCAACAAGGTCAGTCAGTAGGTCTGAACCTTTATGTGACTTGACCACAATGTCATCCATGTATGCTTCCACATTCCGACTGATCTGAGCGAGCAGGCACTTCTGAATCATCCGCATGAATGTGGCTCCAGCGTTCTTCAAACTGAATGGCATAGTGACATAACAGAAGCACCCAAATGGGGTGATGAAAGCTGTTTTTATCTCGTCAGGTCCGTACAGATGGATCTGGTGGTACCCGGAGTAGGCATCCAAAAAGGACAAACTCTCGCACCCCGCAGTCGAGTCGACTATCTGGTCGATGCGAGGGAGAGGAGAGTGATCTTTTGGGCAGGCCCGATTGATATGTTTGAAGTCGATGCACATGTGAAGTGAGTCGTCCTTCTTTGGGACCATCACAACATTGGCTAACCACTCGGAGTGGTAAATCTCACGGATAAACTCAGCTGCCAAAAGCCGAGCCACCTCTTCACCGATTGCCTTCCTCTTCTATACGACGGACCGTTGAAGATGTTCTTTGACTGGTTTCACTTTTGGGTCGACTCGCAAACGGTGCTCAGCCAGTCCCCTGGGAACACCTGGCATGTATGAAGGTTTCCATGCAAAGATGTCCCAGTTCTCACGGAGGAACTGGGTGAGCGCTTCTTCCTATTTGGAGTCGAGCGTCGTTGAAATGTGAGTCGAAGCAGCATTGGGATCCGTTGGGTGAATGTGAATCGACTTTGTTTTGCCAGACGACTGGAATGGTGAATCCGTGGCGGGCTTCTTGGCTCACAACAAATCACTGGGATCTGCATTTTTTTGATATTCTTGCAATTCTACTACGGCCATCTGTGCATCGGCGATCTTTGAGCCCTTTTGGAAGCACTCTTCCGCCTTGTTCCGACTGCCAGTGATAGTGATCACCCCTTTGGGACCAGGCATCTTCAATTTGAGGTACACGTAACATGGTTGAGCCATAAAGCGTGCATAAGCCGGCTTGCCCAGAATAGCATGATAGGCACTCCCGAAATCCACAACCTCAAATGTCAACTTTTCTCTGCGGTAATTCTTGGAATCACTGAAAACCACATCAAGAGCAATCTGGCCGAGTGATGCAGCCTTCTTGCCGGGAATGACCCCATGGAAACTCATATTACTTTCACTGAGTCTGGACATTGGAATGCCCATTCCTTTCAACGTCTTTGCATACAGTATATTCAGGCCACTGCCACCATCCATCAGGACTTTAGTCAGTCGGGTGCCTTCGACTACTGGGTCAACCACCAACGCTTGCCTCCCGGGGGTGGCTATGTGCGCTGGGTGATCGGACTGGTCGAATGTAATGGCAGTCTGGGACCACTTCAAATAACTGGGTGTCACTGGAGCGACCATGTTCACTTCTCCGTTGATGACTTTCAATCGACTTTTACTCTCAACGTCAGCGAAAATCATCAAAGTGGAATTCACATGGGGATAACCATCATCATCCTCTCCTCATCCTCAACCTTGTCTGCTTCATTGTCCTTTTCCTTGGGTTGTTTCTCTCGGAATTGTTGGATTAGGAGTCGACACTGCTGAGTGGTATGCTCCGGGTAAATGAAATTACCCTCTTCATCGTTTTTGGTGTGGATGTGGCATGGCAAATCCAGCACATCATTTCCATCTTGATCTTTTACTTTCTTGGGGTTCCATGGTCCCTTGGGCTTCCCCGTGAACTTTCCTTGAGTCAAGGCTAAGGCTTCACCAGGAGCAGCTGGCTCGGCTTTGTGCTTCTGCTTCCCACTGGAGTTTCCTCCTCCGGTTTCATGGGTGACTGTTTTGTGCTTGCCACTCCGGAGTAGGTCTTCTTCTTCACCGTTGGCATATTTGGTGGCAATTTCCATCATCCGAGTCAGGGTCATATCTCCTGTCCGACTGAATTTCATATTCAACTCCCGATACTTGACGCCTTCTTTAAAGGCACAAATTGCCTGATGATCAGACACATTCTCCACCGTGTGATGCAATGTGATCCATCTCTGGATATAATCCCTCAAAGACTCATTCGGTTTCTGAACGCAACACTGTAATTCGGTCAGCCCTACCGGACGTTTGCAAGTACCTTCGAAAGTTCTAACAAATACTCGGGCAAGATCTTCCCAAGTATAAATACTGCTTGCTGCTAACTGATTCAGCCATCCTCTAGCCGAGCCCTCCAGCATCGGAGGAAGGTGTTTCATGGCCACTTCATCATTGTCGCCACCAATCTGGACAGCCACTCGGTAGTCTTCAAGCCAAGTATCAGGCTTGGACTCACCAGTGAACTTACTGACTCCAGTCGCCAACCTGAAGTTGGGGAGAATCACTGCAGCCCTGATGGCTCTGCTGAAGCACTCCGGACCTGAGACATGCACTCTGCCGCTGGTTGGTAGATCTCTGTCATGACCTTCTCGATGAGCACTGTTTCTATCGACAAAGCCTTGAACGAGAATAGATCTTGCATCAAAGCCCGGCTCTTTGGGGTCGACTGGAATCCCTCGCCCCATACTGTGAGGGCGCCTGTCATCATGTTGCTGAGGCACGTACGACCCACTCCTTGGGGGAGGTGTGGGCACTCGACGACGATCATCGCGATCGACTCGGTGGTCATACTGCCCATGGTTTTTGTACTAATCTCGTCAGTCTCCACGTCCCTCATGCCTCGGGGGCGATCTTGGGCTGTGAGCCGACTGAACTGTGTCTGCAACAACGGACCTGCTATGGATCCTATTCCGCGACTGAGATACACATGTATTCTGCTCTCCAGCCGCACGGAGCAAAGCTCGGATCTGAACCAGACCTCGACCAGCTTCTGACTAGGAAGGTTGGATCGACTCCGCTATCCGGGCTGCAGCTGCGAGATTCTGGATCGGAGTTCGGTATATCTGAGTCGGAGGCGGAAAGAGTTGACGTCGACTGGATTCAGGAGCACGCTGTCGAGCACGCTCGTCGAGTGCGCGCTAGAGATTCTCCGGTCGAGTGCGCTTAGCCAAGTTGGCCAGGCGCACCTCCTCCAAGGCCTGGGCCTCGGGGGTATCTCCAACGATAGGAGTGTGAAGTGCATCCATGTTCTGGCGAAGAAGTTCTTCTCTCCGCTGCGAGGAGAGGGGTTCAGGGCGGTACTCTTCATGAATACGCGATGGATCGCCGCCCCCATCGCCTCCGTCTTCACGGGTGAAGCCAAGAGGACTGCGCGGTCCATTGACCATCAAAACTACTGCCGCAGGGTCGCTGCTATTGCACTCGGATGTAGTCTCTACGGAGCCAGTCGACAGATCGAATAGGACATGGAGGGTTTCGCCGGGCTCGATTGCCGCGACTTGAGGGGTGGCCGACTGGCGAGCCACCGCATGCTTCACCCACCGCTGAAGCCTCGATCGACCGGAATGTTTGCTCTGGCGGGTCGCAGGGAGGGGGGAAGCCGTAGGAGTCGACCGATACTGGGTCGACGGCTGCCGCAGGAGGACGCCGCGGACACACGCACGAAAGTGCGTTGCCCCGCGGACGGGGAGTGCGTCGACGTCGAGTGGAGCCTCCTGAAGCCAAGCGGAGTTGTCGGCGACAAACACGAGTGCACCGAGACGGATCTCGCGGCCCTCAGCCAAACCTTCGCCTGAAACCATGATGAAGGGGGTCGGAAAAATTGCAACTTCTCCAAAAAGTCGCTAAGACACCTGCCCCACGGTGGGCGCCAACTGTCATGGTTCTAAGTATGACAGTAGAATGGGGGTTAGGAATGTAGAGGAAAGATCCTAGCTATGGAGTAGTTGTACACGCGAGTTTTACGAGTTCAGGCCCTTCTCAGAGGAAGTAACAGCCCTACATCTCGGAGCCCTGAGGCGGTCGACTGGATTATGCGTGTATGTGTTATAGGGGGTGTGAACCCTTGTCCAGGAGGAGGGGTGGCTTATATAGAGTGCGCCAGGACCCCAGCCAGCCCACGTTACAAAGGGTTCAATGTACATTAAGGCAGGGCGTTACTGGTAATGCTAGTAATAAAGAGATATAAATGATCTTTAAGGTTACAGAGCGAATGACAGACCGTTGCCATCCTGAGTGACGTTAGGCCTTCTACACTCCGAGTGGTTTCTTGTATCGTCGAGTGTCTTCAAGACTATCAAGTGGAACATAGCTTTATGGTCAAGTGGACGATGATTTTTCTTCGACTGCTTCTGGTTATTTTAGAGGTGTCCTTGGGGAGGGTATCTTGGACAGATCCATGACCCTACCCTAGGTACATAGCTTCGTTAGCGATTGCTGGCGATGTAGGCCACCTCCCGGGACGTTCTGCACACCAGCGAGATCAGCGCGTCAAGCCGCATCCCTCGGTCCCCTTGGCGACCAGTGAGGTGGGCTGAGGCGACGACGGCTTCGACACCGGCGGACGAGGTCTCCTGGCGCCGGCGAACTCACGGCAGACAGCCACCGGAGGAGGAGAGGGGGACTGGGGAGGCTTCTAGGTGGTGGAGGAGGCGCCTGGAGGTGGAGGAGGAGGGGATGGAGACCTGGGTCGTCGGAATCAGAGGAAGCGATGACGGCGGCCGCTGCGGTCATGAGCGGCAAGGAGAGAAGCTCGAGCTCAGGGGAGAGGCTCGGGAGGTTTCTGGGAAGAGGGGGAGGTGCTTGGGATGTTTCAAGTGGCTCGGGGCTGGCCATTTTTTTCGGTGTTCTGGGAACGGGGGTCCCCAGACTTGCCTGCCTGCGACCGTGACGTGGCTGAGCCAGCAGGCCATACGGGCCATCTTCATTAACAAGGCATCCAAGACCCTCGCGAGGGTTCCAGCCTCGCGAGGTGGATGACGCAAGACCTCCTCGGGAGTGGCCTAGCTAGGCAGGCTCACGAGGAGCGGAGATATCAAGGCGGGGCAAACCTCACGAGGCCCTCGTGACGTGAGCCCTGATGCACGACACCAGGCGGGCGCCAGCACACGCAGCATCCTTGTTTCCTCTTTGGTGCTAAGGAGGCCAGCGCAGGCGAAGAGTACTTAGGCATCAGGCAAAGGCTGCTATATTGGTGCAACGAGACCAAGACCAGGAGGACGGCAAGATGGAGGTCATCGTGGAGCCCAAGACGGCGTCACCACAGAGCTTTTCGCAGGAGAAGACCACTTTTGTCAGGATAGCTCGTACTAGCTGTCCCCTTCAAATTGGCCCACCATTGTTGGCTCCCTTCCCGCTCGATATTTGGGAAGAGGACCGGGGCCAATATAAATAGGACTAGCCACCACCTTAGCAAGTGACGGATCATTCAGACCATCCTCACACACGCAAGCTCATCGAGCTCAAGAACATCTCAACCTCAGGAGGTTGTTCTTCCCTTGTATTGTTCATCATTAGCCCTAGAGGCAATCCACCACCACCACACTGGAGTAGGGTATTACACCACAACGGTGGCCCGAACCAATATAAATCTTGTGTCTTTCTGTGTTGCGAGTTCGTCGAGCTCATCCGCGAGATCTTAGTGAGCTAGGGCGTAGATCGGTGGGAGGAAAAGACTTCACGCGCACCCCAGTGTTCGAACCTTAAGGGTTTGCCGGAACCCCACATCCGACATTTGGCGCGCCGGGTAGGGGGTGCACCAGGGCTTCTCTCCACCAACCAGCGCCCCGTACTGCCGCACTACGCTCCCATGGCAGGTGCCTCGCCACCAACCTCTGCGGCCAACACCAGCAGCAGGGAGTCTGGGTACCGTGCCCTGGCCCCCGCTCTGCGGCGAGTGCAGTGGCTGCCCAAGTTCAGGCCGGAGAGGCCGTCGTGTTACGACGGCGCGGCAGACCCGGCGCCATTCCTGCTGGCGTACGAGGAGACCGTCCTCGAGGCCGGAGGCGACGACAAGATCATGGCCAACAGGTTTCCCATGGCCCTCGCCGGCGAGCCGAGCGCCTGGCTGCTCAACGTCCCGAGATCCACGGTGGCATCCTGGGGGGAACTCCGCAACCTCTTCACTGCGCGCTATGCGGTGCCGGCGCACCACGCAGTCGCGGCACTGCTGGGTGGCTCTCAAGCACCGCCTTCAGATCGCCACGTTAAACCTTTCTTCCGTCAGATTGGGGCAGCCTTCAAGCGCCCAGGGGCTCTGCCGGGTTGGGCTGCGCCGGAGGCCGACCTCACCTTCGGCTTGGAAGACCACCCCGGCTCCACCTCCATCTCCGGGATGCTCCCGATGCTTTGCAGGCCCACCATCTACAACGTGGCCGTCACCAAGACCATCATCAACGGCGGCGCCGGCCTCAACTTACTCTCTGTAGTAGCCTTCAGCCTTCTTCATGTGCCGCTCGAACGGCTCGGCCTCAGCAAGTCCTTCATAGGAGTGGGTGGTGGAGCTGCCCACTCTTTGGGGCAGATCCGCCTCCCCGTCACCTTTGGCATGTGAGACAACTATCGCACCGAGCTGGTGGACTTTGACATCGCCCGCATCGGTCTCCCGTACAATGCCATCCTCGGGTACCCGGCTCTCGCTCAGTTCATGGCGGCGACTCACCCGGCCTACAACCTCATGAAGATGCCAGGGAGCAAGGGCATCCTCATCATCAAGGGGGACACTAAGGAGGCCGTGGCGGCGCTCAGGCTCACCTTCAAGACCGCGGCAGCAGCACAGCCAGCCGGCGTCAGTACACCCGAGGCCAAGGAAACCGCGCCCACCAAGAAGAAGCAGCTATTCACTCAGGACAAGACGGAGACCAAGCAGGTGCCGGTCGACGAGGGGGGTCTTCAAGAGCCACCTTCACCATAGGAACCGGCCTGGACCCGGGACAAGAAGAAGCTTTGGTGAGGTTTTTGCGCGTGAAAAAGGAGATATTCGCGTGGGAGCCCAATCAACTGGTAGGGGTCCTGAGAGATGTAATCCAGCATCATCTAAGGGTGTGCCCCAACGTACGCCCCATGAAGCAGCGAGCAAGACGGTAGTCCACTGAGAAGCAGGCCTTCATCGTCCAAGAGACGCGCAAGCTGGAGGCGGCATGTACCATCCGAGAAGTTCGATACCCCGAATGGTTGGCGAACCTCGTCGTAGTACCGAGAAAGGCGGGAAGGAATGGATCGGCGTCGACTTCACCAACCTTAACAAATCGTGCCCCCAAGATCCGTTCCCGCTTCCACGCATCGACCAAATCGTCGACTCCACCGCTGAGTGCGACCTGCTATGTTTCCTGGATGCATTCTCAGGATACCACCAAATCAAGATGGCGGTGGAGGATGTGGATAAGACATCCTTCCTGACACCATGTGGGGTGTACTACTATACTTGCATGCCCTTCGGGCTGTGCAACGCGGCTGCAACCTTTCAATGGTTGATGCAAATCGCCTTGGGGCGGCAGCTCGGCAGAAACACAGAGGCCTACGTTGATGACATAGTGGTCAAATCTCGCGAGGCGAGGACGCTGATTCAAGACCTGGAGGAGACCTTCGAGAGCTTGCGCCAAGTGAACTTGAGGCTTAACCCGTAGAAGTGCGTGTTTGGCGTCCCCTCCGGCAAGCTACTGGGGTTCCTCGTATCCCACACAGGGATCGAGGCGAACCTGGAGAAGATCAAGGCCATCGAAGACATGAGCCAACCGCAGACCCTCAAGGAAATGCAAAAGCTAGCAGGGTGGGTGGGTGACCGTGTTAGGGCGTTTCATCTCCAAGCTAGGTGAGCACGCCTTACCCTTCTTTAAGCACATGAAGAAGAAGGGCCCGTTCGAGTGGACCCCGGAGGCCGACCCGGCCTTCCAAGACCTCAAGAAGTACCTCACCAGCCCCCCAATGATGGTGGCACCGCGGCCTCTCGAGCCTCTGGTGCTCTACCTCGCCGCCACCCCGTACACCGCCAGCGCGGCGCTGGTAGCAGTTCGGGAGGAGAGCCAAGACAAGGGTGTGCCGCGCCATGCCAGAGCTGATGCAGCGCGGGGTCGGGAAGGCGCGGCAAAGCCATCAGCGGCAGAAGACCAAACTCAACAGGGCAACATCGCAGAAGCCCCTGAGGACGGTCAGGTCTCAGAAAACCCACCACCTTAGGATATGCCACAATCTCCATGGGACCTGAGCCTCGACAGTGTGCCAGCCCTCGTCGAGCACTCGGTGTACTTCATCAGCACCGTACTGCGGGACGCAAGGGTGCGCTACCCCATGCTACAAAAGCTCCTGCTCGCACTCTTGGTGGCCTCGCGCAAGCTGCGGCACTACTTCCAGGGCCACCCCATCAAGGTTGTCTTAGCCTACCCATTGGAGAGGGTGCTTAGGAGCCCTAACTCAGCCGGAAGGGTTGCTAAGTGGAACATCGAGTTGCAAGCATTCCAGTTGGAGTTCAGCACTACTTGGGTCATCAAGGGAGTTGCGCTTGCCGATTTTGTGGCAGAATGGACAGATGCCCGAGCTCTTGAGGAAGGAGAAGACCGGTCCACCTCCCTAGGAAGGCTGGGTCATGTATTTCGTTGGCGCCTTCGCGCATCAGGGCGCGGGGGCTGGAGCAGTGCTCATCTCGCCCACTCAAGACAAGATCTACTATGCCGTGCAACTCTGTTTTCAGCACGGCGAGAAGGTCTCCAACAACATCGCAGAATACAAAGGCCTCATAGTTGGCCTGAGGGCTGCGGCGGCTCTAGGGGTGAAGCGCCTCACCATCAAAGGCGACTCGCAGCTCCTCGTCAACTTTTCCAACAAGGTGTACGAGCCGAAGGACGAACACATGGAGGCCTACCTCGCGGAGGTGCGCAAGATGGAAAAGCAGTTCTCGGGCCTGGAGCTGCGGCACGTGCCCCGGGGCACCAACAAGGAAGCTGATGACATCGCCAAGAGAGCATCCAAGCGGCAACCGCAAGAGCCCGGCGTCTTCGAAGAGCGGCTCTTCAAGCCATCAGCTTCGCCACCTCTTTCAAGCATGACTCAGCCTCGGGAGGAACTCCCACATCTCCCGGCCATGGGAGCCCCAGCCTGTGGCCCGACCTTAGGAGCTCGGCTGCTCTTGGCGCTCAAGCCCCAGGAGGAGTTCTGGATCAAGGAATTCAAGGAGTACCTAGTGCACGGGACGCTGCCGGAGAAGGAAGAGGACGCGGAGCGCGTGGCCCGGAAGGCCACTGCCTACTGTATCCAAGACAGCGAGTTATACAGGAAATGACCGAACGACGTCACGCTGCACTACATCTCCAGCGATCAAGGAAGGGAGTTGCTGATTGACATACACGGCGGTGACTGCGGACATCACTCATCGTCACGGACCCTCGTCGGCATGGCGTTTCGCAGCGGGTTCTATTGGCCTACAACACTCAACGACGCGGCCAAGCTGGTGAAGTCCTGTGAAGCTTGCTAATTCCACGCCAAGCAAATCCATCAGCCTGCTCAGGGCCTCCAAACCATCCCGCTCACATGGCCATTTGCGGTCTGGGGGCTAGACAGCCTAGGCCCGTTTCCCCGGGCTCCAGGGGGCTACCGCTATCTCTACGTCGCCATCGATAAGTTCACCAAGTGGGCGGAAGTGGAAGCCATCCGTACCATCCCAGCCGGCTCTCCTGTCGAGTTCATAAAGGGCCTCATGAGCCGCTTCAGGGTCCCAAACCGCATCATCACAGACAACGGTTCGCAGTTTACAAGCAACCTCTTCAAAACCTACTGTGCTAACCTTGGATCGCAGATCTGCTATGCTTCGGTGGCCCACCCCAGGAGTAACGGTCAGGCCGAGCGCGCTAACGCGGAGGTCCTGAGGGGCCTCAAGACCAGGACCTTCAAGGAGAAGCTGGAGGCCCGCAGCAGGGGCTGGCATGACGAGCTCCAGTCCGTGATGTGGTCCATCCGAACCACCGCCACCAAGCCAATGGGTGAGACTCCATTCTTCCTCGTCTACGGAGCTGAAGCAGTCCTTCCTCACGAGGTCAAGCATCGCTCCACACGGGTCCTAGCGTTCGACGAAACGCAGCAGGATGCCATGCGGGGGATGGATCTCGTGCTGGGAGAGGAACGCCGTCGCGAAGCCGCGTTGAGGGCAGCAAGGTACCAACAAGCGCTGCGGCGATACCACTGCCGCAACATCAGCTCCAGGACGCTCGAGGTGGGCGACCTCGTCCTGAGGCGGGTCCTCTCCAGGGAGGGGCTGCACAAGCTTTTGCCCATGTGGGAGGGCCCGTTCAGGGTCGCCCACGTCTCCAGGCCAGGTGCAGCGTGCCTGGAGACGCAGGACGGGATACCTATCCAAAACGCCTGGAACATCCAGCACCTCCAGAAGTTCTATCCATGAAGCATGGCCCAGAGCATGAGAAGCAAGGCCCAGAGCCTGAGAAGAAAGGCCCAGAGCCTGTGAAGAAGGCCCGGTGCCTGTGAAGAATCGCCGCCCGTTACACTCTCACGTAATAATGAGTGGGGCTGTACACGCCCCGGAGTCTCAGGAACGCCAGCCTCAGGCCCTGGGGCTCCCTCCCACGCCTAGTGGACATCACTTAGCGCCGCGCTGGTGAGAAGACTTGAAGACTAGATTAGGCACCGGACGCGGCTTTTCATTTTCTTTTCTTAGTTGACTCGCTTTTCCTCAATCAAAGTTTGCCCTTGGCGTTCCTTGCCGATTTGATTCCCTCGCCTCTCACTGCATTTTTTTCTGGCTCGAATTTGCTCGTGTTCTCTCTCTCGCATGCCTCACGAGGAGGCTAGGCAGCTGGCCTCGCGAGCATTTTTTCTCCTTTCTGCCTTCTCGCGATCCACCCTTGTTCGAGCCCAAAAGCTGGCGCACCTCTCCTAGCCCGTGCCCCTCGGGTACCGTGACACAAACGTCAGGACAGGGCCAGGATGAACGGCAAATCTTTTAACGCACTCCCTAACGAGTTTTTCGCAGTTCCTGAGCGAATGTAGGCCACCAAGGCAAGATGAATGCGAGGAAATAAACGCTTCGCGAGGAAGAGGACGTCCTGAGTATACCAGGTTAAGTTATTTTTGCGCAAAATAACGACACAGCACGAGAACAACACGCATACTGATATAACCAAGGAACCATATTTCGATACACACCCCCTGGGCCCATGCTGGTTTCATTCTTGATGCCGGAAAAGAGCAAAACAAAAGTAGCATTGCAGCTATCCGCGAGGACAGACACCTAGCACTACCCCGAGCCTAGCCAGATCCTTCCTTGCGCTTCACGGAGGTGCGGCGACGAGACAACCCACTACCGCCTTCAAAACGGGCGTGGCGGCTGGGCATAGCCGCCACTGCTGGAGCTGTAGCCGAAGGAAGAGCCGCCGTAGCTGGTCGAGACACGATCGCCGACAAGCGCGGGCTTGCCCTCGTCCTCGTCGCGATCGTCCCCAAGGCCGAGTACCTCCTCACCGTCGTTCGCCTCGGGGCAGCACCCGACGGGACGACCATCTTCCCCAAACACCCTCACATAAAGGGTCGACCCACCATCGTACCTGAAGTGGAGGGTGCACCGCCTGCCCAGGCCGCGTGCGCGGGCGAATGTCTGCCAGCCGTGGGCCAGGGCTATGTTGCCCGCGGCGGAAGTCTCGACCGCAACCCAAGAGGCCTTGGTGCAGCAGCCATCCGCCTCCAGCCAGAGTCCGCCTGGGCCAGAGGCCGGCAGTTTGTCGGCGAAGAAGCGCGGGAGTTGGAGCCAGTTGCCGGCCGGGTTCTGCGACCTGACGACGAACTCCGGCGACACCTCCGCCGTGTGGAAGTGCAGACGAGGGGGCCGCGCCACCATGGCGCGCCTCCCTCATCAACTAGACCGACATGGCTGGGATGGCCCACTCCGCGTGCCGTGGTGCCGTCTCGACAATGGGCCATGGCGGGGGTCACGGCATGTTTACGCGGGCGGCCGCGGCCGCGCTTGGGCGCCGGGGAGTCGGGTCCCTCGTGAGGGGCTTTCCCCTTCTCGGCTGCAAAGAGCTTCCTTCGTGGTGCCAAGGGTGTCACTACAAGTGATGGAGCAAGGAGGAAGGAGCAAGCAAACAAGGAAGAGATGGGCAACGGGGGCTCCGCCCCCTCCCCATTTATAGCAAGGGAAGGCCAACCGGCGTCTCCCACGATCGCATGTAATGATGGTTTTCCTTGCATGTCGTAGGGACCTGACAAGTCGAGCAGTTGCCAAGGCAACATGGGGAAGCGGAGACGCCCACGTCCAATCATCCACCACGCGTTGATCGAGGCCGCATGCTTTTAGGCCCGCGGTGCTTCGAACTTGGCCCTTGGCTTCGCCACGAAGCCAAGCCCGAGCGCACCTTGGGCCCAGGGCTACTGTCCGTGTTCTAGGAACAGGGGTCCCCAGACTTGCCTACCTGCGGCCTGCGGCGTGGCTGAGCCAGCAGGCCGTACGGCCCATCTTCATCAACAAGGCATCCAAGACCCTCGCGAGGGTCCCAGCCTCGCAAGGTAGATGACACAAGACCTCCTCAGGAGTGGCCTAGCTAGGAAGGCTCATGAGGAGCGGAGATATCAAGGCGGGGCAAACCTCACGAGGCCCTCGTTGGTGGATTTCGGGTTCCGGCAGACCCTTGAGGTTCGAACACTGGGGTGCGCGCGGAGATCTCGCCTTCTACCTACCTGCACCCCTCCGCCTCACTAAGATCTAAGCTATGGAAAGAACAGCACAAGAGACACAGGGTTTATACTGGTTCGGGCCACCGTTGTGGTGTAATACCCTACTCCAGTGTGCGGTGTGGTGGATTGCCTCTTGGGCTGATGATGATGAGCAATACAAGGAAGAACAGCCTCGCGAGGGTCTATTCTTGGCTGGGGCGATGAACTGCTGGGAGGAGTTCAATCACCCTTCTCTCTCTCTCTTCTCGATTCTCTCTCCGATTTCGATCCCCCTACCCTACGGGTGGCTAGTCCTATTTATAGGCAAAGGCCTTGGGCCTCTTCCCAAATACTAAGTGGGAAGGGCGCCAACAATTGGCCATTTTGAAGGGGAACATCTGGAACACTTATCCTGACTAAAGTTGGTCCTCGCCTGCCAAAGACTCTGGTGGTGACGCTGGCTTGGGCTCCACAATGACTTCCTCCCTGCCGTTGGACTGGTCTTGGTCTCGTTGCACTGAAACGGGTGCATTTGCTTGATGCTCTCGCCTGCGCTTGCTCCCTTTGCACCAAAGAGGAAAGGAGGACACTGCGCGGCTGACGCCCGCCTGGCGCCCTTGGTCGTCATGGCTTGCGTCACGGGCACCTCGTGAGGTACCCCGCCTTGATCTCTCCGCCTCCTCGTGAGCCATCCTGATGAGGCCGTGCCTGAGGAAGCTCCATGCCGTCCGCCCCGCGAGGCCTGGCCCCTCGCGAGGGTCTTGGGTCTGTGTTGATGAAGATGGGCCGCGCTGGGCCCCCTTTTGGGCCACGCCGCAGGCCGCAGGCAGGCAAGTCTCGGGACCCCCGTTCCCAGAACACCGACAATAGCCCTCGGGCCCAAGGCGCGCCCGGACTTGGCCGTGCAGGGAGGCGAAAGGGCAAGAGCGAAGCGCCGCGGGCCCTAACAGCCTGCGGCCTTGGGCGCCGCATGGCGGTTGATTGGACGTGGGCGTCTCCACTTCCACATGGCGCCTCGGCAACTGCACGGATTGGACAAGTCCCTGCATGCAAAGCGGGTCATGATTACCTGCGATCGTGGGGGCCGACGGTTGGCCCTCGCCGGCTATAAGTACGGATCGGCGCGCGCCCTTCCAGTTCATCCCCCCTTGCTTCTCCTTCTTCTTCATGGCCTCGTCGAGGAGGTTCTCGGCCACAGAGAAGGGGAAGGCTCACCAGGTTGAGCCTGCCTCTCCCCCGCCCAAACACGGCCGAGGGCGCCCTCGCAAACATCCTGTGGCCACCATGGCAGCTCCCCGCGGCCGTAGAGACGATTTCCAGCACGATGACGGTCGGACTGCTGCGGCCGGGGGGGTGTGCTTCGGTCGCGCGTTCCCCTAGGCCGCGCTTTCGCATTGCAGAGGTGTTGTCGGAGTTTGTTGTGTGGTCGACGGAGCCGACTAGCACCCGGCTTCCACTTCCTCGCTTCCTCCTCGACGAGCTCCCGGCCGGCGCCCCGGGCGGCCTCTGGCTCCAGACAGATGGCTACTGCAGCCGGGCCTCATGGGCTTCACTGGAGGTCTCCGCAGCCGGGAGCCTGGCCTTGGCCCGCGGTTGGCAAACGTTTGCCCGTGCACGTGGCCTGAGCCGTCGGTGCACCCTGCACTTCAAGTTTGACGGCGATGCCACCCTCTACGTGAGGGTGTTTGGGGAAGATGGTTGCCGCGCAGGGTGCTACCCTGAGGACGATGACCGCGGCCGGGAACCCAGCCCCGGCGATGATGGAGAGGACAGCGCTCACGTGACTGGCGGCGCTCAGGGTTCCCCAAGCTTCACCGGTTCTTCTTCAGGCGGCGACTCTTCTAGTGGTGGCCGCGGTCAGCCTCCATGCCGTCGTACCTACTTGGGAGGTGGTAGCGTGTCTGCCCGCCGTCACGCCTTGGTGAAGCGCGAGAGGGAGTCTGCCTGAGCCCCGAAGGCAGCTCGAGTCTTCCCTGCAGGCCGGTGTGAGGCGAGCTGCGCCTGATTTGTTCTTTCTTTTCCTTTTTCCTGCGTAAAAAGACAGTAGCGTGGAGCCCCGCGGGGGCGTGTTTGGGTTATTGCTGTTAATCATCGCTTTGCTTCCGTTATCGTGCCTTCCGGCTACGTGCCCGCGCGTGGATAGTTCCCGGCCCCAGCCGTGGGGGGCGACCGACCCAGGCCCTGTGTTCGTGTCGCGGTGCCCGTGGGGCACGGACTGGAGGGGTGCTCCTGTAATGGACCCAGGTCGCGAAACCTTTGAACGACTAGGACAGGAACACTCGTGAGGCCTTGCATAAGAGCAATCGAGGCAGGAGAGTGAAATGTCGAAGAACCACAAGCCAAAGACGGCAACAGCTTCAATAAAACTTCGAATGAGAATGAACAAGCCAACTGCGGAAAGCAAATGAAAAAGCTGCGTCCGGCACCTAATCTAGTCTTCGACGTCTTCTCACCAGCGCGGAGCTAAGTGCTGCCACTGGGCATGGGAGGGAGCCCCAGGGCCTGAGGCCGGTGCTCCTGAGACTCCGGGGCGTGTACAGCCCCAACTCATTATTACCTGAGAGTGTCACGGGCGGCGAGCTTCACAGGCATTGGCCTTCTTCACAGGCTCCGGACCTTTCTTGGGGGAAGCAGGCTTCACGGGCATTTTCCCTCTTCACAGGCTCCGGGCCCTTTCCAAAACGCGACAGCTTCACATGCATTCGCCTTCTTCACAGGCTCTGGGCCTTTTCCAAAACGCGGCAGCTTCACAGGTATTCGCCTTCTTCACAGGCTCTGGGCCTTTTCCAAAACGCGACAGCTTCACAGGCATTCGCCTTCTTCACAGGCTCTAGGCCTTCTCCAAAACGCGACAGCTTCACAGGCATTCTCCTTCTTCACAAGCTCTGGGCCTTTTCCAAAACCCGACAGCTTCACAGGCATTCGCCTTCTTCACAGGCTCTGGGCCCTTTCCAAAACGCGACAGCTTCACAGGCATTCGCCTTCTTCATAGGCTCTGGGCCTTTTCCAAAACGCGACAGCTTCACAGGCATTCGCCTTCTTCACAGGCTCTGGGCCTTTTTAGGGGTAGAACCTCCGAAGGTGCTGGATGTTCCATGCGTTCTGGACCGGCACCCCCTCCTAAGTTTCCAAGCGCGCGGAGCCGGGCCTGGAAACATGAACAACCTTGAACGGGCCCTCCCACATGGGAGAGAGCTTGTGCAGTCCCTCCCTGGAGAGAACCCGCCTGAGCACGAGGTCTCCTACCTCGAGAGTTCTGGGGCGGATGTTGCGGCAGTGATATCATCGCAGTGCTTGTTGGTACCTCGCCGCTCGCAGCGCGGCTTCTCGGCGACGTTCCTCCCCCAGCACGAGGTCCATCCCCCGCATGGCGTCCTGCTGCGCCTCATCGAACGCCAGGACCCGCGCGGAGCGACGTTTGACCTCGTGAGGGAGGACCGCTTCGGCTCCGTAGACTAGGAAGAACAGGGTCTCTCCAGTCGGCTTGGTCGCGGTTCTGCGGATGGACCACAACACGGACTGAAGCTCGTCGTACCAACCTCTGCCGCAAGCCTCCAGCTTCTTCTTGAACGTCCTGGTCTTGAGGCCCCTCAGGACCTCTGCGTTGGCTCGCTCGGCCTGGCCGTTGCTTCGGGGGTGCGCCACCGAAGCGTAGCATATCTGTGTTCCAAGGTTAGCACAGTATGTTTTGAAGAGGTTGCTGGTGAACTGCGAACCGTTGTCTGTGATGATGCGGTTCGGCACCCCGAACCGGCTCACGATGCCCCTGATGAACTTGACCGCGGAACCCGCAGGGATGGTGCGGACGGCCTCTACTTCAGCCCACTTGGTGAACTTGTCCACGGCGACATAGAGGTAGCGGTAGCCCCCTGGCGCCCGAGGAAACGAGCCCAGGATGTCCAGCCCCCAGACTGCGAATGGCCACAAAAGGGGTATAGTCTGCAGGCCTCCTGCCGGCTGATGGATCTGCTTGGCGTGGAACTGGCAGGCCTCACAAGCTTTCACTAGTTTGATGGCGTCATTGAGTGTGGTGGGCCAATAAAACCCACTGCGGAACGCCTTGCCAACGAGGGTCCGTGATGATGAATGATGTCCACAGTCTCCGTCGTGTATATCTTCCAGCAGTTCCTTTCCTTGCTCCCTGGAGATGCAGTGCAGGGATACATCGTTTGGTCGCTTCTGGTAGAGCTCTCCATCCTTGATGCAGTATGCCGTGGCCTGTCGTGCCACACGCTCCGCTTCCTCCTCCTTTTCCGGCAGGGTCCCTTGTGTTAAGTAACTCCAGAGCTCCGTGATCCAGCACCCCTCCTGAGGTTCCATCGTCAGGAGCAGGCATGCTCCTGAGGCCGGGCCACAGACCGGGGCTCCTGAGGCAGGTGGCTGGGGGAGCTCCTCCCGAGGCTGAGCCGTGTTTGACAACGACAGCAGGGCTGAGGGCTTGAAGAGCCGCTCCTTGAAAATGTCGGGCTCCTAAGGTAACCGCCTAGATGCCCGTTTGGCGATGTCGTCGGCCTCCTGATTGGTGCCACGGGGCACATGCTGCAACTCCAACCCCCAGAACTGCTTCTCCATCCTGCGGACCTCCGCAAGGTAGGATTCCATGTGCTCATCTTTCGGCCCGTACTCCTTGTTGGAGAAATTGACAAGGAGCTGCGAATCACCCTTGATGGTGAGGCGTTTCACCCCCAGGGCAGCTGCGGCCTTCAAGCCCGCTATTAAACCTTCATATTCCGCTATGTTGTTGGAGACCTTTTCACCTTGCTGGAAACAGAGCTGTACAGCGTAGTAGAGCTTGTCCTGAGTGGGCGATATAAGCACCGCCCCAGCCCCAGCGCCATGCCTGGAGAACGCCCCATCGAAGTACATGACCCAGCCTTCTGGCGCCTCGCTTCCCGGGGAGAGGGACCGGTCCTCGTCGGCCTTGAGGCCTGGTGCCTCCGTCCATTCTGCCACAAAATCCGCCAATGCTGCTCCCTTGATGACTCTGGTCGTGCTGAATTCGAGCTGAAACGCTTGCAGTTCTATGTTCCACTCAGCGACCCTTCCAGCTGAGTTAGGGCTCCTGAGCACTCTCTCCAGGGGGTATGACGAGATGACCTTGATGGGGTGACCCTGAAAATAGTGCCGCAGCTTGCGCGAGGCCACCAGTAGCGCGAGGAGGAGCTTCTGAGGCATGGGGTACCATGCCCTCGCATCCCGCAAACCGTGCTGACGAAGTACACCGGGTGCTCAACGAGGTTGGGTGTGCTGGTGGCGCCCTTCGGAGACCATGGCGCCTCCTGAGGCGATGAGGCCTCCTGAGGCTGGCCATCTGGGAGAGGGGCCTCTTCCGCCTCCGGTGCACTCCTCTGCAGCGGCTGATCCTTCTCAGCCGTGGTGGCGGTTTCTGTGGGCCTTCCTTGTTCCTCTTTTGCCTTGTCCCGGGCTGCTGCTGTGGTTTTGATTCGACGCTCCTCTCTAACCGCCACCAGGGCTACGCTAGCAGAGTAGGGAGTGGCGGCGAGGTAAAGCACCAGGGGCTCTTGAGGGCGCGGAGCCACCATGACCGGAGGGCTGGTCAGGTACCTCTTGAGATCCTGGAACGCCTTGTTGGCCTCTTCAGTCCACTCAAAGGGCCCCTTTTTCTTCATCAGCTGGAAGAAGGGCAGCGCTCGCTCCCCCAACTTGGAGATGAAGCGTCCTAGCGCGGTCACGTGCCCAGTGAGCTTCTGCATTTCTCTGAGGGTCTTTGGTGGGCTCATGTCCTCGACCGCCTTGACCTTTTCCGGGTTAGCCTTGATGCCTCGGTGGGACATTAGGAAACCCAAGAGTTTGCCCAAGGGGACTCCGAACACACACTTCTCTAGGTTGAGCCGCAGGTTCACTGCGTTGAGGCTCGCGAAGGTTTCCTCCAGGTCTTGTATCAGGGTCCTGGCCTCCCGAGACTTCACCACAATGTCATCGACGTAAGCCTCAACATTCTTCCCGAGCTGCAGGCCCAAGGTGATGTGCATCAGCCGCTGAAAGGTCGCCCCTGTGTTACGCAGCCAGAATGGCATGCATGTGTAGCAGTATACCCCACACGGGGTTAGGAAGGCTGTCTTTTCGACGTCTTCTACCGCCATCTTGATCTGGTGATACCCAGAGAAGGCATCCAAGAAGCATAGCAGGTCGCATTCCGCGGTGGAATCGACGATCTGGTCGATGCGGGGGAGCAGGAATGGATCTTGCGGGCATGCCTTGTTGAGGTTGGTGAAGTCGACACACATGCGCTCCTTCCCTCCCTTCTTTGGCACAACGACAGGGTTGGCCAACCAATCCGGGTATCGGACCTCGCGAATGACCCCAGCGGCTTCTAGTTTGCGGGTCTCTTGGACGATGAAGGCCTGCTTTTCTGTGGACTGCCGCCTTGCCTTCTGCTTCACAGGGCGCACGTTGGGGCACACGTTGAGGTGATGCTCGATTACGCTCCTAGGGATCCCCGCCAACTGGTCAGGCTCCCAAGCAAATACCTTCCTGTTTGCGTGCAGGAACCCGACCAGGGCCTCCTCCTGCTCGGGTTCGAGGTTGGCGCCTATGGTGAAAGTGGCGCTGGTGGTCCCGTCCTCATCGACGGGTATCTGCTTGGTTTCTGCCTTGTCTTGGGTGAACAACTGTTTCTTCTTGGCGGGTGCAGCCCCCTTGGGCTCGGGGGTCTCCGAGTCTGCGGGCTGTGCCGATGCCGCCGTCTTGAAGGCGAGCTTGAGCACCCGCAGCGCGTCTCCGGTGTCCCCGTGCACGGTGAGGACACCGCTGCTCCCGGGCATCTTCATGAGGTTGTACGCCGGCTGCGTCGTGGCCATGAACTGTGTAACACCCCGGATGTAACTTTCCCAATTTATACTCCAACTCTTGCCGTTTCCGGCGTTAAGTTATTTTATTTTCTCGGGTTTGGGTTTTTGTCTCCGTGTGTTGTTGTCGTTGTCATGCATCTCATATCATGTCATCATGTGCATTGCATTTGCATATGTGTTCATCTCATGCATTCGAGCATTTTCCCCGTTGTCCGTTTTGCATTCCGGCGCTTCGTTCTCCTCCGGTGGTCATTTCTAGCTTTCTTTCATGTGTGGGGATTAAACATTTCCGGATTGGACCGAGACTTGCCAAGCAGCCTTGGTTTACTACCGGTAGACCGCCTGTCAAGTTTCGTACCATTTGGACTTCTTTTGATACTCCAACGGTTAACCGAGGGACCGAAAAGGCCTCGTGTGTGTTGCAGCTCAACACCCCTCCAAGTTGGCCCAAAACCCACCAAAACCCTCTCCATCATCTAGAGCGTTCGATCACGATCGCGTGGCCGAAAACCGCACTCCATTTGGAGCTTCCTAGCTCCTCCTACCTATAAAACTAGACCTTCCCCCGAAATTTTGGGTCATTCCACCCCTAACCCTAGCCCCGCTCCTCTCCGCACGGCCGGACATGTCCGCCCGCGCTGGACATCACCGCCGCCGCAAATCGCGCGCCGCCACGTGGCCGAGCCGCCCCACATCGCCGCCTCAGTCCCGCCGGCCCGCTCGGCCCTGCCGGGGCCCCCGAAGCCCATCGGCTCCACCCCGCCGCCTGGGTGCCCGGGCCGCCCGACCGCCTTCGTCGTCACCACCGCCATCGCCCGATGCGACTCCGCCGCCACCGCACCCCGCCGGCCGGAGCAGAGCGCCGCCGCCGACGCGCCTCGTCGCCCGCACCTCCTCCGACGTCGCCGTGCCTCTTCGACTCGCCGGTGACTGGATCCGGCCCGGAAGGGCCTCGGGCCCCTCCTCCTTCGAGCTCCGGCACCTTCTCCGGCCGTCTACAGTGCTCCCTCCGGCGAACCTCGATCGGCGTGCAAATCTGGATCTGGGACGAACGGTTGACTTTTCTGCCCGAAACCCTAGTTCATATGCCCATCTTCATCATGCTATAACTTTGCATCCGTAGCTCCGTTTTGGGCATATAGCATATCAAAATGTTCATCTCAGAGAGTAAATCATTTCATTCCATTGCATCATTTTCATTTTGGTTCATCTTGATGCCCGAAATTCTGTTAGAAGAGTGCTACTTGAGATAAGTGTCAGATTTGCTACTCCTTTTAGAGATTTGTCATTTTTGCCATGATTATTGTGTGCATGTTATGCCCATGAGCTCTACATATGTTTTGTTAAGGGTTTTGCCATCTTTCCAGAGGTGCAACCCATGTATTTTTGTGATGTGTGTGGTGACTAGCACAAGCTTGCAAATTGAGGCACTTGGTAATGCTGATTTCAGGGACTACATATGTTTTGTTAAGGGTTTTGTCATCTTTCCAGAGGTGCAACCCATGTATTTTTGTGATGTGTGTGGTGACTAGCACAAGCTTGCAAATTGAGGCACTTGGTAATGCTGATTTCAGGGACTTATAACATTTCCACTAAGTCCTTGAGTTGTTTACCTCATGTTGCCATATTTTCATGTTGTTTCCTAGTGATACGTGCCTATTTTGAGGGTGATCAGTAAGGATGTTTTGTTAATCTTGTAGTGCTCTATCCATCCATGTCTTTGTTTGCATTTATGGAGCACCCTAGCTTGAGCCAATCGAGCTCTACTTTTGCTACTTCGTGAATCTAGGCAGATTGTCTACTTGTTAGCGATTTTGCCGATGATGTTGTAGTTGACCCGTGCATGCTATGTTATTGTTCTTTCCATGTCTAGCTTACATTTTGTGTATTCTTGATGGTTGTATGCTTAGTTGGTCATGACTTTCTCCGTAGTGAGTGCATCGAGCTCGTAAACATGCCTACTTGATATCTGTTTTCAGCATGCTCCAGTTTTCACTAAGTCTGAGAACTGATTATGTTTTTGCCATGTTCACATGCTTGCAATTGTATTTTCTGATCCCTTTTGGCTCAAGGTCACTAAGGGCATTTTGTTAAGCTCTTTGAGTATCTCCATGCCATGCTTTACTTTGCCATGTTCAGGTCCTGTAGCATGTAGTTTTGTTGCTGCAAAGAGTGCTATCTGATCTGAAATTCCAGACAAGTGTTAATTTCACTAAGTCTGAGATTTGTCTCCCATATGCATTTTTGCCATGCTTGTTTGAACCTGTTAATGGATGAATTGGCCGTAGCTCAGTGCTAGACTTTTGTTAAGCATCTTGAATGCATCCCTGCCATGTATTTGTTTGCCATGTTTGAGTGTTGTAGCATGTTCATCTCATTGCTTTTAGATGGCTACTTGCTGTAAATCGCAGACCGGTGTCATATTTGAATTGCTTGCCATTTCCAAACCGTATCTCCGATTCCGGCGTTCTTTATATTGTTTTCAAGAGATTTCATCTCATCTTTCCAGTGGCACACTTGGATTCCCAAGTTGAGGCCAGGTTCATGAATCCCTTGTCAAATCTTGCATATGCATCCCGCATCGCATCCCGCATAGCATATCATCTTTGCATCATATTGTTTGAGCTTTGCACGTGGTTGATTGTGTCCTTGTTGCTTGTTTGTCTTGTTTGGGTAGAGCCGGGAGACGAGTTCTCTAACGAGGATCCCGTTGAGTTTGCTTTCGAGGATCCAGTCAACTCTGACAACTTTCCAGGCAAGATGATCATACCCTCGAAATCACTACTGTCTTTGCTTTGCTAGATGCTCGCTATTTTGCTATGCCAATGCTACGATGCCTACCACTTGCTTTCAATCCTCCCAAATTTCCATGTCAAACCTCTAACCCACCATGTCCTAGCAAACCATTGATTGGCTATGTTACCGCTTTGCTCAGCCCCTCTTATAGCGTTGCTAGTTGCAGGTGAAGATTGGAGACCGTTCCTTGTTGGAACATTATTTACTTGTTGGGATATCATTATATTGCCATGTTATCTTAATGCATCTATATACTTGGTAAAGGGTGGAAGGCTCGGCCTCTCGCCTAGTGTTTTGTTCCACTCTTGCCGCCCTAGTTTCCGTCATATCGGTGTTATGTTCCCTGATTTTGCGTTCCTTACGCGGTTGGGTTATAATGGGAACCCCTTGATAGTTCGCCTTGATTAAAGCTTTTCCAGTAATGCCCAACCTTGGTTTTACCTTTTGCCACCTAGGCTCTTTTTCCCTTGGGTTTCCGGAGCCCGAGGGTCATCTTATTTTAGCCCCCCCCCCCCGGGCTAGTGCTCCTCTGAGTGTTGGTCCAACCGAGCGATGTCCGGGGCTACCAAGGGCAACTCTGGGCTGGCCTACCCGACGTCTTGCTCATCCGATGTGCCCTGAGAATGAGATATGTGCAGCTCCTATCGGGATTTGTCGGCACATCTGGGTGGTGTTGCTGGTCTTGCTTTAACCTGTCGAAGTGTCTTGAAGAACCAAGATACCGAGTCTGATCGGAACGTCTTGGGAGGAGGTCTATTCCTTCGTTGACCGTGAGAGCTTGTCATGGGCTAAGTTGGGACTCCCCTGCAGGGATTTGAACTTTCAAAAGCCGTGCCCGCGGTTATGGGCAGATGGGAATTTGTTAATGTCCGGTTGTAGATAACTTGAACCTTAACTTATTTTTAAAATGAATAAACCATGTGAGTTACCGTGATGGCCTCTTCTCGACGGAGTCCGGGAAGTGGACACGGTGTTGGAGTAATGCTTGCGCAGGATGTTCGCTAGATTTCTCGCTCGCGCTTTGCCTCATCTTCTCGCTCTCTTTTGCGAATAGGTTAGCCACCATATTTGCTAGTCGCTTGCTGCAGCTCCACTTATATTTACCTTGCCTTACCTATAAGCTTAAATAGTCTTGATCGCGAGGGTGCGAGATTGTTGAGTCCCTGTGGCTCACAAATTACTATTACACCAGATGCAGGGCCTGATGATTCCGCTCCAGGTGACGCGCTTGAGCTCAAGCGGGAGTTCGACGAGGACTCTCAACGTTACTATGTTTCTTTTCCTGATGATCAGTAGTGGTGCCCAGTTTGGGGTGATCGGGACCGTGTCGCATGTTGGGTTATCTTTTATTTTGGCGCCGTAGTCGGGCCATGAGTGTTTGGTTGATGTAATGTTATTTATATACTTGATTGATGTGGCGAGTGTAAGCCAACTATGTTATCTCCCCTTTTATTAATTATATTACTTGGGATGTTTGTGATGATTGCCTAACTTGCGACATATGCCTTCAATGCGATTATGCCTCTAAGTCGTGCCTCGACACGTGGGAGATATAGTCGCAAGAGGGTGTTACAAGTTGGTAATCAGAGCCTTCCCCGACCTTAGGAGCCCCATTGCTTGATCATTTTAGCAGCCGAGTTGTGTCTAGAAAAAAATGTTTTGAGTCATTTAGGAATTCTTTTTACTTCCCAGTCTCCTCATCGCTCTGGTAAGGCATCCTGACATAGAGTTTTGACTCTTCTCTTCTCAAATTTCACTAAAAAAATTTAGGATCACGCGGGTATCTTGGAATCGTTTCGATGGTTTTATGATGAGAACATTGTCTTGGTGCCTCCTGTCAGGGGTTTTGTGGAAGTGTCCCGGGGAGTTGAGCTCTGAGCTGTTGTCGTCATAATTTTATCGTTGTAGTTCTGGAATACCTGAGTTTACTACGCCGACATCGAAAATCTCTTCTATGCAGTTCGTTGGTGAGATAACCTCGACGCCACCCAGTACTGGGGCGGGAGTTCGGGAGTATCGCCATAACTTGTATAACGGATGCTTTTCGAAGGTTGAGGTAGATGGTTTCTGAAGTTTTCTTGGTTATGTGTTGAAGGATGGATACAGCTGGATGTAGGATTTGCTAGATTTGGGTGAGATATTATGCTTCCCCTATATCCCCAACACCTGATTGCATAACCGGAAAGGTTCGGGAGTTTCATAGGTGGGAATTCTCGTAGCTCTAGTTCTTCTTCCACGGATAGTTGGTTTGAGATTGGGATTTCTTACCGATTATTCGTTCTTGATCCGTACCTTGTTGATTTATTTCTCTACCTTAACTCTAAGTGGCTTCTCAATTTATGGATATGTGACCATTTCAAGAGGAATGCATTCGTTCATTTTGTTCAGATGTGAAGACTATATGTTGTAATTTTCATTCCGTTGGGTTCAGCTTCAATATTTATCTATCAATGTGCTAATGGATGTTGACCTCTTCAGGATGGCTCCTCCAACGCGCACGACTCTGAATCCTGATCCGCCACCACCTCCAGCTCCTCCGGAGGCATGGCAAGCTGCGATGGCCGCAACCAATGCAAACACATAGTTGATCATGCAAATTCTCCAAGAGCGCAATCAAGGCAACCAAGGGAACCAAGGCAACAATCAGAATCACTCTGCTACACTCAACCAGTTCCTTGCTAACGGGCCAAAGACTTTCAGCAATTGTGTTGAGGCAACTGATGCTGACGATTGGCTTGTGGATTTGTGCAAGCATTTCGAGTGCAGTAACGTCAGGCCTGAGGACTTTGTCAAGTTCGCTTCCTTCCAACTCAAAGATCAAGCTGCAGAATGGTTCCAGTAGTACAAGGATTCCAGAGGTGGACGTGTTATCACTTGGGATGAATTCCGTCAAGATTTCAGAGCTCACCATATTCCTCAGAGCGTGGTTGAAAGCAAGCGTGAGGAATTCTGCAACCTGAAGCAAGGCTGTTTGTCTGTCTATGACTACAACAAGTTGTTCTAGAAGCTCGCCCGCTTTGCCAAGCAGGACGTGCCTGATGAGAAGAGCATGATATACCAGTTCAGGGGTGGTCTCAGAGAAGAAATCCAGCTAGCTCTTGTTCTCTTTGAGCCCTTGAGGTACGATGAGTTCTACAACATGGCACTGAAGCAAGAGGCCGCTCAACTGAGGTGTGATGCTTCCAAGAAGCGAGTCAGAGACACTACTCCTTCCTCCTCTACTCAAGTGGCCAAGCAGCAGAAGTATTGGCTTCCTCCTCCTTCGTTCCACCAGCCGTATCAGAAGAGCAAAGGTGGCAGTGGATCTTCCCCCCCCCCCCACCCCGGCTTTCAGAACAAGACTTCGTCTCAAGCTCCAAGATTGAGTGCTCTGTATCATCGTCCGCTTTCAGAGGTCACGTGAAACAAGTGCCAACAGAAGGGTCACTATGCCAACAAGTGTTTCAACCAGAGGCGTCTTCCTCCTCCTCCTCCTGTCAGATCGGCAAGTACAGCTATGGTCAAGCATAACACCAAGTCCGCCAAGGTCAACTTGCTGAATGCAGATCAGGCAGAGGACTCACCAGATGTGATCATGGGTAACCTTCCTGTTAATGACATTCCCGCAAGAGTTCTTTTTGACACTGGTGCATCTTTATCATTTTTATCGAAGCCTTTTGCATCCATGCATGATGTGCATACTATTGATTTGCCTAAGCCGATAGCGGTCTCTTCTCCGGGTTTGTTCATGAACACCAAAATGATGGCTCCGGATGTTACTATCACCTTGGGCGACTACAAGTTCATTTCTTCTCCTATGGTTCTTGGCAACTCGGATATTGATCTAATTCTCGGAATGGATTGGCTTACTAAGCACAAGGCACATCTTGATTGTGCAGCCAGGTAGATTCGATTGACTCATTCATCTGAGGATGTAATTGTCTTTGCCGCTCGTGATGATACCATCCGTCTGTTTTCTCTCAATGAGAAGGGTGAACTCGATGCCATCTCGCAAATTCTAGTCGTTTGCGAATATCAAGACGTCTTTCCAGAAGAGCTTCCAAGAATGCCTCCGCACCGGCCAGTTGAATTCGTCATTGATCTTGAGCCCGGCACGGAACCTGTGTGCAAGCGTCCTTACAAGCTCAGACCTGAAGAGTTGAAGGAGCTGAAGAAGCAACTCGATATTAAAGAGAGAATGGGTCTCATCCGGCCTAGTTCTTCTCCGTGGGGTTGTGGTGTTCTTTTTGTGAAGAAGAAGGATGGAATGGACCGACTTTGTGTTGATTACCGTCCATTGAACAAGAAGACTATCAAGAACAAATACCCACTTCCCAACATCAACGAGCTGTTCGAACAACTCAAAGGTGCCCAAGTATTCTCCAAGCTTGATCTCCGTATGGGTTATCATCAGATTCGTATCCGTGAGCAAGATATTCCCAAGACGGCTTTCAGGACAAGCTATGGTTCATATGAATACACTGTCATGTCTTTTGGCCTCGTCAACGCTCCTTCGACGTTCTCTCGCATGATGAACTTCATCTTCAACGCCTACACCAATGACTTCGTTTTGGTCTATCTCGACGACATTCTGGTTTTCTCGAAGAACAAGGAAAATCATGCCAAGCACTTGGTTCTTGATAAGCTAAGGGAACATCAGTTCTACGCCAAGTTCTCCAAGTGCGAATTTTTCTCGATGAGGTTCTTTATCTTGGTCATATCATCTCTGCCAAGGGCATTGCCATGAATCCTGAGAAAGTGTCTACAATTGTGAATTGGGAACCTCCTCAAAACGTGAAGCAACTTCGTAGCTTCCTCGGTCTCGCAAGCTATTGCCAAAGATTCGTTGAAAACTTTTCTAAGATCGCGAAGCCTCTCTCAAATCTTCTCCAGAAGCACGTCAAGTACGTTTGGTCTCCGGAGTGTGACATTGCTTTCAACACTTTGAAAGAGAAATTGATCACTGCTCCAGTTCTGACTCCGCCTGATGAATCCAAACCGTACGAGGTCTTTTGTGATGCCTCTCTCCAAGGTCTTGGCGTAGTGTTGATGCAAGAGAAGAAAGTTTTTGTTTATACCTCTCGCCAGTTGAAGCCTAATGAGAAGAATTACCCCACTCATGATCTCGAGTTGGCGGCAGTTGTGCATGCTCTTTTGACTTGGAGACATCTCTTATTGGTAAGAAAAGTGGACATCTTCACTGACCACAAGAGTCTCAAGTACATCTTCACTCAGCCTAATCTCAACCTCAGGCAAACTCGATGGGTCGAAATGATTCAAGAGTATAATCCGAGTATCGAGTATACTCCAGGCAAGGCCAATGTGATTGCTGACGCATTGAGCAGAAAGGCTTACTGCAACAGTCTAATTCTCAAGCCTTATCAACCCGAGCTTTGTGAAGCTTTCCGCAAACTTAACCTGCAAGTTGTTCCTCAAGGTTTCCTCGCCAACCTTCAAGTCTCTCCTACCTTGGAAGACCAGATTCGCCAAGCCCAGCTTCTTGATGCTATGCTGAAAAAGGTGAAGATTGGGATTGCCAAGAGTCAACCCAAGTACAAGTGCTACCGCCTTGATGACAAGGACACTCTCTTCTTCGAGGATCGTATTGTTGTGCCCAAAGGTGAACTTCGTAAAGTGATCATGAACGAGGCTCACAATTCTCTCCTCTCCATCCACCCTGGGATCACGAAGATGTATCAGGACCTCAAGCAGGCTTATTGGTGGACTCGAATGAAGCGCGAGATTGCTCAATTCGTGAATCAATGTGATGTCTGCAGAAGAGTGAAGGCAGAACACCAAAGGCCAGCTGGTCTCCTCCAACCTCTTGCCATTCCAGAATGGAAGTTTGACCACATTGAGATGGACTTCGTGACTGGGTTTCCAAAGTCCAAACATGGCAATGATGCTATATTCGTTGTCATCAACAAACTCACCAAAGTGGCTCACTTTCTGCCTATCAAAGAGTCAATCACTGCAGCTCAATTGGCGGAACTCTATACCTCTCGAATTGTCTCTCTGCATGGTATTCCTCAAGTGATCTCTTCAGACCGTGGCAGCATCTTTACCTCCAAGTTTTGGGATTCTTTTCAGAAGGCCATGGGAACCAACATCCGCTTCAGCACAGCTTTCCATCCTCAAACTAGCGGTCAAGTCGAGCGTGTCAACCAGATTCTTGAAGATATGCTCAGGGCTTGTGTGATCTCCTTCGGCATGAAGTGGGAGGATTGTCTTCCTTATGCCGAATTCTCCTACAACAACAGTTTTCAAGCAAGTTCGGGCAAGGCCCCTTTTGAAATTCTGTATGGCAGGAAGTGCCGTACCCCTCTCAACTGGTCTGAAAACCGGTGAACGTCAGCTTTTGGGTAATGACTTAATCACAGAGGCAGAGGAAATGTGCAAAGTCATTCGAGATAACCTCAAAGCAGCCCAATCCCGCCAGAAGAGCTACTATGATAGTTAGCACCGTGATTTGGCTTTCGAGATCGGAGATCATGTTTACCTCCGCGTCTCTCCTATGAAAGGTACTCGTCGCTTCGGTATCAAAGGGAAGCTTGCCCCCAGATACGTGGGACCTTTCAAGATTGTCAGCAAGAGAGGCGACCTCGCCTATCAACTCGAGCTTCCTTCAAACTTTGCAAATGTTCATGATGTGTTCCATGTCTCTCAGCTCCGAAAGTGCTTCAAGACTCCTGACCGCACCGTCAACTTCGAGGACATTGAGCTCCAATAAGATCTCTCATATCGTGAGCACCCAGTTGCTATTCTTGAAGAGACTAAACGCAAGACTCGCAATAAGTCAATCAAATTCCTCAAAGTCAAGTGGTCACACCATTCCGACCGTGAAGCTACCTGGGAACGCGAGGATCACCTCCGTTCTGAGTACCCGGCGCTCTTTCATTCCTAGATCTCGGGACGAGATCCTTTCGTAGTGGTGGAGTGTTGTAACACCCCGGATGTAACTTTCCCAATTTGTACTCCAACTCTTGTCGTTTTCGGCGTTAAGTTATTTTATTTTCTCGGGTTTGGCTTTTTGTCTCCGTGTGTTGTTGTCGTTGTCATGCATCTCATATCATGTCATCATGTGCATTGCATTTGCATACGTGTTCATCTCATGCATTCGAGCATTTTCCCCGTTGTCCATTTTGCATTCCGGCGCTTCGTTCTCCTCCGGTGGTCATTTCTAGCTTTCTTTCGTGTGTGGGGATTAAACATTTCCGGATTGGATCGAGACTTGCCAAGCAGCCTTGGTTTACTACCGGTAGACCGCCTGTCAAGTTTCGTACCATTTGGACTTCGTTTGATACTCCAACGGTTAACCGAGGGACCGAAAAGGCCTCGTGTGTGTTGCAGCCCAACACCCCTCCAAGTTGGCCCAAAACCCACCAAAACCCTCTCCATCATCTAGAGCGTTCGATCACGATCGCGTGGCCGAAAACCGCACTCCATTTGGAGCTTCCTAGCTCCTCCTACCTATAAAACTAGACCTTCCCCCGAAATTTCGGGTCATTCCACCCCTAACCCTAGCCCCGCTCCTCTCCGCGCGGCCGGACACGTCCGCCCGTGCCGGACATCACCGCCGCCGCAAATCGCGCGCCGCCACGTGGCCGAGCCGCCCCACATCACCGCCTCAGTCCCGCCGGCCCGCTCGGCCCGGCCGGGGCCCCCGTAGCCCATCGGCTCCACCCCGCCGCCTGGGTGCCCGCGCCGCCCGACCGCCTTCGTCGTCACCGCCGGCATCGCCCGACGCCACTCCGCCGCCAACGCGCCCCACCGGCCAGAGCAGAGCGCCGCCGCCGACGCGCCTCGTCGCCCGCACCTCCTCCAACGTCGCCGCGCCTCTCCGACTCGCCGGTGACCGGATCCGGCGAGATCCGGCCCGGAAGGGCCTCGGGCCTCTCCTCCTTCGAGCTCCGGCACCTTCTCCGGCCGTCTACAGTGCTCCCTCCGGTGAACCTCGATCGGCGTGCAAATCTAGATCTGGGACGAACGGTTGACTTTTCTGCCCGAAACCCTAGTTCATGTGCACATCTTCATCATGCTATAACTTTGCATCCGTAGCTCCGTTTTGGGCATATAGCATATCAAAATGTTCATCTCAGAGAGTAAATCATTTCATTCCATTGCATCATTTTCATTTTAGTTCATCTTGATGCCCGAAATTCTGTTAGAAGAGTGCTACTTGAGATAAGTGTCAGATTTGCTACTCCTTTTAGAGATTTGTCATTTTTGCCATGATTATTGTGTGCATGTTATGCCCATGAGCTCTACATATGTTTTGTTAAGGGTTTTGCCATCTTTACAGAGGTGCAACCCATGTATTTTTGTGATGTGTGTGGTGACTAGCACAAGCTTGCAAAGTGAGGCACTTGGTAATGCTGATTTCAGGGACTTCATTTCCACTAAGTCCTTGAGCTGTTTATCCCATGTTGCCATATGTTCATGTTGTTTCCTAGCGATTCGTGCCTCTTTTGAGGGTGATCAGTAAGGATGTTTTATTAATCTTGTAGTGCTCTATCCATCCATGTCTTTGTTTGCATTTATGGAGCACCCTAGCTTGAGTCAATCGAGCTCTACTTTTGCTACTTCGTGAATCTGGGCAGATTGTCTACTTGTTAGCGATTTTGCCGATGATGTTGTAGTTGACCCGTGCATGCTATGTTATTGTTCTTGCCATGTCTAGCTTGCATTTTGTGTATTCTTGATGGTTGTGTGCTTAGTTGGTCATGACTTGCTCCGTAGTGAGTGCATCGAGCTCGTAAACATGCCTACTTCATATCTGTTTTCAGCATGCTCCAGTTTTCACTAAGTCTGAGAACTGATTATGTTTTTGCCATGTTCACATGCTTGCAATTGTATTTTCTGATCCCTTTTGGCTCAAGGTCACTAAGGGACTTTTGTTAAGCTCTTTGAGTAGCTCCATGCCATGATTTACTTTGCCATGTTCAGGTCCTGTAGCATGTAGTTTTTTTGCTCCGAAGAGTGCTATCTTATCTGAAATTCCAGACAAGTGTTAATTTCACAAGTCTGAGATCTGTCTGCCATATGCATTTTTGCCATGCTTGTTTGAACCTGTTAATGGATGAATTGGCCGTAGCTCAGTGCTAGACTTTTGTTAAGCATCTTGAATGCATCCCTGCCATGTATTTTTTTGCCATGTTTGAGTGTTGTAGCATGTTCATCTCATTGCTTTTAGATGGCTACTTGCTGTAAATCGCAGACCGGTGTCATATTTGAATTGCTTGCCATTTCCAAACCGTATCTCCGATTCCGGCGTTCTTTATATTGTTTTCAAGAGATTTCATCTCATCTTTCCAGTGGCACACTTGGATTCCCATGTTGAGGCCAGGTTCATGAATCCCTTGACAAATCTTGCATATGCATCCCACATCGCATCCCGCATAGCATATCATCTTTGCATCATATTGTTTGAGTTTTGCACGTGTTTGATTGTGTCCTTGTTGCTTGTTTGTATTGTTTGGGTATAGCCGGGAGACGAGTTCGCCAACGAGGAGCCCGTTGAGTTTGCTTTCGAGGATCCAGTCAACTCTGACAACTTTGCAGGCAAGATGATCATACCCTCGAAATCACTACTATATTTGCTTTGCTAGATGCTCACTCTTTTGCTATGCCAATGCTACGATGCCTACCACTTGCTTTCAAGCCTCCCAAATTGCCATGTCAAACCTCTAACCCACCATGTCCTAGCAAACCATTGATTGGCTATGTTACTGCTTTGCTCAGCCCCTCTTATAGCGTTGCTAGTTGCAGGTGAAGATTGGAGACCGTTCCTTGTTGGAACATTATTTACTTTTTGGGATATCATTATATTTCCATGTTATCTTAATGCATCTATATACTTGGTAAAGGGTGGAAGGCTCGGCCTCTCGCCTAGTGTTTTGTTCCACTCTTGCCGCCCTAGTTTCTGTCATATTGGTGTTATGTTCCCTGTTTTGCATTCCTTACGCGGTTGGGTTATAATGGGAACCCCTTGATAGTTCACCTTGATTAAAGCTTTTCCAGCAATGCCCAACCTTGGTTTTACCTTTTGCCACCTAGCCTCTTTTTCCCTTGGGTTTCCGGAGCCCGAGGGTCATCTTATTTTAGCCCCCCGGGGCCAGTGCTCCTCTGAGTGTTGGTCCAACCGAGCGATGTCCGGGGCTACCAGGGGCAACTCTGGGCTGGCCTACCCGACGTCTTGCTCATACGGTGTGCCCTGAGAACGAGGTATGTGCAGCTCCTATCGGGATTTGTCGGCACATCTGGGTGGTTTTGCTGGTCTTGTTTTAACCTGTCGAAGTGTCTTGAAGAACCGAGGTACCGAGTCTGATCGGAACGTCTTGGGAGGAGGTCTATTTCTTTGTTGACCATGAGAGCTTGTCATGGGCTAAGTTGGGACTCCCCTACAGGGATTTGAACTTTCGAAAGCCGTGCCCGCGGTTATGGGCAGATGGGAATTTGTTAATGTCCGGTTGTAGATAACTTGAACCTTAACTTATTTTTAAAATGAATCAACCGTGTGAGTTACCGTGATGGCCTCTTCTCGGCGGAGTCTGGGAAGTGGACACGGTGTTGGAGTAATGCTTGCGCAGGATGTTCGCTAGATTTCTCGCTCGCGCTTTGCCTCCTCTTCTCGCTCACTTTTGCGAACAGGTTAGCCACCATATTTGCTAGTCGCTTGCTGCAGCTCCACTTATATTTACCTTGCCTTACCTATAAGCTTAAATAGTCTTGATCGCGAGGGTGCGAGATTGCTGAGTCCCTGTGGCTCACAGTTTACTATTACACCAGATGCAGGGCCTGATGATTCCGCTCCAGGTGACGTGCTCGAGCTCAAGTGGGAGTTCGACGAGGACTCTCAACGTTACTATGTTTCTTTTCCTGATGATTAGTAGTGGTGCCCAGTTGGGGGTGATCGGGACCGTGTCGCATGTTGGGTTATCTTTTATTTTGGCGCCGTAGTCGGGCCATGAGTGTTTGGTTGATGTAATGTTATTTATATACTTTATTGACGTGGCGAGTGTAAGCCAACTATGTTATCTCCCCTTTTATTAATTATATTACTTGGGATGTTTGTGATGATTGCCTAACTTGCGACATATGCCTTCAATGCGATTATGCCTCTAAGTCGTGCCTCGACACGTGGGAGATATAGTCGCATCGAGGGTGTTACAAATTGGGCCAGCGCTGGGTAGCCGAGGATGGCGTTGTAGGGGAGGCCGATGGGGGCATGTCGAAGTCGACCAGCTCCGTGCGGAAGTTGTTGTAGGTGCTGAAGGTTACTGGGAGCCGGATCTGTCCCAAGGAGCTGGATGATCCGCCCCCAATGCTTGAGAAGGGCCGGCTGGGTTGCAGCCGTTCCAGGGGTATGCAGAGGAGGTTGAAGGCCTCAACCGAGAGCACGCTGAGGCCCGCACCTCCATCGATGAGAGTTCTGGTGACGGCCACCTAGCAGATGGTGGGGGTGCATAGCATGGGGAGTGCACCCGAGCAGGCCGAGTTGGAGGGGTGGTCCTCCGAGCTGAAGGTCAGGCCGGCCTTGGGCGCCGCCCGGTCCGGGAGAGCCCCCTGCCACGTGGAAGCGGCGCTGACCCGGCGGATGAACGACTTGACGTGGTGACTTGTAGGCGGCGCCTGCGAGCCGCCCAGGAGGGCCGTGACGACCAGGGGTGTTGGTGTAGCGTGGTAGGCGGGGAAGAGGCTGCGGAGCTCTTCCCAAGAGGCCACGGAGGCTGCCGGCAGGTGGAGCAACCATGCGCGCGGAGCGCCGGTGAGGGCCATGGGGAGCCAGTTGGTCATGACCCTATCGTCACCTCCAGCTTCGAGGATGGCCTCCTCGTACGCCAGCAAGAAGGCCAGCGGATCAGTCGCGCCGCCATAGCGCGGCGGCGTCGTTGGCTTGAACTTGGCTGGCCACTGTACCCATTGCAGGGCTGGGGCCAGGGCTCGGAGCCCCCTGGCCCCCCGTGCTGGCGCCTGCGGCCGGAGCGGGCGACGCGCTACTCATCGTGAGGTAGGTCGTGGCGGTGGCGGAAGGGAAAACTCCGGTGCACCCCCTACCTGGCACGCCAAATGGCGGATTTCGGGTTCCCGCAGACCCTTGAGGTTCAAACACTGGGGTGTGCACGGAGATCTCGCCTTCTACCTACCGGCACCCCTCCGCCTCGCTAAGATCTAAGGTATGGAAAGAACAGCACGAGAGACACAGGGTTTATACTGGTTCGGGCCATCGTTGTGGTGTAATACCCTACTCCAGTGTGTGGTGTGGTGGATTGCCTCTTGGGCTGATGATGATGAGCAAAACAAGGAAGAACAGCCTCGCGATGGTCTATTCTTGGCTGGGGCGATGAACTGCTGGGAGGAGTTCAATCACCCTTCTCTCTCTCTCTCTTCTCGATTCTCTCTCCGATTTCGATCCCCCTACCCTACGGGTGGCTAGTCCTATTTATAGGCAAAGGCCCTGGGCCTCTTCCCAAATACTGAGCGGGAAGGGTGCCAACAATTGGCCATTTTGAAGGGGAACATCTGGTACACTTATCCTGACTAAAGTTGGTCCTCGCCTGCCAAAGTTTCTGGTGGTGACGCTGGCTTGGGCTCCACAATGACTTCCTCCCTGCCGTTGTACTGGTCTTGGTCTTGTTGCACCGAAACAGGTGCCTTTGCTTGATGCTCTCGCCTGCGCTTGCTCCCTTTGCACCAAAGAGGAAAGGAGGACACTGCGCGGCTGACGCCCGCCTTGCGCCCTTGGTCATCATGGCTTGCGTCACGGGCACCTCGTGAGGTACCCCGCCTTGATCTCTCCGCCTCCTCGCGAGCTAGCCTGATGAGGCCGTGCCTGAGGAAGCTCCGTATCGTCCGCCCCGCGAGGCCTGGCCCCTCGCGAGGGTCTTGGGTCTGTGTTGATGAAGATGGGCCGCACTGGGCCCCCTTTTAGTCCACGCCGCAGGCCGCAGGCAGGCAAGTCTGGGGACCCCCGTTCCCAGAACGCCGACACTCGTGACGTGAGCCATGACACACGACACCAGGCGGGCGCCAGCGCGCGCAGCATCCTTGTTTCCTCTTTGGTGCTAAGGAGGCCAGCGTAGGCGAAGATTACCGAGGCATCAGGCAGAGGTTGCTATATTGGTGCAACGAGACCAAGACCAGGAGGACGGCAAGACGGAGGTCATCATGGAACCCAAGACGGCGTCACCACAGAGCTTTTCGTAGGCGAAGACCACTTTTGTCAGATAGCTTGTACTAGCTGCCCCCTTCAAATTAGCCCACCATTGTTGGCTCCCTTCCCGCTCGATAATTGGGAAGAGGACCGGGGCCAATATAAATAGGACTAGCCACCACCTTAGCAAGCGATGGATCATTCAGACCATCCTCACACACGCAAGCTTACCGAGCTCAAGAACACCTCAACCTCAGGAGGCTGTTCTTCCCTTGTACTGTTCATCATTAGCCCTAGAGGCAATCCACCACCACCACACTGGAGTAGGGTATTACACCACAACAGTGGCCCGAACCAGTATAAATCTTGTGTCTTTCTGTGTTGCAAGTTCGTCGAGTTCATCCGTGAGATCTTAGTGAGCTAGGGCGTAGATCGGTGGGAGGAAAAGACTTGGCGCGGACCCCATTTTTAGAACCTTAAGGGTTTGCCGGAACCCCACATCCGACAATTTTATAGGCGGGGCGAGGATGCCGAGCAGGAAGCTGCCGTGCACGTCCGGACGAGGCTCTGACAAGCTCAGTGAGCACGGGAGGGCGCGAGAAGGTGACGAGGAAAGCAACAGACGAGCTACAGAGGCGCACAAGGTGAGGGGGGCCGAGGGCGCAGAGGGGACGCAGCCACGGCGCCATTAAAGGTTGGTCGGCCACGGTGCGTCCGTGGGCGCACGGCGATGAGAGCTGACAGAGGGGCTAACGGAGGGGGAAGTGGCTCCAGGAGGACGGCGATGAAGGAGTAAAACGGTGAGACATGCTCAACGAAGACGATGAGAAGGAGAGGGGCCCGAGCAAGAAGACGCCCTGGACACGGCCAACGTCAGCAAAGCGCGCGCATTGCATGCCAAAGCTCGTGATCACCGCGTTCACTGGTGCCCACAGTGCCACAAGCTAAGCCGAACGATGTCTGGGGTGGAGTCCTTCCTGGGGAGGTTGCAACTCCGGTGGTAGTTTGGTTAAAAGGGCTCTGGTTAAATGGTAAGCAACCTCTAAAGTTTACTGCAGTAAACTTGGATGAGCACTGGTGATCAACAGGAAGATGATTGGGAGCAATGGAGTTGTCTGCGAGGTTAATGGTAAGGAGGACTTTCATCCTGGTAACTTTGAGAAGATTAAGACCGAGATTTAATGTAGTTGCTTAACAACCACATAAACTGGTCCAGAAATGAGATTTGGATGATGCACTCACATGAAGCACCAACTTGAGCTGAACTTTGGCAAGGCCTAATGATTTGGTCATAGTAAGATGCTGTAAAAATTTCATACCAAATGGATTTACCAAAATGGTACTTCCTTCACAGTTATCTTCACTGACCAGAATCTTGCAATAATTCTATAGAAATATTAGCTAGGTGAATTTATGCCAAATTTGGTGGAGAGAAGTCAATTGGGTAGGAGAAAATTCTGGTAATTTATCAGGAGTTTTGAAGCAATATAAAATGCACTTGCTTCACAACCTGAAAACTTTACCAGAAGCAAAGATTTGGTCCTGTGCTCACATAGATGATTGGATGGGGCTAAAATTTGGATTAGTGTTCGAATATGAGTACATGAAGTAGTGTGCAAAATTTCAACTAATTTGAATAATCCTAGCTAGCACTTCCTTCACAAAGGCTTCCCTCAGACAGGAACTTTGAAAAATCACCGAGGAAGTTTGGCTAGGAAAATAAAGTTGAATTTTGGCACAGGTCAATTATTTCGACAGGAAAAGATGTCCAAAAAGTTTTGGGTCAAATGGGAAAAGATAAATAGCACTTGCTTCACAATGTGCCATTTAGGACAGAATAGGAAATGATTTTACCGAGCATGATGAGAAATATGGCCAATGAAACATTTTGCCATATCTGAGGAATATATGACCCAAACAATTTATGAGAATTATTTGGAGATTTATGGATGGATAGCAATATAGGTTGCTTTACAACTTAGGGCAGATAGGGTTATTCCTTTAATAGAAAAAGGAATTTTCCCTAGAAAAAGAAATTAGGGTTTGGTCAAGTAGTGGAGTGACATGATCTTGGCAAGGTTTTGAGAATCATGAGTCACTTGGGAGAGGAAATGAAGATGATTTCCCAGGTGACAAGGCCACAGAACCACTCCAAAAAGAAAAACATAGCAAAAACCAATAAAATCAAAAGAAAAAGAAAAGGGCCAAAATCGAGGTTGTTACAGCGTATCATTGCACCTTACAAGGTTTAAAAGAGAGGAGTGATGTTCCTTTGTTCTTGACCTGTAATCTAGTTCCGTGCTGGACTTGCCCACACAACTTTACAATTGCATGTTTATTTGTTCTCAGTTGTTTTGTGATATGAATGATGTCATACTGTGCTTACCGTATTATAAACTTTGTCTCTTTATCCTTAGCTGTCAATACAATGTGAATAAATATACAATACATTAGCCATGGTACATGGTCATATGTTTGGAACCTGGTTTTATTATGTACTTTGCAGTAAAATGTAACTAATATTTTACATGGGTTCACCAGAATAAGTTCTGTATATAGACCAAAGCTATTTTGTTTGGATTTGATGTCTCCTTAATATCTTCTGTTCTGGTACTACTAATGTAAAAACTCAACTTTTTAGCAAGCTATGGAAAAAATGGTGGAACCGCCACCTTCTGAAGGTGGCGAGGCAACTATAACCACAATGTCAGCTCTTGCTGCAGTGGGTCAGTACCTTTCCACTAACAGTGCCAAAAGCACGTTCCTGCATAAATACTGGGTTGGTTGTTAAGGCAATCTCGTCCAAACTGCCTCATGATCAAGATATGCAAGCTCAAAACAATGTTATATCCGCGCTCCAGACACAAGTCCGTTCCCTAACAGAGATCCTTTGTGTAACAAGGACAAACATTGTTCGATGTCGTCAAGATACGCATGGTTTTGAAACCAGACTATCAGACATTTGCTATGTTGTTCAGGAGCCTAGGAGAAATGAAGGCAAAAGTTATGGTGCTCCATCGGACAATACAACATGAAAACGTAACAGTCAGGTCAAATGAACTAAGCTTCTGAACTTCTGGTGGTGCATTTATCTGCCAGACTGTTAACTCTTATGCCAACCTTCATTTTGTTTTATAGTTGTAATTTGTTTTGTTGCGATATAAAATTTGTTATTAACGTCCAGCCACTGGCTGAAGAAAACAGCAATCCATTTTTGTATAGTGTAGGGTGTTCCCTATATTTGCACTGGTGGCGATCTTTGACGGCTTAATAGCCTAGCATTAGTTTCGGGCTTATTTATTTCCTAGTCTTCTTTTTCCCTGGTTTGCTAGTGGCCGCAACAACTGAGGGAGTCCTGGATTAGGGGGTCTCCGGACAGCCGGACTATATCCTTTGGCCAGACTGTTGGACTATGAAGGTACAAGATTGAAGACTTCATCCCGTGTCCGGATGGGACTCTACTTGGCGTGGAAGGCAAGCTAGGCAATACGGATATGGATATCTCCCCCTTTGTAACCGACCTTGTGTAACCCTAGCCCCCCTCCGGTGTCCATATAAACCGGAGGGTTTTAGTCCGTAGGACAACATACAATCATACCATAGGCTAGCTTCTAGGGTTTAGCCTCTCTGATCTCGTGGTAGATCAACTCTTGTAATACTCATATCATCAAGAACAATCAATCAGGATGTAGGGTATTACCTCCATCGAGAGGGCCCGAACCTAGGTAAAACATCGCGTCCCCTGCCTCCTGTTACCATCCGCCTTAGACGCACAGTTCGGGAACCCCTACCCGAGATCCGCCGGTTTTGACACCGACATTGGTGCTTTCATTAAGAGTTCCTCTGTGTTGTCACCATAAGGCTCGATGGCTCCTTCGATCATCGCTAGCAATGTGGTCCAGGGTGAGGCTTTCCTCCCTGGACAGATCTTCATATTAGGCGGCTTTGCATTGCGGGCCAATTCGCTTGGCCATCTGGAACAGATTGAGAGCTACGCCCCTGGCCATCAGGTCAGATGTGGAAACTTGAACTACACGGCCGATGTCCGCGAAGACTTGATCTTCGACGGATTCGAGCCCATGCTGGACGCGCTGCGCAGTCATGACGAGCAAGACGTAACTCTACCGTCGGACAGTGTTCGGGAGATCGCATCCGCAGCTACTCCGGTTTTTAACCTGGAACAAGTCGCGCAATCCGAGAGCGAAGGGATGGAACCCGCCATGGAGGCCGCACTCTCAGCGGCGATAGAGCTGGATACTGACTTCACCCCTTACGAGAGCCGTGTTGCCGAACCACTGGATTCATCTTCGGTCACGGACTCCGAGCCGCTCGTATCCGTGCCCGTCGAGTCCGACTGGGCGCCGATCATGGAGTTCACCTCCGCAGATATCTTTCAGCACTCACCTTTTGGAGATGTGCTAGATTCATTAAGGTCTCTCACCCTATCTGGAGAACCATGGCCGAACTATGTCCGGCTAGAATGGGATGCGGACGACGAAGAAATTCGCTGCCCACCCACCACCCACTTAGTAGCCACTGTCGACGACTTAACCGACATGCTTGACTTCGGCTCCGCGGACTTCGACGGTATGGACGACGAAGCCGGAGACGAACCGAAACCACCGCCCACAGGGCGCTGGACCGCTACTTCATCACATGACGTATACATGGTTGAAACCCCCAACAAAGCCAATGGCGATGAGAAAGCAGAGGATGACCCCTCCAAGAAGTAACCCAAGCGCCGACGTCAGGGCACCGCCCTAAGTCCTGCCATAGCAAAAACAGCGATAACAATAGTCCACGCGACTCCGGAAAAGACGACAACTGCACCACCCCGGTGGTAGAAAACGATCAAGATGCAAACAGCATAGTACGGATCCGACGTCCGAACACGATGACGCCAAAGATAAGCATCATCAATCCCCATCTAGGGAAGAAAACAGTCCGGATGATGATGCACCCATCATCCCAGAAACACACTTGGAGCAAGAGAACCTCCGCAGAAGGCTTACTGCCACAGCGAGAAGCCTGAAGAAACAGAAGCAAAGGCTCAAGGTCGCACAAGATACGCTCAACAGCAAGTGGAACAAAGTAACAAAGTATGGTAGAAGCTACCACCCAAATAGCTATCCAAAGCGCAAGCTATTACCAGAATTCGACGACGAGGCCTTAGAGCCCATACAGCCGATAAGTGATACGGCCAACCGGCCGGATCCACCACCATGTGAACGCGATAGAGCGGCTAACAAAGTCACGCATAAGTCAACACACGTTCTACGTGAGAACTTGCGTCAAAAATCCGGCGCGGCCAGATCTATCTATGGATCTAGGAAGCGCGCTACGGTACACAACCAACACCGAATACTACAACCGTCTGAACACTATGGCGCATCCCAATACAGGGGTACCGCACACCCACTATGATTCACTGATGAGGTGCTGGATCACGAATTCCCGAAAGGATTCAAACCAGTGAACATAGAGGCGTACAACGGAACCACAGACCCTGGATTCTGGATAGAGGACTTCATCCTCCATATTCATATGGCTCGTGGAGACGATCTCCATGCCATTAAATACTTGCCCCTCAAGCTTAAAGGGTCAGCTAGGCACTGGCTGAAAAGCCTCCCCAAAAACTCAATTGGAAGTTGGGAGGAGCTCGAGGATGCTTTCCGGGCCAATTTTCAAGGGACTTATGTCCGACCTCCGGATGCAGACGATTTAAGTCACATAATCCAACAATCCGGAGAGTCCGCCCAAAAGCTTTGGAACAGGTTCCTCACCAAGAAGAACCAAATAGTCGACTGTCCGAACGTCGAAGCCTTAGCAACTTTTAAACACAGCGTCCGAGACGAATGGCTCTCCAGACACCTCGGTTAACAAAAACCGAGAACAATGGCAGCCCTAAAAAGCCTCATGACCCGCTTTTGTGTGGGCGAGGACAGCCGGTTGGCCCGTAGCAGCACTAGCGACCCAAGCACATCCGAAATAAGGGATGGCAATGGTAAACCACGACGCAACAAAAACAAGCATCGAAATAAAGAAGGTAGCCCAGATAATACGGCTATAAACGCCAGATTCAGGGGCTCCCGACCAGGTCAGTGGAAAATGCCTTTCAAAGGCAGCAGAGAAGGACAATCTAGCCTAAACAAAATTCTTGACAAGCTCTGTCAGATTCACGGCACCCCAGACAAACCTGCAAATCATACCCACAGAGAATGTTGGGTCTTCAAGCAGGCCGGTAAGCTAAACGCCGAACACAAAGGGGAGGAGACACCAAGGGAAAATGAGGATGAACCTCGCCAGCAAAGCGACGGAGGACAGAAAAAATTCCCACCGGAGGTTAAAACAGTAAACGTGATCAATGTGACAAGGAGGAGAAGCAATCACGCACTCCGATGCACATGCGCCATCGAGCCCGTCACCCCTAAGTCCAACCCCTGGTTGGCCTGCCCGGTCACTTTTGATCGTAAGGATCACGATACACATATCCGGCGCGAAGGACTGACGGCCTTGGTGTTAGACCCAATAATAAATGGGTACCATTTCACAAGGGTCCTCATGGACGCGAAAGTGATCTCAATCTGATATATCAAGACACAGTCCACAAAATGGGGATAGACCCGACACAAATAAGCCACAGTAATACTACCTTCAAGGGAGTAATACCAGGCCAAGAGGCCCACTGTATGGGCTCTCTACTACTAGAGGTGGTATTCGGTTCTCCCGATAACTTCCGAAGTGAAACGTTAACTTTTCACATCGCTCCATTCCAAAGTGATTTTCAAGCACTACTCGGAAGGGCGGCTTTCACTCGTTTTAACGCAATACCGCATTATGCTTTTCTCAAGCTCAAGATGCCCGGTCCACGAGGCGTCATCACAGTTAGCGGAAATACCAACTGTTCTTCACGTACGGAAGAGGACGCAGCAGCTCTAACAGCCGCACACTAGACGGCCTCACCAACCAGAAAAATGGCAGGTCGTCAAGACCACGGACACAGTTAGACGAGTCCGGCGTTCCATCATACATGTATAAGATTGGTTTTCAAACCCTCATAAAGCGATACCAGGGGCTTCCCGCGTGTAATTAGGGCCAGCCCGGCTCAACTAGGCTTCTCTGGAATTCTGATAACTCATTCTTCTTTTTGGCACGGCAACTTTCATCTAAGTTCTTTCCTTTTTGCAGGTTACAATCATGCTACACCCGTCCAGGACACAGCACAAAGGAGATACAGGCGCAGACGTGCAGCAGGGACCCGACAAAAGGTTTCTTTTTAGATTAAGGCCCTGCGTAAACCTTTTTTACTGTCTCTTGTTGCTCGCATCCTCCGGATACTCCACACAACCGAGAAGGATTCCGGCGTTATTGGCATGTGGCCACGCCAGGATTTTGCACGTACCTGGACACATGGGGTTTCTTATAAAGGGCATTGTTTAGCCCGGTACATGTTATAAAGACCAAACACCTTAGCGAGTGTTCGGCGTCGCGAGTTTGGCCCTATATGCATCAGCTCCAAATCATGTATTTGGTCAAATGTTGGGTTTGCCCGGCTCCCACATTTTGGTACCTTATGTTCCGTTATATCGGCTAAGGTAGCACTGGGAGAACTACTGCGATTGTGCCCTGGTTCATCCGGATGAGCACCTTAGTAGAGAAAGCCAAAAACTGACTGTCATGATATAGCGAGAGACTGGTCAACCACTCGATGACTAATCGGAATCTTCGTGATTCCTCCGCATTAACGAAGGGTCGTTTCCCGGTCATGTATGTACGCGCACCATATTCGGACGAGCGCAGAAGTACCAAGGGCTCTATAGTAGCCCCACTGTCAAACTCCTATGGCTAAGTGAAAGTGTTAAAGAAATATAGTCTGATTGCCTTGTTCGCTACGCTATCACCTCCTTAATGGACCAAGACGTTGGATCAAGTGTGGATATGCATCTTTTGCGAACACCCCTGCATTATATGCGTGGGGGCGGAAGCCGACGATTGCAAACTTTCAGGTTATATACATATATACATAAACGGCCGCACAGGAGGCATCATAGTACTTTCGGGCAAAAGTATAAATACAGCCTTGATTAATTCAGAAAAACATTGTTTGTACAATGGGACTACATGTCACTGGAAAATGATATTCTTCGAGCACTGAGCCTCTATCGAACGAGTGCCTTCAAGGACTTCTTCAAAGTAGTGCTTGGCAGCCACTCGGCCTATGGCCGAACCCTGTGCTGCAACAGTGCTGGCCTCCATCTCCGCCCAGTATGTTTTGACATGGGCAAGGGCCATCCACGCACCTTCTATGCACGCTGATCTCTTTATAGCATCGATGCATGGCACAACTTCAAGGAATTGTTGCACTAAGCTAAAGTAGCTACTCGGCCTTGGCCCTCCCGACCACAGGTGATCCACAACGGACCTCATGCCAAGTCCGGACAACCTATGGAGCTCGGCCCAACCGGTCAATCGCTCATTCAGCAGCAGCGGACGGACTGGAGTGTGAAACTGTGACCAGAACAGCTTCTCCACTTCGGGACCTCTCTGATCCTTGAAGTACTCGGCTGCATCAGCAGCACTTGCAGCCAAATCCATGTACTTGTCCGCAGAACTCCATAGCCGGTCTAGAGGAGCATACTTCGGATCTCCGAACTTAGTCCGCAACAAGAAGGGCTTCCCAGACACGATATCTACAGCTTGATTCAGCTCCTCCTTCATCGCTCTAATTTTGGAGCGGGCTTCCTTGGCAGCCACCCAGGCCTTCTCCAGGTCCGTCACTTTCGCCTGGTCTTCTTCTTCAAGAAGCCGGCAACGGTCAGCAGCATCTTTTAATTCTACAGCCATCTTGGCTATTTTTTCCTTGCTCTCACAATGCGCGGCCTATTCGACCCTTAACTCTTCGACCGCCTTTAAAGCGGCCGCATTGCTACTCCTCGCTTGCTCCTTGGCTCGGGCAAGCTCCACCCGAAGGGTCTCCACGGTGGCTGCTCCATCTGCAGTCACAACATATTAAAGATACTGGCATCATGCTGCTCTTACTATGTGACGATCACCAGAAAAATCACTCACCCTGTGCCTCCTCAAGCCGCTTGTTGACAAGCACGATGTCGGCATCTGCCACATCCAGCTGTCGCTTTAGTTCGGCAAACCCATCAGTCCGGCTAGCCACCGGAGCTTCAACCACCTGCACATAAAGGTTGTCTGGTTATTACCTGGGACTATGATCCTCTGTTTGCCGCCGTTCTCGACAACCAGAGTCTCAGGGGCTACTATCTGCATGGGCATACCTAACATATGCGGTATTGTTAAAGGCATACATTATTTCACGTACCTCGAAGCCTTTCAGCAGACTCATAAAAGCTTCGTGCAAACCGCTTTCGACGGATGAAATCCTTTCAATTACCATACCCATTAGCGTACGATGTGCTTCTGAGATGACAGCTTGCCCCAGAAGATCCTTCAGCACGTCCGACCGCACACTGTACGGACCCTTGCGGTCGCTCTCCTTAGGAGCCGGATACTGTGGATGCCGGGCAGCCAAAGCGTTATCTTCCGGCGATATTGGATCCGGAGATACCCTTCGTGACGGCACTTCAAGGTCGCCCGCTTCTTGAGCTGGGGAGTCCGGGGGAGGCGTTTCGCTCTCCATCATCTCCGGAATAAGATCCCCGAAGATGAACTCTGTCGAGAAGAGCTACGATTTGGACTACAATTTACAAGCATCGGTTATTATCTTCAGAAGCAAGGTACGATATCTTCACTATGAAGTACTTTTTGATTACTTACATCTCGGTAGAGGGCTGATCCCCGCGCAGACATTGTGCGGCAAGAATACCCTCCGAGGCAGGACCCTGTGGCGGAGATTTCTTCTCCCGTTTGGAAATCTTAGTTTCCGGATCTTCAGAGGTAGTCTTCTTCCTTCCTCGGGGAGGGAGAATGTCAAATTCTTCCCCTTGGTTATCCTCCCTCGCGGAGGCGCTCATTCCTTCGATTGGAATAGGTAGCGATGGAGGACCACTTTCGCCCTCTTTATTCCCCCTTCATCTTCCTTTGAGGGCACTAGACGAGGTGCTGGCTCGAGCATATTTTCCAGCACCGGATTGTCCAAGCCTTCAGAAGGGGGGCCGAACACCGGATCATCTTCGCCTTTGCTATCCAGTACTGGTCAAAGAGCGATTCGTCAGAATGATGTCATGATAAACAAAAGGACAGTGTGTTCAGCCAGGGGATTACTTACTTGGGCAGCGGGGTGGTTGTAGCTCAGGCCCAAGTCCTCGGTAGTGTCCGGACACTCTATTTGGGGTCCGAAGAACGATTTGTACATCTCCTCGTGCGTCATGCCGAGGAAATGTTGAATAGTGTGTGGTCCTTCCGGGTTGAATTCCCACATGCGGAGGGGCCGGCGTTTGCAAGGCTGGACTTGACGAACCAGCATAACTTGCATTACCATAACCAGACTGAAATCTCCCTCGAAGAGATCTCGGATATGGCTCTGCAATATTGGCACGTCCTTGGCTGGACCCCAGCTCAGCCCCCTGCTGATCCATGACATCAGTTGTGGTGGGGGGCCTGAGCGAAAGGTGGGGTAGCTACCCATTTGGCACTTCAGGGAGCTGTGACATAAAACCACTCTCGTTGCCACAATCCGGACACCTCTGGAAAGGAACCCTTTGGCCATGGATCATCGGCAATTTTGCTTATTAGAGCACCTCTGCATGCTGCGTACTGCCCCTCGACCATCTTCGGCTTCACATCGAAGGTCTTGAGCCACAGGCCGAAGTGAGGGGTAATGCGGAGGAAGGCCTCACATACGACAATAAATGACGAGATGTGAAGAAGGGAATCCGGGGCCAGATCATGAAAATCCAGCCCGTAATAGAACATAAGACCCCTAACAAAGGGATCCAGAGCGAGGCCTAGTCCTCGGAGGAAGTGGGAGACGAACACAACGCTCTCGTTGGGTTCAGGAGTAGGGACGACCTTCCCTCGGGCGGGCAGCCTATGCGAAATTTCAGCGGTCAGATATCTGGCCTCCCTTCTTGATGTCCTCCTCCGTGACGGAGGAAGGCACCCACCGGCCTTGAAGGCTGCATCCGGACATGATTGAAGGTCCGAAGCACCTGACCTGAGCTTTGGGTGTTAGAACTCGAGGCGGGGGAAGGATTTGATTGAGCATAGGAGGGAAAAAGAAAAAGCCTTGTCCCTTTATAAAGGGGATGAATATCAGGCGTCCTCCTCGTGGCCGTTCGAGACTTACCTAAGATCTAGGAGTCATACCAACAGGGACGGTTGGGCTACCCACGTTTGTATTGATGAGAATCCCGTGATAAGGGGAACACGATCTTTTCTTTGACAAGACGTGTCAAGAAACCGCCTCGTGTCATGTGCGGGGCTGGTTAAAGAAAAATTGTTCTAATAATTACCGGGCCGTGGCGTGATGTCATGCTGCCAAGACGCGTCAGCAGATTGGATTTGTGGAAATATTATTCTCTCTACGGTGGTATGTGGAACTTATTTTGCATGGTCGGACACTATCCTTGTATTCAAACTCTTCCATGGTGTATTCGGAGGAGGAACCCGCCTTGCAATGTTGAAGACAACACTGCGCGCTGGACTCATCGTCATTGAAGCCTGGTTCAGGGGCTACTAAGGGAGTCCTGGATTAGGGGGTCTCTGGACAGCCGGACTATATACTTTGGCCGGACTGTTGGACTATGAAGATACAAGATTGAAGACTTCGTCCCATGTCCGGATGGAACTCTACTTGGCGTGGAAGGCAATCTAGGCAATACAGATATGGATATATCCCCCTTTGTAACCAACCTTGTGTAACCCTAGCCCCCCTCCGGTGTTTATATAAACTAGAGGGTTTTAGTCCGTAGGAAAACATACAATCATACCATAGGCTAGCTTCTAGGGTTTAGCCTCTCTGATCTCGTGGTAGATCAACTCTTGTAATACTCATATCATCAAGAACAATCAAGCAGGACGTAGGGTATTACCTCCATCGAGAGGGCCCGAACCTGGGTAAAACATTGCGTCCCCTGCCTCCTGTTACCATCCGCCTTAGACGCACAGTTCGGGACCCCCTACCCGAGATCCGCCGGTTTTGACACCGACAACAACCATGGGCCATATACGGACCGTGGCAACCTTGACCCTGCTACAGGCCGTAGGATCCATGGGCCTCCTACAGGCCGTCTTTAAATGGGCCTCCAACACGGCCGTAGAATCGGTGGGCCTCGGGCCATCGGATAAATGGGTCCACATGGGCCATAAACGTGCGTAATTGGTATCGGCCCAGTACGGTAAAACATTGAGACATGCTCAAGAGCGCGAAGACGACGAGAAGGAGAGGGGCCTGAGCAAGAAGATGCCCTGGACATGGCCAACGCCAGCAGAGCGCGTGCATTGCATGCCAAAGCTCGTGATCACCGCGTTCACTGGTGCCCACAGTGCCACAAGCTAAGCCAAATGATGTCTGGGGTGGAGTCCTTCCTGGGGAGGTTGCAATTGCGTTGGTAGTTTGGTTAAAAGGGCTCTGGTTAAATGGTAAGCAACCTCTGAAATTTACTACAGTAAACTTGGATGAGCACCGGTGATCAATAGGAAGATGATTGGGAGCAATGGAGTTGTTTGTGAGGTTTATGGTAAGGAGGAATTTCATCCTGGTAACTTTGAGAAGATTAAGACCGAGATCTAATGTAGTTGCTTAACAACCACATAAAATGGTCTGGAAATGAGATTTGGATGATGCACTCACATGAAGCACTAACTTGAGCTGAACTTTCGCAAGGCCTAATGATTTGGTCATAGTAAGATGCTGTAAAAATTTCATACCAAATGGATTTACCAAAATGGTACTTCCTTCACAGCTATCTTCACATACCAGAATCTTGCAATAATTCTAGAGAAATATTGGCTAGGTTAATTGGTGCCAAATTTGGTGGAGAGAAGTCATTTGGGTAGGAGAACAACCTGGTGATTTATCAGGATTTTTGAAGCAATATAAAATGCACTTGCTTCACAACCTAAATTTTTTACCAGAAGCAAAGATTTGGTCCTATGCTCACATAGATGATTGGATGGTGCTGAAATTTGGAGTAGTGTTCTAATATGAGCACATGAAGGAGTTTCGATAATCCTAGCTAGCACTTCCTTCACAAAGGCTTCCCTCAGACATGAACTTTGAAAAATCACTGAGGAAGTTTGGCTAGGCAAATAAAGTTGAATTTTGGCACAGGTCAATTATTTGGACAGGAAAAGATGTCCAAAAAGTTTGGGGTTAAATGGGCAAAGATAAATAGCACTTGGTTCACAATGTGCCATTTAGGACAGAATAGGAAATGATTTTATTGAGCATGATGAGAAATATGGCCAATGAAATATTTGCCATAGTTGAGTAATATATGACCCAAACAATTTATAATAATTATTTGGGGATTTATGGATGGATAGAAATATAGGTTGCTTCACAACCTAGGGCAGATAGGGTTATTCCTTTAATAGAAAAAGGAATTTTCTCTAGAAAAAGAAATTAGGGTTTGGTCAAGCAGTGGAGTGACATGATCTTGGCAAGATTTTGAGAATCATGAGTCACTTGGGAGAGGAAATGAAGATGATTTCCTAGGTGACAAGGCCACAGAACCACTCCAAAAAGAAAAACAGAGCAAAAAACCAATAAAATCAAAAGAAAAACAAAAGGGCCAAAATCCAGGCTATTACAACTCTTACCCCCTTAAAGAAATCTCGTCCTCAAGATTTAGTTTCTCAGGGAACAAGTATGACTTGAGGACATCGTTTCCATCTCGGGTATCCTTTTTCCTTTATTTACTGTTCCCCCAAGAATTTTAGATGATTTTCTTCCCTTGCTCTCGGTGGTTTGCTTCACCTTTTCCCAAATCCTGACAGTTCTTTGCTCATATACCGATTTATTTTTACTGACATTGATTCTCCATACCTGTGGTGATATCCAATGGATCTGAGCATAAATTTTGTTTTGGTCATGACAACCTTTTTACTTCTGTCATGGGGTTGCTTCAAATAAATACAGGCCTACTGGTTTCAATAAATGCTGAGAATTAATCATGGCCATCTTTTGACGGGATCTGACTGCTCATAGGTGGTACTGATTTATTTTGATTTACCCCTTTGACCCGAGCATGAGATAGGTACCAATGATTCGACTGCCTTTTGTCGGGAGCAATACAATGGTGTATGGAGTTATAGCTATGTCATACCTCAAATATTTACACCTTGAGACTGGCCCGACAGGGGCTGATGGATAATTGCTTTTCCTGACAGGCTGACCGTGTAGTTGATTCTGTTGGTGAGTATACCGGGTCTGAGTTGATTGTTTGGATTTTGATTTTCTCATTTTGTCGGTATGCCCATTTGGATTTTCCACACTAACCATTCTACGCGGGTCAGCGGGATATGAAATTCTTGTAAAACAGAGTAGGCCGCTGAGGGTATGCCTTTGGGGATCCCTATGGAATTACGGCCTCCAACTGATTTGGGGTATCTGGACCCTGATGGTCGTGCAAAAAATCATCATACCTTTGTTGTCAGTCTCACCCTTTAACGGTCATAATTTTCTTTATTAGGATACCTTACTGAAATATCTTGGCCACACCTGTCCTGGATTCTTCGTATGACCAGGGACGTAGTGCAATATTTTTGACAATATTCCTTGTGCCTGTTTTCTGACCTGGGTCCGCACTCATATGACATATACCGGGGTTTGTAGCTGTACCAAGCTCATTGTTGAGGCCAACTATACAAGAGTTCATGAGATCTCCTTGTTGGTGCGGGAATATGGGCCTTGGTGGCCTCTGTCAAGACCGTTGATTCTGTGATGTCTTAACCATACCTTATAGATCCTTGTATAAGATGTGTATCTCTGCTTATCTTCATTTACATGATTCATGAGGTTGGGGGATCTTTACTTTCCTTAGGTATATCTGTTGGATCCTTGCCGCAACCTCGTATGAGTGACTAATATGACTGGGGATACATGTTCACCATATATAAGATTCACATGCAACCAAACATTAGCTTTCTGAAGAAGACTTATGCCCTGACGGATTTGTGCTTCCGAAAAAATGTTGTGAGTCTGATTCTTGAGCGGTGCTGCTTATCGTATAACTTCCGAGGACAGTGTATTAGCATGATACTGACGCGGACTGAATGGCTTACGAGAGAAGCCATCCGAGTAGCTTGCTGAGGAAGACTTGTTATCTTCTGCTCAAATCTTTTGTCTGGGTATCGTGCAGAAGAAGGCTCTATAGCTTACACATGAAGCTTGACCTGATTATTGTGCTGGAGAAGCCCGAGTTCTGTACTCGAGAAGCTTCTCCCCGGGTTTGCTTGCCGAGAAAAATTCATTTCCGTCTGTCAGAAGCTTTTACCGAGGTATCTTGCTAAGAAAGATCGGGTATCTTGGACCAGAAATTGTTCACATATCATGCTGAGGAAATTTGAGCAGCCTTGCACCATAAATTTCTTCTGATAACGTGTGGAAGAAGACCGAGTTTCTTACATCCAAAGCTTCATACTAATATTCAGACTGAAATCTACACACACGCCCATAATATTCGGGGGCTGAGTATTTCCATGAGAAAATTTGTTTGACTGTCTGCCTTGAGCATATCACATTCTGACTTTATTTCGGATGATAATGTATCTCAAGCATCATGCATTGCTGAGCCAAAATTTTGTATATGATCCATACCTTTGACTGAAAATGTACCGTTGATCTTGTACCTGACTTGTCTTGCTGCTGACTTGATCATTACTGCTGTGAGGATTGTATACTGATGTAGACTTGAGTTATCAGTACTGTTGTGAGGAGTGCACACTAATGCAAAATTGATTATCAACCTCAAGATCAGATATTTCCCATTTTACTGCAGACGGCTGAGAATTCCATTCTGTTTAGTTGAGTTTCCAAACATTTGAACTCCTTGTTGCTTCTTGGAGTCTGGTGTTGGTTGATGAGCAACTCTTTATAGGGGAAAAATAATGTAACACCGGGGCCCCAAAGAAAGAAACAAAAGAAAACTCAACTAAAGAGAAGCACACAACAACAATCAATTCACACACAGTCAATGTCACATATTACTGCTAGTCACACAACATATGCATGCCTACTTAAGCACACAAATCTCGCGGGGTCTCCGGTTCTACGATCTAGTATGCTGTGACGATGTGCACGAGGATGAATAAATGTGTGGAAGAATTGGTGTAAACAGCGCTACACCAAATGCTAGCTTAGCCAGGTAGCAACCTGGACTAGCTCGGAGGCGAGGACGCACTCGATAAACCTGTAGTGGGACACGAAGGTCGCAACCACTTTATTATCAAGCGGACGGAAAAAGATCTATACTCGTCCAAGAAATAGGATAGCGGGGAAAAACTGAGGCTGCTGACATTGCCCTTTCTTGATAACTAAGATCATTAAGGGTTGCCAACATGACAAAATGAAGAGCGATTCGGGATAGAAGCATGTCCATCACCGAAACGATAGGCGGGGCTGAAAGGAGGATATCGGCAAGATACCTGAGCACCATTTCTGCAAACAATGTCGGGATCACTTGGCATCACTCTGCTAGGACAGAAATGACACCAAACACCGAAGAACGAGCAAGAAAAAAAACTGGAGAAATGCAACGGCTGAGTTGTAGTGGATCCGAACCGATACCAGCTACACTCACCAAATATACCGTTAGCAACAAATACTAAGGCTATATGCATGCTATGCAACAAACAAATGCAGCAACCAAAATCAATAAACAAGCCAGAATTTAAACTACCGATTTCTACTGGTTTCTACCGCTCGCGCTGACTAGGGCGTCCTATGGCCAAACCTGCTCTGATACCAAGCGTTGTGGCACCCCGGCTCAGAGAAACCGGAACGCCTCGTATTCCAGGCCAGACATCAAGGAGAAGTCTTCTGGAATACGGCACTGCTTAGCATAGAACAAACCAGCTTTCTATTATTACACGAATATGAATACAAGGTCTCTGATATTACAAGGAATAACATCAACACTACGCCATCCTCAGTTGTTCTATGCAAGCAGCAGAACAAGTCGAAGCAGCGGAAAAACTTCTAGCAGCGGAACAACGACAACTGTGGTGAACTCCACTCCACAGGGACTCTGGCTGGAACGCTGATCCTAGCTCGCACGAACGAAACCATGACAAGCAAGCAATCAAATCCGGCATGACCTGCAAACTGGCATGACACGCCAGGTCAGTACATTGAATGTACTTGCAATCTCACAATAACCAGAAGCATTCAAGACAAACAACAGCATGGCAATTACAGGTTAAGCAGGAATTATCATGAGATCATCAGGATAACATGGCATGGAAAACATGAACATGGTATAGCTAGAACAATATGACATGGCATGAACATATAATTCTGACAATACTAGCATGCAACATGATGACACTATATGCACCATTTATTCTGCTCGGGTTACCTCGTAACCAAATGGTGATCCCTCCGGCGATCACAACCATGACCAACACTTGGTCTCAAACAGTGATCCTTCTGGCGATCACAACCACGACCAATACCTGGCCTCAAACGGTGATCCTTCTGGCGATCACAACCATGACCAATACCTGGCCTCAAACGGTGATCCTTCCGGCGATCACAACCAACTTATCTCCTCATCGAACCATGGTTGTTATTAAGAACATTATTATTATTATTACTGTTGACTCACAGTGTGACCGACACGAACTGGGCCCTTATCCACGGGCATGGCTATCGATAGATTCAATATACACTCTGCAGAGGTTAGTACATTGTACCCACACTACGGAACCCATGGCCTCGCACTCCCATTCGGGTGGACCAACGGTGTTTCGACAAAACCGATCTACTGCCATGACACTCTCCCAGCCACTCTGACTCACTCCCCACTGGGCTAGTCCTGGGTGGCCCCGTGTCTACCAAAGACACAACGACCACCGTCGTGGCCTAACATAAACGGTCCCAAATGGGGACCTAGATCCATAACAACAACAACAGGCACACAAGTCTTATGTTCGCCTACCTGATCAGGGTAGCGCGCGCCCATAACCTTCTCTCGTTGGAGGCATCGACGAGAGGCACGACAATAGACCCAGTTAGGACCTTCTCATAAAGGTAAGCGTGGTTTTACTGGTCAGTTCGATATGGTGGCACCATGACTCAGCCAACAGTTGTTCAAGTTCAATTTAATCCGGTTAAACTTGAATGCAATATGCAGAGCCATGATAAAATAACATGTTGCAATTACAATGCATGAGCATGATATCAACATAAGCACGGGTGCAACATAACTATCCACCATATCAACAATGAATCATCTCCAACTGAGCATGGTATAATGACGGGCAAGAATATTACCAGTACAACACTACTCATAGCATAACATGACCATTAGCATCAACCATAAATACCATGCAAGAACTCATCAATAACATTACCGAGTAACACTTAACCAACTAACAACAAAGGAACAACGCATCTTAACAGTACTCGGTAACCGACGTTAGTCATGCTCTGAAGAACTTGACCAACCCAACATGTACTACTACCAAGCATGAAAATATGAAAGTAATACTAGCAAGTAGTTCATGATAACAAAATGCAAGAAAACCTAGCATGACGGTAATCACCGATCAAAAACATAACCGACATAACGACAGCAGTAGCACAACAAGCATACAATTTTTAAAGATGCAAGTTGAAAACCAATGCTACTGCATGGCTATCATGCAAATGGTGGTTGTGGCTTGCCTGGGGATGAAGAAGGCATCGGGGAGAAGTGCGGTGAAGCCGCGGAAAGATTTGTTGGAAACAGTTCTCTCTCGGAGGGGCTGTTTACGCGCAAGGGCAAAAAGGTCATTTTCACAGTGTCAAACCATAGTGAAAATGGAACCAACAAAACGGGCTCGACGAAACGAAGACGTAGGCTTTGGAATCACCTCATTTGGAGTTGTGGTTGAAAAGTTATGAAGTGTTTTCTGCCAGGGACCTATTTGCAAAGAAAAACTTCACAATCTGGGCCTAGACAGAAAACAAAAAACGTCTTTAGTGGAATACGTTTTCACAGCAGAGAAAACGTACTTATAGCCGTAGTTAAATGGAAATACGTCTTCCCATAAGGTAAACGTATTTTCAACCGAACTCAGACCGGAGTACGCCTTCCCCAACAGAAAACGTATTAAGCGAAAGGTGCTTCCACTTATCTGACGTGGCGGGGCGGGGTCAACGGCTGAGGCGCTGACGCGCGAGTACCGCGGGCAGGTGGGGACCACCAGCTAGGTCGTCGCCTTCAACCTCCAGCCCGCGCGCGGCCGAGGCAGGGGCGCACCCCGACAACGATTGCCGGTGATGTAGGCCACCTCCCGGGATGTTCTGCACACCAGCGAGATCAGCGCGTCGAACCGCATCCCTCGGTCCCCTTGGCGACCAGCGAGGTGGGTTGAGGCGACGACGGCTTCGACACCGGCGGACGGGGTCTCCTGGCGCCGGCGAACTCGCGGCAGACAGCCACCGGAGGAGGAGAGGGAGACCGGGGAGGCTTCTAGGTGGTGGAGGAGGCGCCTGGAGGTGGAGGCGGAGGGGATGGAGGCCTGGGTCATCGGAATCAGAGGAAGCGATGACGGCGGTCGTTGCGGTCATGAGCGGCAAGGAGAGAAGCTCGAGCTCAGGGGAGAGGCTCGGGAGGTTTCTGGGAAGAGGGGGAGGAGCTTGGGATGCTTCAAGTGGCTCGGGGCTGGCCATTTTATAGGCGGGGCGAGGATGCCGAGCAGGAGGCCGCCGTGCACGTCCGGCCGAGGCTCCGATGAGCTCAGCGAGCACCGGAGGGCGCAAGAAGGCGACGAGGAAAGCAATGGACGAGTTACAGAGGCGCAGAAGGTGAGGGGGACCAAGGGCGTAGAGGGGACGCGGCCACGGCGCCGTTAAAGCTCGGTTGGCCACAGTGCGTCCGTGGGCGCGCGGCGACGAGAGCTGACGGAGGGGCTGACGGAGGGGGAAGTGGCTCCAGGAGGACGGCGACGACGCGGTAAAACGGTGACACATGCTCAAGAGCGCGAAGATGACGAGAAGGAGAGGGGCCCGAGCAAAAGACACCCTGGACAGGGCCAACGCCAGCAGAGCACGCGCATTGCATGCCAAAGCTTGTGATCACCGCGTTCACTGGTGCCCACAGTGCCACAAGCTAAGCCAAACGATGTCTGGGGTGGAGTCCTTCCCGGGGAAGTTGCAACTGCGGTGGTAGTTTGGTTAAAAGGGCTCTGGTTAAATGGTAAGCAACCTCTGAAGTTTACTGCAATAAACTTGGATGAGCACTGGTGATCAATAGGAAGATGATTGAGAGCAATGGAGTTGTCTGTGAGGTTTATGGTAAGGAGGACTTTCATCCTAGTAACTTTGAGAAGATTAAGACCGAGATTTAATGTAGTTGCTTAACAACCACATAAACTGGTCCAAAAATGAGATTTGGATGATGCACTCACATGAAGCACTAACTTGAGCTGAACTTTGGCAAGGTCTAATTATTTGGTCATAGTAAGATGATGTAAAAATGTAATACCAAATGGATTTACCAAAATGGTATTTCCTTCACATCTATCTTCACTGACTAGAATCTTGCAATAATTCTAGAGAAATATTGTATAGGTGAATTGGTGCCAAATTTGGTGGAGAGAAGTCATTTGGGTAGGAGAACAATCTGGTAACTTATCAGGATTTGTGAAGCAATATAAAATGCACTTGCTTCACAACCTAAATTTTTTACCAAAAGCAAAGATTTGGTCCTGTGCTCACATAGATGATTGGATGAGACTTAAATTTTAAGTAGTATTCGAATATGAGCACATGAAGGAGTGTGCAAAATATCAACTCATTTGGATAATCCTACCTAGCACTTCCTTCACAAAGGCTTCCCTCAGACAAGAACTTTGAAAAATCACTGAGGAAGTTTGGCTAAGCAAATAAAGTTGAATCTTGGCACAGGTCAATTATTTGGATAGTAAAAGATGTCCAAAAAAATTTGGGTCAAATGGGAAAAGATAAATAGCACTTGCTTCACAATGTGCCATTTAGGACAGAATAGGAAATGATTTTATTGAGCATGATGAGAAATACGGCCAATGAAATATTTTGCCATATTTGAGGAATATATGACCCAAAAAAATTTATAATAATTATTTGGGGATTTATGGATGGATAGAAATATAGGTTGCTTCACAACCTAGGCCAGATAGGGTTATTCCTTTAATATAAAAAGGAATTTTCCCTAGAAAAAGAAATTAGGGTTTGGTCAAGCAGTGGAGTGACATGATCTTGGCAAGGTTTTGAGAATCATGAGTCACTTGGGAGAGGAAATGAAGATGATTTCCCAGGTGACAAGGCCACAGAACCATTCCAAAAAGAAAAACAGAGCAAAAACCAATAAAATCAAAAGAAAAAGAAAAGGGCCAAAATCGAGGCTGTTAAAGTGTATCATTGCACCTTACAAGGTTTAAAAGAGAGAAGTGATGTTCCTTTGATCTTGACCTGTAATCTAGTTCCGTGCTGGACTTGCCCACACAATGTTATAATTGCATGTTTGTATGTTCTCAGTTGTTTTGTGATATGAATGATGCCATACTATGCTTACCGTATTATAAACTTTGTCTCTTTATCCTTAGCTATCAATACAATGTGAAGAAATAGACAATACATTAGCCATGGTACATGGTCATATGTTTGGAACCTGGTTTTATTATGTACTTTGCAGTAAAATGTAACTAATATTTTACATGGGTTCACCAGAATAAGTTCTGTATATAGACCAAAGATATTTTGTTTGGTTTTGCTGCCTCCTTAATATCTTCTGTTCTGGTACTACAAATGTAAAAACTCAATTTTTTAGCAAGCTATGGAAAAAATGGTGGAACCGCCACCTTCTGAAGGTGGCGAGGCAACTATAACCACAACGCCAGCTCTTGCTGCACTGGATCAGTACATGTCCACTAACAGTGCCAGAAGCACGTTCCTGCGTAATACTGGGTTGGTTGTTAAGGCAATCTCGTCCAAACTGCCTCATGATCAAGATATGCAAGCTCAAAACAATGTTATATCCGCGCTCCAAACACAAGTCCGTTCCCTAACAGAGATCCTTTGTGTAACAAGGACAGACATTGTTCGATGTTATCAAGATATGCATGGTTTTTGAAAGAACATGTGGTGCCCCCATGTTTGGTTTTGGTAATTGATGACAATCTCTATGGACTAATGGTTTCCTTGGTTATATTTGAAGGTTTTGTCCATAGGCTTTTCTTGGAGTACATGTGTTGGTTTCAAGGAGAGTTTGTGTCGACCAAGGTGCTATTCAAGGAATTACCTAAAGATTGGTCTTGTGAGAGGTTGATCAAGACTAAGTTCAAGAGTGAATCAAGATGATCAACCCACAAAGCATAGAAGATTTACCGAGAGGGATCAAGTGATCCCATGGTATGGTAAGCATTGTCAATTATGCTTTGTGTACTAACCCATGGTCTTCGTGAGGGTTCTTTGTGTGTTGTGCAAGTTCAAGTGGAGCAACACGAAGAGATCAAATGCTTGAAGCTTGTTGTCCTTTGTGGTGACAATGGACCTGTGAAGATGTGCGGAAGAGTAGCTCGCCCATAGTAGAGTATGGGGGAGCAATCAACTAGTCTTCATTGACTCAACACAATGAAGAAAGGTTGCGGTGCAAGTTCAAGTGGAGCATCACGGAGAGATCAAATGCTTGAAGCTTGCCGTCCATTGTGGTGCCAATGGACTTGTGAAGATGTGCGGAAGAAAGGCTCACCCATAGTGGAGTATGGGGGAGCAATCAACTAGTCTTCATCGAGCCAACACAATCAAGAAAGGTGGTCCAACTTGAGGGAGTCAAGATCGTCATCATCTAGCTCAAGTGGACCATGTGCAAGGCAAAGGTTTGCCCTTGATAGGTTTTCTATTTTACCGGTCTCATGATGGTAGTTGGGAGACCGGGTTATAGGATCTATTGCCATACTATCAAGGGGGGCTCTCAATGAGTAGCTTGATCGTATCGTTCGTTGAGAGCTCAAACCATTGCATCCTTGCATCATCTTTCTTGGTTCTTGTTTGGTTCTCTTTGTGAGTCTTAGAGCTTACGGTCATCTTGTTGACAAGCTTGAGTTCATCGAAAACGGAGTTCGCTTGCATCTTCTATGATGTTTTCGATGTTGGAGGTTTTGCCAGTTCTTCTCGGTTGGAGGTTTCACTCCTCTTTTTGCTGTTTTGATGCTACTCGTCGTCTTGTTTCCAACAAGCTTGAGTTTGCTCAATTCGGAGCTCATATGCAGAAGTTATGGCAGTTCTGGTTTTCTTGAGTGTGGTTTTTGTCAGGGTCCCAGCGGTAGTACCATGGTACCCAGCGGTAGTACCGCTGAGGAGTCACAAGCGGCAGTACCGCTCCGCAGCGGCAGTACCGCTCCGCAGCGGTAGTACCGGCGGTGACTCCGCAGCAGTACTACCGTTGGCTTACCAGGTCCCTACCGCATCGATTCGAGGGGTCTTTTTCTGTGTCGGATTGTGCGTACCTCGCTGCGGCAGTAGTGCGGCAGTACCGCCCTTCCTCCGCGGTAGTACCGCCCGATTCCCTCTTTCCCTTTACCCTTCGTTCTACACGGCAGTACCGCCGAAGGGTGCGGTAGTACCGCCTAACCCAGCGGTGGTACCGCTGTCTCCTACGGTACTACCGCCCCAAGGTTCATGTTTTGTTGCTCCTTTTCCCTGTTTCTTCCGCCTGAGCGGTAGTACCGCTCATGGAGCGGTAGTACCGCTCGTGTGCGGGCTGAGCACATAACGGTTGGATTTTCCCCCTCCTATAAAAGGGGGTCTTCTTCCCCATTGAACCTTATCCTTTGAGCTCGTGTTCTTCCCCCATTGTTGACCTTCTTCGAGCTTGCTAACTCTCAATCCCTCCATGGATTCTTGCTTGTTTTTGAGGGAAAAGAGAGAGGAGATCTAGATCCTCATTTCCACCAATCACTTTCTCCTCTATGTGAGGGGAACCCCTTGGATCTAGATCTTGGAGTTCTTGGTGTTCTCCTTCTTGTTCTTCCTCTCAATTTCCTCCCTAGCTTTAGTTGCTTCAGTGGGATTTGAGAGAGAAGGACTTGGGCACTCCGTGTGCCCTTGCCATTGCATTTGGTGCATCGGTTTGAGTTCTCCACGGTGATACGTGGAAGTTACAAGTTGAGAAGCTTATTACTCTTGGGTGCTTGGTACCCTTGAGCTTGTTCCTCTTGGGTGCTTGGGCGCCCTAGACGGTTGGTGATGTTCGGAGCTCAATCATTGTGGTGTAAAGCTCTGGACAAGCATCGGGGTCTCCAATTAGGTTGTGGAGATCGCCCCGAGCAATTTGACGGGTACCGGTGACCGCCCCCAAGGGTTGCCAAAGTGTACGGGTTCGGTGACCGCCCCCAAGGGTTGCCATTTGTACAAGTTCGGTGACCGCCCTCAAGGGTCCCTTAGTGGAATCACGACATCTTGCATTGTGCGAGGGCGTGAGGAGATTACGGTGGCCCTAGTGGATTCTTGGGGAGCATTGTGCCTCCACACCGCTCCAAACGGAGATTAGCATCCGCAAGGGTGTGAACTTCGGGATACATCGTCGTCTCCGCGTGCCTCAGTTATCTCTTACCCGATCTCTTTACTTATGCACTTTACTTTGTGATAGCCATATTGTTTCTTATCATATATCTTGCTATCACCTAGTAGTCTATCTTGCTTAGCATAAGTTGTTGGTGCACATAGGTGAGCCTAGTTGTTGTAGGTTTTGTGCTTGACAAATTAACCGCTAGGTTTATTCCGCATTTGTTCAAGTCTAAACCGTAATTATTTTAAAACGCCTATTCACCCCCCCTCTAGGCGACATCCACGATCTTTTAGTTTTGAAACCAGACTATCAGACATTTGCTATGTTGTTCAGGAGCCTAGGAGAAATGAAGGCGAAGGTTATGGTGCTCCATCAGACAATACACCATGAAAACGTAACAGTCAGGTCAAATGAACTGAGCTTCTGAACTTCTGGTGGTGCATTTATCTGCCAGACTGTTAACTCTTATGCCAACCTTCATTTTGTTTTATAGTTCTAATTTATTTTGTTGAGATATAAAATTTGTTCTTAACGTCCAGCCACCGGCTGAAGAAAACAGCAATCCATTTTTGTATAGTGTAGGGTGTTCCCTATATTTGCATTTGTGGCGATCTTTGACGCCTTAATAGCCTAACGTTAGTTTCGGGCTTATTTATTTCCTAGTCTTGTTTTTACCTGGTTTGCTAGTGGCCGCAACAACCATGGGCCATATACGCACCATGGTAACCTTGACCCTGCTACGGGCCGTAGGATCCATGGGCCTCCTACAGTCCGTCTTTAAATGGGCCTCCAACACGGCCGTAGAATCGGTGGGCCTCGGGCCGTCAGATAAATTGGTCTACATGGGCCATAAACGGGTGTAATTGGTATCGACCCAGTACGGTAACGGGCTTTTAACAGGCCGGAGGACAGCAAAGGCTTAATTATGTCACAGGCATAACGGGTCGTTAATGGGCCAGAATATAGGACGGGCTGGAAACGGCGCAACGGGTTAATAGGCCAGAAACGGGCCGACTCTTGCCACGGGACAAATTTGGCCCATTAGGGGAATAGGCCAGTAATGGGCCGGAAGTAATCGAGGGCCGGAAAGGAGCCCAAGAACATATGGGTCGTCAGTAGGCCGAAAGCTAACATGGGCTGGAAACGGCCCATGTGAATCATGGGCCGTTAACGTGTACAAAGAAATTTACTGTTCATTATGGGCTAGAGTCACCGTGGGCCTCTAAAGGGCCTAAAGATATGAAGGCCTCATATGGGCCGAAAGACGTCGTGGGCCATACATGGGCCGAAAGTGAAATGGGCTGGTGTTATATTCGACGGCCCACATGACGTTGTTGGGCCGATTTCGTGTAGGCCCTGACGGGCCTTGAGTTACCGGGTCGTAAAATGGGCTATTTGCAGAGAGACCATTAATAGGCTTTTCATGGGTGAGCCTGCTATCTTTTGACCAAGTCAAATGGGCCAGCCTTTGTAAGCTAAATGGGCCAGTGGTGGGCCATCGCACGTGTCGACATATCATAGGCGCCTATCTGACCCACTGACGAGCTGACACGTGTTTCCTCCGGCCAATCAGAATTTTACACGTGGAAATTTCCCATTGGTCTTGGCTGTTAACGGGTTATCGGATCCAAAACCGTACCCGATAGCTTAACGGCGTCCCATTACGGTGGATGCCACGTGTCGGTCACCCTTGACGAAAGCACTTCTATGATGCGCGATTTATCATCATGGAAGTGGACACTTCTGTGATGATAATTTTGGTAATGTCATGGAACACTTCTACGACAACACATGTATGACTATCTTGATTCTGTCATAAATTTGTCATGGATGTACATGCATGACAGAAAACGTGACCTACTGTGACAAACACGTATCATCACGGAAGTGTATTTTTTGTAGTGTATCCTTGTTTGTTCCTTGTGGGACTAACCCGTGTAGGTAGTGAAAGTGCAACTCACTCCAATGGATTGCTCTGAATGATCTACATCAACATTGAGCATCCACATCTTCGACATCTACATGAATTCATCATCAACAAAACCCAAGGTTAGTTCATCCCTCTTAGGGGGGATATCACATCTAGGGGGGAGCTTTACTCTAAGAATTGAGCTAAAGCAACTCTAATGGTGTGAACACAACAATGCTTTATGTAAAAGTGGTAACCCCACTTGTGCTTAAACGATGAGTATGACCTAAGATCAAATGTTCTCATTTGACTCCTAAGTCAATATACTCATATATAGATGACCTAGTCATCACCAATTGTTTGATAGATGCTAGAATGTTGGTGCATGCTTTGTCACATATTTCATTTGCATTTTATTGTGTGAGCATGTTGGTTGCATATTTTACTCATTCGAGGACATCCATTTGTTGCCTTGATTGTTTGGCTCGTTTTCTTTTGCCCAATGGATGGACAAGAATGCCTAAGAACTTCCTCTAGCTATATCTATGATTTTCTCGTCTCAAACTCTATTCATGCTACATCACATAGTTTGATCAAGTCAGATTCGAACACTCTGTGTGAGGAGCACTCAGAGTCACCGATTCATCATAGGCTTAAACTTCCAAAACCTCTATGTGCATTTTGGTCTGACCGATTTATCCTTTTTGGTCTGACCGAGTTCACTGAGTTGATCTAGGTTTTCAATATTGGTGCAAGCGATTAGAACTTTTCAGTCACACCGAGTTGTTCCACTCGGTCACATCGACAGGGTCAAGATATATATACCGACGGGTCAATTTGAAATTTCTCCAAAACCTCTTCGCCCGCGCATGTCCTGCTCTGCCGTCTCGGGTCTCCGGATCGTCCTCTCGTCGCCAGTGACCTCCCGCCACTGGTCTCTGTCGCCGTCAACGGAATTCAACACCGCCGTTGCTGCCATAGCGAGCTCATCACCGAACTAGGGTATGAGTTTGAATATTTGTGCGATTCTTTCCTCCGATTCTTAGCACAAAGCAAATACCATGTTTCTTACCACATATGAGATCATCCTGTCCAGCAAAAACTTCTTTTAGATTAGATTTGATTCGAAAATTTAGGGTTAGGTTTCTGCCGAACTCATCTCGGACCGATCGAGTTGTGGAAATCGGTCTCACCGATTTGGCTTAGGCCATTGCACTTGCATGTTTCGGCCTGACCGAAACTTGCAAATCGGTGCGACCGAGTTCAACTCTTAGTGAAACCCTAGCAATCTCGGAGTCACCAAACTGTGTCTCGGTTTGACCGATTTCACTATTTTAGACTTCAAAAGTTGCTTCAGTGTCACCGAGTTTAACAAATCGGTATCTCAGAAATGCTTTCTATGGAAAACTAAAACTAAGTTTTTGAATCATTTGTTTTGCAAAACCTCTGCACTTTGTGATGCTCATCCATTCTATCTCATCTATAACTATTCACAGGGTCAGCTTTCAGTTTGCAGTATCAACCATGTCTAATCAGAGTGACAGCCAGAGCAAGTCTAAGTAGCAGTTGAATCTGAGTGAGGGCACTAGTCCCTCTGACAGTTATGATGATGGCAGCAGAAGTACTCCTTGCAACCTGCCTAAGGCTGCTACTAGGCAGAGGAGGAAGAGAAATTCTGAGTCTGAAGATGAAGACTATGTAGCTACTGAGGAGGAGGTCAGCTCCAAGAAAAAGGTTGTCAAGAAAGAGTTTGGCATAGCTGCATCTACAAAGCCTGGTATGCACAAAAAGGCTCCTACAAAGAGAGTGCCCACTTCTAAGGCCACAGCCTCCACACTTGAGACTTCCAAATCAACTGTTGAAGAGGCTGATGGTGAGGGAAAGAAGATAAAGGAAAGGGTCAAGAAGACCATGGCCAAAGTCATTGGGAGATCCTCTATGATGGAAGACCCATCTAAGGATGAAGAGGAAGAGGAAGAGGATGCTACATCAGCACCCAAAGCCCAAAAGCTGATGGGGGATGCCATCAAGTCTGGGGCTGCCTCTTCTAAGCCCAAGACTGCTGATACGTCTCCAACATATCTATAATTTTTGATTGTTCCATGTTGTTATATTATCAATCTTGGATGTTTTATAATCATTTTATATCATTTTTTGGTACTAACCTATTGACATAGTGCCAAGTGCCAGTTCCTGTTTTTCCATGTTTTTTACATCACGGAAAATCAATATCAAACACAATCCAAATGCCACGAAACTTTACGGAGATTTTTTATGGACCAGAAGGAACATCTTGGGCCCTGGTTGCACCTGGGGGGAGTCCCGAGGAGGGGACAACCCACCAGGGTGTGCCAGGAGGCCCAGGCGCGCCCTGGTGGGTTGTGCCCACCTCGGGTGCCCCCGGACCGCCTCTTTGCTCTATAAATATCCAAATATCCCCAAAACCCTAGGGGAGTCGACGAAATATTCATCCAGCCACCGCAGAGTCCAGAACCACCAGATCCAATCTAGACACCATCTCGGATGGGGTTCACCACCTCCATTGGTGCCTCTTCGATGATGCGTGAGTAGTTCTTTGTAGACCTTCAGGTCCGTAGTTAGTAGCTAGATGGCTTCATCTCTCTCTATTCTCAATACAATGGTCTCTTGGAGATCCATATGATGTAACTCTTTTTGCGGTGTGTTTGTTGAGATCTGATGAACTTTGAGTTTATGATCAGTCATATCTTTTTATATCCGTGAAAGTTATTTGAGTTTCTTTGATCTCTTATATGCATGATCTCTTATAGCATCGTATTTCTTCTCCGATATTTGGGTTTTGTTTGGCCAACTTGATCTATTTATCTTGCAATGGGAAGATGTGCCCGGTAGTGGGTTCGATCTTACGGTGCTTGATCCTAGTGATAGAAAGGGAACCGACACGTATGTATCATTGCTACTAAGGATAAAAAGATGGGATCTATATCTACGCAATAGATAAATGGATCTTGTCTACATGTCATCGTTCTTATTGCATTACTCCGTTTTTCCATGAACTTAATACACTAGATGCATGCTGGATAGCGGTCGATGTGTGGAGTAATAGTAGTAGTTGCAGGCAGGAGTCGGTCTACTAATCTTGGACGTGATGCCTATGTAATGATCATTGCCTGGATATCGTCATAATTATTTGAGGTTCTGTCAATTGCCCAACAATAATTTGTTTACCCACCGTTTGCTATCTTTCTCGAGAGAAGCCACTAGTGAAACCTATGGCCCCCGGGTCTTCTTCCTCATATATTTGCTTGCGATCTACTTTTCCTTTGCATTTTTATTTAGATCAATTAAACCAAAAATACAAAAATACCTTGCTGCACTTTATTTTATTTGCAATCTATTATTTCAATCTACTACAATTTTCTGGCATCGTTACCCGAAAGGGAATGACAACCCCTTTAACACGTCGGGTTGCGAGGTGTTGTTATTTGTGTGCAGGTGTTGTTTACGTTGTGTTGCTTGGTTCTCCTACTGGTTCGATAACCCTTGTTTCTTCACTGAGGGAAATACCTACCGTCACTGTGCTGCATCATCCCTTCCTCTTTGGGGAAATACCGACGTAGTCCTAGCAGACAGGAGCTTTTCTGGCGCTATAGTCAGAGAGCAATCAAAAGGAATTTCTGGCTCTGTTCCTGGGGAGGAACTTCTTCACAACCAGGTTCCTAATCACAAATCTCATCTCCTTGCAATTTACATTATTTGCCATTTGCCTCTCGTTTTTCTCTCCCCCACTTCACAAATATTTGTCGTTTTATTCGCCTCTCTTTCTCGTTCACCGTTTTCTTGACGTATCTGTTCTTAGTGCAATCTTTTTGTGCGGTCATCTTGACTCAAGAGAACACCAAGTTATGTGATTTCTCAAATACCAACAACAATGATTTTATTGGCACTCCGCTTGCTCCTCCCACCACTAGTGCGGAGACATGTGATATTAATACTGCTTTGCTGAATCTTGTTATGAAACACCAATTTTCCGATACTCCTAATGAGGATGCCGCGTCCCATCTTAATACCTTCGGGAATTATGCGATATGCAAAAGAAAAAAAGATGTGGTCAAGATGAAATTATTTCCGTTTTCTTTGCGTGATTCTGCAAAAAACTGGTTCTCTTATTTGCCTCGCAATAGTATCGATTCTTGGAATAAGTGCAAAGATGATTTTATCACTAAGTATTTTCCGCCCGCAAAAATTATTTCCCTTAGAACCCAGATTGTGAATTTCAAGCAACTTGAACATGAGCATGTTGCACAATCTTGGGAAAGGATGAAAATGATGCTAAGGAATTGCCCAACTCATGGGTTAAATCTTTGGATGATCATACAAAATTTTTATGCGGGGTTGAATTTCATTTCTCGTAATCTTTTAGATTCCGCCACGGGTGGTACTTTTATGGAAATTACTTTGGGTGAAGCCACCAAATTGCTTGACAATATCATGGCAAATTATTTGCAATGACATGCGGAAAGGGCTCCTACTAGTAAAAAAGTTAATTCGGTTGAAGAAATTTCTTCTTTGAGTGAAAAAGTTGATGCTCTTATGAAATTGGTTGCTAGTAGAAGTGCTCCTATTGATCTTAATGATATGCCTTTGTCTACTTTGATTGAGCAAAATAGTGATGCCATTGATGTGAATTTCATTTCTAGAAATAATTTCAACAACAATGCTTATAGAGGTGATTTTAATCCTAGGCCTTTTCCTAGTAATTCCTCTAATGATTATGGTAATTCCTATGGAAATTAATCTTATAATAATAATAGGAACACCTCTGATCTTGAGAATAATATTAAAGAATTTATCAACACGCAAAAAGTTTTCAACACTTCCATAGAAGAAAAGTTGAATAAGATTGATGATTTGTCTAGAAGTGTTGATAGAATTGCTCATGATGTGGAAAATCTCAAGATGAAAACTTTTGTGCCTAAAGTAGATGAATCAATTAAAGATCTTTATGTTTCTATGGATGAAAGTAAGAAAAGAACCTCTATGCTTAGAGCTCAAAGAGAATATTTAGAAAAGGTGTTTTCTAGTGATTTCTTTCGCAAAAGTGATGAAGATCTTAAAATGATTGGTGTTTCTTCTATTGATTCTTGTTTAGTAGAGTTAATATTAATGAAAAAGGGACTGGAGAAGAGCCAACTTTAGGTACAGGGCGTCCCAATATTTTGGGGGGTGAAAATCTTGTTGAAAAATTGATGAAAGTGGGTTTGAAGAGGTCAAAACTTTAGCTAGTGATGTGCTCACTCTTTTGGATTACAAAGACTTTAATTATGATAGTTTATCTTTGATTGATTGTATTTCTTTGTTGCAATCCATGCGAAATTCGCCCCATGCTTATGAACAAAAATAAAGCTTTTACTCAACACATTGTTGATGCTATGATGAAAGCTTTGGAAGAAAAATTGGAATTAGAAGTTTCAATTCCTAGAAAATTGCATGATGAATGGGAACCTACTATCAAAGTCAAGATTAAAAATTATGAGTGTTTTGATTTGTGTGACTTGGGTGCTAGTGTTTCTACAATTCCGAAATCTTTATGTGATGTGCTTGGTCTTACTGATCTTGAATCATGCTCTTTAAATTTGCACTTGGCGGATTCTACTATTAAAAAGCCTATGGGAAGAATTAATGATGTTCTTATTCTTGCAAATAGGAATTATGTGCCCATAGATTTTATTGTTCTTGATATTGATTGCAATCTGTCTTGTCCAATTATTCTTGGTAGACCATTTTTATGCACTATCGGTGCCGTGATTGATATGAAAGAAGGCAATATTAAGTTCCAATTTCCTTTGAGGAAGGGTATGGAACACTTTCCTAGAACTAGAATTAAGCCACCTTATGAATCAATCATGAGGTCACTTATGGATCTCGAACCAAAGATGACAAAACTTAGATCCTTGCTTTATGCCTAGCTAAGGGTGTAAAACTATAGCGCTTGTTGGGAGGCAACCCAATGAATAAAATTTATTTTTGCTTTTTCCTTCTTGTTCTTGTGTGTTAGCACAATTATTCTACTATTATGATTGTGTTTTTATGTTTTAATTAGTGTTTGTGCCAAATAAAGCCTTTAGGATCTTCTTGGGTAATAGTTGTTTGATCTTGCTGAAAAAACAAAAACTTTTACGCTCACGAAACTAATTTTCATTTTTTACCAGAGAGCGATAAAATACCCATTCCACTTGCAGTAGATCAATATACAAATTTCTCAAGTCTTCCTAATTTTTCAGAATCTTTGGAGTTACATAAGTGTTCAAAATAGTCATATTGCTACAGACTGTTCTATTTTGACAGATTCTGTTTTCTTTGTGGTGTGTGCTTATTTTGATGGCTCTATGGTTTTCTTTGATGAGTTTTTGCCATAGAAAAGTTGGAATACAGTAGATATAATACAAAAAAAATATGAATTGGTTTGATACAGCACTTATAGTAGTGGTTTATTATTATTATACTAACGGATCTCATGAAGGTTTTGTTGAGTTTTGTGTGATTGAAGTTTTCAAGTTATGGGTTATCTTACGATGGATGAAGGAAGGATGGAAGAGACTAAGATTGGGGATGCCCCAGCATCCCAATCTATTATCCAAAAATGAGCAACCAACTAAGCTTGGGGATGCCCCCGAGTGGCATCCCCGCTTTCTTCCAACAACTATCGGTATTTTACTCGAGACTATATTTTTATTCGTCACATGATATGTGTTTTGCTTGGAGCGTCTTGTATGATATGAGTCTTTGCTTGTTTCATTTTGTGTTTTAAGTCATCAATCCTTGCTGGGCACACCTATTTGATAGAGCCAAAATTATGTCATGACTTGTTAGAATTGCTCTCTATGCTTCACTTAAATCTTTTATGAGCTAGGACTTGCTCTAGTGCCTCACTTAGATTTGTTTGGGAGTTAGTAAAATTTTGAAGAAATTCTCTCTTGCTTCACTTCAATTATTTTGAGAGAAATAAATATTATGCTCATGATCTTCACTTATATTTGCTTGAGCTTATGAAAAGCAACACATGAAAATTAGTCCCAAAGTGATAGATATCCAAGAAGGACAAAGAAAAGAAAAATGTCATGAAGATCATTGGACAAAATAAACTTGATTCTTAGTAATAGTTTTGAGATATGATGATGTGATATGTGAGTTATGTTGATGAGTAATTGTGCTCTAGTAAGAATATTGGTGTTAAGGTTTGTGATTCCCTATGCAAGTACTAAAGTCAATAGTCATGCAATGAAATTATATCCTAGTTATGGTGCATTATTTGGTGTTAATTATGCTTAATGCTTGCTTATGAGATTATCTGTTTCTTAGTTGGCCGCTTCCCAATCTTTTGCTAGCCTTCATTTTGCACTAAGTATGATCACTACTTGTGCATCCAAAAACCTTTAACCCAGTTTTGCCACATGAGTCCACTATATCTACCTATATGCGGTATTCTTTTGCCGTTCTAAGCAAATTTGCATGTGCCATCTCTAATTTTCAAAATAAGCTTCTCTTTTGTGTGTTTGTTTCGCTCCGCGGAGCGGTGAGGGGTGGCTAATATTCTCCATGCTAGATGTGTTATTCTCAAGATGAGTGTTTATTCACTTGTCATTGCACAAGAGTAAGGCAAAGGTATTAGGGATGCCCAGTCCCGAAATGAAAAAAACAAATTTGAATTTACTTTATGTTGTCGAATAGTAAATTCCTTGGAAAGTATTGGTATGGAGGGCACCCGTGGATACGGTTAGCCATGGAAAGTGAACATTATGGTGGAAAAAGGAATAAACTTTATTTTCTGTTTGGGAACCGCCTATGATATATCTATGCATGGATACTATTGGGAACTAAGTCATTTTCGTTGGTGGGATGGATACACCTCCCAAAATGTTTTTATCTCTAATTTTTTGATTTGAGCTCTGGCACCTCTATAAATCCCTACTTCCCTCTGTGAAGGGCCTTTATTTTACTTTATGCAATTTTTATTTTGACTCTCCATCTTCTCTTATAAAAAAGCACCAACTAGGAGGCAATATGATCGTACTTAAGTATTGGGTGTAGCTAATATTCGAGTGTGTTTCATGAATGGATTAATGTTTGAGCATGATGGGCTAGGGATAACTTATTTTAGCATTTATATTTTTATAGACATGGTTTCTTGTTGATATGCTTGAGTATCTAAATTATTATGTCAAAACTAGACTATTGCTTTCAATCACATAAAAAGTCCAATTGTCCATGCTATAAAGAAAAGAATATGATATGACATGTTAAACATCACTCCACATCAAAAATTCTATTTTTATTACTTACCTACTCGAGGACGAGTAGGAGTTAAGCTTGGGGATGCTGATACATCTCCAACGTATCTATAATTTTTGATTATTCCATGCTGTTATATTATCAATCTTGGATGTTTTATAATCATTTTATAGTCATTTTATATCTTATTTTGGTACTAACCTATTGACATAGTGCCAAGTGCTAGTTCCTGTTTTTTCCGTGTTTTTTACATCGCAGAAAATCAATATCAGACAGAGTCCAAATGCCACGAAACTTTATGGATATTTTTATGGACCAGAAGGAACATGTTGGGCCCTGGTTGCACCTGGGGGAGTCCCGAGGAGGAGAGAACCCACCAGGGCGCACCAGGAGGCCCAGGCGCGCCTGGTGGGTTGTGCCCACCTCGGGTGCCCCCCGGACCGCCTCTTTGCTCTATAAATACCCAAATAATCCAAAAACCCTAAGGGGGTCAACAAAATATTCATCCAGCCTCCGCAGAGTCCAGAACCACCAGATCCAATCTAGACACCATCTTAGATGGGGTTCATCACCTCCATTGGTGCCTCTCCGATGATGCGTGAGTAGTTCTTTGTAGACCTTCGGGGTTCGTAGTTAGTAGCTAGATGGCTTCATCTCTCTCTCTCTCTCTCTCGATTCTCAATACAATGGTCTCTTGGAGATCCATACGATGTAACTCTTTTTGCGGTGTGTTTGTTGGGATCTGATGAACTTTGAGTTTATGATCAGTCATATCTTTTTATATCCATGGAAGTTATTTGAGTTTCTTTGATCTCTTATAGCCTCGTATTTCTTCTTCGATATTTGGATTTTGTTTACCCAACTTGATCTATTTATCTTGCAATGGGGAGAGGTGCCCGCTAGTGGGTTCGATCTTATGGTGCTTGATCCCAGTGACAGAAAGGGAACCGACACGTATGTATCGTTGCTACTAAGGATAAAAAGATGGGTCTATATCTACGCAATAGATAAACAGATCTTGTCTATATCATGTCATCGTTCTTATTGCATTACTCCGTTTTGCCATGAACTTAATACACTATATGCATGCTGGATAGCGGTCAATGTGTGGAGTAATAGTAGTAGATGCAGGCAGGAGTCGGTCTACTAATCTTGGACGTGATGCCTATGTAATTATCATTGTCTGGATATCGTCATAATTATTTGAGGTTCTATTAATTGCCCAACAGTAATTTGTTTACCCACTGTTTGCTATGTTTCTCGAGAGATGCCACTAGTGAAACCTACAGCCCCAGGTCTTCTTCCTCATATATTTGCTTATGATCTACTTTTCCTTTGCATTTTTATTCAAATCTATTAAACCAAAAATATGAAAATACTTTGTTGCACTTTATTTTATTTGCGATCTATTATTTCAATCTACTACAATTTTCTGGCATCGTTACCCGTAAGGGATTGACAACCCCTTTAACACGCTGGGTTGCGAGGTGTTGTTATTTGTGTGTAGGTGATGTTTACATTGTGTTGCTTGGTTCTCCTACTGGTTCGATAACCTTGGTTTCTTCACTGAGGGAAATACCTACCGTCGATGTGTTGCATCATCCCTTCCTCTTTTGGGAAATACCGACGTAGTCCTAGCAGACATGAGCTTTTCTGGCGCTATAGTCAGAGAGCAATCAACTGTTGATGTCTACTACACAACCTTCTTCTTGGAGACGTTGTTGGGCCTCCAAGTGCAGAGGTTTGTAGGACAGTAGCAAATTTCCCTCAAGTGGATGACCTAAGGTTTATAGTCGTAGGATGAAGATGGTCTCTCTCAAACAACCCTGCAACCAAATAACAAAGAGTCTCTTGTGTCCCCAACACACCCAATACAATGGTAAATTGTATAGGTGCACTAGTTCGGCGAAGAGATGGTGATACAAGTGCAATATGGATGGTAGATATAGGTTTTTGTAATCTAAAAATACAGAAACAGCAAGGTAACTAATGATAAAAGTGAGCACAAACGGTATTGCAATGCTTCGAAACAAGGCCTGGGGTTCATACTTTCACTAGTGCAAGTTCTCCCAACAATAATAACATAATTGGATCATATAACTACCCCTCAACATGCAACAAAGAGTCACTTCCAAGTCACTAATAGCAGAGAACAAACAAAGAGATTATTGTAGGGTACGAACCCACCTCAAAGTTATTCTTTCCGATCAATCCATTGGGCTATTCCTATAAGTGTCACAAACAGCCCTAGAGTTTGTAGTAAAATAACACCTTAAGACACAAATCAACCAAAACCCTAATGTCACCTAGATACTCCAATGTCACCTCAAGTATCCGCGGGTATGATTATATAATATGCATCACACAATCTCAGATTCATCTATTCATCCAATACAAAGAACTTCAAAGAGTGCCCCAAAGTTTCTAACGGAGATTCAAGGCGAAAACGTGTGCCAACCCCTATGCATAAGTTCACAAGGTCATAGAACTCGCAAGTTGATCACCAAAACATACATCAAGTGGATCACGTGAATATCCTATTGTCACCACAGATAAGCACATGCAAGACATACATCAAGTGTTCTCAAATCCTTAAAGACTCAATCCGATAACATAACTTCAAAGGGAAAACTCAATTCATCACAAGGAGATAGAGGAGGAGAAACATCATAAGATCGAACTATAATAGCAAAGCTCGCGGTACATCAAGATCGTGCCATATCAAGAACACGAGGGAGAGAGAGAGAGATCAAACACATAGCTACTAGTACATACCCTCAGCCCCGAGGATGAACTTCTCCCTCCTCGTCATGGAGAGCGTTGGGATGATGAAGATGGTCACCGGTGATGGATCCTCCCTCCGGCAGGGTGCCGAAACAGGGTCTCGATTGGTTTTTGGTGGCTACAGAGGCTTGCAGCAGCGGAACTCCCGATCTAGGTTATTTTCTGGAGGTTTGGGGATTTATAGGAGAGGTTGGCATCGAGAACAAGTCAGGGGCCCCACGGAGAGTCCACGAGGCACAGGGGCGTGCCCCAGGGGGTGGGTGCGCCCTCCACCCTCGTGGGGCCCATGGGACTCCCATCCGGTAACTCTTCGTTCCAGTATTTTTTATATTTTCCAGAATAAAACTCTGTGGATTTTCAGCGCATTCTGAGAACTTTTATTTCTGCACAAAAACAACACCATGGTAGTTGTGCTGAAAACAGCGTCAGTCTAGGTTAGTTCTAACCAAATCATACCAAAATCATGTAAAAATATTATAAACATGGCATGCATACATAAAAAATTATAGATACGTTGGAGCCGTATCAGCATCCCCAAGCTTAATTCCTGCTCGTCCTCGAGTAGGTAAATGATAAAAACATAATTTTTGATGTGGAATGCTACCTAACATATTCATCAATGTAATCTTCTCTATTGTGCCAAGAATATTCAGATCCATAAGATTCAAAACAAAAGTTTAATATTGACATAAAAATAATAATACTTCAAGCATACTAACAAAGAAATCATGTCTTCTCAAAATAGCATGGCCAAATAAAGTTATCCCTACAAAATCATATAGTCTGGCTCTGCTCTATCTTCATCACACAAAATATTTAAATCATGCACAACCCCGATGACAAGCCAAGCAATTGTTTCATACTTTTGATGTTCTCAAACTTTTTCAATCTTCATGCAATACATGAGTGTGAGCCATGGACATAGCACTATAGGTGGAATAGAATGGTGGTTGTGGAGAAGACAAAAAGGAGAAGATAGTCTCACATCAACTAGGCGTATCAACGGGCTATGGAGATTCCCATCCATAGATATCAATGTGAGTGAGTAGGGATTGCCATGCAACGGATGCACTAGAGCTATAAGTGTATGAAAGCTCAACAAAAGAAAGTAAGTGGGTGTGCATCCAACTTGCTTGCTCACGAAGACCTAGGGCATTTTGAGGAAGCCCATCATTGGAATATAAAAGCCAAGTTCTATAATGAAAATTCCCATTAGTGTATGAAAGTGACAACATAAGAGACTCTCTATCATGAAGATCATGGTGCTACTTTGAAGCACAAGTGTGGAAAAGGGATAGTAGCATCGTCCCTTCTCTATTTTTCTCTCATTTTTTATTTTTTTATTTGGTCCTTTTCTCTTTTTTATGGCCTCTTTTTTCCCTTTTTTTATTTTTCATCCAGAGTCTCATCCCGACTTGTGGGGGAATCATAGTCTCCATCATCCTTTCCTCACTAGGACAATGCTCTAATAATGATGATCATCACACTTTTATTTACTTACAACTCAAGAATTACAACTCAATACTTAGAACAAAATATGACTCTATATGAATGCCTCCGGCGGTGTACCGGGATGTGCAATGAATCAAGAGTGACACGTATGAAAGAATTATGAACGGTGGCTTTGCCACAAATACGATGTCAACTACATGATCATGCAAAGCAATATGACAATGGTGGAGCGTGTCATAATAAATGGAACGGTGGAAAGTTGCATGTCAATATATCTCGGAATGGCTATGGAAATGCCATAATAGGTAGGTATGGTGGCTGTCTTGAGGAAGGTATATGGTGGGTGTATGGTACCGACAAAAGTTGTGCGGCACAAGAGAGGCTAGCAAAGGTGGAAGGGTGTGAGTGCGTATAATCCATGGACTCAACATTAGTCATAAAGAACTCATATACTTATTGCAAAAATCTATTAGTCATCGAAACGAAGTACTACGTGCATGCTCCTAGGGGGATAGATTGGTAGGAAAAGACCATCGCTCGTCCCCGACCGCCCCTCATAAGGAAGACAATCAAAAACTAAATCATACACCGACTTCATCACATAATGGTTCACCATACATGCATGCTACGGGAATCACAAACTTTAACACAAGTATCTCTCAAATTCACAACTACTCACTAGCATGACTCTAATATTACCATCCTCATGTCTCAAAACAATCATAAGGAATCAAACTTCACATAGTATTCAATGCACTTTATATGAAAGTTTTTATTATATCCCTCTTGGATGCCCATCATATTAGGACTAAATTTATAACCAAAGCAAATATCATGCTGTCTAAAGACTCTCGAAATAATATAAGTGAAGCATGAGAGTTCATCTATTTCTTCAAAATAAAACCACGTCCTGCTCTAAAAAGATATAAGTGAAGCACTAGAGTAAACGATAAACTACTCCAAAAGATGTAAGCGAAGCACAATGAGTAGTTGAATAATTATGTAACTATGTGAAGACTCCTTCTCATAAATAAAATTTCAGATCTTAAGTACTTTATTCAAACATCAAGCAAAACAAAATAAAATGACATTGCAACTATAGCACATATCATGTGAAGAAGCAAAAACTTAGGCTCAACCAAAACTGACCGATAGTTGTTGAAGAAGAAAGGTGGGATGCCAACTAGGGCATCCCCAAGCTTGATGCTTGAGACTTCTTGAAATATTGACTAGGGATGCCTTGGGCATCCCCAAGCGTGATCTTTTGTGTCTCCTTAATTCCATTCATATCGCGGTTTTCCTAAATCTTAAAAACTTCATCCACACCAAACTCAACAAGAACTCGTGAGATAAGTTAGTATAAATCAATGCAAAACCTTATCATTCTCTACTGTAGAAAATCACTAAAATTATAACTTGACATTGTATACTAAATGCATCTGCATATTTAATAGTCCTATCCTCAAATAGAATCATTAAACAAGCAAACATATGCAAACAATGCAAACATAACAGCAATCTGTCTAAACAGGATAGTCTGTAAGGAACACAAGAGGAATCATACTTCTTTAACTCCAAAAATTATAAAAAATTACCGCACTGTAGATAATTTTTTGCTACTCATTGTGTAAAAATTTCAAGATTTTATCATGTTCTGACTATTCACAAATATTCAAAATATAACATCAAACTTTCTGTTTTTAAAACAGCAACATATGGACTTGCAAAATAAGCATGGTAAAGGCTATACTTGACCTTTTTATTGAAGTAAAAGATGAAAAATATTACTCTAAATAACAGCAAGAAAATCCTAATAAAATAAAATGACTCTCCAAGAAAAACACATATTATGTGGTGAATAAAAATATAGCTCCAAGTAAGGTTACCGATGAACAAAGATGAAAGAGGGGATGCCTTCCGGGGCATCCCCAAGCTTAGGCTCTTGGTTGTACTTTAATATTACCTTGGGGTGCCTTGGGAATCCCCAATCTTAGGCTCTTGCCACTCCTTATTCCTTAGTCCATCGAATCTTTACCCAAAACATGAAAACTTCACAACACAAAACTTAACAGAAAACTCGTAAGCTCCATTAGTATAAGAAAGCAAATCGCCACTTAGGTAATGTCAAGACAAGATTCATAATTTTTATCACATGATTCATACTGTACCATACCATTTCTACAATTTATATTAAGCAATATAAGCCATAGAAACTAGAAAACAAGCAAACTATGCATCGAAAACAGAATCTGTCAAAAACAGAACATTATGTAGTAATCTATAACTCTCAAAAACTTCTGTAACTCCAAAAATTCTGAGAAATTAGGAAGTCCTAGGCAATTTGTGTATTAATCTTCTGCAAAAATAATAAGTATTTTATCACGCTCCTGTTAAAAATGAGAATTGTTTACCTGAGCGCAAACATTTCTGTTTTTCAGCAAGATCAAATCAACTATCACCGTAAGCCCTCCCAAAGGTCTTACTTGGCACTTTGTTCAAACAAAAGCTATAAAACATGATTAATATAGTAGCTTAATCTTGTGAATACACAAAAATAGTAGGGGTAAATATTGGGTTGCCTCCCAACAAGCGCTTTTTTTTAATGTCTTTTTAGCTAGGCATGACGATTTCAATGATGCTCACATAAAAGATAAGAATTGAAACATAAAGAGAGTATCATGAAGAATATGACTAGCACATTTAAGTCTAACCCACTTCCTATGCATAGGGATTTTGTGAGCAAACAATTTATGGGAACAAGAATCAACTAGCATAGGAAAGCAAAACAAGCATAACTTCAAGATTTTAAGCACATAGAGAGGAAACTTGATATTATTGCAATTCCTATGAGCATATATTCCTCCCTCATAATAATTATTACATGAATGAATTCAACAATATAACCATCACATAAAGCATTCTTTTCATGATCTACAAGCATAGAATTTTTATTACTCTCCACATAAGCAAATTTCTTATGAATAGTAGTGGGAGCAAACTCAACAAAATAACTATCATGTGAGGCATAATCCAATTGAAAGTTAAAATCACGATGACAAGTTTCATGGATATCATTATTATTTATAGCATACGTGTCACCACAATAATCATCATAGATAGGAGGGATGCTTTCATCATAATACATTTTCTCATTAAAACTTGGGGGACAAAAAATATCATCTTCATCAAACATAGCATCCCCAAGCTTCTGGCTTTGCATATCATTAGTATCATGTATATTCAAAGAATTCATACTAACAACATTGCATTCATGCTCATCATCCAAAGATTTAGTGCCAAACATTTTAATGCATTATTCTTCTAACACTTTGGCACAATTATCAGAATCCTTATTGTCACGAAAGATATTAAAAATATGAAGCATATGAGGCAACCTTAATTCCATTTTTTGTAGTTTTCTTTTATAGACTAAACTAGTGATAAAAAAAGAAACAAAAAGATTCTATTGCAAGATCTAAATATATACCTTCAAGCACTTGCCTCCCCGGCAACGGCGCCAGAAAAGAGCTTGATGTCTACTACACAACCTTCTTCTTGTAGACGTTGTTGGGACTCCAAGTGCGGAGGTTTGTAGGACAGTAGCAAATTTCCCTCAAGTGGATGACCTAAGGTTTATCAATCCGTGGGAGGCGTAGGATGAAGATGGTCTCTCTCAAACAACCCTGCAACCAAATAACAAAGAGTCTATTGTGTCCCCAACACACCCAATGCAATGGTAAATTGTATAGGTGAACTAGTTCGGCGAAGAGATGGTGATACAAGTGCAATATGGATGGTAGATATAGGTTTTTGTAATCTTAAAATATAAAAACAGCAAGGTAACTAATGATAAAAGTGAGCACAAACGGTATTGCAATGCTTCGAAACAAGGCCTGGGGTTCATACTTTCACTAGTGCAAGTTCTCTCAACAATAATAACATAATCGGATCATATAACTATCCCTCAACATGCAACAACGAGTCACTCCAAAGTCACTAATAGCGGAGAACAAACGAAGAGATTATTGTAGGGTACGAAACCACCTCAAAGTTGTTCTTTCCGATCAATCCATTGGGCTATTCCTATAAGTGTCACAAACAACCCTAGTGTTCGTAGTAAAATAACACCGTAAGACACAAATCAACCAAAACCCTAATTTCACCTAGATACTCCAATGTCACCTCAAGTACCCGCAGGTATGATTATACAATATGCATCACACAATCTCAGGTTCATATATTCAACCAACAGAAAGAACTTCAAAGAGTGCCCCAAAGTTTCTAGCGGAGAGTCAAGGCAAAAATGTGTGCCAACCCCTATGCATAAGTTCACAAGGTCACAGAACTCGCAAGTTGATCACCAAAACATACATTAAGTGGATCACGTTAATATCCCATTGTCACCACAAATAAGAACATGCAAGACATACATCAAGTGTTCTCAAATCCTTAAAGACTCAATCCGATAAGATAACTTCAAAGGGAAAACTCAATTCATCACAAGGAGATAGAGGGGGAGAAACATCATAAGATCCAACTATAATAGCAAAGCTTGCAGTACATCAAGATCGTGATGTATCAAGAACACGAGAGAGAGAGAGAGAGAGATCTAACACATAGCTACTGGTACATACCCTCAGCCCCGAGGGTGAACTACTCTCTCCTCGCCATGGAGAGCGCCGAGATGATGAAGATGGCCACCGGTGATGGATCCCCCCTCCGGTAGGGTGCCGAAACAGGGTCTCGATTGGTTTTTGGTGGCTACAGACGATTGCGGTGGTGGAACTCCCGATCTAGGTTATTTTCTGGAGGTTTGGGAATTTATAGGAGAGCTTGGTGTCGACAACAAGTCAATGGGCCCCACGGAGAGTCCACGAGGCACAGGGGCGCGCCCTAGGGGGGTGGGTGCACCTTCCACCCTCGTGGGGCCCACGGGAATCCCCTCCGGTAACTCTTCGTTCTAGTATTTTTTATATTTTCCAGAAAAAATCTCCGTTGATTTTCAACGCATTCCGAGAACTTCTATTTCTGCACAAAAACAACACCACGGTAGTTCTGGTGAAAACAATGTCAGTCCGGGTTAGTTCTAACCAAATCATACCAAAATCATGTAAAAATGTTACAAAGATGGCATGAATACATCAAAAATTATAGATACGTTGGAGACGTATCAACTGCCCCCAAAGATTCTGCTCCAGCTCCCAAGACTGCACCAAAGAGGAGCACACGGAATATACCAGCTACTGAGAAGAACAAGGCCCCAGTGCCTGAGACTGAGATTGAAGAATAAGATGAGATGCTGAAGCCCAAGTGCTTAGGAAGCTGAATGCCAAGATCCCTGATCACGATGACAACCATCCAGTGGCAGAAAATATGAAGATCAGAAAGGATGCAGGTCTCAGACTATTGAGACAGTCTGATCCATATGCTTTGAGGAGAAGGACTGCTATGGATTACAGGTTCACACCAAGGAGCAGCAGGACTTCTATGAGACTATTCTGCTAGATAAGAAGCCCATTGTCTGCAATATGAAGTGGGTAGACTGGAAGTATATTAACAACAATGAAGACCACTTCCCAGGAGTGCATGAGACCTTCAGGCTATGTGGGGTAGACAAATTTGTGGGTCAGAAGTTGACCAAGTGGAATGATGAACTTATCATGCAATTCTACTCCACAACACATTTCTATCCTGATGGCAGAATTGTCTGGATGTCTGAGGGTACCAGGTACCAATCGACAGTTGCTGAATGGGCCAAATTGATCAATGCCCCTGCAGAGCATGAAGATGACATATATGTATATGCCAAGAAGAAGAAGGATCACAACTCCATGTCTAACATGTACAAAGAGATTTCTGACAAAGCCTTGGAGACTCACAAGATGGGCTTTGTGTACTATCTATTGTCTGGTCTAACCACCATCAACACTATCTTGAGGCATACCTTGTTGCCCAAGTCAGGCGATCATAGGATGATCAGAGGCCACTCCATAAACTTGCTACAGTTGTTTGATGTGCCCCAAAAGTTCAAAGTGATGAGTTTGATTGTTGAGACAATCAAGAGGATAGCTGCAGATCAGAAGAGGTCATGTGGGTATGCTCCACACATCCAGTTTCTCATCAACTCCAAGATGGGCATAGGCACTTACTTGTTGGACAAGAAACACCTTCCCTTGTGGCCTGATTTTGAGGACAACACAGTTGTCATGAATGCTGAAGATCCCTCATCTGCATAGGCTCAAGAGAAGAGGGAAAAAGCTAAAGCTGAGAAGGCAGCAAAGATGCCAAGTGCTGAAGAGGCTTCTCAAGTGTTCCTCAAATCAAAGCAAGATCAACTTGGATATCTGATTTAAGCCACCTTGAGGATTGAGAAAGGATTGGCCACCCTGACTCAGAACCAAGAGAGCCTGGAGAGGATCATTGAAACAAAGTTCTATGATCTTGAATTGAAGGTGACAGAGATGCATACCTCAGTTGAGCAGCTCCAGGAAGAAGCTAAGGAGAGGAAAGGGCAAGCAACCACAGATGCCTTTCAAAGAGTGCCAAGGGGACAACGATTTGGTGCAGTGCCAGTGACTGACATAAGAGCAACTACATCAGCACCTGCAGCCACAACATCAGTAGCACTTCTAGTTGCCACTCCACCAGCTCCAACAACTTCAACCGATGCATTCGTCCTTGGAGTCCTCTCAACGCCTCCTCCCGAAGATCAAGCCTAGATAGACGCATAGCACTATGCATTTTCGGGCTTTTTGGTAACTTGTTGCCAAAAGGGGAAAAAGTGTATAGATCATTGCTACCTCTTGAGCACTGCGTTGGTTTTCCCCGAAGAGGAAGGGATGATGCAACAAAGTAGCGTAAGTATTTCCCTCAGTTTTTGAGAACCAAGGTATCAATCCAGTTGGAGGCTACGCGCGAGTCCCTCGTACCTACACAAAACAAATAAATCCTCGCAACCAACGCAAATAGGGGTTGTCAATCCCTATAAGGCCACTTATGAGAGTGAGATCTGATAGATATGATAAAGATAATATTTTTGGTATTTTTGTGATAAAGATGCAAAGTAAAATAAAGGCAAAGTAAATAGCAAAGTAGTAGGAGATCAATATGATAAAGATAGACCTAGGGGCCATAGGTTTCACTAGTGGCTTCTCTCGAGAGCATAAGTATTCTACGGTGGGTGAACAAATTACTGTTGAGCAATTGACAGAATTGAGCATAGTTATGAGAATATCTAGGCATGATCATGTATATAGGCATCACGTCCGAGACAAGTAGACCGACTCTTGCCTGCATCTACTACTATTACACCACTCATCGACCGCTGTCCAGCATGCATCTAGAGTATTAAGTTAAAAACAGAGTAACGCCTTAAGAAAGATGACATGATGTAGAGGGATAGGCTCATGCAATATGAAGAAAACCCCATCTTGTTATCCTCGACAGCAACAATACAATACGTGCCTTGCTGCCCTTACTGTCACCGGGAAAGGACACTGCAAGATTGAACCCAAAGCTAAGCACTTCTCCCATTGCAAGAAAGATCAATCTAGTAGGCCAAACCAAACTAATAATTCAAAGAGACTTGCAAAGATAACCAATCATACATAAAATAATTCAGAGAAGATTCAAATATTGTTCATAGATAAACTTGATCATAAACCCACAATTCATCGATCTCAACAAACACACCGCAAAAAGAAGATTACATCAAATAGTTCTCCACAAGAGAGGGGGAGAACATTGTATTGAGATCCAAAAAGAGAGAAGAAGCCATCTAGCTACTAACTATGGACCCGTAGGTCTGAGGTAAACTACTCACACTTCATCAGAGGGGTTATGGTGTTGATGTAGAAGCCCTCCGTGATCGATGCCCCCTCCAGCGGAGCTCCGGAACAGGCCCCAAGATGGGATCTCATGGATACGGAAAGTTACGGCAGTGGAATTAGGGTTTTGGCTCCTGCTCTGATCGTTTGGGGTACGTGGATATATATAGGAGGAAGAAGTACGTCGGTGGAGCAATAGGGAGCCCACGGGGGTGGGGGCGCGCCTGGTAGGGTAGGGCGCGCCCCTACCTCGTGGCCTCCTGTTACGTGCCTTGACGTAGGGTCCAAGTCTCCCGGGTCTTATCTGTTGAGAAAATCACATTCCCGAAGGTTTCATTCCGTTTGGAGTCCATTTGATATTCCTTTTCTTCGAAACCCTAAAACAGGCAAAAAACAGCAATTCTGTGCTGGGCCTCCGGTTAATAGGTTAGTCCCAAAAATAATATAAAAGTGGATAATAAAGCCCAATAATGTCCAAAACAGTAGATAATATAGCATGGAGCAATCAAAAATTATAGATACGTTGGAGACGTATCAATCGTAGGCTTCGAGAGACAAAGAGCTTTGCTTCTTTTTGCCTCATTTACTACTTGTTTGATACTTACTTGTGTGATTGCTTGGATGATACTTTGTGTGTGTGAGAGAGATACCTGTTTGATCATGTGTTTGATCATATCATACCTTAATGCTTGTTCTTGAATGATGCTATTATTTATCTCTTATGTATGATCATTCACTTTGTCTTGGTGATGAGTGCATATTTTACTTTCTATCATTTTGAGCGCTCCACCAAGATGTATGTGACACGGAAGAGTAACCCATGATCCTAATTGATTGTGTATTTGCATTCAAAAGAAAATTTTAAATAATGCACAAATTTCGGGGGAGCTCTTGCTTATCACATACTTCTCAAAACGATGATGTTTTTCAATCTTATTATCATTTGTCGAAGCTTTGATCTATATGTTGTCATCAATTACCAAAAAGGGGGAGATTGAAAGTGCAACTATCCCTGGGTGGTTTTGGTAATTCCTAAAAACATATAGCTCATTGAACTAATGCTCTTTCAAGATGATCATTTCAGAAAGTTCAATGATTGGCATGGCATGGACTAGGAATGTGGACCCCTCAAAATGCTAAGGACACACATGTTGGCAAAGGCTCAAGATTATACATTTTCATTTTAGTGATCCAAGATCACATTGAGTCCATAGGAAAAGCCAATACTATTAAAAGGGGATGAGTTTTTGCTTAATGGCTTGCTTGCTCAAAATGCTTAGTGATATGCTCCAAAAGCCCTCAACCACTTTCTCATATCCACATATGTCCCAAACCAAAAGTCAAACTCGGCCCCACAATTTGATCTATCCGGCGCCACCGAGTTCATTTGACATAGCCATAGCCAGAAACCCTAATCAGTCCGGTCTCATCGATAGGGATCTCGGTCTCACCGAGATGAGATTGCAAACTCTCTGTTTCCCTTCATAACATTTCGGTCTAACCGAGATGAGCGATCGGTCCCATCAAGTTTGCAATGAAAACTCTCTGTTTCCTTTTCGTAATGTTCCGGTCTCACCGAAATGAGTGATCGGTCCCACCGAGTTTGCCTGACCAACTCTCTACAGAAATAGGTCTCACCGAGTTCATGTGATCGGTCTCACCGAGATTTCGTTAGGCCCTAACCCTAATGAAATCGGTCCCACCGAGTTGACATGTCAGTCCCACCAAAAAGCCCAACGTTCACATTTTGAACTGAATCGGTATGACCGAGTTTGAGTATTCGGTCTCACCGAGTTTGGTAAATTTTTTGTAACAGATAGATTTTGTGTGGAGGCTATATATACCCCTCCACCATCCTCCATTCGTGCAGAGAGCAATGAGAATGTGCCTACACTTCTACCATACATTTTCTAAGAGAGAACCACCTACTCATGTGTTGAGACCAAGATATTCCAATCCAACCACAAGAATCTTGATCTCTAGCCTTCCCCAAGTTGCTTTCCACTCAAATCATCTTTCCACCATATCCAAATTTGTGAGAGAGAGTTGAGTGTTGGGGAGACTATCATTTTAAGCACAAGAGCAAGGAGTTCATCATCAACACACCATCTATTACCTTTTGGAGAGTGGTGTCTCCTAGATTGGTAGGTGTCACTTGGGAGCCTCCGTCAAGATTGTGGAGTTGAACCAAGGAGTTTGTAAGGGCAAAGAGATCGCCTACTTCGTGAAGATATACCCAAGTGAGGCAAGTCCTTCATGGGCGATGGCCATGGTGGGATAGACAAGGTTGCTTCTTCATGGACCCTTCGTGGGTGGAGCCCTCCGTGGACTCGCGCAACCGTTACCCTTCGTGGGTTGAAGTCTCCATCAACGTGGATGTATGATAGCATCACCTATCGGAACCACGCCAAAAATCTCTGTGTCTGCATTGCGTTTGTTCCCTCTAAACTCCTCCCTTCACCTTCATATGCAATGATTTACATTCCGCTGCTATACTCTTAGAATTGCATGTGTGGGTTGATTGCTTGACTTGTGCTAAGTTACTAAAATCCGCCAAGACTTCAAACTGGGGAAATGATAGATTTTTATTTGGTTAAGTAGTCTAATCACCCCCCTCTAGGCATACTTTTGATCCTACAAAAGTTATGATGATATCTAAGGCAATGATCATGAACATAGGCGTCATGTCCCGGTCAAGTAGAGTGAAACGATTCTGCATCTACTACTATTACTCCACACATCGACCGCTATCCAACATGCATATAGAGTATTAAGTTCATAAAGAACGGAGTAATGCATTAAGCAAGATGACATGATGTAGAGTAATTAACTCAAGCATTATGATGAAAACCCCATCTTTTTATCCTCGATGGCAACAATACAATACGTGCCTTGCTGCCCTTACTGTCACTAGGAAAGGACACCGCAAGATTGAACCCAAAGCTAAGCACTTCCCCCATTGCAAGAAAAACCAGTCTAGTTGGCCAAACCAAATCGATAGTTCGAAGAGACTTGCAAAGATATCAAATCATGCATATAAGAATTCAGAGGAGATTCAAATAATATTCATAGATAAGCTGATCATAAATCCGCAATTCACCGGATCTCGGCAAACACACTGCAAAAGAGTATTACATCGAATAGATCTCCAAGAACATCGAGGAGAACTTTGTATTGAGAATCAAAGAGAGAGAGAGAGAAGAAGCCATCTAGCTACTAGCTATGGACCCGTAGGTCTGTGGTAAACTACTCACGCTTCATGGGAGAGGCAATGGTGTTGATGTATGATACGTCTCCAATGTATCTATAATTTATGATGTATTCATGCCAATATATTATCATTCTTGGATGTTTTACAATCATTTTATACAACTTTATATAATTGTTTGGGACTAACCTATTGACCCAGTGCCCAGTGCCGGTTGCTGTTTTTTGCTTGTAACTGGGCAACCAACGTGATAAGGGGTTGTCAATCCCTACACGGCCACTTACGAGAGTGAGATCTGATAGATATGATAAGATAATATTTTTGGTATTTTTATGATAAAGATGCAAAGTAAAATAAAAGCAAAGTAAAAAAGCAAAGGAAATAACTAAGTATTGGAAGATTAATATGATGAAGGTAGACCCGGGGGGCATAGGTTTCACTAGTGGCTTCTCTCGAGAGCATAAGTATTTTACGATGGGTGAATGAATTACTGTTGAGCAATTGACAGAATTGAGCATAGTTATGAGAATATCTAGGTATGATCATGTATATAGGCATCACGTCCAAGACAAGTAGACCGACTCCTGCCTACATCTACTACTATTACTCCACTCATCGACCGCTAACCAGCATGCATCTAGAGTATTAAGTTAATGAAAATAGAGTAAAGCCTTAAGCAAGATGACATGATGTAGAGGGATAAACTCATGCAATATGATGAAAACCCCATCTTGTTATCCTCGATGGCAACAATACAATACGTGCCTTGCTGCCCCTACTATCACTGGGAAAGGACAACGCAAGATTGAACCCAAAGCTAAGCACTTCTCCCATTGCAAGAAAGATCAATCTAGTAGGCCAAACCAAACTGATAATTCAAAGAGACTTGCAAAGATAACCAATCATACATAAAAGAATTCAGAGACGATTCAAATATTGTTCATAGATAGACTTGATCATAAACCCACAATTCATCGGTCTCAACAAACACACCGCAAAAAGAAGATTACATCGAATAGTTCTCCATAAGAGAGGGGGAGGAGATCCAAAAAGAGAGAAGAATCCATCTAGCTAATAACTATTGACCCGTAGGTCTGAGGTGAACTACTCACACTTCATCGGAGGGGCTATGGTGATGATGTAGAAGCCCTCCGTGATGGATACCCTCTCCGGCGGAGCTCCGGAACAGGCCCCAAGATGGGATCTCGTGGATACAGAAAGTTGCGGCGGTGGAATTAGGGTTTTGGCTCTGTATCTGATCATTTGGGGGTATTTGGGGGTACGTAGGTATATATAGGAGGAAGGAGTACGTCGGTGGAGCAACAGGGGGCCCACGAGGGTGGAGGGCGCGCCTGGGGGGGGGGTAGGCGCCCCTACCTCGTGGCCTCCTCCTTTGTTTCTTGACGTAGGGTCCAAGTCTCCTGGATCATGTTCGGCGAGAAAATCACGTTCCCGAAGGTTTCATTCCGTTTGGACTCCGTTTGATATTCCTTTTCTTCGAAACCCTAAAATAGGCAAAAAACAATTCTGGGTTGGGCCTCCGGTTAATAGGTTAGTCCCAAAAATAATATAAAAGTGGATAATAAAGCCCAATAATGTCCAAAACAGTAGATAATATAGCATGGAGCAATCAGGAGCAATCAAAAATTATAGATACGTTGGAGACGTATCAAGCATCCCCAAGCTTAATTCCTGCTCGTCCTCGAGTAGGTAAATGATAAAAATAGAATTTTTGATGCGGAGTGCTACTTGGCATAATTTTAATGTAATTCTTCTTAATTGTGGTATGAATATTCAGATCCGAAAGATTCAAGATAAAAGTTCATATTGACATAAAAATGATGATACTTCAAGCATACTGACTAAGCAATTATGTCCTCTCAAAATAACATGGCCAAAGAAAGTTCATCCCTACAAAATCATATAGTTTAGTCATGCTCCATTTTCGTCACACAAGAATGCTCTCATCATGCACAACCCCGATGAAAAGCCAAGCAATTGTTTCATACTTTAGTAATCTCAAACCTATAAACTTTCACGCAATATATGAGCGCGAGCCATGGATATAGCACTATGTGTGGAATAGAATATGATGATGGGGGTTATGTGGAGAAGACAAAAAAGGAGAAAGTCTCACATCAACGAGGCTAATCAATGGGCTATGGAGATGCCCATCGATTGATGTTAATGCAAGGAGTAGGGATTGCCATGCAACGGATGCACTAGAGCTATAAATGTATGAAAGCTCAACAAAAGAAACTAAGTGGGTGTGCACCCAACTTGCTTGCTCACGAAGATCTAGGGCACTTGAGGAGGCCCATTGTTGGAATATACAAGCCAAGTTCTAGAATGAAAAATTCCCACTAGTATATGAAAGTGACAAAACAAAAGACTCTCTATCATGAAGATTATGGTGCTACTTTGAAGCACAAGTGTGGAAAAATGATAGTAGCATTGTCCCTTCTTTATTTTTTATTTGGACTTTCTCTTTTTTTAGGACAATGCTCTATGAATGATGGTCATCACACTTCTATTTACTTACAACTCAAGAATTACAACTCGATACTTATAACAAGATATGCCTCTATATGAATGCCTCCGACGGTGTACCGGGATATGCAATGAACCAAGAGTGACATGTATGAAAGAATTATGAACGGTGGCTTTGCTACAAATACTATGTCAACTACATGATCATGCTAAGCAATATGACAATGATGAATGTGTCATGATAAACGGAATGGTGGAAAGTTGCATGGCAATATATCTCGGAATGGCTATGGAAATGCCATAATAGGTAGGTATGGTGGCTGTTTTGAGGAAGATATAAGGAGGTTTATGTGTGAAAGAGCGTATCATATCACGGGGTTTGGATGCACCGACGAAGTTTTCACCAACTCTCAATGTGAGAAAGGGCAATGCGCGGTACCAAAGAGGCTAGCAATGATGGAAGGGTGAGAGTGTGTATAATCCATGGACTCAACATTAGTCATAAAGAACTCACATACTTATTGCAAAAATCTACAAGTCATCAAAAACCAAGCACTACGCGCATGCTCCTAGGGGGATAGATTGGTAGGAAAAGACAATCGCTCGTCCCCGACCGCCACTCATGAGGAAGACAATCAAATAACGTCTCATGTTTCAAATTTGTTACATAACATTTACCATACGTGCATGCTACGGGACTTGCAAACTTCAACACAAGCATTTCTCAAATTCACAACTACTCAACTAGCACGACTTTGATATTATTACCTCCATATATCAAAACAATCATCAAGCATCAAACTTCTCTTAGTATTCAAAACACTCATGAGAAAAAAAATACTAATCTTGAACACCTAGCATATTAGGATTATTTAAGAAAATTGCCATGATATTTAAGACTCTCAAAATAATCTAAGTGAAGCATGAGAGATCAATAGTTTCTATAAAACAAATGCACCACCGTGCTCTAAAATATATAAGTGAAGTACTAGAGCAAAACTATATAACTCAAATGTTATAAGCGAAGCACATAGAGTATTCTAACAAATTCCAAATCATGTATGGCTCTCTCAAAGGGTGTGTACAACAAGGATGATTGTGGTAAAATAAAAAGCAAAGACTCAAATCATACAAGACGCTCCAAGCAAAACACATATCATGTGGTGAATAAAAATATAGCTCCAAGTAAAGTTACCGATAGAAGTAGACGAAAAGAGGGGATGCCTTCCGGGGCATCCCCAAGCTTTGGCTTTTAGGTGTCGTTATATTATATTGGGGTTCCATGGGCATCCCCAAGCTTAGGCTCTTGTCACTCCTTGTTCCATAATCCATCAAATCTTTACCAAAAACTTGAAAACTTCACAACACAAAACTTAAAGTAGAAAATCTCGTGAGCTCCGTTAGCGAAAGAAAACAAAAGACCACTTCAAGGTACTGTAATGAACTCATTATTTATTTATATTGGTGTTAAACCTACTGTATTCCAACTTCTCTATGGTTTATAAACTATTTTACTAGCCATAGATTCATCAAAATAAGCAAACAACACACGAAAAACAGAATCTGTCAAAAACAGAACAGTCTGTAGTAATCTGTAGCTAGCGCAAGATCTGGAACCCCAAAAATTCTAAAATAAATTGCTGGACATGAGGAATTTATCTATTAATCATATTAAAAAATAATTAACTAAATATCACCTTAAAAATAAAAATGGCAGCAGTTCTCGTGAGCGCTAAAGTTTCTATTTTTTACAGCAAGATATCAAGACTTTCCCCAAGTCTTCCCAACGGTTCTACTTGGCACAAACACTAATTAAACACAAAAAACAGAACCTAAACAGAGGATAAATAAATTATTTATTAGTAAACAGGAGCAAAAATCAAGGAATAAAAATAAAATTGGGTTGCCTCCCAACAAGCGCTATCGTTTAACGCCCCTAGCTAGGCATAAAAAGCAAGGCTAGATCTAGGTATTGCCATCTTTGGTAGGTAATCCATAAGTGGCTCTCATAATAGATTCATAAGGTAATTTAATTTTCTTTCTAGGAAAGTGTTCCATGCCTTTCCTTAACGGAAATTGGAATCTAATATTTCCTTCCGTCATATCAATAATTGCACCAATCGTTCTAAGGAAAGATCTACCAAGAATAATAGGACATGAAGGATTGCAATCTATGTCAAGAACAATAAAATCTACGGGTACATAATTACTATTTGAAACAATAAGAACATCATTAATTCTTCCCATAGGTTTCTTAATAGTGGAATCCGCAAGATGCAAGTTTAGAGAGCAATCATCAAAAACACGGAAATGTAACAAATCGCACAAAGTCTTTGGAATCATGGAAACACTAGCACCCAAATCACATAAAGCATAGAAGTCATGATCTTTAATCTTAATTTTAATAGTTGGTTCCCACTCATCATAAAGTTTTCTAGGGATAGAAACTTCCAATTCAAGTTTTTCTTCATAAGATTGCATCAAGGCATCAACGACATGTTTAGTGAACGCATTATTTTGACTATAAGCGTGAGGAGAATTTAGCACGGATTGCAACAAGGAAATACAATCAATCAAAGAGAAATTTTCATAATTAAATTCCTTGAAATCCAAAATAGTGGGTTTAGCAAAAACTAGGGTTTTAATTTCTTCGATCCCACTTTCATCAATTTTAACATCAAGATCTAAAAACTCCGAATTCTTGGAACACCTTCTAGGTAAAGGTGGATCATATTCAGTCCCATCATTATTAAGATTCATATTGCAAAACAAAGATTTAATAGGGGACACATCAATAACTTTTAGATCTTCATCTTTATTTTCATAGGAACTAGAAGAACACGCTCTTATAAAGGCATCTTTCTTAGCACGCATCCTAGCGGTTCTTTCTTTGCACTCATCAATGGAAATTCTCATGGCTTTGAGAGACTCATTGATATCATGCTTAGGTGGCATAGATCTAAGTTTCAAAGAATCAACATCAAGAGAAATTCTATCAACGTCCCTAGGCAACTCATCAATCTTAAGCAATTTTTCTTCAATCAAAGCATTGAAATTCCTTTGCGAAGTAATAAATTATTTAATATTAGATTCAAAATCAGAGGGCATCTTATTATAATTTCCATAAAAATTGTTGTAGGAATTACCATAATTATTAGAGGGATTACTAGGATAAGGCCTAGGATTAAAATTTCCTCTATACGCGTTGTTACCAAAATTGTTCCTACCAACAAAATTCACATCCATAGATTGATTATTATTCTCAATCAAAGTAGACAAGGGAATATCATTAGGATCAGAAGAAACACTTTTACTAGCAAATAATTTCATAAGTTCATCCATCTTTCCACTCAAAACATTAATTTCTTCTATCGCATGCACCTTTTTATTAGTAGATCTTTCAGTATGCCATTGAGAATAATTAACCATAATATTATCTAGGAGTTTAGTAGCTTCTCCTAAAGTGATTTCCATAAAAGTGCCTCCCACGACCGAATCTAAAAGATTTCTAGAAGCAAAATTTAATCTGGCATAAATTTTTTGTATAATCATCCACAAATTCAAACCATGAGTAGGGCAATTACGTATCATTAATTTCATCCTCTCCCAAGCTTGTGCAACATGTTCATGGTCAAGTTGCTTAAAATTCATGATATCGTTTCTAAGGGAGATGATCTTAGTGGGAGGAAAATACTTAGAGATAAAAGCATCTTTGCACTTATTCCATGAATCAATACTATTTTTAGGCAAAGATGGAACCAATCTTTAGCACGATCTCTAAGCGAAAAAGTAAATAGCTTCAATTTAACAATATCATTATCCATATCTTTCTTCTTTTGCATATCACAGAAATCAATGAAGCTATTTAGATGGGTAGCGGCATCTTCACTAGGAAGGACGGAAAACGGATCTTTCATGACAAGATTCAGCAAGGCAGCATTAATTTCACAAGATTCAGCATCGGTAAGAGGAGCAATCGGAGTGCTAATAACATCATTGTTGTTGGTATTGGTAAAGTCACACAATTTAATGTTATCTTGATCCATCATGACAAGCAAGCAATCCAACACACAAGCAAACAAAAAGCAAGCGGGCAAAAAGAGGCAAATAGAGAAAGAGAGGGAGGATAGAGAGAGAGGGCGAATAAAACGGCAAGGGTGAAGTGCGGGAGAGGAAAATGAGAGGCAAATGGCACATAATGTAATGCAGGAGATAAGGGTATGTGATAGGTACTTGGTATGTTGACTCAACGGCGCCAGAAATGGCTCGTTGTTGGGAGTCAAATCTTGACTTGCGCGAACCCCTCCCCGGCAACGGCGCCAGAAATCCTTCTTGCTACCTCTTGAGCATTGCGTTGGTTTTTCCCCGAAGAGGAAGGGATGATGCAGCAAAGTAGCGTAAGTATTTCCCTCTGTTTTTGAGAACCAAGGTATCAATCCAATAGGAGGCTACGCGCGAGTCCCTTGTACCTATACAAAACAAATAAATCCTCGCAACCAACGCGATAAGGGGTTGTCAATCCCTACACAGCCACTTACGAGAGTGAGATCTGATAGATATGATAAGATAATATTTTTGGTATTTTTATGATAAAGATGCAAAGTAAAATAAAAGCAAAGTAAAAAAGCAAAGGAAATAACTAAGTATGGGAAGATTAATATGATGAAGATAGACTCGGGGGCCATAGGTTTCACTAGTGGCTTCTCTTGAGAGCATAAGTATTTTACGGTGGGTGAACGAATTACTGTTCAGCAATTGACAGAATTGAGCATAGTTATGAGAATATCTAGGTATGATCATGTATATAGGAATCACGTCCGAGACAAGTAGACCGACTCCTGCCTGCATCTACTACTATTACTCCACTCATCGACCGCTATCCAGCATGCATCTAGAGTATTAACTTAATGAAACAGAGTAACGCCATAAGCAAGATAACATGAGGTAGAGGGATAAACTCATGCAATATGATGAAAACCCCATCTTGTTATCCTCGATGGCCACAATAACATAAGTGCCTTGCTGCCCCTACTGTCACTGGGAAAGGACACCGCAAGATTGAACCCAAAGCTAAGCACTTCTCCCATTGCAAGAAAGATCAATCTAGTTGGCCAAACCAAACTGATAATTCGAAGAGACTTGCAAAGATAACCGATCATACATAAAAGAATTCAGAGAAGATTCAAATATTGTTCATAGATAGACTTGATCGTAAACCCACAATTCATCGGTCTCAACAAACACACTGCAAAAAGAAGATTACATCGAATAGTTCTCCACAAGAGAGGGGGAGATCATTATATTGAGATCCAAAAAGAGAGAAGAAGCCATCTAGCTAATAACTATGGACCCGTAGGTCTGAGGTGAACTACTCACACTTCATCGGAGGGGCTATGGTGATGATGTAGAAGCCCTCCGTGATGGATACCCCCTCTGGCGGAGCTCCGGAACAGGCCCCAAGATGGGATCTCGTGGATACAGAAAGTTGCGGCGGTGGAATTAGGGTTTTGGCTCCGTATCTGATCGTTTGGGGGTACGTAGGTATACATAGGAGGAAGGAGTACGTCGGTGGAGCAACAGGGGGCCCACGAGGGTGGAGGGCGCGCCTGGGGGGGTAGGCATGCCCCCTATCTCGTGGCCTCCTCCTTTGTTTCTTGACGTAGGGTCCAAGTCTCCCGGATCATGTTTGGCGAGAAAATCACGTTCCCGAAGGTTTCATTCCGTTTGGACTCCATTTGATATTCCTTTTCTTCAAAACGCTAAAATAGGCAAAAAAACAGCAATTCTGGGCTGGGCCTCTGGTTAATAGGTTAGTCCCAAAAATAATATAAAAGTGAATAATAAAGCCCCATAATGTCCAAAACAGTAGATAATATAGCATGGAGCAATAAAAAATTATAGATACGTTGGAGACGTATCTGGCCAGAAGACTCCTGATGGGCCAAAGCAACACCTAGGGGTGCCCCGAGGGGGGCACAACCCACCAGGGCACGCCAGGGCCCCCTTGCGTGCACTGGTGGGTTGTGCCCACCTCGGTGGCCTCCCGTACCCGTTCTTTGCACTATAAATTCCCAAATATTCCGAAACCCTTCGGGGTTAACCTAGATCAGAAGTTCCGCCGCCGCAGGGCTCCGTAGCCACTGAAAACCAATCCAGACCCATTCCGGCACCCTGCCAGAGGGGGGAATCATCTTCGGTGGCCATCTTCATCATCTCGGCGGCCACCACGATGAGGAAGGGAGTAGTCCATCCTCGGGGCTGAGGGTTTGTACCAGTAGCTATGTGTTTGATCTCTCTCTCGTGATCTATATCATGGGCTTTGTTAATATAGTCGGATCATATGATGTTTCTTCCCTCTATACCCTTGTTGTGATGAATTGAATCTTTACCCTTTGAAGTTTTGTCTTGTCGGATTGAATATTCAGATATGAGACAAGTTCAATGTAAGATTCTCACTAGTATATAAAAGTGATAACATAGGAGACTCTCTATCATGAAGATCAAGGTGCTACTTTGAAGCACAAGTGTGTAAAAAGGATAGTAACATTGTCCCTTCTCTCTTTTCTCTCATTTTTTTATTTGGCCTTCCTTTTTTTTCTTTTTGGCCTTTCTTCTTTTTTTTTTCTTTTTTTCGTCCGGAGTCTCATCTCGACTTGTGGGGGAATCATAGTCTCCATCATCCTTTCCTCACTGGGACAATGCTATAATAATGATGATCATCACACTTTAATTTATTTAAAACTCAAGAATTACAACTCAATACTTAGAACAAAATATGACTCTATGTGAATGCCTCCGGCGGTGTACCGGGATGTGCAATGATGCATGAGTGACATGTATGAAATTATGAACGATGGCTTTGCTACAAATACGATGTCAACTACATGATCATGCAAGCAATATGACAATGATGAAGCATGTCATAATAATGGAACGATGGAAAGTTGCATGGCAATATATCTCGGATTGGCTATGGAAATGCCATAATAGGTAGGTATGGTGGCTGTTTTGAGGAAGGTATATGGTGGGTTTATGGTACCGGCGAAAGTTGCGCGATACTAGAGAGGCTAGCAATGGTGGAAGGGTCAGAGTGCGTATAATCCATGGACTCAACATTAGTCATAATAAACTCACATACTTATTACAAAAATCTATTAGTTATCGAAACAAAGTATTACGTGCATGCTCCTAGGGGGATAGATTGGTACGAAAAGACCATCGCTCGTCCCTGACCACCAGTCATAAGGAAGACAATCAAGAAATAAATCATGCTCCGACTTCGTCACATAACGGTTCACCATACGTGCATGCTACGGGAATCACAAACTTCAACACAAGTATTTCTCAAATTCACAACTACTCAACTAGCATGACTCTAATATCACCATCTCCATATCTCAAAACAATTATCAAGTATCAAACTTCTCATATTATTCAATGCACTTCTATGAAAGTTTTTATATTATTCCTAAAATAAAATTTCCATGTTGTTCCAAAGGACTTTCAAAATAATATAAGTGAAGCATGAGAGATCAATTATTTCTATAAAATAAAACCACCACCGTGCTCTAAAAGATATAAGTGAAGCACTAGAGCAAAAACTATATAGCTCAAAAGATGTAAGTGAAGCACATAGAGTATTCTAATAAATTTCAAATCATGTGAGTCTCTCTCAAAAGGTTTGTACAACAAGCATGATTGTGGTAAACTAAAAATCAAAGACTCAAATCATACAATACACTCCAAGCAAAACACATATCATGTGGTGAATAAAAATATAGCTCCTAGTAAAGTTACCGATAGATGAAGACGAAAGAGGGGATGCCTTCTGGGGCATCCCCAAGCTTAGGCTTTTTGGTGTGCTTGAATTTTACCTTGAGGTGCCATGGGCATCACCAAGCTTAGGCTCTTGCCACTCCTTGTTCCATAATCCATCAAATCTTTACCCAAAACTTGAAAACTTCATAACACAAAACTCAAAATATAAAATCTCGTGAGCTCCGTTAGCGAAATAAAACAAAACAGCACTTCAAGGTACTGTAATGAACTCATTCTTGATTTATATTGGTGTTAAACCTAATGTATTCCAACTTCTCTATGATTTATAAACTCTTTTACTAGCCATAGATTCATCAAAATAAGAAAACAACACACGAAAAACAAAATCTGTCAAAAACAGAACAGTCTGTAGTAATCTGTAGCTAACGTAAACTTATAGAACCCCAAAAATTCTAAAGTAAATTTATGGACATGAGGAATATATCTATTAATCATCTTCATAAATAATTCACTAAATAGAACTTTCCAACTAAAAATGACAGCAATTCTTGTGAGCGCTAAAGTTTCTGTTTTTTACAGCAAGATCAAAAACACTTTCCCCAAGTCTTCCCAACGGTTCCACTTGGCACAAACACTAATTAAACACAAAAAACACAACCAAAACAGAGGATAGATAAATTATTTATTACTAAACAGGAGCAAATATCAAGGAATAAAAATAAAATTGGGTTGCCTCCCAACAAGCGCTATCGTTTAACGCCCCTAGCTAGGCATAAAAGCAAGGATAGATCTAGGTATTGCCATGATAATGATAAGGTAAATCACGGAAACTCATCTCATACTCCCTACGTTCAGCAGCAAGTTTTCTTTCTGGCAAGCAAAAGTAATCCAAAGGGCTAAATTTAATGGGACAAAAGTCCCCAAGATCAAGCTCGGGAGGCATTGGTTCCTCCTTTGGCCCCTCATATTGCACAATCAATTCATCATTATAAGCATTTTTTTGGCAAAAAGTCATGAGCCTTTGTTCAAGGGAAAAACCTAGCCCATTGTTCTAGATGGCAAAATTATCATTAAGTTCAGAGATCCTATTAACAAGAGCATTGGTAGGAACCTTTTTTCTAAGGTTTTCATTAAAAGCAACATGATCTAACGATCATAAACGCATAATGTATTCTTGATAGAAAAGGATCGCTTCTATGGGAGGACGGCCAGCATCCACCCTATAATGCGCAAAAATTTCATTGGCTTCTTTTATTATAAATCTGAACTCATGAGCTAAAAATATGGTAGCAGCTTACTTAACAGAAGAATGCTCAATATTAGAAAATTCTAGGAAAATCCTTTGTATGGAAGGGTGCATATGTAAAAATTGTCTTTCAAGTTCAACTATGAGCAAAGATATAGCATCTGCGAGGCTACTAGTTTTATGAAGGATAGATCCACTCATGGTGGGCAAAGCACCGACACAAGTAAAGAAATCTTGGATAATTCCCTTCCCAATAATATTACCGCTACCAATGTGAAACTTTTTAGTGTGCAAATAGTAGGATTTTCAAGAGGATCATCAATAGCATCAATTTTTTCCATATTACTATCCTTACCAATGATAACCTCCCCAGTTTCAGACATGATGGCAACAGATTGCAAAAAGAACGAGCACACAGAAGGCGGGAAGGAAAAAGAGGCGAACGGAAAGAGAGGGCGAAAAAAATGGCAAGCGTGAAGTGGGGGAGAGGAAAACGAGAGGCAAATGGCAAATAATGTAATGCGGAGGATAAGAGTTGTGATGAGTACTTGGTATGTCTTGACTTGGCGTAGATCTCCCCGGCAACGGTGCCAGAAATCCTTCTTGCTACCTCTTGAGCACTGCGTTGGTTTTCCCTTGAAGAGGAAAGGGTGATGCACTAAAGCAGCGCAAGTATTACCCTCAGTTTTTGAGAACCAAGGTATCAATCCAGTAGGAGACCACGCGCGAGTCACCTTGTACCTACACAAACAAATAAGAACCTCGCAACCGACGCGATAAAGGGGTTGTCAACCCCTTCACGGCCACTTGCAAGAGTGAGATCTGATAAAGATAATAATAATAAGATAAATATTTTTGGTATTTTTATGGTATAGACTGAAAGTACAGATTGCAAAATAAGATAGATTGGAAACTTGTATGATGGAAAATAGACCCGGGGGTCATAGGTTTCACTAGTGGCTTCTCTCAAGATAGCATAAGTATTATGGTGGGTGAACAAATTACTGTCGAGCAATTGATAGAAAAGCAAATAATTATGAGAATATCTAGGCATGATCATGTATATAGGCATCACGTCCGCAACAAGTAGACCAAAACGATTCTGCATCTACTACTATTACTCCACACATCGACCGCTATCCAGCATGCATCTAGAGTATTAAGTTCATAAGAACAGAGTAACGCCTTAAGCAAGATGACATGATGTCGAGGGGTAAACTCATGAAATATGATATAAACCCCATCCTTTTATCCTCAATGGCAACAATACAATACGTGTCATTTCCCCTAATGTCACTGGGATCGAGCGCCGCAAGATTGAACCCAAAGCTAAGCACTTCTCCCATTGCAAGAAAGATCAATCTAGTAGGCCAAACAAACTGATAATTCGAAGAGACTTGCAAAGATAAACCAATCATACATAAAAGAATTCAGAGAAGAATCAAATATTGTTCATAGATAATCTGGATCATAAACCCACAATTCATCAGATCTCGACAAACACACCGCAAAAGAAGATTACGAATAGATCTCCAAGAGAATCAAGGAGAACTTTGTATTGAGATCCAAAGAGAGAGAAGAAGCCATCTAGATACTAGCTATGGACCCGAAGGTCTGAAGTAAACTACTCACACATCACCGGAGTGGACATGGAGTTGATGTAGAGGCCCTCCGTGATCAATGCCCCCTCCGGCGGAGCTCCGGAAAAGGCCCCAAGATGGGATCTCTTGGGTACAGAAGGTTGCGGCGGTGGAATTAGGTTTTCATGGTGATCCTAGATGTTTGCGGGGTACGTGGACTTATATAGGAGGAAGAAGTAGGTCGGTGGACTAACGAGGGGCCCACGAGGGTGGAGGGCGCGCCCCTGCCTCCTGGCCTCCTCGATTGTTTCTTGACACCCACTCCAAGTCTCCTGGATCACATTTGTTGAGAAAATCACGTTCCCGAAGGTTTTATTCCGCTTGGACTTCGTTTGATATTCCTTTTCTATGTAACACTGAAATAGGCAAAAGAAACAACAATTTGGGCTGGGCCTCCGGTTAATAGGTTAGTCCCAAAAATGATATAAAAGTGTAAAATAAAGCCCATTAACATCCAAAACAGATAATATAATAGCATGGAGCAAGCAAAAATTATAGATACGTTGGAGACGTATCAGCAACGCATAAGCACAAAAAAAACAAGAATCCTCACTTCTCCATGTCTGGTTCACGTGCTACCGATCCAGGGAACATAGTATGCTAATCCATAGTGGTTAGGTGATTGCTCTAAATGGGAACACACTTGGCACAAATTCAGCATCTAAACATGGTGATCTAGGTGTATCATAGTAAATGTAGAAAATGACATAGTTTACTAGTGCACTAGGGATTTGAGCACTCAAAACTAATAGTTCTCACTAATTTCAGCAAAGCACACATGGTGTAGATCACTAGTTTACAAGGCATTCAGAAATCAAGTTCACAAATTTACATCAAGCACGATGCCAAAGGTGAATTTCAGCTTGACGATAAGTAATAACTGGCTCAAGCAACCCAACTAGAAATTGAGTTCAGCATGTATTTATGATGTTCAGAATGGGTCATGAAACAGCTCACCGGGCACTATGAAGTAGCACTCGCTCGATCACTCTCTAAGCTGCAGGTTTTCTCCTTTGCTTCCTCGTGCATGCTCTAGCTTCACTCTTCTTCATGTGTGCCCTTGCTTCTCATCGCCATGCTCTGACTCCACCGGGATCCCAAGGGATGTCACCTCGAACCTGGTCAGCATGTATTCATTTGTGCACAAGCAGAAACCTGAAATAGGACTCACACAAACAATGACTACAAGTGATAGGGTAGATGCCCTCTAAGTCGTCAATCGAATATCCAATTGTATAAGCATGGGAATATAGAACATGACGAGTATGATAGAAATCAGCAAGCGCAATACTGACATGAGGATGATATTTATCATTAAGCATAGGTCTAGCATGAGGAAAATAAGTGTCATCATCATAAATGAGAGAAATGCCAATAACAGAGTATGCATGATCATGTTCAAGCAAACATTTTTTCAAGTCTAGCTTAATTGATGGTATCATGCAATGCAAAATAGTGGCAAACAGATCATATGGACGCATGTCATCAAGAGGATTAGATAAACCTGCTACATCACGCTCTTGTACGACAATAGGCAAATGAATTTCTGGTTCTTCATCTTCAACTACAACAGCTTCTTCTACTTCTTCGGGAGTGGTTGACATTGGATCTTCAACTTGTTCATTTGGGTATTCGAGCTCTGGATCATCTTGTGCCTTGGCTTCGAGAATTTCTTCTTGGATCTGAAGTATCTCTTCCTCTGGACTCTCGCTATCTTGCTCAGCTGAATGGTGAAGGTGTTGGAACCTCACACACCTCAAGGGATATCCCAGCAACACTCAACTCAAGGAGGGAAGAGATAGTACTGCCAGCGTTGATGTTCTTCTCAATCTTCCTTACTTCTTCCACTAGCTCCTTTCCACTCTTAATCTTCTTCATTTCCTCTAGTATAACCTTCCTAATAGGATCATCCTCGACACTCCAAGTAAACTCGAGACTCAAAAGTGTGAGCTTGTCTATGTCATCGAACTCATCTTGTGTGGGCACTTGCACATGAGATTGCGCAATAGGTGCTGGAGTTGTTGGTTGACCAAATGGAGGACCATTTAACTCCATTGGACACATCTCCTGGTACTGTGGTATATGAGTAGGAGCTGAATGAAATTGTTGTGGTGCATAGTTGTGGCTCTCCTCATTGTACCTAAATCCCTGCATTGGATAACTAGAGGCAAACGATGAGATCTCAGGGTTATTGCTCCTATATGACATATTCGGGTTTTTAGGCCACCCATGTGAGTAATTGTTTTGGTATGAGCTATGCTCTTGAGCGAAGCTCATGCCAAAACAATCTAGAGGGTGAGAGTAGCCAAGTAGACATTCAGCGGGCGAATGGCCCTAAAATCCAAAAATATGGCAGGTAGGAGCAACATAAGGACGGCCTCTAGAATAAGGATCATAAGAGCTAGGCCTATCCTCAAAAACTACTTCTCGCTGCCGAGCTAAATCATCTAATCGGTGGGAAATCTTACTTATCAGGTCTTGAATACTTTCCGTGCTGTTCGTAGTGTTGCTCGCATAAGCATGATGATCTGAATAGTAAGCCATACCTGAGAAGATGCAATAACCTGCAGAATGACCAAGTAAAGAAAGAGAAAATAACTTGAAGAAGGGTTAGGGGTTAGAGATATATCACATATATATAGCATAAAGGGAAAAACAATAAAAACCTAGTCTATAGCCTAACAAAGTCGCTCGACACTAGTCCTCGGCAATGACACCAAAATGATCGATAGTAAGTACAGTGGGATATTCTGCCCGACTGCGGGTTTCGTGTTCTCCATAGGGACTAGGCGACGACAGTAGTGCTCGGCTAAAGCTAGATCAGACGAAAAGGTTTTTGATATTGCAAGACAAACAAAAATAAAGCAAGTTTGTTTCAGAAAATCATTGACAAATAAAATGTACTCACTATATTTTTGGTGTTTTTATTTGTTTTACTTTGGGAACTAAAATACTAGCACATGCTGACATGAGAAACAAGAAAACTACAAGATAACAACACATATATGTTCAACAACTAGTGTGAAAGAGAAGAATTAAGATCAAGGGACATGAACAGAAGTACTTCACATCACAAGCATATATATATATATATTCACACGAACATAGCTAACACAGGGACTAAGAATTAAAGATGTTCAAACAACTCACTTGACAGAGAGCACAAACAACACAAAATAATCACAATAGGTAATCAGAATATCATGGGAAACTAACTGACAGAAAATTCACATATATTGAAATAGTAAAACAGATTACCAATTATCAAGTCTCCACTCTAAATGTTCATAGAAATTACACACACACACGTACACACACATAAACTGTTCTAGTTCTTGCAGATCAACAGAATACATCCAGACAAGGACAAGTCCAAATTTCACAGGATCCCACTCACATCTGATACATAGAAATTTCAGAGAGGGAGAGAGAACAGTAGCAAGTGTTGGAGAAGGAGAAAGTGATTCAGAAGAAGAAGCAGGGAAGCAGCGAGGTAGGCGAAGAAGGAGCAGTAGCAGAGGTACAGAGAGAAGGAGCAGCAGCGAGGAAAGGTAGTAGCGGCAGCATGGGGGCTTGGAGAAGAAGTGACAGCAGCGTGGTTGTGGGCTTCAGCACCAGCAAGGAGGAGGGGCGGTTCAACACCAAGGAGAAGCAGCAGTAGTAGGGGTTCAAGGAAGAAGGAAGATGCAGCAGCAGAGTTTGGGGAGAGAAGGGAGCAACGGGCAAATCATGGCGGCGTGATGAACTGGTGGATGGAGGCACTGATGGTGCGGGTGATGGCGTGGTGGATGGATGATGGTGGACTCGGGGAAGGAGAAGAAGATGGTGGCGCTGGGTGGATGGCGCACCACCACGCCGGCCTGGCCATGGTGGCGGTCGTAGGTGGAGAAGGTTGGGGTGAGGGGAGAGATGTGATGCCAGGCCCGAGGGGAATTGGAGATGGACTAGGGATTTTGACCCCTCGATCTGATCTTCCATTTGCACAATGGCCCTCCTGCTTCCTTCTTCGTTCGCAAGAACATCCCTCTCTTCTCAAGTTGCCCCCCTGGTTACTTTGTTTCTTCTCGCACAAATCCATTCTTCCTCCTCTTCTTCGTTCTCTTGGCCACTTAGTCCAGATCTTGTAGTTTATGTGCCTTCTCGCACTTTTCTGCAAAACAAACCACTGAGTAGTAAATGACCCCTTTATATGATTTTCATGCAAATATGCAACAATTCATAGCAAGAAGTGAATGAATATATCTCAATAAACCGCATATTTGAGTGACAAAAGATGTATATGAAATGTGCTTATCACTTTGGCATCGGTATGTTACTTGCCTAAGATTCGATCGTTGGTATCATCATACTTAGTTCAATCTCGTCACCAGAAAGTCTCTTTACTCATTCGGTAATGCATCATCTCATAACTAATTAATTAGTCACATTGCTTGCAAGGCTCATAGTGATGTGCATTACCGAGAGGGCCAACTCAACAAACACCATTGGAGACACCTGTAGAGCATCTTTATAATCACCCAGTTACATTGTGATGTTTGATAGCACACAAGGTGTTCCTTCGATATTAAGGAGTTGCTAATCTGATAGTCAGAGGAACATGTATAAGTCATGAAGAAAGCAATAGCAACAAAACTAAACGATCATTATGCTAAGCTAATGGATGTGTCTTATCCATCACATCATTCTCTAATGATGAGATCCCGTTCATCAAATGACAACACATGTATATGGTTAGGAAACTTAACCGTCTTTGATTAACGAGCTAGTCAAGTAGAGGCATACTAGGGACACTCTGTTTGTCTATGTATTCACACATGTATCAAGTTTCCGGTCAATACAATTTTAGCATGAATAATAAACATTTATCATGATATAAGGAAATATAAATAACAACTTTATTATTGCCTCTAGGGAATATTTCCTTCAGTCTCCCACTTGCACTAGAGTCAATAATCTAGATTACATAGTAATGATTCTAACACCCATGGAGTCTTGGTGCTGATCATGTTTTGCTCGTGAGAGAGTCTTAGTCAATGGGTCTGCAACAATCAGATCCGTATGTATCTTGCAAATCTCTATGTCTCCCTCCTTGACTTAATCGTGGATGGAATTGAAGCATCTCTTGATGTGTTTGGTTCTCTTGTGAAATCTGGATTCCTTCGCCAAGGCAATTTCTCCAGTATTGTCACAAAAGATTTTCATTGGACCCGATGCACTAGGTATTACACCTAGATCGGATATGAACTCCTTCATCCACACTCCTTCATTTGCTGCTTCCGAAGTAGCTATGTACTCCACTTCACATGTAGATCCCGCCACGACGCTCTGCTTGGAAGTGCACCAACTGACAGCTCCACCATTCAATATAAATACGTGTCCGGTTATGACTTAGAGTCATCCGGATCAGTGTCAATGCTTGCATTGATGTAACCATTTACGACGAGCTCTTTCTCACCTTCATAAATGAGAAACATATCCTTAGTCCTTTTTAGGTATTTTAGGATGTTCTTGACCGCTGTCCAGTGATCCACTCCTGGATTACTTTGGTACCTCCTTGCTAAACTTATAGCAAGGCACACATCAGGTATGGTACACAGCATTGCATACATGATAGAACCTATGGCTGAGGCATGGGGAATGACTTTCATTTTCTCTCTATCTTCTGCAGTGGTCGGGCATTGAGTCCGACTCAACGTCACACCATGTAACACAGGCAAAAATGACCACAAGTATAGGGGATCGTTTGTAGCCTTTTTCGATAAGTAAGAGTGTCGAACCCAACAAGGAGCTAAAGGTAGAACAAATATTCCCTCAAGTTCTATCGACCGCCGATACAACTCTACGCACACTTGATGTTTGCTTTATCGAAAACAAGTATGAAACTATTTTGCAAGGATAAAACTATGAGTACTTTGCGAGAATAAAACTACGAATAAATTGCAAGGTAATAAAAGTGGATAGCTTTTGTCAACAAGAAAGTCATTTGTCCCTAGGCAATCGATAACAAGTACCGATAATCATTCTTGTAATTTAATATGAGGGAGAGGCATGAGCTAACATACTTTCTCTACTTGGATCATATGCACTTATGATTGGAACTCTAGCAAGCATCCGCAACTACTAAAGATCATTAAGGTCGTGAAACCCAACCATAGCATTAAGTATCAAGTCCTCTTTACTCCCATACGCCATAACCCACCTATCCGCGTTTAGGCTGATGTCACCCCCGCAACACTGACACTAACCAAACCATGAACATATTGCAACACCCTACAGCGAGTGCCCCTCACGTTTGCGCGAGACGGATGGCACCGTAGGACAGCATGTAGCGACCCGACCTCAAACGGTCAAGTCTCTGTGCTTCAGTCTCATCCCTGGATCGGTAATGCTAACACACACAGTACTCGAAGGATTTATAACAGAGTGGCAATCACACACTTATTACATCGAATGTCTCAAAAGAGAACTTATTACAATAAATATAGCTTAAGGCCATCTAATACGATAACAACGGAAGGCTTGGAAGATAAAGTGAGTCCATCAACTCCAACGGCATAGCTGAGCTGCACGGCAATGACCTAACGAACCTTACTCCTCGTCTGAAAAGTCTGCAACATAATACGTTGCAGCCTGAAAACAGGTCAGCACATGGAATATGCTGGCAAAGTAACACAGTAGAGCAAGAACAGAATAATGCTATCACTACATGCATATTTGGCTGGTGGAAAGCTCTATGGTTATAGTTTTTGCGAAAAGCCAATTTTTCCCTACAACAAAGGAATAAAATTTCATTTAACTATCATGGTAGTTGAAACATCATTGATAAGGTTCCTCCAACTCAATCCCAATTAAAGTAGTTATCAACCCAACAATATTAATTTAGAGTGATGAGATACATATGATAATCCAAGTACTAGATACTCAAGATGTCCATAACCAGGGACACGACTTACCATGATTAGTTTATACACTCTGCAGAGGTTTGCGCACTTTGCCCCAGAAGACTCGATCTCCTTCATTGGATTTCTCGCACTACATGATGTTTGAGAAACGGATGACCGAGACACAGTTTTTCAGAAGCATTAACTCTCTACTCCGGATAGACTATACCACCTACAACCCAACTACCTACTAGTCTACCTCTTCAAGAGCTTCACGCAACTTACTCAACTATGCTAGAGCCCATAATAGCTTGTGGCTGCACACGGAAGTTTCTAGCATGAAATATCTCAGTTCCCTTTGAGCCTGGGTGGCAGACCGTAGGATTATCACACGGGTACTCCGGGATATACTAGGACAACACTGGATTCTCCAGGTGCCCGACAAACAATCCACCCAGATGTGTATTAAAGTTGCCACCTTAAGTTGAACCATTAATTATCAACCTCACATCTGTCATGGTTTCACTCAAACCCAATCCACGTCTATGAGCATAGCATAGCAATATAAGCAATACGCAGAGGTAACTCCCAAGGTTTGATAATAACAGGGCAATAGGTTCTACCTCATCAACTACTTCCCAAACCCACATGTTAACAAGTCCTAACCGTGCAATGTGTAAGGGTTGAAACTAATGCATAAAAACTGGGTGATAAAGGGGTATGATCAAAGTGTTACTTGCCTTGTTGATGATCCGCAAAACCTAGAGACTCGTAGTAGGACGCTTCGCACTCCGAGTGTTCTATCGCAAACAAACAATAGCATGCGTAAGAAAACAAGCAAAGAAGCACGGGTAAAACTCAAATAAGAGATCTAACCAGAAAGTTCAACTTAAGAACTCAGGTTTGCAAAAAGAATCAAATAAAAAGGAGCAACGAAACTCAAACTGCGAAAGAAACAAGATCCGATTACTAATCTGGACCTAAGTAAAATTTTACAGTACCAAAATCTTGTTCAAGTTGGTTAAACAGAAAGAGGGTTTCAAGATGAAGATCTAGGTGCTTGAATCGCCTGATTCCGATAAATGAGCGAAAAGATAAACTAAAACGAAAATTGGATCAGAAATCTCGATCGAAAGTAATCGCGGAAAAATCCGAGAAAACAAAACTAACGAACAGGCTAACGAACGAACATTCGTTGTCTGCGGCTAATGAGTGAACACCACATAGACGAACGTCCACTAAATAAACTAAACCGAAAAAACTGATCTATTCTAAAAAACGAAGCTAGGGTTTTCTAAAAAACCGGATTGGTTTAAAAATAAAACCGAGCGGCGGCTTATACCTCCGGCGAGGCGGGGTGGCTCCGGCAAGGGCCGGCTGCGGCGGCGGGTCGCGCGGGGCGGCGCGGGGCAGCCGCGACAGGCGGCGGCGCGGTGCTGGGCAGCGGGGCGGCGACAGCAGCGGCGGCGCAGGCGGCGGGGTTAGGGTGGTGGTGGAGTCGGGGGCGGGGGCGGCGTATATATAGGAGGGGGCTAGCTTGGGGGAGGGGGCAAGGCGGCGCGGGGGAAGAGTCCCGGCCGTACTCGGCGTCAGGCGGTGGCACTCGCGGTCTCCTGGAGGGAGACGAGGCGCGGGGCGGTTGGGCCGGCTCGGCTAGGCTTCGGCCCAGTCAGGCGCTGGAGATTTTTTTTAAATAATTTCGCCGAAACTTAAATAAATCCTAGAAAATAAAATAAAAATCTAAAAATGCCAAAACAAATTTTCACCGTCTAAATAAAATATTTAGAACAAGATGAACATTTTCTTGGCCCTAAAATGCAACTTTGAAAAACGTGCAATTTTTTTAATTCAAATAAAATAGCAATAAACTCCAAATAAAAACCAATATTTGATTTTAATATTTTTAACTCCAATATTTCAATTACCTTGGAGAAGTCGTATTATCTCCTCTCATATATTTTAATATGAAATATTTTCGGAGAGAAGAACGATTAAAACCAACAATCCTCATTTCAATATCAGATAAAACTCAAATATGAAAATAGGGAAATCCCCAACTCTCTCCGAGGGTCGTTGAGTTGCTTAGGATTTCGAGGATCACGAAACAAAATGCAGCAAAATATGATATGCATGAATGATCTATGCATAACATTCCAAATTGAAAATTTGGGATGTTACAAACCTACCCCCTTAAGATGAATCTCGCCCTTGAGATTCCGGTTGGCTAGAAAATAGGTGCGGGTGATCTTTGCGAAGATCATCCTCTCGTTCCCAGGTGGCTTCATCTTCGGAATGGTGACTCCACTAATCTTTGCAAAACTTGATAACCTTGCTGCGGGTGACTCGGCTGGCATATTCAAGAATCCTGACTGGCTTCTCCTCATAGGTCAGATCACTGTCCAACTGAATCGCCTCCAAGGGCATTGTATCTCTTAGCGGTATATCGGCCATCTCAGCGTGACACTTCATCAATTGTGAAACATGAAACACATCATGTACTCCGGACAATCCTTCGGGTAATTCCAACTTATAAGCAACCTCTCCCATACGCTCCAAAACTCTGTATGGTCCCACAAAGCGTGGCACTAGCTTTCCCTTAACTCCAAAGCGTTTCACTCCTCGCAGGGGTGATACTCGCAGATATGTCTGTCTCTAATTTCATAGGTTATTTCCTTGTGTTTCGAATCTGCATAACTCTTCTGTCTAGACTGAGCTACCTTTAATCTATCTCGGATCAACTTAACCTTTTCTTCAGACTCCTTAATCAAATATGGTCCGAACAACTGTCGGTCTCCAACTTCATCCCACAACAATGGTGTCCTGCACCTCCTTCTGTATAAAGCTTCGAAAGGTGCCATCTTCAAACTGGCCTGATAACTGTTGTTGTATGAGAACTCTGCGTAGGGCAAGTTGTCATCCCAACTAGATCCATAATCTAGCGCGCAAGCCCTCAACATATCCTCCAGAATCTGGTTGACTCTCTCGGTCTGTCCATCAGTATGTGGGTGGAATGATGTACTGAACTCCAGTCTGGTTCCCAAAGTTTCATGCAACTGATTCCAAAACTTTGAGGTAAACTGGGTTCCTCTATCTGATACAATTGTCCTTGGAACTCCATGCAAATATATGATCCTGGTCATGTATATGTTGGCCAACTTCGCACTGGTATATGTGGTTTTCACTGGGATAAAGTGAGCTACTTTGGTCAAGCGATCAACTACTACCCATACAGAATCATATCCTGATTTGGTCCTGGGCAATCCGGTGTTAAAATCCATGCCAAGCTTTTCCCACTTCCATTCGGGGATCGGCATAGGTTGTAACAATCCGGCTGGCTTTTGATGTTCTGCCTTCACTCTCTGACATACATCACACACGGCTACATACTCGGCAATATCCTTCTTCATACCAGTCCACCAGAAACGCTCCTTTAAATCCACATACATCTTGGTGTTTCCGGGGTGAATTGAGTATGGTGAGTCATGAGCCTCCTGAAGTATTAACTTCCTGATCTCTATGTTATTTGGCACATAAACACGGTCCTCAAACCATAAGGTGTCGTGTTCATACTCACGAAAACCTTTGGCCTTTCCTTTGCTCATTCTCTCTTTTATCTCAGCAATCTCTTTGTCATCCTTCTGAGCTTCTCGAATCTTTCCCAACAATGTAGACTGAACCTCCATTGTTGCAACAAAACCTCTAGGAACAATCTCCAATCGAAGTTCCCTGAGATCCTCTGCTAACTCCTTTGGCAATCCTGTGCTTACGAGGATGTTAGCATAACTCTTCCGGCTCAAAGCGTCTGCTACGACATTGGCCTTGCCTGGATAATAGTGAAGCTTGATGTCATAATCCTTTATAAGCTCCAACCGTCTCATCTGCCTAAGGTTCAATTCCTTCCATGTGAAAATGTACTTCAAACTCTTATGATCCGTGTACACATCTCAATGGTTTCCAATAAGGTAATGCCTCCAAGTCTTCAACGGATGCACTTCGGCAGCCAACTCCAAATCATGCGTGGCATAATTTAACTCATGCGGTTTCAGTTGCCGTGAGGCATACAAAACAACTCTTCCATCCTGCATAAGCACGCTTCCAAGTCCTAGGCGAGAGGCATCACAATACACTTGGAACTCCTTACGTATATCCGGCAGAATCAGCACTGGGGCTGTAGTTAAACGTTTATTTAACTCCTGAAAACTCACCTCACATTCTTCTGTCCATTTAAATTTGGTATCCTTCTTCAATAACTCTGTCATTGGCTTCGCAATTTTGGAAAAATTCTCGATGAATCTCTAATAGTATCCTGCGAATCCAAGAAAACTGCGGATCTCGCTAACTGAAGTGGGTGCCAACCATTCAGTGACTGACTAAACCTTGGTGGGATCTACTGCTACACCTTCTCCTGATATAACATGTCCAAGGAATCCGGCTTCCTTCAACCAAAACTCACATCTGCTGAACTTGGCATACAACTGGTGTTCCCTGAGTTTCTCGAGAACTAAACGCAAATGCTCCTTGTGCTCCTCTTCATTCTTCGAGTATACCATTATGTCATCAATGAACACCACAACAAACTTATCCAAATATTCCATGAACACCTTGTTCATCATGCTCATAAAATAGGCAGGGGCGTTAGTCAGTCCAAATGACATGACCGTATACTCATATAACCCATACCTTGTGGTAAATGCGGTTTTAGGTATATCCTTCTCCCGGATCTTTAGCTGGTGATATCCTGATCGCAAATCGATCTTTGAAAACACCTTAGCTCCTTGCAACTGGTCAAACAAATCATTGATCATCGGCAGTGGGTATTTGTTCTTGATCGTCACCTCATTCAGAGCACGATAATCAACAACCATCCTTAGAGATTTATCCTTCTTCTCCACCAAAAGCACGGGGGCTCCCCATGGTGATGAACTCCATCGGATGTAACCCTTCTCCAATAACTCCTTGATCTGCTTCTTAATCTCCTCCAGATCATTTGTAGGCATTCGGTAGGGTCGCTTCGATATAGGCCCGGTGCCTGGCAACAGTTCTATCAAAAACTCGATGTCTCGATCCGGTGGCATGCCTGGTAACTCCTCTGGAAAAAACATCTGGGTAATCCTTCACTACAGGCACTTCCTCCTGAACAACTCCCGTGAGGGTATTTACTTGGCTACTCCTAGGCGCATGCCTAGATACATACTTAATCCTTTTTCCCTCAGGGGTGGTGAGACAAATTGACTTACTAACAAATGCAATGCTTCCTCCATACTTTGACATCCAGTCCATGCCTAATATCACATCCAGTCCTTGTGACTCCAAAATTATTAGGTCTGACGGGAAAACATGGCTACCAATGGTTAAGGGTATCTGGTCGCACCATCGACTAGCCATATACTCTGCTCTAGGTGAACTCACTAACAGAGGGTTCCTAAGGGTTTGGGTTGGTAGTTTAAACTTATCCACGAATCCCCTTGATATGTATGAATGTGATGCACCAGTATCAAAAAGAGCAATGGCAGTAAAATACTTAACCAAAAACTTACCAATAACTGCGTATGGCTGCTCTTCAACCTCCTCCACGTTAACGTGGTTCACTTGTCCTTTGTTCAATGGAATGGGCTTCTTTCCAGCGCTCCCATTACCGTTTGCATTCTTCGCTTCAGGGCACTCCGTGGCATAGTGTCCAGTCTTCCCGCACTTGAAACAAGTAACATGGCTTAGGTCTCTCTTGGCGGGTGTGGCTAGATTGGGGCGGTTCTAATTGTTGCTTCCTCCATTCCCATTTCCATTCCTTAGGCCACTATGATTATGGGTACTTCCTCCATTGTGGGTGTGGCCTCCATGGTTATGAACAAGTCCTCCCGAGTTCGGGGTTAGGCGAGGCTTCTACTAAGCTCCTAAACTATACCCTCCTTGTCCATACTTCCTCTTACGGCTCTCAGTCTGCTGCTGCTTCCCTTCAATCATAAGAGCCTTATCTACCAACTCCTGGTAGTTGGTGAATGTTGCCACCATCAACTGCATGCTCATCTCATCATTCAGCCCTTCCATAAACTTCTCCTGCTTCGCGGCATCTGTGGCCACATCGTCAGGGGCATAGCGAGATAACATGCTAAACTCATCCACGTACTGAGCCACAGTACGGTTCCCCTGGCGCAAGTTGCGAAACTCACGCTTCTTCATGCTCATAGATCCTGTCAAGACATGGGCGGTGCGGAATGCTTGCTGAAACTGATCCCATGTAACAGTGGCTATAGGATAGGTGACTATGTAATTCTCCCACCATGAGGTTGCTGGTCCATCCAACTGATGTGCGGCAAAACGCACCTTCTCAGCATCTGTACATCCTGCAGTGGTTAACTCCCTTCCAATCCTGCGGAGCCAATCATCTGTCACTATCGGGTCGGTGCTGCTGGAAAACACCGGTGGCTGCAACCTCAGAAAGCGGGCTAAGTTGTCAACTGGTGGTGGTGGTGGTTTGTTGTTGTTGTTGTTGCCTTGATTCTGAACTAACAACTGCATCAGGGTATTCTGCTGCTGGATCAACTGGGTGAACTCCGGTGGGAAAGTAAATCCGAGGTCACGTCTCGGAGGCATCTAAGGGTTTAGAGGGAAGAAAATAGAATAGAATGAGGTCTACTGAGAAAAGCACTACTGAGGGAGTCCTGGATTAGGGGGTGTCCGGATAGCCGTACTATAACCTTTGGCCGGACTCTTGGACTATGAAGATACAAATTTAAGACTTCGTCCCGTGTCCGGATGGGACTTTCCTTGGCGTGGAAGGCAAGCTTGGCAATACGGATATGTAGATCTCCTCCCATTGTAACCAACTCTGTGTAACCCTAGCCCTCTCCGGTGTCTATATAAACCGGAGGGCTTTAGTCCATAGGACGAACAACAATCACACCATAGGCTAGCTTCTAGGGTTTAGCCTCTCTGATCTCGTGGTAGATCTACTCTTTTACTACCCATATCGTCAATATGAATCAAGCAGGACGTAGGGTTTTACCTCCATCAAGAGGGCCTGAACCTGGGTAAAACATTGTGTCCCCTGCCTCCTGTTACCATCCGGCCTAGACGCACAGTTCGGGACCCCCTACCCGAGATCCGCCGGTTTTGACACCAACATTGGTGCTTTAATTGAGAGTTCCTCTGTGTCGTCGCTGTTAGGCTTGATGGCTCCTACTATCATCGATAGCGATGCAGTCCGGGGTGAGACTTTTCTCCCCGGACAGATCTTCGTCTTTGGCGGCTTTGCACTGCGGGCCAATTCGCTTGGCCATCTGGAGCAGATTGAAAGTTATGCCCCTGGCCACCAGGTCAGGTTTGGAAGCATAAACAACACGGACGATATCCGTGGAGACTTGATCTTCGACGGATTCGAGCCTCTGCCTTGTGCGTCATGCGGTCGCGATGAGTACGATTTAGCTCTACCATCGGACAGCGTTCAGGAGATTGCACCGGCAGCCGCTCCGACCCTCAATTCGGAGCCAGTTGCGCCTTCCGCGGATGGGTGGATGGACCTCTCTATGGAGGCCTTACCCTTAGCGGCGATCGAGCCGAACATCGACCTTACCTTGCACAAGAGCCGTGTTGTTAAACTGCCGGATCCTTCTCCGTCCACGGACTCCGAACCGCCTGCGCCCATTCCTATCAAATCCGATTGGGCGCCGATCATGGAGTTTACCTCCATGGATATTTTTCAGCACTCGCCCTTTGGCGACATACTGAACTCATTAAGGTCTCTCTCCTTGTCAGGAGGATCCTGGCCGAACTATGTCCGGCAGGACTGGGATGTGGACGACGAAGAAATTCGAGGCCCACCCACCACCCACTTAGTAGCCACTGTCGATGACTTAACCGACATGCTCGACTTTGACTCCGAAGACATCGACGGTATGGACGACGATGAAGGAGGCGAAGAGGAACCACCGCCCACAGGGCACTGGACGTCCACCTCATCACATGACGTATACATGGTGGACACACCAAAGGAAAACGACGACAAGGAACAGAAGGACGCAGCGAAGGGCTGTCCCCTCGAGAAGCAGTCAAAGCGGCGGCGTAAACGCCTCCCCAAATCCCGCCTCGACAGAAATAACGATCATACAGACCCAGCGTTGGAGCAGGGCGAACCACTGCCGGACCACGACAATACGGAGAATCAAACCGAACAAACCGATTCTGTCAAAGATAATAGTCTGGATGACATAACGCCGGACAGGCACCCGGAGCAACAGAATGCCCGTCAAAGGCTTGTTGCCACTGCTAGGAGTCTAAAAAAGCAGAAGCAAAGGCTCAAGGCTGCGCAAGACACACTCCAAATCAGATGGAGCAAAGTACTCAACACAACAGCGAAGTATGGCGGTAATCGCCCCACCAAGAGCTACCCGAAGCGGAAGTTGCTACCTGAATTCGATGAGGAGGCGTTAGACCCCCCCAAATTATAACGGCCACTTTGCCAGATAGACGACCTCATGGCCAACATAGAGCAGCAAGCAATGCCGCACATAAGCCAATACACGATCCACACGAGGGCTCGCATCAAAAGGACGGCGCAACCAGATCCATCTATGGACCACGCAAGCGCGCCCCTGCATACGATGCAACACACCAAACATCCGAACACCATGGCACGCCCAGATACAGGGGCGCCGCACACCCCCTATGTTTCACCGATGAGGTGCTGGACCATGAATTTCCAGAGGGATTCAAACCCTTAAACATAGAGGCATACGACGGGACAACAGACCCTGGGGTCTGGATTGAGGACTATATCCTCCACATCCATATGGCTCGAGGAGACGATCTCCACGCCGTTAAATACTTACCCCTCAAACTCAAAGGGCCAGCTTGGGGGAGGGGGCAAGGCGGCACGGGGGAAGAGTCCCGGCAGGACTCGCCGTCGGGCGGCGGCGCTCGCGGTCTCCTGGAGGGAGACGATGCGCGGGGCGGTTGGGCCGGCTCGACTCGGCTTCGGCCCAGTCGGGCGCTGGAGATTTTTTTAATAATTTCGCCGAAATTTAAATAAATCCTAGAAATTAAAATAAAAATCTAAAAATGCCAAAACAAATTTTGACCGTCTAAATAAAATATTTAGAACAAGATGAACATTTTCTTGGCCCTAAAATGCCACTTTGAAAAACGTGCAATTTTTCTAATTCAAATAAAATAGCAATAAACTCCAAATAAAAACAAATATTTGATTTTAATATATTTTTTCCTCCAATATTTCAATTACTTTGGAGAAGTCATATTATCTCCTCTCATATATTTTAATATGAAATATTTTCGGAGAGAAAAATGCTTAAAACCAACAATCCTCGTTTCAATATCAGATAAAACTCAAATATGAAAACAGGGAAATCCCCAGCTCTCTCTGAGGGTCCTTGAGTTGATTAGGATTTCGAGGATCGCGAAACAAAATGCAGCAAAATATGATATGCTTGAATGATCTATGCATAACATTCCAAATTGAAAATTTGGGATGTTACACAGCACATACAATAAAATATACAACTCAACCAATCAGATCATCAATCAACCCATAGGACAAAACGGGATCTACTCAAACATCTTAGGATAACCGTAGATCATTGGGAAATAATATATGGATTTTGAGCACCATGTTTAAGTAGAGACTACAGCGGGGGGAAGAGGTGTTACACTGCTGCATAGAGGGGGAGAGAGTTGGTGTTGACGGTAGCAAGATTGTTGATGTAGATCGCCGTCCCGATCATTTCCCCGGTGGCACTCCTGCGTGACCGGAAGCGAGGGGGAGAGAGCCCCTCCTTCTTCTTATTCATTCTCCTCCCCCTAGATGGGAGGAGAGTTCCCCCTTTGGTCCTTGGTCTCCATGGCCGCAGAGGGGCGGGAGCCCCTCCGAAATTGGATCTCCCTCTCTGTTCTCTACTGTTTCGCGTTCCTCAGATCTGGCCAAAAACCGTTTCTTATATTCCCGGAGATCCGTAACTCCGATTGCGCTGAGATTTTAACACGATTATTTTTCCGGATATAAGCTTCCTGGCGCCCGAAGTAGAGGTCCAACCGACATACGAGGTGAGCACAACCCACCACCGTGCACCAGGGGCCTCTGGCGCGCCCTGGTGTCTTGTGGGTTGTGTGGGCCTCCGTTTGTGCTGATTCCAACTCCCAAAAATCACATATATTCCAAAATAATTATCCGTGAAATTTTATTGCATTTGGACTTCGTTTGATATGGATACTCTGCGATACAAAAAACATACAGAAAACAGGAACTGGCACTGGGCACTAGATCAATAGGTTAGTCCAATAAATCATATAAAAAGTTGCCAAAAGTATGTAAAACTTGTATAATATTGGCATGAAACAATCAAAAATTATAGATACGACGAAGACGTATCAGCATCCCCAAGCTTAATTCATGCTCATCCTCGAGCAGGTAAATGATAAAAAAGATAATTTTTGATGTGGAATGCTACCTAGCATAAACTTGATCATATATCTAATCATGGCATGAATATTAAGACATAAGTGATTTAGAGCAATAGTCTATAATTTGACATAAAGACATCAATACTCATGCATCCCAACAAACAATCATGTCTTTAAAAATATCAAAGCTAAAGAAAGCTATCCCTACAAAATCATATAGTTTTGTCATGCTCTGTCTTCTTAACACAACATATTGATCATGCACAACCCCGATGACAAGCCGAGCAATTGGTTCATACTTTTTAACGCGCTTCAGCTTTTTCAACTCTCACTCAATACATGAGCGCAAGCCATGGATATAGCGCTACAGGTGGAATAGAGTATAATTATAGGGATAAATATAGAGAAGACAAAAAAGTAAGAAAGTCTCACATCAATGCGGCTGACCAACGGGCTATGGAGATGCCCATCAACTGATATCAACATGAGGAGTAGGGATTGCCATGCAACGAATGCACTAAGAGCTATAAGTGTATGGAAGCTCAATATGAAAACTAAGTGGGTGTGCATCTAATCCTATAATGATAAATTCCCACTAGTATATGAAAGTGACAACATAGGAGACTCTCCATATGGAAAACATGGTGCTTCTTTGAAGCACAAGTGTGGTAAAGGATACTAACAATGCCCCTTCTCTCTTTTTATTTTCTTTTTCTTTTTTTCTTTAATTTTTATTTTTTTCATTTTTAATATTTTTTCTCCCATTGTCCGGAGTCTCATCCCGACTTATGGGGGAATCATAGTCTCCATCATCCTTTCCTCACTGGGGCACTGCTCTAAAAATGAATAATGATGATCATCACAGTTCAATTTACTTATAACTCAAAAGAAATAAAAATTACAACTCAATACCTATGAAAAAATATGACTCTATATGAATGCCTCTGGCATGTACCAGGATGTGCAATGATCTACCGTAACATGTATGAAAAATGATGGACGGTGGTTGAGCCACAACTACTATGTCAGCTATATGATCATGCAAAGCAATATGACAATGAATGCTCAAGTCATCAAACGGAAGCGGTGGAAGTTGCATGGCAGTATATCTCGAAATGGCCATGGAAAAGCCATAATAGGTCGGTATAGTGGCTGTTTTGAGACAGATGTAATAAGGCTTATGTGTGATAGAGCGTATCATATCACGGGGTTTGGATGCACCTGTGAAGTTTGCACCACATCTTGATGTGAGAAAGGGCAATGCACGGTACCGTAGAGGCTAGCAAATTGCGGAAAGGTAAGAGTGTGTATAATCCATGGACTCGCATTAGCCATAAAGAACTCATATACTTATTGAAAAGTTTATTAGCCCTCGAAGCAAAGTACTACTACGCATGCCCCTAGGGGATAGATTGGTAGGAAAAGACCATCGCTCGTCCCCGACCGCCACTCATAAGGAAGACAATCAATAATAAATCATGCTCCAACTTCATAGCATAACGAGAGACTATACGTGCATGCTTCGGGAATCACAAACCTTAACACCAATATTCTTACTAACCACAACTGTTTACTAGTAACTCCCACATATTCCATCTCTATATCGCAAAACTATTGCAAGGAATCAAACATATCATATTCAGTGATCCATAAGTTTTGTGTAGGATTTTATGATTAACCATGCAATTGACCAATTCCTGTTGACTCTCTAAATAGATATAAGTGAAGCATGAGAGTATAATTCTTTCTACAAAATATCATGCTCTAATAAATATAAGTGAAACAAAATAGCATTCTTCAAATAACGGTTTTCTATGTGAAGGGAAACATGCAATCCAAACTTCAAATGATATAAGTGAAGCACATGAAGCATTCTATAAAGCCATACTCAAAAGATATAAGTGAAGTGCAATGAGCATTCTATAAATCAACCATGGACTATCTCATACCAGCATGGTGCATCAAAGAAAAGTGAAAACTAAATGCAAAAGACGCTCCAAGATTTGCACATATCACATGAACGAAACGAAACCGAAAACACGCCGATACTTGTTGAAGAAAGTTGGGATGCCTTCCGGGGCATGCCCAAGCTTAGACGCTTGAGTATCCTTGAATATTTACTTGGGGTGCCTTGGGAATCCCCAAGCTTGAGCTCTTTCCTCTCCTCCTTCTCCTCATATCGAGACCTGCTCGATCTTTGATCACTTCATCCACACAAAACTCAACAGAAAGTTTAGTAAGATCCGTTAGTATAATAAAGCAAATCACTACTCTAAGTACTGTTGCAAAACAATTCATATTTTGTTTTTTCATTGTAGCTACTGTAATATAACTTTTTCATGGCTTATACCACCGATAAAAATCGATAGTTTCATCAAAACGAGCAAAACAATGCCTAAAAAACAGAATTTGTCTTAAACAGGACAGTCTGTAGTAATCTGAACATTAACCATACTTCTGGTACTCCAAAAATTCTGAAACAAATAGTAAAAATAAAAATTTTGTGTAGAAAGATAGTGCAAAAACTTTCAGAACCATTTGACATTCCAGTAAAAAATGTAAAATCTCGCACTACAGCCAAAGTTTCTGTTTTGCATCGCACAAACCAACAAGCAATCTAAACATCCTAAAGGCAAAACTTGTCACATTATTTTTATAATACAATGGAATTGTACAAGGGGATAATTATTTTTGTTGAAAATTTTATGTAATTAAGATTCACAAATTTTCCGTGAGCATGAACAAAGTTCAAGGAGCTCCCCCACTTCATCAATGCTTGTCTCTTTCACTTTCACTTTCCTTTTACAAAAGTTTTGTGTTCCCCACTATATTTTTTGTTTTTAAACTTTATAAAAGGACTCAATAGAAATAAATGACTCTCTAAAACTTCCAGGTTGTCTCCTTGGCAGCGCTTTCTTTAAAGCCATTAAGCTAGGCATAAAGTGCTCAAGTAATGGATCCACCCGGATCCCAAGGTATATCAAAGCCAATTTTAATTAGCAATGATTTGGCATTTAGTAGTGAGCACAAAGCAACATATATCAAGCAATGACGAAGTCTAACTCTCTTCCTATGCATCGGCATGTCATACAAGAACAATTCATGCACATCAAGTAAAGGCCAATACATAGCATAAGCAGCTTCTTGCAATTGTATCATGTTGGAAACATAAAGAGGTAGAGATGTAGTTCCTCTCTCATAATAATTTCAAGTAGGCGCAGCAAGCACATGCATATTATATTCATCAAAATCATCACGTTCAACGGTAAAAGGCAACCCATAAATATAATCCTTAACAAGAGCAAACTTCTCCGATATAGTGTAGTTGGGAGAATTCAAAAAGATAATAGGACTATCATGTGTGGGTGCAATATCAACAATTTCATGTTTAACATAAGGAACAATAGCAAGTTTATCTCCATAAGCATCATTTAAATTGGCATCACGGCCACAAGCATAACAAGCATCATCAAAAAGGTATATTTCAAATGAATCAACGGGGTCATAGTAATTGTCATAGCATTCATCCTTCGGTAAGCATGAAGGGACATTAAATAATGTATGAGTTGGAGGGATACTCTCACTAGAAGGTGGGCACGGGTGATCAATCCGATCTTCCTCCGTTTGTTCTTCACTCTCCTCATCATCTTTTTCATCCAATGATCTCACAGTTTCATCAATTCCTTCTTCCATAGACTCCTGCAAAATATTAGTCTCTTCTTGCACAGCGGAGACTTTCTCAATAAATGCATCAATATCGGAATTGTATTTATAATTATCATAGCAATATTTAAGGATAGCAAAAGTTTCAGGTCTATAAACTGAATCATTAAAATCTTCAAACTTTTCAAACAAAGATTCAATATCATAAGCACCCTTAAAAGCAACAAATTCTTCTATTCGTTCCACATCATAGTAATCCTTATGTGGAGCATTCATCCTAGAGCAACAAGTATAATCATATCTATGGCATAAATCCCAAGCATACCATTGCAACATTTCAATTTGATCCCATAAAAGTTTTCCCTTTTGAGTCAAGCGATAATCCCTAAAGTATTCACGTTGATCCAACATTACTCCCATTATATAGTTGAATGGGGTTTTCTCAGGATTACCAAAGTAGTGCATAATGTCTTTTACATGACGAGCATCAAGGGTTTTAGGAGGTTACCCATCTCCATGAGTAGCAAATACCACTAATTTTTTTGGTGTTTCATTTTCCATATCCATAACTAAAGATAGAGAACAACTTAGAACAGGAAATACAAACTACTTAGTGATAAAGCAAACAAGCACACACGAGAATATTCACCCCACGCTATTGCTCCCCGGCAACGGTGCCAGAAAAAGGTCTTGATAACCCACAAGTATAGGGGATCGTTTGTAGCCTTTTTCGATAAGTAAGAGTGTCGAACCCAACGAGGAGATAAAGGTACAACAAATATTCCCTCAAGTTCTATCGACCGCTGATACAACTCTATGCACACTTGATGTTTGGTTTACCAAAAAAAGTATGAAACTATTTTGCAAGGATAAAACTATGAGTACTTTGCAAGAATAAAACTACGAATAAATTGCAAGGTAATAAAAGTGGAAAGCTTTTGTCAACAAGAAAGTCATTTGTCCCTAGGCAATCGATAACAAGTACCGGTAATCATTCTTGTAATTTTATATGAGGAGAGGCAGGAGCTAACATTATTTGTCTACTTGGAACATATGCACTTATGATTGGAACTCTAGCAAGCATCCACAACTACTAAAGATCATTAAGGCCGTGAAACCCAACCATAGCATTAAGTATCAAGTCCTCTTTACTCCCATACGCCATAACCCACCTATCCGCGTTTAGGCTGCTGTCACCCCCGCAACACTGACAATAAGCAAACCATGAACATATTGCAACTACAGCGGGGGGAAGAGGTGTTACACCGCTGCATAGAGGGGGAGAGAGTTGGTGTTGACGGTAGCAAGATTGTTGATGTAGATCATTGTCCCGATCATTCCCCCGATGGCACTCCGGCGCCACCGAAAGCGAGGGGGAGAGAGCCTCCCTCCTTCTTCTTCTTCTTCCTTTGCCTCCCCATAGATGGGAGGAGAGTTCCCCCTATGGTCCTTGGTCTCCATGGCCGCAGAGGGGCAGGAGCCCCTCCGAGATTGGATCTCCCTCTCTGTTCTCTTCTGTTTCACGTTCCCCAGATCTGGACGAAAACCGTTTCTTATATTCCCGGAGATCCGTAACTCCAATTGTGCTGAGATTTTAACACAATTTTTTCCGGATATAATCTTCACTTCGCCCGAGGTAGAGGTCCAACCGACGTACGAGGTGAGCACAACCCACCACCACGTGCCAGGGGCCTCTGGCGTGCCCTGGTGTCTTGTGGGATGTGTGGGCCTCCGTTTGTGGTGATTCCAACTCCCAAAAATCACATATATTACAAAATAATTCTCTGTGAAATTTTATTGCATTTGGACTTCATTTGATATGGATACTCTACGATACAAAAAACATATAGAAAACAGGAACTGGCACTGGGCACTGGAACAATAAGTTAGTCCAATAAATCATATAAAAAGTTGCCAAAAGTATGTAAAAGTTGTATAATATTGGCATGAAACAATCAAAAATTATAGATATGACGGAGACGTATCAAAGAACCCTTTCTTTGATTGATCCATTTTGAACTTCTTCAACACTTTATCAAGGTATGTGCTTTGTGAAAGTCCAATTAAGCGTCTTGATCTATCTCTATAGATCTTGATGCCCAATATATAAGCAGCTTCACCGAGGTCTTTCATTGAAAAATTCCTATTCAAGTATCCTTTTATGCCATCCAGAAATTATGTATTATTTCCAATCAATAATATGTCATCCACATATAATATTATAAATTCTATAGAGCTCCCACTCACTTTCTTGTAAATACAGGCTTCTCCAAAAGTTTGTATAAAACCATATGCTTTGATCACACTATCAAAGCGTATATTCCAACTCTGAGAGGCTTGCACCAGTCCATAAATGGATCGCTGGAGCTTGCACACTTTGTTAGCACCTTTTGGATCGACAAAACCTTCTGGTTGCATCATATACAACTCTTCTTTATGATATCCATTAAGGAATGCAGTTTTGACATCCATTTGCCGAATTTTATAATCATAAAATGCGGCAATTGCTAACATGATTCGAACAGACTTAAGCATCGCTATGGGTGAGAAGGTGTCATCGTAGTCAACTCCTTGAACTTGTCGAAAACCTTTCGCAACAAGTCGAGCTTTGTAGATAGTAACATTACGTCAGCGTCAGTCTTCTTCTTGAGGATCCATTTATTCTCTATGGTTTGCCCATCATAGGGCAAGTCAACCAAAGTCCACACTTTGTTCTCATACATGGATCCCATCTCAGATTTCATGGCCTCAAAACATTTCGCGGAATCTGGGCTCATCATCGCTTCATCATAGTTCATAGGTTCGTCATGGTCAAGTAACATGACCTCCAAAACAGGATTACCGTACCACACTGGTGCGTATCGTACTGATCTGGTTGACCTACGAGGTTCAGTAGTAAATTGATCAGAAGTTTCATGATCATCATCATTAACTTCCTCACTGATTGGTGTAGGAATCACTGTAACTGATTTCTGTGATGAACTACTTTCCAATAAGGGAGAAGGTACAATTACCTCATCAAGTTCTACTTTCCTCCCACTAACTTCTTTCGAGAGAAACTCCTTCTCTAGAAAGGATCCATTCTTAGCAACGAATATCTTGCCTTCGGATCTGTGATAGAAGGTGTACCCAATAGTTTCCTTTGGGTATCCTACGAAGACACATTTCTCCGATTTGGGTTCGAGCTTATCAGGTTCAAGCTTTTTCACATAAGCATCGCAGCTCCAAACTTTAAGAAATGACAGCTTAGGTTTCTTGCCAAACCACAGTTCATATGGTGTCGTCTCAACGGATTTAGATGGTGCCCTATTTAACATGAATGCAACCGTCTCTAAAGCATAACCCCAAAACGATAGCGGTAAATCAGTAAGAGACATCATAGATCGCACCATATCTAATAAAGTACGGTTACGACGTTAGGACACACCATTACTCTGTGGTGTTCCAGGTGCCGTGAGTTGCGAAACTATTCCACATTATTTCAAATGAAGACCAAACTCGTAACTCAAATATTCACCTCCACAATCAGATCGTAGAAACTTTTTTTCTTGTTACGATGATTTTCCACTTCATTCTGAAATTCTTTGAACTTTTCAAATGTTTCAGATTTATGTTTCATCAAGTAGATATACCCATATCTGCTCAAATCATCAGTGAAGGTCAAAAAATAATGATACACGCCGCGAGCCTCAATACTCATCGGACGGCATACATCAGTATGTATTATTTCCAATAAGTCAGTTGCTCGCTCCATTGTTCTGGAGAACGGAGTCTTAGTCATTTGCCCATGAGGCATGGTTCGCAAGCATCAAGTGATTCCAAAAGCCCATCGGCATGGAGTTTCTTCATGCGCTTTACACCGATATGACCTAAACGGCATTGCCACAAATAAGTTGCACTATCATTATTAACCTTTCATATTTTGGCTTCAATATTATGTATATGTGTGTCACTACAATCAAGATTCAACAAAAATAGACCACTCATCAAGGGTGCATGACCATAAAAGATATTACTCATATAAATAGAATAACCATTATTCTCTTATTTAAATGAATAACTGTCTCGCATCAAACAAGATCCAGATATAATGTTCATGTTCAATGCTGGCACCAAATAAAAATTATTTAGGTCTAAAACTAATCCCGACAGTAGATGTAGAGGAAGCGTGCCGACGGCGATCACATCGACTTTGGAACCATTTCCCACGCGCATCATCACCTCGTCCTTAGCCAATCTTCGTTTGATCTGTCTAGTATCAAATACCCAGGCGCTACTACGAGAATTAGTAAGGTACACATCAATAACATGTATATCAAATATACCTTTCACTTTGCCATCCTTCTTATCCGCCAAATACTTGCGGCAGTTCCGCTTCCAGTGACTAGTCCCTTTGTAGTAGAATCACTCAGTCTCAGGTTTAGGTCCAGACTTGGGCTTCTTCACTTGAGCAGCAACTTGCTTGTTGTTCTTCTTGAAGTTCCCCTTCTTCCCTTTGCCCTTTTTCTTGAAACTAGTGGTCTTGTTAACCATCAACACTTGCTGCTCCTTCTTGATTTCTACCTCCATAGCCTTTAGCACCGCGAAGAGCTTGGGAATTGTCTTATCCATCCCTTGCATATTATAGTTCATCATCAAGCTTTTGTAGCTTGGTGGTAGTGATTGAAGAACTCTATCAATGACACTATCATCAGGAAGATTAACTCCTAGTTGATTCAAGTGGTTGTGGTACCCAGACATTCTGAGTATATGTTCACTAACAGAACTATTCTCCTCCATCTTGCAGCTATAGAACTTATTAGAGACTTCATATCTCTCAATTCGGGAATTTGCTTGAAATATTAACTTCAACTCCTAGAACATCTCATATGCTCCATGACGTTCAAAACATCTTTGAAGTCCCGATTCTAAGCCGTAAAGCATGGCACACTTAACTATTGGGTAGTCATCAGCTTTGCTCTGCCAGACGTTCATAACATCTGGAGTTGCTCCTGTAGCGGGTTTTGCACCTAGCGGTGCTTCCAGGACATAATTCTTCTGTACATCAATGAGGATAATCCTCAAGTTACGGACCCAGTCCGTGTAGTTGCTACCATCATCTTTCAACTTAGCTTTCTCTAGGAACGCATGAAAATTCAAGGGAACGATAGCACGTGCCATTGATCTACAACAACATAGACATGCAAATACTATCAGGTACTAAGTTCATGATAAATTAAAGTTCAATTAATCATATTACTTAAGAACTCCCGCTTAGATAGACATCCCTCTAGTCATCTAAATAATCACTTGATCCATATCAACTAAACCATGTCCGATCATCACGTGAGATGGAGTAGTTTTCAATGGTGAACGTCACTATGTTGATCATATCTACTATATGATTCACGTTCGAATTTTCGGTCTCATTGTTTTGAGGCCATATCTACATATGATAGGCTCGTCAAGTTTAACCTGAGTATTCTGCACATGCAAAATTGGCTTGCACCCGTTGTATGTGAACATAGAGCTTATCACACCCGATCATCACGTGGTGTCTCAACACGACGAACTATAGCAATGGTGCATACTCGGGGAGAACACTTATACCTTGAAATTTAGTGAGGGATCATCTTATAATGCTACTGCCATACTAAGCAAAATAAGATGCATAAAAGATAAACATCACATGCAATCAAAATAAGTGATGTGGTATGGCCATCATCATCTTGTGCCTTTGATGTCAATCTCCAAAACACCGTCGTGATCACCATCATCACCGGCTTGACACCTTGATCTCCATCGTAGCATCATTGTCGTCTCGCCAACTATTGCTTCTACGACAATCGCTACTGCTTAGTGATAAAGTAAAGCAATTACATGGCGATTGAATTTCATACAATAAAGAGAAAACCATAAGGCTCCTGCCAATTGCCGATAACTTTTACAAAACATGATCATCTCATACAACAATTTATATCTCATCACGTCTTGACCATATCACATCACAACATGCCCTGCAAAAACAAGTTAGACATCCTCTAATTTGTTGTTGCAAGTTTTGTGTGCCTGCTACGGACTTCTAGCAAGAACCATTCTTATCTACGCATCAAAACCACAACGATTTTTCACCAAGTGTGTTGTTTCAACCTTCAACAAGGACCGGCCGTAGTCAAACTCGATTCGACTAAAGTTGGAGAAACAGACACCCGCCAACCACATGTGTGCGAAGCACATCGGTAGAACCAGTCTCATGAACGCGGTCATGTAATGTCGGTCCGGGCCGCTTCATTCAACAATACCGCCGAATCAAGGTAAGACGTTGGTGGTAAGCAGTATGACTATTATCGCCCACAACTCTTTGTATTCTACTCATGCATATAACATATACGCATAGACTTGGCTCGGATGCCACTGTTGGGGAATGCAGTATTTCGAAATTTTCCTATGATCACGCAAGATTTATCTAGGAGATGCATAGCAACAAGAGGGGAGAGTGTGTCCACGTACCCTCGTAGACCGAAAGCGGAAGCGTTTAGTAACGCGGTTGATGTAGTCGAACGTCTCCGTGATTCAACTGATCCTAGCACCGAACGTACGACACCTCCATGTTTAGAACATGTTCAGGACGATGACGTCTCTCGAGCTCTTGATCCAGTTGAGGATGAGTGAGAGTTCCATCAGCACAACGGTGTGGCGACGGTGATGATGAAGTTACCGGCGTAGGGCTTCGCCTAAGCACTACGACGATATGACCGAGGTGTGTAACTGTGGAGGGGGCACCGCACACAGCTAAGAGAAGACTTGGTGTGCCTTTGGGGTGCCCCCCTCCCGCGTATATAAAGGAGGGTGGAAGAGGAGGCCGGTGATGTCTACTACACAACTTGTTCTTGTAGACTCGTGTTGGGCCTCCAAGCGCAAAGTTTTGTAGGACAGTAGAAACTTTCCCTCAAGTGGATGACCTAAGGTTTATCAATCTGTGGGAGGTGTAGGATGAAGATGGTCTCTCTCAAACAACCCTGCAACCAAATAATAAAAGGTCTCATGTGTCCCCAACACACCCAATACAATGGCAAATTGTATAGGTGCACTAGTTCGACAAAGAGATGGTGATACAAGTGTAATATGGGTGGTAGAAACATATTTTTATAATCTGACTAAATAAAAAAAGCAAGGTAGCAAATAGTAAACAGGCACAAAAACGGTGTTGTAATGCTTAAAAACAAGGCCTAGGGTCCGTACTTTCACTAGAGCAATCTCTCAACAGTGGTAACATAGTTGGATCATATGATTATCCCTCAAGCTATTCATTCTGCTCGATATATTCAAGAGTTCATACTAAAATAACGCAAAGCTATTTTTTAGTTCGATCTATTGTAGAGTTCGTACTAGAATAACACCAAAGCATATTCATATTCATAATACTCAATCAACACAAAGAACTACAAAGAGACCCCAAAGTTTCTATCGGAGAAAAGATAATAAAAACGTGCATCAACCCCTATGCATAGATTACCCCAATATCACCGCGGGAATCCGCAAGTTGAGTGCCATAACGTATATCAAGTGAATCAATAAGATACCCCATTATCACGTCAAGTATTCATACCGCAAGACATACATCATGTGTTCTCAAATCTGAACATTCAATCCGACATGACAAAACTTCAAAGGGTAAAGATTCAATTCATCACAACAAGAGTATAGAGAGGAGAAACATCATATGATCCGACTATATTAACAAAGCCCATGATATAGATCATGAGAGAGAGATTAATCACATAGCTACTGGTACAAACCCTCAGCCCCGAGGGTGGACCACTCCCACCTCACCGTGGTGTCCACCAGGATGATGAAGATGGCCACCGGAGATGATTCCCCCCTCCGGCAGGGTGCTGGAACGGGTCTAGATTGGTTTTCGGTGGTTACGGAGCCTTGCGGCGGCGGAACTTCTGATCTAGGTTAACCCCGAGGGGTTTCCGAATATGTGGGAATTTTTAGTGCAAAGAAGGGGTACGGGAGGCCACCGAGGTGGGCACAACTCACCTGGGTGCGCCAGGGGGATGTGCCCCCCTCGGGGCACCCCCCAGGTGCTGCTCTGGCCCATCGTGAGTCTTCTGGCCCATAAAAAATCCAGAAAAAGTTTCGCGGTGTTTGGACTCCGTTTGATATTGATTTTCTACGATGTATAAAACAAGCAAAAAATAGCAACTGGCACTGGGCACTGGGTCAATAGGTTAGTCCCAAAAAATGATATAAAGTTGCTATAAAATGATTGTAAAACATCCAAGAATGATAATATATTGGCATGAATACTTCATAAATTATAGATACATTGGAGACATATCAGCATCCCCAAGCTTAATTCCTACTCGTCCTCGAGTAGGTAAATGATAAAAGAAATAATTATGAAGTGTGAATGCTAGAAAAGTGCACAAGTTTGATCAATGATAATTTCAATCACTTTTCCTAGTATCATAACAGCAATTCTTTCTTATGAAACTTCTCATGTTATAGTGGCAACCAATTCACATGTTAAGGTTCAAACAATGAATTCTCTTGAAAACCAACAACCTATGTTCTTAGTCACCAAGCAATTGCAATTCAACTTATTCAACAGAGTTTAAGTAAGAGCTCCACATACTCAACCAACATATAGTCTTCTATGATTGCTAACACTCACCGCATACACATGAGCAAAACGTTTCAATCGGATACATAGAAAGATAGGGGCTTATTGTTTTGCCTCCCAATGTATTCACCTCAAGCGTGATGTCAACAATAATAATTCATGCTACACATACTCAACTGGACATATGTGCCTAGATCTTTCCTCACCACATGATGCTTGCCAAAAGAGAAAAATAAAAAGGAATAGAGGGAAAAACTTTGACTCTTGCATAAAGTAAATACATAAAAGTAAAAGATAGGCCCTTCGCAGAGGGAAGCAGAGGTTGCCATGCACTTATTTGTTTGTATGCTCAATCCCTTAATGCAAAAGAATGTCACGTTATATTGCCCCTTGTGATAGAAACCTTTATTATGCAGTCTGTCACTTTTATTGCTTTACCATCACAAGTTCGTACAACGCTCAATTTTATCTTACACTAAATGATCTTACACTTTTAGAAGCAATTTTTATTGCCTTATTGCACCGATGAAAACTTACTTGAAGGATCTTGCTCAATCCTTAGGTAGGTATGGTGGACTCTTGAAAATTGGATTTGGGTTTAAGGGTTTTTGGATGCACAAGTAGTATCTCTACTTGGTGCGGAAATTTTGGACAGCAAAGATGGGGGGCAAGCACCACATGTTGAAGGATCTATGCCAATATAACTTCTATGTGAATATGAATAAACATAAACCATTACGTTGTCTTCCTTGTCCAACGTCAACAATTTTTGCATATAATATTTTGATGGGGGATCACAATCACAAAATATTTCCATGATAGTGTATTTTCATGTGAAAGTTCTCTTCCTTATACTAATTATTCGTGGATTGCTTGTATGACCAATATTGTGATTGTCAAGCCTCAAAAGATTTCACTTTCTAAACCCAATGTGAGGCGACCACTAGGCATGATATGATTTCAACTTCATGACATTCAGTTTATTCAACAATTTATTCATAGGATATAAGTGAAGCACAAGAGTAAATGACATAGGAAAGAGCTTCGTTGACGGGATGTGAATGCTGCTTACTTAGCCTCCCCGGCAACTATTCGAGGACTCTATTTTATTTTAAAACTTTCAGATCTAAGTACTTTATAAAACAGAAAGCAAAGCAAAATAAAATGATAATCCAAGGATAGCACACATCATGTGAAGAAGCAAAAACTTAGGCTCAACCGATACTAACCGATAATTGTTGAAGAAGAAAGGTGGGATGCCTACCGGGACATCCCCAAGCTTAGATGCTTGAGACTTTTTGAAATATTATTTTGGAGTGCCTTGGGCATCCCCAATCTTGAGCTTTTGTGTCTCCTTAATTCCTTGTATATCATGGTTTTCCTAAATCTCAAAAACTTCATCCACACAAAACTCAACAAGAACTCGTGAGATAAGTTAGTATAAACCAATGCAAAAACCTTATCATTCTCTAATGTAGAAAACCACTAAAATTTTTATTCAACATTGCATACTAAATGCCTCTGCATATTTAAGACTCCTATCCTCAAATAGGATCATTAAACAAGCAAAAAATATGCAAACAATGCAAACATAACAGCAATCTGCCAAAACAGTACAGTCTGTAAAGAATGCAAGAGTATCAATACTTATTTAACTCCAAACATTGTGAAAATTTACCACACTGTATAAAATTTATCAGATCTTATTTTGCAAAAAAAAAATTCAAAATTTTATCACATTCTGACTTTTCTAGGGAATTTTTGCAACAACGGTAAACTTTCTGTTTTCAAACAGCAACATGTATACTTGGAAAATAAGCATGGTAAGGGCTATCGTTGCTACTTTTATTGAAATAAATGATGCAAAACATTATTCTAAATAACATCAAGAAAATCCTAATAAAATAAAATGACGCTCCAAGTAAAACTCATATCATGTGACGAATGAAAACATAGCTCCAAGTGAGGTTACCGATAATGTTGGAGATGAAAGAGGGGATGCCTTCCGGGGCATCCCCAAGCTTAGTTGCTTGATGTTCCTTGAATATTACCTTAGGGTGCCTTGGGCATCCCCAAGCTTAGGGTATTTTCACTCCTCATTCTCCTCATATCAATATCTCACCCAAAACTTGAAAACTTCAATCACACATAACTTAACGGAACTTTGTGAGATAGGTTAGTATGATAAAGAGCAAACCATTTCACTTTGGTACTGTCGAAGACAAGATTCATAATTGTTTCCACACAATTCCTACTGTATCATATCATGTGAACAATTTATATTGAGCAATATAAGCCATAGAAACTAGGGAACAAGCCAACTATGCATTGAAAACAGAATCTGTCAAAAACAGAACAGTTTGTAGTAATCTGTACTCCAACAATACTTATGATACTCCAAAAATTCTAAACAATTAGGAAAACCTGGGAAATTTGTCTATTAATCTTATGCAAAAAGAATCAGCATTTTATCGCACTTCTGTTAAAAATGAGAATTGTTTTCCTGAGCGCAAAAGTTTCTGCTTTTCAGCAAGATCAAATCAACTATCACTGTAAGTCATCCCAAAGGTCTTACTTGGCATTTTATTGAAACAAAAGCAATAAAACATGATTACCACAGTAGACTAATCATGGGAACACACAAAAACAGTAGGTAAAAGTGTTGGGTTGTCTCCCAACAAGCGTTTTTCTTTAATGCCTTTTAGCTAGGCATGATGATTTCAATGATGTTCGCATAAAAGATAAGAATTGAAACATGAAGAGAGCATCATGAAGCATATGACTAGCACATTTAGGTCTAACCCACTTCCTATGCATAGGGATTTTGTGAGCAAACAACTTATGTGAACAAGAATCAACTAGCATAGGAAGGCAAAACAAGTGTAACTTCAAAACAATCAACACATAGAGAAGAAACTTGATATTATTGAGATATGTAAGGGCATAAGTTCCTTTCTCGTAATAATTTTCAGAGGTATCATGAATGGATTCAACAATATAACTATCACATACAACACTCTTTTCATGATGCACTAGCATAGAAGATTTATCACTCTTTATGGCATACATTTTATCATAATAATCATCATAGATAGCAACTTCATTGTCATAATCAATTGAAACCTCTTCCAAAATAGTGGATGTATCACTAAATAAAGTCATGACCTCTCCAAATCCACTTTCATCAATATTATAATAAGAATCAACACCGTCCAAAATAGTGGGATCACTACTACCTAGAGTTGACACTCTTCCAAACCCACTTTCAGAATAGGAGGCATGTTATCATCATAATAAATTTTCTTATCGAAAGTAGAAGGAATCAAAGGATCATATTCATTAATAAAAGCATCCCCAAGCTTAGGACAAGCGTTATTTCCAGCAAATAGAACTTCAAACATATCATACTCATCAAACATAGCATCCCCAAGCTTGTGGTTTTGCATATCATCACAATCATTCTTATCAAAAGCATGAATGGCACCAAGAGTATAGCAAACATTATTATCATATTCTTCCAAGCAAGTACTAACAAGATTTTCAAGATCATAAGGGATATGGTTGTCTTACCAATCATAATCATTACATAAAATAGCAGGTATCACAAAATCATGCACAATATCATCATCCTCCATCAATATATTTGATTCATTTTCATGAGGCACAATGGTGATAGGAGCAACATTATTTGGGAGAGATACCTTTTTAATTTTATTCTTTCTTCTTTTCTTCTTCTTTAACACATCATGTGTGGGTTTAATTAATTCTTTCAAGCTTCTTGTTGAAGAGATTGATTGGATAGGAAGCTCCTCCTCATTACCTGATTCATCATAATAAACACTAGGAGGGTATTGGGAAATACTTTCCCTTTCATTAGTACTCTCTTCATATTCCATCTGTTTTCTTATCTTTAGATAGTTGGCAATATAAGGATTCTCAATGCAATTTACCACACAAAACATATAAATTTCCTCTAGATCAAAATCAAGAAATCTCTCGGGATTTGGAAAACCCTTAGTTATATGTTTCATTTCTTCATACCCCAAAAGAAGACTAAGCTCTTTATGATGCTCAAGGGAAATCAAGTTATCACAATTTTTGGACACGATTTGATCATGAAACAATTTGCATTGGAGATTTAAATGACCATGTTCATTGCAAAGTTCACAAGGATGGCGAAAAAATTACATCTTTGAGCACAATCATCTAGCCTCTCTTACAACTTTTTCATTCCTAAATATTTATGCTTCATACAGAATCTATCTTCCCTTTTTGGTGTGCAAATGCATTCCCAATTCACTCCACAAAAATTGACATGCTTATAAGAAACATTTTTTCATGACTTTTGCAATCATCATTAGCATTTTGGATATTCAAAGAATTTATACTAACAACATTGCAATCATGCTCATCATTCAAATATTTTGTGCCAAACATTTTATTGACTTAGTCTTCTAACAATTGAGCACAATTTTCCGAACCATCATTTTCAAGAAAGATATTATAAAGATGATCAATAATATGATGCAACCTCAATTCCATTTTTATGTAGTTTTCTTTTATAAACCAAACTAGTGATAAACAAGAAACTAAAAGATTCAATTGCAAGATCTAAAGATATACCTTCAAGCACTCACCTCCCCGGCAACGGCGCCAGAAAAGAGCTTGATGTCTACTACACAACTTGTTCTTGTAGACTCGTGTTGGGCCTCCAAGCACAGAGTTTTGTAGGACAGTAGCAAATTTCCCTCAAGTGGATGACCTAAGGTTTATCAATCCGTGGGAGGTGTAGGATGAAGATGGTCTCTCTCAAACAACCCTGCAACAAAATAATAAAAAGTCTCCTGTGTCCCCAACACGCCCAATACAATGGCAAATTGTATAGGTGCACTAGTTCGACGAAGAGATGGTGATACAAGTGTAATATGGATGGTAGAAGCATATTTTTATAATCTGAATAAATAAAAAAGCAAGGTAGCAAATAGTAAACGGGCACCAAAACGGTGTTGTAATACTTAAAAACAAGGCCTAGGGTCCGTACTTTCACTAGAGCAATCTCTCAACAGTGCTAACATAGTTGGATCATATGATTATCCCTCAAAGTGCAACGAAGAATCACTCCCGAGTTCCTATTAGCGGAGAACAAAAGATACGAATTGTTTCTAGGGTACAAAACCACCTCAAAGCTATTCTTTCCGCTCGATTTATTCAAGAGTTCGTACTAAAATAACGCAAATCTATTTTTTCCGTTCGATCTATCCTAGAGTTCGTACTAGAATAACACCAACGCATATTCATATTCATAATACTCAATCGACACGAAGAACTACAAAGAGACCCCAAAGTTTCTATCGGAGAAAAGATAATAAAAACGTGCATCAACCCCTATGCATAGATTACCCCAATATCACCGCGGGAATCCGCAAGTTGAGTGCCATAACGTATATCAAGTGAATCAATAAGATACCCCATTGTCACGTCAAGTATTCATACCGCAAGACATACATCATGTGTTCTCAAATCTGAACATTCAATCTGACAAGACAAAACTTCAAAGGGTAAAGATTCAATTCATCACAACAAGAGTATAGAGAGGAGAAACATCATATGATCCGACTATATTAACAAAGCCCATGATATAGATCACGAGAGAGAGAGAGATTAATCACATAGCTACTGGTACAAACCCTCAGCCCCGAGGGTGGACCACTCCCTCCTCACCGTGGTGGACGCCGGGATGATGAAGATGGCCACCGGAGATGATTCCCCCCTCCGGCAGGGTGCCGGAACGGGTCTAGATTGGTTTTTGTTGGGGAACATAGTAATTTCAAAAAAAATTCCTACGCACACGCAAGAACAGGGTGATGCATAGCAACAAGAGGGGAGAGTGTGTCCACGTACCCTCGTAGACCGAAAGTGGAAGCGTTAGCACAACGCGGTTGATGTAGTCGTACGTCTTCACGATCTGACTGATCAAGCACCGAACGCACGGCACCTCCGAGTTCTGCACATGTTCAACTCGATGGCATCCCTCAAACTCCGATCCAGTCGAGCTTTGAGGGAGAGTTCTGTCAGCATGACGGCGTGGTGACGATGATGATGTTCTACCGACACAGGGCTTCGCCTAAGCACTGCTACGATATGACCGAGGTGGATTATGGTGGACGGGGGCACCGCACACGGCTAAGAGATCCAAGGGATCAATTGTTGTGTCTCTAGGGGTGCCACCCTCCCCGTATATAAAGGAGTAGAGGAGGGGGAGGGGCCGGCCACCCTTGGCGCGCCCCATGAGGAGTCCTACTCCCATCGGGAGTAGGACTCCCCCCTTTCCATGTTGGAGTAGGAGAGGAGAGGGAAGGAGAAAAAGGAGAAATGAAGGGGGGCGCCCCCCTTCCTAGTCCAATTCGGACTTGGGAGGGGAGGGGTGCGCGGCTGCCCCTTGGCCGCCTCTCCTCTTCCACCAATTGGGCCCATGAGGCCCATTAACCTCCGGGGGGTTCCGGTAACCCCCCGGTACTCTGGTATATATCCGATAACCCCCGGAACCATTCTGGTATCCGAATATAGTCGTCTAATATATCAATCTTAATGTATCGACCATTTCGAGACTCCTCGTCATGTCCGTGATCACATCCAGGACTCCAAACTACCTTCGATACATCAAAACACATAAACTCATAATATAGACGTCATCAAACTTTAAGCGTGCGGACCCTACGGGTTCGAGAACTATGTCGACATGACCGAGATATGTCTCCGGTCAATAACCAATAGCGGAACCTGGATGCTCATATTGGCTCCTACATATTCTACGAAGATCTTTATCGGTCAAACCGCATAACAACATGCGTTGTTCCCTTTGTCATCGGTAGTTTACTTGCCCGAGATTCGATCGTCAGTATCTCAATACCTAGTTCAATCTCGTTACCGGCAAGTCTCTTTACTCGTTCTGTAATACATCATCCCACAACTAACAAATTAGTTGCAATGCTTGCAAGGATTAAGTGATGTGTATTACCGAGTGGGCCCAGAGATGCCTCTCCGACAATTGGAGTGACAAATCCTAATCTCGAAATACGCCAACCCAACAAGTACCTTTGGAGACACCTATAGAGTACCTTTATAATCACCCAGTTACGTTGTGACGTTTGGTAGCACACAAAGTGTTCCTCCGGTAAACGGGAGTTGCATAATCTCATAGTCACAGGAACATGTGTAAGTCGTGAAGAAAGCAATAGCAACAAACTAAATGATCAAGTGCTAAGCTAACGGAATGGGTCAAGTCAATCACATCATTCTCCTAATGAAGTGATCCCGTTAATCAAATGACAACTCATGTCTATGGCTAGGAAACATAACCATCTTTGATTAATGAGCTAGTCTAGTAGAGGCATACTAGTGACACTTTGTTTGTGTATGTATTCACACGTGTATCATGTTTCCGGTTAATACAATTCTAGCATGAATAATAAACATTTATCATGATATAAGGAAATAAATAATAACTTTATTATTGCCTCTAGGGCATATTTCCTTCAGTTTTCGGTGGCTACGGAGCCCGGTGGTGGCGGAACTTCTGATCTAGGTTAACCCCAAGGGGTTTCGGAATATTTGGGAATTTATAGTGCAAAGAAGGGGTACGAGAGGCCACCGAGGTGGGCACAACCCACCTGGGTGCACTAGGGGGGCCTGGCGCGCCCTGGTGGGTTGTGCCCCCCTCGGGGCACCCCCAGGTGCTGCTCTGGCCCATCGGGAGTCTTCTGGCCCCAAAAAAATCTAGAAAAAGTTTCGCGGTGTTTGGACTCTGCTTGATATTGTTTTTCTGCGATGTAAAAAACAAGCAAAAAAATAGCAACTGGCACTGGGTACTGGGTCAATAGGTTAGTCCCAAAAAATGATATAAAGTTGCTACAAAATGATTGTAAAACATCCAAGAATGATAATATATTGGCATGAATACTTCATAAATTATAGATACGTTGGAGACGTATCAGCCGACCCAAGGGGGGGGGGCGCCAAAGCAGGGAGTCCTACTTCGACTCCCGGTCCAAGTAGGATTCGCCCCCCCTTTCCTATTCCAACTAGGAGAAGGAGGGAAGGAGGGAAGGAGGAAGATAGGAGAAGGAAAGAGGGGGGCGCCCCTCCTAGTCCAATTCAGACCAGCCATCGGGGGCGGCCATCCCTTGAGGCCCTTCTCTCCTTTCCCCTAAAGCCCACTAAGGCCCACTACTTCCCCGGGGGGTTTTGGTAACCTCCCGGTACTCCAGAAAATACCTGAAACACTTCGAAACCATTCCGGTGTCCGAATATAACCTTCCAATATATCGATCTTTACCTCTCGACCATTTCGAGACTCCTTGTCATGTCCGTGATCTCATTTGGGACTCCGAACAAACTTCGGTCCTCAAATCACATAACTCATAATACAAATCATCATCGAACGTTAAGCGTGCGGACCCTACGGGTTCGAGAACTATGTAGACATGACCGAGACATATATCCGTCCAATAACCAATAGCGGAACCTGGATGCTCATATTGGTTCCTACATATTCTACGAAGATCTTTATCGGTCAGACTGCATAACAACATACGTTGTTCCCTTTGTCATCGATATGTTACTTGCCCGAGATTCAATCGTCGGTATCATCATACCTAGTTCAATCTCATCACCGGCAAGTCTCTTTACTCGTTCCATAATGCATCATCCCGTAACTAATTCATTAGTCACATTGCTTGTAAGGATCATAGTGATGTGCATTACCGAGAGGGCCCAGAGATACCTCTCCGATACACAGAGTGACAAATCCTAATCTCGATCTATGCCAACTCAACAAACACCATCGGAGACACCTGTAGAGCATCTTTATAATCACCCAGTTATGTTGTGATGTTTGATAGCACACAAGGTGTTCCTCGGTATTCGGGAGTTGCATAATCTCATAGTCAGAGGAGCATGTATAACTCATGAAGAAAGTAATAGCAATAAAACTAAACGATCATTATGCTAAGCTAACGGATGGGTCTTTTCCATCACATCATTCCCTAATGATGTGACCCTGTTCATCAAATGACAACACATGTCTATGGTTAGGAAACTTAACCATCTTTGGTTAACGAGCTAGTCAAGTAGAGGCATACTAGGGACACTCTGTTTGTCTATGTATTCACACACGTATCAAGTTTCCGGTTAATACAATTTTAGCATGAATACTAAACATTTATCATGATATAAGGAAATATAAATAACAACTTTATTATTGCCTCTAGGGCATATTTCCTTCAGTCTCCCACTTGCACTAGAGTCAATAATCTAGATTACATAGTAATGATTCTAGATTTGCATTGGAAAACATCTCCTTTTAACTAAAGTTGACTCATCTCCTGTCCCATCTTTATCAAGATTTACATTGGAAAACAAAGATTCAATATGAGTCACATCAATCACTTTAAGATCTTCATCATTATTTTCACGGAAACTAGAAGAACAAGCTTTTATAAACCAATCTTTCTTAGTACACATCTTAACGGTTCTTTCTTTGCACTCATCAATGGAAATTATCATGGCTTTTAGAGACTCATTGATATCATGCTTACGTGGAATAGATCTAAGTTTCAAAGAATCAACATCAAGAGAAGTACTTGATATGTCTCCAACGTATCTATAATTTTTGATTGCTCCATGCTATTATATTATCTATTTTGGATGTCAATGGGCCTTATTTTACACTTTTATATCATTTTTGGGACTAACCTAGTAACCGGAGGCCCAACCCAAATTGTTGTTTTTTTTGCCTATTTTAGGGTTTCGAAGAAAAGGAATATCAAACGGAGTCCAAACGGAATGAAACCTTCGGGAACGTGATTTTCTCAACATAAGTGATACGAGAGACTTGGAGTGACCGTCAAGAAACAAGGGAGGAAGGCACGAGGCAGGGGGCGGGCCTACCCCCTGGGCGCGCCCTCCACCCTCGTGGGCCCTCCGTTGCTCCACCAACGTTCTTCTTCCCCCTATATATATCCACGTACCCCCCAAACATCCAGGAGCACCAAGAAAACCTAATTCCACCGCCGAACCTTCTGTACCCGAGAGATCCCATCTTGGGGCCTTTTCCGGAGCTCCGCCGGAGGGGGCATTGATCACGGAGGGCCTCTACATCAACTCCATGGCCTCTCCGGTGATGTGTGAGTATTTTATTTCAGACCTACGGGTCCATAGTTATTAGCTAGATGGCTTCTTCTCTCTCTTTGGATCTCAATACAAAGTTCTCCTCGATCTTCTTGGAGATCTATTCGATGTAATCTTCTTTTGCGGTGTGTTTGTTGAGATCCGATGAATTGTGGGTTTATAATCCAGATTATCTATGAACAATATTTGATTCTCCTAGGAATTCATTTATGTATGATTGGTTTATCTTTGCAAGTCTCTTCGAATTATCAGTTTGGTTTGGCCTACTAGATTGATCTTTCTTGCAATGGGAGAAGTGCTTAGCTTTGGGTTCAATCTTGCAGTGCTCAATCCCAATGACAGAAAGGGAACCGGAACGTATTGTATTGTTTCCATCGAGGATAAAAAGATGGGTTTTATATCATATTGCATGAGTTTATCCCTCTACATCATGTCATCTTCCTTAAAGCATTACTCTGTTCTTATGAACTTAATACTCTAGATGCATGCTGGATAGCGGTCGATGTGTGGAGTAATAGTAGTATATGCAGAATCATTTCGGTCTACTTGTCTCGGACGTGATGCCTATATACATGATCATACCTTGATATTCTCATAAGCATTCGCTTTTCTATCAATTGCTCGACAATAATTCGTTTACCCGCCGTAATACTTATGCTCTTGAGAGAAGCCACTAGTGAAACCTATGGTCCCCAGGTCTATCTTCTATCATATTAATCTTCCAACACTTAGTTATTTCCTTGCTGTTTATGTTACTTTGCATCTTTATTTCTCTTTATCATAAAAATACCAAAAATATTATCTTATCATATCTATCAGATCTCACTCTCGTAAGTGACCGTGAAGGGCTTGACAACCCCTTTATCGCGTTGGTTGGGAGGTTCTTATTTTTTTGTGTAGGTGTGTGGTACTTGAGCCTGATCTCCTACTGGATTGATACCTTGGTTCTCAAAAACTGAGGGAAATACTTACGCTACTTTGCTGCATCACCCTTTCCTCTTCAAGGGAAAACCAACGCAGTGCTCAAGAGATAAGAACAGATTATCTATGAACAATATTTGATTCTGCTCTGAAATCTTTTATGTATGATTGGTTTATCTTTGCAAGTCTCTTCGAATTATCAGTTTGGTTTGGCCTACTAGATTGATCTTTCTTGCAATGGGAGAAGTGCTTAGCTTTGGATTCAATCTTGTGTTGCTCGATCCCAGTGACAGAAAGGGAACCGACACGTATTGTATTGTTGCCATCGAGGATAAAAAGATGGGGTTTATATCATATTGCATGAGTTTATCCCTCTACATCATGTCGTCTTCCTTAAAGCATTACTCCGTTCTTATGAACTTAATACTCTAGATGCATGCTGGATAGCGGTCGATGTGTGGAGTAATAGTAGTAGATGCAGAATCGTTTCGATCTACTTGTCTCGGACGTGATGCCTATATACATGATCATACCTAGATATTCTCATAAGCACTTGCCTTTCTACCAATTACTCGACAATAATTCGTTTACCCACCGTAATACTTATGCTCTTGAGAGAAGCCACTAGTGAAACCTATGGCCCCCGGGTCTATCTTCTATCATATTAATCTTCCAACACTTAGTTATTTCCTTTGCTGTTTATTTTACTTTGCATCTTTATTTCTCTTTATCATAAAAATACCAAAAGTATTATCTTATCATATCTATCAGATCTCACTCTCGTAAGTGACCGTGAAGGGCTTGACAACCCCTTTATCGCGTTGGTTGCAAGGTTCTTATTTGTTTGTGTAGGTGTGTGGTACTTGAGCCTGATCTCCTACTGGATTGATACCTTGGTTCTCAAAAACTGAGGGAAATACTTACGCTACTTGCTGCATCACCCTTTCCTCTTCAAGGGAAAACCAACGCAGTGCTCAAGAGGTAGCAAGAAGGATTTCTGGCGCCGTTGCCGGGGAGATTCGCGCCAAGTTAAGTCAAGCACAAGTCAAGACATACCAAGTACCCATCACAAACTCTTATCCCTCGCATTACATTATTTGCCATTTGCCTCTCGTTTTCCTCTCCCCCACTTCACCCTTGCTGTTTTATTCGCCTCTTTTGCTCGTTTCTTGTTTGCTTGTCTGTTTGATTGCTTGCTTATCACGATGACTGAGGGAGTCCTGGATTAGGGGGTCTCTGGATAGCTGAACTATCTCCATTGGCCGGACTGTTAGACTATGAAGATACAAGATTGAAGACTTCGTCTCGTATCCGGATGGGACTCTACTTGGCGTGGAAGGCAAGCTAGGCAATACGGATATGGATATCTCCTCCTTTGTAACCGACCTTGTGTAACCCTAACCCTCTCCGGTGTCTATATAAACCGAAGGGTTTTAGTCCGTAGGACAACAACCACAACATACAATCATACCATAGGCTAGCTTCTAGGGTTTAGCCTCCTCGATCTCGTGGTAGATCTACTCCTGTACTACTCATATCATCAATATTAATCAAGCAGGACGTAGGGTTTTACCTCCATCAAGAGGGCCCGAACCTAGGTAAAACATTGTGTCCCCTGCCTCCTGTTACCATCCGGCCTAGACGCACAGTTCGGGACCCCCTACCCGGGATCCGCTGGTTTTGACACCGACATTGGTGCTTTCATTGAGAGTTCCTATGTGTCATCGCCGTTAGGCTTGATGGATCCTACTATCATCGACAGTGATGCGGTCCAGGGTGAGACTTTTCTCCCCGAACAGATCTTCGTATTCGGCGGCTTTGCACTACGGGCTAATTCGCTTGGCCATCTGGAGCAGATTGAAAGCTACGCCCCTAGCCATCAGGTCAGATTTGGAAGTTTGAACTACACGGCCGACATCCGCAGAGACTTGATCTTCGACGGATTCGAGCCACAGCCGGGCGCGCCGCACTGTCACGATGGGTATGACCTAGCTCTGCCGCCGAACAGTACCCCAGAGGCCGCGCCCGCATCAGCTCCGACCCTTAGCCCGGAGCCCACTGCGCCAATCGAGGTCGGGTGGTTAGACACCGCCTCAGGGGCTGCAGTCTCAACGGCGATCGAGCCAAACACCAGCCTAACCCTCTGCGCAGCCCGTGACTCCAAAGTGCCGGACTCTTTTTCTGACTCCGAACCGCCCGCGCCCCTACCAATCAAATCCGATTGGGCGCCGATCATGGAATTCACCACCGCGGATATCTTTCAGCACTCTACCTTCGGCGACATTCTGAATTCACTAAGCTCTCTCTTTGTCAGGAGAGCCCTGGCCGGACTATGGCCAACAGGATTGGGATGCGGACGACGAAGAAATTCGACGCCCACCCACCACCCACTTCGTAGCCACTGTCGATGATTTAACCGACATGCTCGACTTCGACTCCGAAGACATCGACGGTATGGACGACGATGTAGGAGACGAACATGAACCAGCGCCTATAGGGCACTGGAAAGCCACCTCGTCATATGACATATACATGGTGGATACACCCAAAGAAGGCAATGGCGACGAGATAGCGGAGGATGACCCCTCCAAGAAACAACCCAAGCGCCAACGTCAGCGGCGCCGCTCTAAGTCCCGCCAAAGCAAAAGTGGTGATACCAGCACAGGAGATAATAACACTCCGGATAGTGTCGAAGACAACAACAATCCCCTCCAGCATGATTTAGAGCAGGAGGATGGAGGAGCCAGCTCTCCTGAGAGATCGGCAGACAGAGAGGAGGAGGATCACAATTACATGCCCCCTCCGAAGACGAGGCAAGCCTCGGCGACGATGAATTCGCCGTACCAGAGGATCCCGTCGAACAAGAGCGCTTCAAGCGCCGGCTTATGGCCACGGCAAATAGCCTGAAGAAAAAGCAGCAGCAGCTTTAAGCTGATCAAGATCTGCTAGCTGACAGATGGACTGAAGTCCTCGCGGCCGAGGAATATAAACTCGAGCGCCCCTCCAAGAATTACCCAAAGTGCAGGTTACTACCCCGACTGGGGAAGAAGCGTATGATACGGTTGATCGGCCACCTCGTGGCCGCGATAGAGAGGCATTCCAGCCAAAAGCTCAGCCTCCACCCCGACGCCATTCAAATAAAAAGGCATGGGGAGATACGCCAGACCTGCGAGACATATTGGAGGACAAAGCAAGGCGTGCAAGATCGATCTACGGATCACGATGGCGCACCACTCTGCGAGACGACAAACGTCACGCTGGATACAGTAAAAGCAAATCCAGTCAAGCTGAACACAGCGGGCAAGACCCATTCGAGCTGCGTCGCGATATAGCCCAATACAGAGGTGCCGCACACCCCTTATGCTTCACAGACGAAGTAATGGAACATCAATTCCCAGAAGGTTTCAAACCTGTAAATATTGAATCATACGACGGCACAACATATCCCGCAGTATGGATTGAGGATTTCCTCCTCCACATCCACATGGCCCGCGGTGATGACTTACACGCCATCAAATACCTCCCACTAAAGCTCAAAGGACCAGTGCGGCATTGGCTTAACAGCTTGCCAGCGGACTCCATTAGCTGTTGGGAAGATCTGGAAGCCGCATTCCTCGACAACTTTCAGGGCACTTATGTGCGACCACTAGATGCCGATGACTTGAGCCACATAATTCAGCAGCCAGAAGAGTCGGCGAGGCAATTCTGGACTCGGTTCCTTACAAAGAAAAATCAAATTGTCGACTGTCCGGATGCGGAGGCCTTAGCGGCTTTCAAACACAACATCCGAGACGAGTGGCTAGCCTGGTACCTTGGTCAGGAAAAGCCGAAATCTATGGCAGCTCTCACGACGCTCATGACCCGCTTTTGTGCGGGCGAAGACAGCTGGCTGGCTCACAGTAATAACATATCAAAGAACCATGGTACCTCAGATACCAAGAATGGCAATAGCAGGTCACGTCGCAACAAACATAAGCGCCGCATTAACAGCGAAAACACTGAGGATACGGCAGTCAATGCCGGATTCAAAGGCTCTAAACCCGGTCAGCGGAAAAAGCCATTCAAACAAAGTACGCCGGGTCCGTCCAGCTTGGACCGTATACTCGATCGCTCGAGTCAAATACATGGCACCCCAGACAAGCCAGCCAATCACACCAACAGGGATTGTTGGGTGTTCAAGCAGGCCAGCAAGTTAATTGCCGAAAACAAGGACAAGGGGCCGCATAGCAATGACGAGGAGGAGCCCCGGCAGCCGCACACTGGAGGACAGAAGAGGTTTCCCCTGCAAGTGCAGACGGTGAACATGATATACGCAACCCACATCCCCAAGAGGGAGCAGAAGTGTGCGCTCAGGGACGTATATGCGTTGGAGCCAGTAGCCCCAAAGTTCAACCATTGGTCCTCCTGCCCGATCACCTTCGATCGCAGGGACCACCCCACTAGTATCCGTCATGGCGGATTCGCCGCACTGGTCCTAGACCCAATCATTGATGGATTTCACCTCACTCGAGTCCTTATGGATGGCGGCAGCAGCCTGAACCTGCTTTATCAGGACACAGTGTGCAAAATGGGTATAGACCCCTCAAGGATCAAACCCACAAAAATGACCTTTAAGGGTGTCATTCCAGGTGTAGAGGCCCATTGCACAGGCTCAATTACACTAGAAGTGGTCTTCGGATCCCCGGATAACTTCCGAAGCAAAGAGTTAATCTTCGATATAGTCCCGTTCCGCAGTGGTTATCACGCGCTGCTCGGGCGAACCGCATTTGCCAGATTCAATGCGGTACCGCATTATGCATACCTCAAGCTCAAGATGCCAGGACCTCGCGGAGTTATTACAGTCAATGGAAACACAGAGCGCTCTCTCCGAACAGAGGAGCACACCGCAGCCCTCGCAGCAGAAACGCAAAGCAGCCTCTCAAGGCAATCAACCAGTTCGGCGCTTCACAGCCCGGACACCTTCAAGCGCGCTCGGGGCAATCGGCGAATAGACCGCCTGGCGCGATCTGAGCTCGCGTAGCAATACGGCAGCCACCCCAATCCCAGCCCAGCGACGAAACTCATGCCGCGCGTACATAATTACGCATTAAAAATACCATGGGCACAGGTGGGGAGGGGGGCACAACTACGGCACGCCCCAAGACGCGGCCTAAACCGCACTAGGGGCTTCCCGTTTGGTTATTTTTCTTTTTCTTTCAGGACCTTAATCTCTGGAAACACTGTCCGGCAGCACTATTGCCGAACACATGATGCAACAACCAAGGAGGCAGACATCTACGTTATACCGCGGAATTCCCAGGTTGATTACAGTAACGAGTGAAATATTCAATTTAATATCATTCCTCAGCTTGCCCTTGGAAGGGACATAGTCCTACTCTTTGCTTATCGCACTATCTGTATCACTCTGCTTTAACGCAATTTTTTAATAAACAATGCATGACATTACGACTATTATTGCATTCTTGTTATATCTATGTGTTCATTAATGACGCCTTGCAACCGTACACTATGGTACGGCCAATACACCAGGGGCTTACGTACCCCACAATGCGGTGTGAAAAGTCTGAACACTTTCACAGGTGCGGCACCCCGAACTTATAGCATTATATGCATCAACTCCGAATCATGTCTTTGGTCAAATGTTGGGTTTGCCCGGCTCCTATGTTTTGGTACCTTACGTTCCGCTCTATCGGCTAAGGTAGCGCTAGGAGAACTACTGCGATTGTGCCCCGGTTCTGCTGGGTTCAGCACCTCAGTAGAGAAAGCTAAAACTGGCTGTCATGATAAGGCGAGAGACTGGTCGCTGTTCGGCGAGGTTTTCGAGTCCCTAAAGACTTATGCCGCTTAGAGCCAGGGGCCGACCCTGTCCAGCTTAAAGGCGTGTATCGCGCCCCGAATTCGGCCTTCCGAATACCAGGGGCTTCGCCGAAATTTAAAATTATAGAATTCTATGGCTAAGTGAGAGTGATAAAGTATTATTAGTCCGGTTGCCTTGTTCGCTGTGCTGAGCACCTCCCTCGAAGGACCCAAACATGGGAACAAGAGTGCTCAGGTTTATCCCGAACACCCCAGCACTCGTGGCATGGGGGCAGAAGCCGAGGACTAGCCATCTCTCAGATTGGATAAACAGCCAAACAGAAGGTAATATTTTAAATTCAAACAAGCGTTGCATAGCGCATGTGAAACAAGTTTTCATAAATACAGGATAAAACGAGAAAGTCTCACTCAAATATTACATCTTTTGAACGCTCATCTGCGATAAGACGGGCACCCGGCAGAACACCCTCGTAGTACATCTCGGGGTGGCGGTGCTCCTTGCCCTCCGGCGGCCCCTCCTTGATCAGCTTCACGGCGTCTAGCTTGACCCACTGCAATTTCACACGGGCGAAAGCCCGGCGTGCACCTTCAATGCAGACAGATCACTTGACGACCTCCAGCCGTGGGCAGGCATCCACAAGCCGCCCCACCAAGTCGAAGAAGCTGTTCGGAAGGGCGTCGCCAGGCCATAGCCGGACTATAAAGCTCTTCATGGCCTGATCGGCCGCCTTATGTAGCTTGACCATCTGCTTCAGCTGGTCGCTCATTGGCACCGGATGTCCGGCCTTAGCATACTGAGACCAGAACAGCTTCTCCGTCGAGCTTCTGTCCTCGGCCTGGTAAAATTGTGCGGCATCGGACACACTGCGGGGAAAATCTGCGAATGCTCCTAAAGAGCTCCGGATCCGGGTAAGAAATCGGTAATTTACTTTTACATGCTTGCTTTGCATATAGAAAGCCTTACCCGCCACTATCTTCTTCATTGCGTCGATCTCTTGGAGGGCCTTTTGGGCTTCGGCCTTGGCACTTTTTACACTCTCGAGGGCTGCGGCAAGCTCAGACTCCCACGTCTTTGAGTCAAGCTCCAACGCCTCGTGCTTCGCCATGAGAGCCTGGAGCTCTTGCTGCACCTCGCCCACCCGAGCCTCGTGCTTCTCTCGCTCGGTGCGCTCCTTGGCCGCTTTATCTTCGGCCTTGGTCAGCGCTTGCTTCAGGGTCGCCACCTCGGTCGTGGCCCCTGGCAAATATACGATGATCCTATCATTTTGCAATTGCGTCTTCTTTTATATATACATATCTATAGACAGGGTATTACTTACCCTTGTTCTCCTCGAGCTGCCTCTTGGCGAGGCCGAGCTCTTTCCTGGACCCCTCGAGGTCCTGCTTTAGTACGGCGACCTCCGCAGTCAGTGCGGCGGACGCCAGCAGCGAAGCCTGCATATGCATATTAACATACTTATATTAGACTCCTGCGATATTATTTCATCCTCTGTTCGGCTTTTCTTTGTGAACACCGAACAAAGCATCAGGGGCTACTGTCTATGCGGTAATATTCCTACTACATTTTAAAACACTTACCTCAAAGCCTGTTAGAAGGCTGGCACACCGCACTCATGATAGTGCGGTGCTCCTCGTCGATGGAAGCGCTGCGAAGCGCTTCCAGCAGATTGTCCGACGCCTCTGGATGGACAGAGGTCACCGGCACAGGCGTCTTGCCCCTCTTAGAAGGAGGTCGCCCGCCCGAGCCTGGAACTGCTAGAGGTTCCGGCGCGGTGTTCGGCTAAGAGCCGAACTCTGAGCTCTTAGGGGCTCTGTCCCCTCGGCTCCCGGAGTCCGGAAGGTCGCCTTGAGGCGCCTCCGGGACCGTCTCCCCTCGATCCGGTACCTCTTGAGACAACACCTCGTCATCGTCGGCAGGATGAGGGGAGGTGGCGGTCGGGACTGGATCGCTGTCCATGTCCGACGAGCCCAGGGAGCCATCCGATGATACCTCGATATTGGCTCGTGGCGGCCTGCATAATTATGTTCAGCGTTAGGGAAAACAGTGTGACAAAGGAATCCTATGAGTTACTCTGGTATCTGAATACTTACGATCTCCCCGGGGCTTGGCCCTGGGCAACCACTCGTCTTCGCCTTCGTCGGCGGCGGTGGAACTGCCCGGAAGGAGAGTCCTTCCCTTCTTGGACCCTTCGGCCTCCCTAGTTGGGGCGGCCTTCCTTTTCTTGTCTCCCCCGCCTGGAGGGGGGGCATCTTCTTCTTCCTCCTCATCTTCGGGGGAGGAGTGTGCCGCAGAGTTATCGTATGATGAGTCCGATAACACCTGGCGCCGGGAACTCTTTCGGGTTCCCTTGGCCTTCTTGGTCTTCTCCGGCACCTTGTAAGGAGCCGGAGTCAGCATCTCCGTCAGGAGAGCGCCCGCAGTATCTTTGGGCAAAGGGGCCGGACAGTCGATCTGCCCCGACATCTCCACCCAGTCCTGTCAAAGGCATGGAGATTAGACCCCGCACATAATTAAGCTGGGGAAAATAAATGTCTTATGGGACGTATTGAACTCACCGAATGCGCTAGGCGCTTTGCGCTTAGTCCGCGGTCCTCGACGAGAGAAGGAGGGAGCTCGGTGCCCTTGAACAGCACCTTCCAGACGTCCTTGTGCGTCATATCAAAGAGCTCGCTCAGAGCCTGGTGCCATGCCGGGTCGAACTCCCACAAGGTAAAATCCCGTTGTTGACACAGGAGGATCCGGCAGATGAGCATAACTTGGACTATGTTGACAACCTTGAGCTTCTTGCTCGCCATACTCCGAATACATTTCTGGAGTCCATCCAGCTCCACCGATGAACCCCACGACAAACCCTTCTCTTTCCAAGAGGTGAGCCGTGTAGGGAATCCGGATCGAAACTCAGGGGCTGCCACCCATTTGGTGTCGCGCGGCTCGGTGATGTAGAACCACGCCGATTGCCTTCCCTTTATTGTCTCCACGAAGGAGCCTTCGAGCCATATGACGTTGGGCATCTTGCCCACCATGGCTCCACCGCATTCTGCTTGTTGGCCTCGTACCACCTTCGGCTTGATATTTAAGGTCGTTAACCACAGGCTGAAGTGGGGCCGGATGCGTAGGAAAGCCTCACACACGACGATGAACGCCGAAATGTTGAGGATGAAGTTCGGGGCCAGATCATGAAAGTCCAGCCCGTAGTAGAACATGAGAGCACGGACGAATGGATGGAGGGGAAACCCTAGTCCGCGAGGAAGTGGTGGAGGAAAACTACCCTCTCGTGAGGTTCCAGGGTAGGGACGATCTGCCTCGCAGCGCGCAGCCGATGCGCGATGTTCGCGGCTAAGTATCCGGCTCCGCGCAGCTTCTTGATGTCTCCCTCCATGATGGAGGATACCATCCACCTGCCTCCCGCTCCGGACATGGTTGGAGAAGGTTGAGGTGGGAAGTGTGGACTTGGGCGCTAGAGCTCGAGTGTGCGAAAACGGATGAGCAAGGGAGGAAGAAGGCGTGGATAGAAAGGTGAATCCTTGTCCCTTTATATGGGCGAACGAAACTAAGCGTCCCCACTTGCCTGATAAAACTCGCTTATCCCCCAAGCGCCGTAATTGGTGGTGTGGTTGGGTTACCCATGCCCATATTGATGAGAATCCCGTAATAAGGGGACACGATCTCTGCTTTGACAAGACGTGTTGAAAAACTTCCTCGCGTTATGTGCGGGGCTGGTTGAAGGAAACGGTTCGAATAATCACCGGGCCATGACATAACGTCATGCTGCCAAAACAAGCCAGCAAACTAGATCTGCGAAAATATTATTCTCTCTACGGTGGAATGTGGAACTTATTTTGCAGGGTCGGACACTATCCTAGTATTCAAATTCTTCTGTGATGTATTCGGGGAAGGAACCCGCCTTGCAATGCCGAAGACAATACTGCGTGCGGGACTCATCTTCATTGAAGGCTGGTTCAGGGGCTACTGAGGGAGTCCTGGATTAGGGGGTCTCCGGATAGCCGGACTATCTCCATTGGCCGGACTGTTAGACTATGAAGATACAAGATTGAAGACTTCGTCTCGTGTCCGGATGGAACTCTACTTGGCGTGGAAGGCAAGCTAGGCAATACGGATATGGATATCTCCTCCTTTGAAACCGACCTTGTGTAACCCTAACCTTCTCCGGTGTATATATAAACCGAAGGGTTTTAGTCCGTAGGACAACAACCACAACATACAATCATACCATAGGCTAGCTTCTAGGGTTTAGCCTCCTCGATCTCGTGGTAGATCTACTCTTGTACTACTCATATCATCAATAGTAATCAATAGTGGTAGCTTCTAGGGTTTGACCTCCATCAAGAGGGCTCGAACCTGGGTAAAACATTGTGTCCCCTGCCTCCTATTAACATCCGGCCTAGAAGCACAGTTCGGGACCCCCTACCCGAGATCCACCGGTTTTGACACCGACAATGACTCTACCTAGATTTGGTGATCTTCACCTTAAAAGGTCAGAAGAGATTGAAAGCAACGTTAGGAGTTTTATGACTTTACAATTTGAGTACAATAATTTCTTTAGGAACGAGCTTAAGGAACAAAAAAGCTTTATGGGTTATATGAATAAAGAGCTCGATGATATGTCTAAAGAATTTTATGGTTTGAAATCTCACATTGCTCATCTCGAAATATTAATTGCTGAAGTCTCGGATAAGCAGGCCACCTTAGTTAATAAGATGGCCGCTAAGCCCAAAAATTTTCATGATAATAAATATGAAGATCTAAAATTTATTATGTGTCTCCTATTAAATCTTTGTTTTGCAATATGAATCTTGATAATGATGGGGCTGAAGATGAGCCACCTTTACCTAGAAGGCGTTCCAAAAATTCGGAGTCATTAGATCTTGATGCTAAAATTGTTAAAAGTGGGATTGAAGAGGTCAAAACTTTAAATATCAATGAACCCACTATCTTGTATTTCAAGGAATTTAATTATGATAATTTCTCTTTGATAGATTGTATTTCCTATTTGCAATCCGTGCTAAATTCTCCTCATGCTTATAGTCAAAATAAAGCATTTACTAAACATATCGTTGATGCTTTGATGCAATCTTATGAAGAAAACTAGAGTTGGAATCTTCTATCCCTAGAAAACTTTATGATGAGTGGGAACCTACAATAAAAATAAAAATTAAAGATCATGAGTGCTATCCTTTGTGTGATTTGGGTGCTAGTGTTTCCACGATTGCAAAAACTTTGTGTGATTTGCTAGGTTTCCGTGATTTTGATGATTGTTCTTTAAACTTGCACCTTGCGGGTTCCACTATTAAGAAACCTATGGGAAGAATTAATGATGTTCTTATTGTTGCAAATAGGAACTATGTGCCCGTAGATTTCATTGTTCTTGATATAGATTGCAATTCTTCATGTGCTATTATTCTTGGTAGACCTTTTCTTAGAACGATTGGTGCAATTATTGATATGAAGGAAGGGAATATTAGATTTCAATTTCCGTTAAGGAAAGGCATGGAACACTTCCCTAGAAAGAAAATTTAATTACCATATGAATCTATTATGAGAGCCACTTATGGATTGCCTACCAAAGATGGCAATACCTAGATCTATCTTCGCTTTTATGCCTAGCTAGGGGCGTTAAACGATAGCGCTTGTTGGGAGGCAACCCAATTTTATTTTTATTTCTTGATTTTTGCTCCTGTTTAGTAATAAATAATTTATATAGCCTCTGTTTTGGTTGTGTTTTTTTGTGTTTAATTAGTGTTTGTGCCAAGTAGAACCGTCGGGAAGACTTCGGGAAAGTCTTTTTGATCTTGCTGTAGAAAACAGAAACTTTAGCGCTCACGAGAATTTCTGCCATTTTTATTTGGAAGGTTCTATTTAGTTAATTATTCTTGAAGATGATTAACAGATAAATTCCTCACGTGCAGAAATTTATTTTAGAATTTTTGGGGTTCCAGAACTTGCGTTAGCTACAGATTACTACAGACTGTTCTGTTTTTGACAGATTCTGTTTTTCTTGTGTTGTTTGCTTATTTTGATGAATCTATGGCTAGTAAAAGAGTTTATAAACCATAGAGAAGTTGTAATACAGTAGGTTTAACACCAATATAAATAAATAATGAGTTCATTACAGTACCTTGAAGTGGTTTTTTGTTTTCTTTCGCTAATGGAGCTCACGAGATTTTCTATTTGAGTTTTGTGTTGTGAAGTTTTCAAGTTTTGGGTAAAGATTTGATGGATTATGGAACAAAGAGTGGCAAGAGACTAAGCTTGGGGATGCCCATGGCACCCCAAGGTAAAATTCAAGAACACGAAAAAGCCTAAGCTTGGGGATGTCCCGGAAGGCATCCCCTCTTTCGTCTTCGTCTATCAGTAACTTTACTTGGAGCTATATTTTTATTCACCACATGATATGTGTTTTGCTTGGAGCGTCTTGTATGATTTGAGTCTTTGCTTTTTAGTTTACCACAATCATCCTTGTTGTACACACCTTTTGAGAGAGACTCACATGATTTGAAATTTATTAGAATACTCTATGTGCTTCACTTATATCTTTTGAGCTATATAGTTTTTGCTCTAGTGCTTCACTTATATCTTTTAGAGCACGGTGGTGGATTTGTTTTATATAAACTATTGTTCTCTCATGCTTCACTTATATTATTTTGAGAGTCCTTTAGAACAACATGGCAATAATAAAAACTTTCATATAAGTGCATTCAATACTATTTGAAGTTTGATACTTGATAATTGTTTTGAGATATGGAGATGGTGATATTAGAGTCATCCTAGTTGAGTAGTTGTGAATTTGAGAAATACTTGTGTTGAATTTTGTGATTCCTGTAGCATGCACGTATGGTGAACCGTTATGTGATGAAGTCGGAGCATGATTTATTTATTGATTGTCTTCCTTATGAGTGGCGGTCGGGGACGAGCGATGGTCTTTTCCTACCAATCTATCCCCCTAGGAGCATGCGCGTAATACTTTGCTTCGATAACTAATAGATTTTTTGCAATAAGTATGTGAGTTCTTTATGACTAATGTTGAGTCCATGGATTATACGCACTCTCACCCTTCCACCATTGCTAGCCTCTCTAGTATCGCGCAACTTTCACCGGTACCATAAACCCACCATATACCTTCCTCAAAACAGCCACCATACCTACCTATTATGGCATTTCCATAGCCATTCCGAGATATATTGCCATGCAACTTTCCACCGTTCCGTTATTATGACACGCTTCATCATTGTCATATTGCTAGCATGATCATGTAGTTGGCATCGTATTTGTGGCAAAGCCACCGTTCATAATTCTTTCATACATGTCACTCATGCATCATTGCACATCCCGGTACACCGCTAGAGGCATTCACAGAGTCATATTTTGTTCTAAGTATTGAGTTGTAATTCTTGAGTCGTAAGTAAATAAAGTGTGATGATCATCATTATTAGAGCATTGTCCCAAGTGAGGAAAGGATGATGGAGAGTATGATTCCCCCACAAGTCGGAATGAGACTCCGGATGAAAAAAAGAGGCCAAAAAAAGAAGGCCCAAATAAAAAAAGAGAGAAAAAGAGAGAAGCGACAATGCTACTATCCTTTTTCCACACTTATGCTTCAAAGTAGCACCATGTTCTTCATATAGAGAGTCTCCTATGATATCACTTTCATATAGTAGTGGGAATTTTTCATTATAGAACTTGGCTGGTATATTCCAATGATGGGATTCCTCAAAATGCCCTAGGTCTTCGTGAGCAAGCAAGTTGGATGCACACCCACTTAGTTTCTTTTGTTGAGCTTTCATGTACTTATAGCTCTAGTGCATCCATTGCATGGCAATCCCTACTCACTCACATTGATATCTATTAATGGGCATCTCCATAGCCCGTTGATACGCCTAGTTGATGTGAGACTATCTTCTCATTTTTGTCTTCTCCACAACCACCATTCTATTCCACCATAGTGCTATATCCATGACTCACGCTCATATATTGCGTGAAGATTGAAAAAGTTTGAGAACATCAGAAGTATGAAACAATTGCTTGGCTTGACATCAGGGTTCTGCATGATTTAAATATTTTTGTGTGGTGAAGATAGAGCATAGCCAGACTATATGATTTTGTAGGGATAACTTTCTTTGGCCATGTTATTTTGAGAAGACATGATTGCTTAGTTAGTATACTTGAAGTATTATTATTTTTATGTCAATATTAAAATTTTATGTTGAATCTTTCGGATCTGAACATTCATGCCCCAATAAAGAAAAATTACATTGAGAAATATGTTAGAAAGCATTCCACATCAAAAATTCTTATTTTATCATTTACCTACTCAAGGAAGAGCAGGAATTAAGCTTGGGGATGCTTGATACGTCTCCAACGTATCTATAATTTTTGATTGCTCCATGCTATTATATTATCTATTTTGGATGTCAATGGGCTTTATTTTACACTTTTATATCATTTTTGGGACTAACCTACTAACCGGAGGCCCAGCCCAAATTGCTGTTTTTTTTGCCTATTTTAGGGTTTCGAAGAAAAGGAATATCAAACGGAGTCCAAACGGAATGAAACCTTCGGCAACGTGATTTTCTCAACAAACATGATCCAAGAGACTTGGAGTGGCCGTCGAGAAACAAGGGAGGAAGGCACGAGGCAAGGGGGTGGGCCTACCCCCCTGGGCGCGCCCTCCACCCTCGTGGGCCCTCCGTTGCTCCACCGATGTACTTCTTCCTCCTATATATATCCACGTACCCCCCAAAACATCCAGGAGCACCACGAAAACCTAATTCCACCACCGCAACCTTCTGTACCAGAGAGATCCCATCTTGGGGCCTTTTCTGGAGCTCCGCCGGAGGGGGCATTGATCACGGAGGGCCTCTACATCAACTCCATGGCCTCTCTGGTGATGTGTGAGTAGTTTATTTCAGACCTACGGGTCCATAGTTATTAGCTAGATGGCTTCTTCTCTCTCTTTGGATCTCAACACAAAGTTCTCCTAGATCTTCTTGGAGATCTATTCGATGTAATCTTCTTTTGCGGTGTGTTTGTCGAGATCAGGTGAATTGTGGGTTTATGATCCAGATTATCTATGAACAATATTTGATTCTTCTCTGAATTCTTTTATGTATGATTGGTTTATCTTTGCAAGTCTCTTCGAATTATCAGTTTGGTTTGGCCTACTAGATTGATCTTTCTTGCGATGGGAGAAGTGCTTAGCTTTGGGTTCAATCTTGCGGTGCTCGATCCCAGTGATAGAAAGGGAACCGACACGTATTGTATTGTTGCCATCGAGGATAAAAAGATGGGGTTTATATCATATTGCATGAGTTTATCCCTCTACATCATGTCATCTTCCTTAAAGCATTGCGTTGTTCTTATGAACTTAATAGTCTAGATGCATGCTGGATAGCGGTCGATGTGTGGAGTAATAGTAGTAGATGTAGAATCGTTTAGGTCTACTTGTCTCAGTCGTGATGCCTATATACATGATCATACCTAGATATTATCATAAGCATTCTCTTTTCTATCAATTGCTCGACAATAATTCGTTTACCCACCGTAATACTTATGCTCTTGAGAGAAGCCACTAGTGAAACCTATGGCCCCCGGGTCTATCTTCTATCATATTAATCTTCCAACACTTAGTTATTTCCTTTGCTGTTTATTTTACTTTGCATCTTTATTTCTCTTTATCATAAAAATACCAAAAAATATTATCTTATCATATCTATCAGATCTCACTCTCGTAAGTGACCGTGAAGGGCTTGACAACCCCTTTATCGCGTTGGTTGCGAGGTTCTTATTTGTTTGTGTAGGTGTGTGGTACTTGAGCCTGATCTCCTACTGGATTGATACCTTGGTTCTCAAAAACTGAGGGAAATCTTACGCTACTTTGCTGCATCACCCTTTCCTCTTCAAGGGAAAACCAACGCAGTGCTCAAGAGGTAGCAAGAAGGATTTCTGGCGCCGTTGCCGGGGAGATTCGCGCCAAGTTAAGTCAAGCACAAGTCAAGACATACCAAGTACCCATCACAAACTCTTATCCCTCGCATTACATTATTTGCCATTTGCCTCTCGTTTTCCTCTCCCCCACTTCACCCTTGCCATTTTATTCACCTCTTTTGCCCATTTCTTGTATTCTTGTGTGCTTGATTGCTTGCTTATCACGATGACTCTACTTAGATTTGGGGATCTTCACCTTAAAAGGTTAGAAGAGATCGAACGCAACGTTAGGAGTTTTATGACTTTACAATTTGAGCATAATAATTTCTTTAGGAACGAGCTTAAGGAACAAAAAATATTTATGGGTTATATGAATAAAGAGCTCAATGATATGTCTAAAGAATTTTATGGTTTGAAATCTCAGATTACTCATCTCGAAATATTAATTGCTGATGTCTCGGATAAGCAGGCCACCTTAGTTAATAAGATGGCCGCTAAGCCGAAATTTTTTCATGATAATAAATATGAAGTTCTAAAATTTATTGATGTGTCTCCTATTAAATCTTTGTTTTGCAATATGAATCTTGATAATGATGGGGCTGAAGATGAGCCACCTTTACCTAGAAGGCGTTCCAAAAATTCGGAGTCATTAGATCTTGATGCTAAAATTGTTAAAAGTGGGATTGAAGAGGTCAAAACTTTAAATATCAATGAACCCACTATCTTGGATTTCAAGGAATTTAATTATGATAATTGCTCTTTGATAGATTGTATTTCCTTGTTGCAATCCTTGCTAAATTCTCCTGATGCTTATAGTCAAAATAAAGCTTTTACTAAACATATTGTTGATGCTTTGATGCAATCTTATGAAGAAAACTTGAGTTGGAATCTTCTATCCCTAGAAAACTTTATGATGAGTGGGAACCTACAATAAAAATAAAAATTAATGATCATGAGTGCTATGCTTTGTGTGTTTTGTGTGCTAGTGTTTCCACGATTCCAAAAACTTTGTGTGATCTGCTAGGTTTCCGTGATTTTGATGATTGTTCTTTAAACTTGTACCTTGCGGATTCCACTATTAAGAAACCTATGTGAAGAATTAATGATGTTATTATTGTTGCAAATAGGAACTATGTGCCCGTAGATTTCATTTTTCTTGATATAGATTGCAATTCTTCATGTCCTATTATTCTTGGTAGACCTTTCCTTAGAACGATTGGTGCAATTATTGATATGAAGGAAGGTAATATTAGATTCCAATTTCCGTTAAGGAAAGGCATGCAACATTTCCCTAGAAAGAAAATTAAATTACCATATGAATCTATTATGAGAGCCACTTATGGATTGCCTACCAAAGATGGCAATACCTAGATCTATCTTCGCTTTTATGCCTAGCTAGGGGCGTTAAACGATAGCGCTTGTTGGGAGGCAACCCAATTTTATTTTTATTTCTTGCTTTTTGCTCCTGTTTAGTAATAAATAATTTATCTAGACTTTGTTTTGGTTGTGTTTTTTTGTGTTTAATTAGTGTTTGTGCCAAGTAGAACCGTTGGGAAGACTTGGGCAAAGTCTTTTTGATCTTGCTGTAGAAAACAGAAACTTTAGCACTCACGAGAATTGCTGCCATTTTTAATTTGAAGGTTCTATTTAGTTAATTATTTTTGCAGATGATTAACATATAAATTCCTCACGTGCAGAAATTTATTTTATAATTTTTGGGGTTCCAGAACTTGCACTAGCTACATATTACTACAGACTGTTCTGTTTTTGACAGATTCTGTTTTTCTTGTGTTGTTTGCTTATTTTGATGAATCTATGGCTACTAAAAGAGTTTATAAACCATAGAGAAGTTGGAATACAGTAGGTTTAACACAAATATAAATAAATAATGATTTCATTATAGTACCTTGAAGTGGTGTTTTCTTTTCTTTTGCTAACGGAGCTCACGAGATTTTCTATTTGAGTTTTGTGTTGTGAAGTTTTCATGTTTTGGGTAAAGATTTGATGGATTATGGAACAAATAGTGGAAATAGCCTAAGCTTGGGGATGCCCATGGCACCCCAAGGTAAAATTCAAGGACACCACAAACCCTAAGCTTGGGGATGCCCCGGAAGGCATCCCCTCTTTCGTCTTCGTCTATCGGTAACTTTACTTGGAGCTATATTTTTATTCACCACATGATATGTGTTTTGCTTGGAGCGTCTTGTATGATTTGAGTCTTTTATTTTTAGTTTACCACAATCATCCTTGTTGTACACACCTTTTGAGAGAGACTCACATGATTTGAAATTTATTAGAATACTCTATGTGCTTCACTTATATCTTTTGAGCTATATAGTTTTTGCTCTAGTGCTTCACTTATATATTTTAGAGCACGGTGGTGTATTTGATTTATAGAAACTATTGTTCTCTCATGATTCACTTATATTATTTTGATAGTCCTTTAGAACAACATGGCAATAATAAAACTTTCATATAAGTGCATTGAATACTATGAGAAGTTTGATACTTGATAATTGTTTTGACATATGGAGATGGTGATATTAGAGTCATGCTAGTTGAGTAGTTGTGAATTTGAGAAATACTTGTGTTGAAGTTTGTGATTCCTGTAGCATGCACGTATGGTGAACCATTATGTGATGAAGTCGGAGCATGATTTATTTATTGATTGTCTTCCTTATGAGTGGCGGTCGGGGACGAGCGATGGTCTTTTCCTACCAATCTATCCCCCTAGGAGCATGCGCGTAATAATTTTCTTCGATAATTAATTGATTTTTGCAATAAGTATGTGAGTTCTTTATGACTAATGTTGAGTCCATGGATTATACGCACTCTCACCCTTCCACCATTGCTAGCCTCTCTAGTACCACGCAACTTTCACCGGTACCATAAACCCACCATATACCTTCCTCAAAACAGCCACCATACCTACCTATTATGGCATTTCCATAGCCATTCCGAGATATATTGCCATGCAACTTTCCACCGTTCCGTTATTATGACACGCTTCATCATTGTCATATTGCTAGCATGATCATGTAGTTGGCATCGTATTTGTAGCAAAGCCATCGTTCATAATTCTTTCATACATGTCACTCATGCATCATTGCACATCTCGGTACACCGCCGGAGGCATTCACATAGAGTCATATTTTGTTCTAAGTATTGAGTTGTAATTCTTGAGTTGTAATTAAATAAAGTGTGATGATCATGATTATTAGAGCATTGTCCCAAGTGAGGAAAGGATGATGGAGACTATGATTCCCCCACAAGTCGGGATGAAACTCCAGACGAAAAAAAGAAGAAAAGAGGCCAAAAAAAAGAAGGCCCAAATAAAAAAAGAGAGAAAAAGAGAGAAGGGGCAATGATACTATCCTTTTTCCACACTTGTGCTTCAAAGTAGCACCATGTTCTTCATATAGAGAGTCTCCTATGATATCACTTTCATATACTAGTGGGAATTTTCATTATAGAACTTGGCTTGTATATTCCAATGATGGGTTTCCTCAAAATGTCCTAGGTCTTCGTGACAAGCAAGTTGGTTGCACACCCACTTAGTTTCTTTTGTTGAGCTTTCATATACTTATAGCTCTAGTGCATCCGTTGCATGGCAATCCCTACTCACTCATATTGATATCTATTGATGGGCATCTCCATAGCCCGTTGATACGCCTAGTTGATGTGAGACTATCTTCTCATTTTTGTCTTCTCCACAACCACCATTCCATTCCACCATAGTGCTATATCCATGGCTCACGCTCATATATTGCATGAAGATTGAAAAATTTTGAGAACATCAAAAGTATGAAACAATTGCTTGGCTTGTCATCGGGGTTGTGCATGATTTAAATATTTTGTGTGGTGAAGATAGAGCTTAGCCAGACTATATGATTTTGTAGGGATAACTTTCTTTGGCCATGTTATTTTGAGAAGACATGATTGCTTAGTTAGTATACTTGAAGTATTATTGTTTTTATGTCAATATTAAACTTTTATCTTGAATCTTTCAGATCTGAACATTCATGCCACAATAAAGAAAAATTACATTGAGAAATATGTTAGAAAGCATTCCACATCAAAAATTCTTCTTTTATCATTTACCTACTCAAGGAAGAGCAGGAATTAAGCTTGGGGATGCTTGATACGTCTCCAATGTATCTGTAATTTTTGATTGATCCATGCTATTATATTATCTATTTTGGATGTCAATGGGTTTATTTTACAGTTTTATTTCATTTTTGGGACTAACCTACTAACCGGAGGCCCAGCCGAAATTGTTGTTTTTTGTGCCTATTTTAGGGTTTGAAGAAAAAGAATATCAAACGGAGTCCAAACGGAATGAATCCTTCGGGAACTTGATTTTCTCAACAAACGTGATCTAGGAGACTTGGAGTGGCCGTCAAGAAACAAGGGAGGAAGGCACGAGGCAGGGGCGCGCCTACCCCCCTGGGCGCGCTCTCCACCCTCGTGAGCCCTCCATTGCTCCACCGGCGTACTTCTTCCTCCTATATATATCCACGTACCCCCCAAACATCCAGGAGCACCACGAAAACCTAATTCCACCGCCGCAACCTTCTGTACCCGAGAGATCCCATCTTGGGGCCTTTTTCGGAGCTCCACCGGAGGGGGCATTGATCATGGAGGGCCTCTACATAAACTCCATGGCCTCTCCGTTGATTTGTGAGTAGTTTATTTCAGACCTACGGGTCCATAGTTATTAGCTAGATGGCTTCTTCTCTCTCTTTGGATCTCAATACAAAGTTCTCCTCAATCTTCTTGGAGATCTATTCGATGTAATCTTCTTTTGCGGTGTGTTTGTCGAGATGCGATGAATTGTGGGTTTATGATCCAGATTATCTATGAACAATATTTGATTCTCCTCTAAATTCTTTTATGTATGATTGGTTTATCTTTGCAAGTCTCTTTGAATTATCAGTTTGGTTTGGCCTACTAGATTGATCTTTCTTGCAATGGGAGAAGTGCTTAGCTTTGGGTTCAATCTTGCGGTGCTCAATCCCAGTGACAGAAAGGGAACCGACACGTATTGTATTTTTTCCATCGAGGATAAAAATATGGGGTTTATATCATATTGCATGAGTTTATCCCTCTACATCATGTCATCTTCCTTAAAGCATTACTCTGTTTTTATGAACTTAATACTCTAGATGCATGCTGGATAGCGGTCGATGTGTGGAGTAATAGTAGTAGATGCAGAATTCTTTTGGTCTACTTGTCTCGGACCTGATGCCTATGTACATGATCATACCTAGATATTCTCATAAGCATTCGCTTTTCTATCAATTGCTCGACAGTAACTCGTTTACCCACCGTAATACTTATGCTCTTGAGAGAAGCCACTAGTGAAACCTATGGCCCCCGGGTCTATCTTCTATCATATTAATCTTCCAACACTTAGTTATTTCCTTTGCTGTTTATTTTACTTTGCATCTTTATTTATCTTTATCATAAAAATACCCAAAATATTATCTTATCATATCTATCAGATCTCACTCTCGTAAGGGACCGTGAAGGGCTTGACAACCCCTTTATTGCGTTGGTTGCGAGGTTCTTATTTGTTTGTGTAGGTGCATGGGACTTGAGCGTGATCTCCTACTGAATTGATACCTTGGTTCTCAAAAACTGAGGGAAATACTTACGCTACTTTTCTGCATCAGCCTTTCCTCTTCAAGGGGAAACCAACGCAGTGCTCAAGAGGTAGCAATCCTATCCATGTTCCTAGCCAAATCATCGATCTTAAGCAACTTTTCTTCAATCAAAGTATTGAAATTCCTTTGTGAACTTATAAATTCTTTAACACTATTCTCAAAATTAGAGGGCATCTTATTATAATTACCATATGAATTGTTATAGGAATTACAGTAATTATTAGAGGAATTACTAGGAAACGGCCTAGGATTAAAATTGCCACTATACGCGTTATTACCAAAATTGTTCCTACCAACAAAATTCACATCCATAGATTCATTATTGTTTTCAATCAAAGTAGACAAAGGCATATCATTAGGATCAATAGGAGCACTCTTATTAGCAAACAATTTCTTAAGATCATCCATCTTTCCACTCAAAACATTAATCTCTTCAATTGCATGCACTTTTTTTACTAGTGGAAGATCTTTCGTTATGCCATTGAGAGTAATTACCATAATATTATCTAGGAGTTTAGTAGCTTCTCCTAAGGTAATTTCCATAAAAGTGCCTCCCGCGGCCGAATCTAAAAGATTTCTAGAAGCAAAGTTCAATCCGGCATAAATTTTTTGTATAATCATCCACGAATTCAAACCATGAGTATGGCAGTTTCTAATCATCAATTTCATCCTCTCCCAAGATTGTGCAACATGTTCATGATCAAGTTTCTTAAAATTTAAAATATTGTTCCTAAGGGAGATGATCTTAGCAGGAGGAAAATACTTGGAAATAAAAGCATCTCTACACTTGTTCCATGAATCAATACTATTTTTACGCAAAGATGAAAACCAAGTTTTAGCGCGATCTCGAAGCGAGAACGGGAATAGCTTCAATTTAACAATATCATTATCCACATCTTTTTTTTGCATATCACACAAATCAACGAAATTATTAAGATGGGATGCGACATCTTCATTGGGAAGGCCGGAAAATTGATCTTTCATAACAAGATTCAGCAAAGCGGTATTAATTTCACAAGATTCCGCATTAGCATCGGGAGCAATCGGAGTACTAATAAAATCATTGTTGTTGGTATTAGAAAAGTCACACAATTTGGTATTATCTTGAGCTATCGTGACAAAGCAAGCAATCCAACATTCGAGCACACAAGAAGCAAACGAAAGAGACAAACGGAAGAGGGGCGAAGAAAAGGTGAATCTTTTCGAAAATCGTTTTAGAAGTGGGGGAGAGGAAAAATAGAGGCGAATGGTGTATAATATAATGCGAGGGATGAGAGTTTATGATAGGTACTTGGTATGTCTCGGCTTGGCATAGATCTCCCCGGCAACGGCGCCAGAAATTCCTCCTGCTACCTCTTGAGCTTGCGTTGGTTTTTCCCTTGAAGAGGAAAGGGTGATGCAGCAAAGTAGAGTAAGTATTTCCCTCAGTTTTGAGAACCAAGGTATCAATACAGTAGGAGACAACACGCAAGCCACCGAATACCTGCACAAACAAACACCAACTTGCACCCAACGCGATAAAGGGGTTGTAAATCCCTTCACGGTTATTTGCAACGTGAGATCAGATAGAGATGGATAAATAGTAAAGTAATATTTCTGGTATTTTTGGTTTATGGAACAGAAAGTAAAAGATTGCAAAGTAAGGGAACGATGACAGAAATTGGCAAGTTAGCGGGAAACTAATATGTTGTAAAATAGACCCGGGGGCCATAGCTTTCACTAGAGGCTTATCTCAAGAAAGAAATTATTATGGTGGGTGAACAAATACTGCCGAGCAATTGATAAAAAATTGCAAAGTTATGACGATATCTAAGGCAATGATCATGAACATAGGCATCACGTCTGTGTCAAGTAGACTGAAACGATTATGCATCTACTACTATTACTCCACACATCAACCGTTATCCAGCATGTATCTAGAGTATTAAGTTCATAAAAAACGGAGTGACGCATTAAGCAAGATGACATGTTGCAGAGGAATTAACTCAAGCATTATGATGAAAACCCCGTCTTTTTATCCTTGATGGCAACAATACAATACGTGCCTTGCTACTCCTACAGTCACTGGGAAAGGACACCGCAAGATTAAACCCAAAGCTAAGCACTTCTCCCATTGCAAGAAAAACCAATCTAGTTGGCCAAACTAAATCGATAGTTTGAAGAGACTTGCAAAGATATCAAATCATGCATATAAGAATTCAGAGGAGATTCAAATAATATTCATAGATAAGTTGATCATAAATCCACAATTCATCGGATCTCGGCAAACACACCGCAAAAGAGTATTATATCAAATAGATCTCCAAGAACGTCGAGGAGAACTTTGTATTGAGAATCAAAGAGAGAGAAGAAGCCATCTAGCTACTAGTTATGGACCCATAGGTCTTTGGTAAACTACTCGCGCTTCATCGGAGAGGCAATGGTGTTGATGTGGAAGCCCTCCGTGATCAAATCCCACTCCGGCGGGATGCCGGAAAAGGCCCCAAGATGGGATCTCACAGGTACAGAAGGTTGCGGCGGTGGAAAAGTGGTTTCGTGGCTCCGCTGGAATTTTTTGGGGTATAAGAGTATATATAGGAGGTAGATCTAGGTCAGGGGGTCACTGAGGGGTCCACGAGGTCGGGGGGTGTGCCCTACCCCCCTGGGCGCGCCCTCCACCCTTGTGGCCACCTCGTGGATCTTTTGACTTGCACTCCAAGTCTCCTGGGTGTCTTCTAGTCCAAGAAAAATCATCACGAAAGTTTTATTCTATTTGGACTCCGTTTGGTCTTCCTTTTTTGCGAAACTCTAAAACAAGGAAAAAAACAGAAACTGGCACTGGGCTCTAGGTTAATAGGTTAGTACCAAAAATCATATAAAATAGCATATTAATTAATGCATATAAAACATCCAAAACAGATAATATAATAGCATGAAACAATAAAAAATTATAGATACGTTGGAGACGTATCATAACCCTAGACTCGGTAATCATATAAGTCAGGTGACGGTGCACTACATCAGGGGTGACCCATCTGCCTGGGAGCCTGGCATAGGGCCTGCCTCGGGGCCTAGGAGGTCCGGCAGTGACCTAGCTCCAGGAAACAATCCAGGGCCCAGATGTCATCGTCATCATCACCGTTGCCCCTGTCTCTGATCGCTGGTATCTGACTCATCAAAAAATTGTTTGGCATGACTTTTTGTTCGATGGGGATCGTCTGAACGAGGGATCCTTACAATATTGCCGAGAGCAGAAGAAAGCCCCTAAGATGGGTTTCTAACTGGCGAGAGGCATCTGAACTGCCCCGTATCAATTTATCAACATGGAAAGAAGGGAAAAGGTAAACAGAAGTACAAACACACATGATACCTACAACACAATAAAAAGCATTACATGATGAATAACACATCCAACAAATGGGAGAAACTTGCTACTACTCCCTCCATTCCATAATTAGTGCGCCCACGCTTTTTGAGGTTCAACTTTGACCATAAATTAGACCAATAATACATAAATCATTTTACTGAAAATGTATACATTTGAAAACTTCTTTCGAATACAAAATTAAAGGTATTTGTCATGCTCCCGCCGCAGTCGTCCATGTTGGTTAAATTTATGGTCAAAGTTAAATCTCAAAAAACATGGGCGCACTACATTATGAAATTGATGGAGTACTATTCTAATAATTTATATAGAAAACACAAGGTAAAATCTTCATAACATTGATGGTAACCATGCAAAGTACGCATCATAGCCATGAATAAAAAATGCATGAACACGGCCTAAAAAACAAAGCAAACTAGAAAAATGTCGTCATGCATGCTCACTAACCACAAACAAGTAAAAAACTAGTATGATAAATTATTAGGACAATGAGCATATGTTAAAGTGAGAAATCTGAAGAAAAAATGGTATACAGTGATGACTGCTAATAAGGTGATCTCCTGAAGTGCCTAAATTACTGCATAGAAAATGAGGGAAAATGAGTCCAAATAAAACTAAGCAATGGAAAACAAATCTAGGGCATGCGTGATAACTAAGGTGCAAAAGGCCTGATGACTTGTAAACAAAGTTCCATGATGAATCTAAGCAGGGGATAGTGTTACCGCATATAATGTGAGCAAAAGGTGTGATCAGAAGGATTTAGCTATAGTAACCAACGAAAGGATATGTCTCATAACTAAAGCATGTGTGATGACTTCTTACACAAATGGAAAACAAAACTAGGACATGCCTGGTAACTTGTAAACAAGTTCTATGGTGAAATTGCACTGGGGTAGTGTACTACATACAATGTGAGCAAAAAAATGTACTACACATATGGTGACCAAAAGGACTAAGCCATTGTAACTAACCAAAGAACATGCCCGAAAAGTAAGGTGTGAAAATGTGGATAACTACCCGAATACACACACACCAGACAACATCCAAACACTCACTAAAACTAAACCCCCAATTTCCGCAACAAGTCTATCATTGGAACCCATCAAATCAACAATGAACCGCCAACACATTGACAACACAAAATCCAATTTTCGTCAATTTCAAACCCACCGCCACCCCCCTGACATACCAAATCACCAACTAATTGAACTAAAAATCTGACAGGCAATACAAGTGCGAAATGTACAATCCTCAAACCAATGAATCCCGGCGGATACGAGCACCCACGCGGCCTCCCTCCTCCGCAAGCGGTACATGGACCTAACCAATGGTCCACGTGAAAAATACACATGGCACAATGGGGTAGGTAAAGGAAAGCTCACCGCCGACTTGCAGTCGTTGGTCACGAAACAACCATTAATGGCGGATTAAAAAATGTTGAGGGGAGAGGAGCAGATGAAGGAAATTAGGGGAACTAGTGTTGCGGTTAGCAAAAAATCGAATAGGTAACCCCCTGATGTGAATGTGACGACGCAAAAAAATTAAATTGGAAAAGGAGTGGCCGCCATTGGGTAAGTCTTGTGGCGGAAAGAGAGATGACCTAGGGCCCACCAGTCATTGACCCAACGGCTAGAGAAAACAGTCACAAGGACACAACGCGTGACTCAAACCACAAACCGCACGAGGCCACACAAGACTCGTGATTGTGGTTTCAACGAGCGCCGTTGGATGTGAAATAGATGAAGATGAGATCATTCGTTTTTGTTGCAAATTTCAGTTGGTTTTAAATCGGTTCATTAATATGTATACATACAAAAACCGAAAACATATTTGGCAATGGGTCATGTCCAGCGGAAGGCCCATATAGAACCTCGGGTGATTACCTACGTCTAGTAATTGGACTCGTTCTTCGAATCACCAGAGTCTGTTTGGATGGCGGATCCTAATTATTGCATAGGTTAAGCAACGCGTACCTTCCCCCGACCGCACACACCATATTGGGCCGACATAGTTCGGTTGTTTTCTGTGTGTTTCTCACCGGTTTTGGGAAGGTTCTAGAACCTTCCCACAACCAGTTTCTTTCGGTTTTCTATGTTTTTTCTATTGATTTTCTTCAAGTTTTTTGGGGGATTTTTCTTGTTTCTATTTTAAAATTTTCATAAACATTTTTAAATATGTGAATATTTTTGAAAGTCATGAACACTTTTTAATACGCGAATATTTTTTGAATTTGTTAATATGAATTCATGAACATTTTTTAATATGCGGACCTTTGTTCAAAATCATGAACATTCTTTGAATACGTAAACATTGTTTGAATCGATGAATATTTTTTCAAACCATGATTTGTTTTTTTTTAAATATCAAACCCTTTTCAAATTCATGAACATTTTTTAAATCTACGAACATTTTATGATTTCCTGAATGTTTTTTAAATATCATTAAAATTTTCGAAATTACTGAGCATTGGTTTTTTCAAATTCATGGATTTTTTAATCTGCGACCATTTTTTGCAAAATCATGAGCGTTTTATGATTCCCCAGACAATTTTCCATAATCTTGAACATGTTCCAAAATTCGTTTAAAAAATCATAGAACAACAAATTCATGATTTTTTTCTAAATTTGAAAACATATTTCAAATTCGTTAAATTGGTGTTTTTTAAAAGTGGTGACTGCTACGGATCAGCCGGATGATCCGGTCGTTCGATTAGGCATGTGGCCTGTCCGATTAGAGCAACCCAGCCCCCCATCATCCTTCTCCTCTCTCGTATTGCATCCACCAGCTGCGAGCCTGCGACACCCACCTCCGCAACGATGATGATGCAAAGAGAAAACCGGCAACTGCAGCGCCGTCACACCCACGCTGACGAGTGCACGCAGCTCCCAGAGCCGCCGGCGACCGATGCATCGCAGCACCGGGAGCCACCGGAACTGCTCCATCGCAACACTGAGCTCGCCACCGCGCCAAGCTTCATTGCGACTCCGGCGAAAGTTTCATTGCAGCTCCGGCGGTGCTCCATTGCAGCTCCGACGGAGTCCATTCCATCCCCATCGCAGCTTCAACGACTCCGGCGACGCTCAACTGCAGCTCAGCGCGGCGTGAGCATTGCATAGCAGCGCCGCGGCAAAAACCACTCTGGCTTCAGGCGGATAGCACCGCCGAGCGCAGCACCTTAGCACGGGTGTGCCCTGTGGCGTCGCTCCCCAACCCGGCTTGCAGCGCCGGTGAGCGTTGCATCATAGCTCCACTGCAGCAACAAAAAGCGTTGTATAGTAACACCGCAGCAACAGCCATCCGAGCTTCACACGGGTAGCTCCGATGAGTGTTGCGCAGCGCCGGTGCATGCTATGGCGTCGCTCCACCTATGGCTTGTACAACCGGCGTGTGTTGCATGATACATCTCCAATGTATCTATAATTTTTGATTGCTCCATGCTATATTATCTACTGTTTTGGACTATATTGGGCTTTATTTTCCACTTTTATATTATTTTTGGGACTAACCTATTAACCGGAGGCCCAGCCCAGAATTGCTGTTTTTTGCCTATTTCAGTGTTTCGGATAAACAGAATATCAAATGGAGTCCAAACGGAATAAAATCTTCGGGAACGTGATTTTCTCACCGAATGTGATCCAGGAGACTTGGACCCTACTGCAAGGGATCAAAGAGGAGGTCACGAGGGTGGGCCCCCCTAGGGCGCGCCCCCTGCCTCGTGGGCCCCTCGGTGCTCCACCGACGTACTCCTTCCTCCTATATATACACACATACCCCCAAACGATCAGAACAGAAGCCAAAAACCTAATTCCACCGCCGCAACTTTCTGTATCCACGAGATCCCATCTTGGGGCCTGTTCCGGAGCTCCGCCGGAAGAGGGTCGTCATCACGGAGGGCTTCTACATCATCATAGCCCCTCCGATGAAGTGTGAGTAGTTTACCTCAGACCTTCGGGTCCATAGTTAGTAGCTAGATGGCTTCTTCTCTCTCTTTGAATCTCAATACAAAGTTCTCCCCCTCTCTTGTGGAGATCTATTCGATGTAATCTTCTTTTTGCGGTGTGTTTGTTGAGATCGATGAATTGTGGGTTTATGATCAAGTCTATCTATGAATAATATTTGAATCTTCTCTAAATTCTTTTATGTATGATTAATTATCTTTGCAAGTCTCTTAGAATTATCCGTTTGGTTTGGCTAACTAGATTGGTAGTTCTTGCCATGGGAGAAGTGCTTAGCTTTGGGTTCGATCTTGCGGTGTCCTTACCCAATGACAGAAGGGGCAGCAAGGCACGTATTGTATCGTTGCCATCGAGGATAACAAGATGGGGTTTATTTCATATTGCATGAATTTATCTCTCTACATCATGTCATCTTGCTTAAGGCGTTACTCTGTTTTTCACTTAATACTCTAGATGCATGCTGGATAGCGGTCAATGAGTGGAGTAATAGTAGTAGATGCAGAATCGTTTCGATCTACTTGTCACGGACGTGATGCCTATATACATGATCATGCCTAGATATTCTCATAATTATGCTCAATTCTATCAATTGCTCAACAGTAATTTGTTCACCCACCATAGAATACTTATGCTCTTGAGAGAAGCCACTAGTGAAACCTATGGCCCCCGGGTCTATTCTCATCATATCAGTATCCATCACTTTAATATTGTTTTGCTTTTTTACTTTGTCTTTACTTTTTACTTTGCATCTTTATATCAAAAATACCAAAAATATTATATCTATCAGATCTCACTCTCGTAAGTGACCGTGAAGGGCTTGACAACCCCTAATCGCGTTGGTTGCGAGTAGCTATCGCTTTGTGCAGGTACGAGGGACTTGAGCATGGGCTCCTACTGGATTGATACCTTGGTTCTCAAAAACTGAGGGAAATACTTACGCTACTCTGCTGCATCATCCCTTCCTCTTCGGGGAAAACCAACGCAAGCTCAAGACGTAGCAAGAAGGATTTCTGGCGCCGTTGCCGGGGAGTCTACGCAAATAGTCAATATACCAAGTACCCATAACAATCCCTATCTCTCGCATTACATTATTTGCCATTTGCCTCTCTTATTCCTCTCCCCCAATTCACCCTTGCCGTTTTATTCACCCTCTCTCTCTCTATCCTCCCTCTCTTTCTCTATTTGCCTCTTTTTGCCCGTTTCTTGTTTGCTCGTATGGTTGGAATAGTTGTTTATTTATTACTAAACAGAGAACTTAAGATCTATGGATCCTCATCCGCTTGCCAATCTTTTTAAGGGATCCAATTATGATGAACCAATTCCTAGTGATTTGGATGCACTAGATTATCTTTATAAGCTTTTGCCTGAAATCCGTAAATCTGAAAATCATGATGAAGTGCTTTATGAAGTGACTCATGATAGATCTTTGAATAAAAATCATGATTGCAATGATTTTATCATAAATTCTCTTGATGTCAATTGTGCTAATAAGATGCAAAACCCTAAGCTTGGGGATGCTAGTTTTGCTATGTCTACTACTTGTTGCAATGATTATGATTGGGGTGATTCTTCTTATTATCTTTAAAATTTATTTAAACCCCATGATGAATATGAGATTGATAATAGTGTTTGCAATATTATTGAAAGTGGGTTTGGAAGAGTGTCAACTTTAGATCCCACATATTTGGAGAATGTTCAATCTTATGAAAATCTTGATAAAAGTGGGTTTGGAGAAGTCATGACTTTAGTTAATGTTAATCCCACTATTTTGGAAGAGTGTCAACTTTGCATGCATGTGGATCATGTTGAAAATATTTTATGTGATAGCTATTTTGTTGAATTTTCTTATGATCCTACATGTAATTACTATGAGAGAGGAAAATATGGTTGTAGAAATCTTCATGTTACTAAATTACCTCTCGTTATGTTGAGATTGCTATTGTTTCTTTCCGCTTCCTTGCATCTTCTAGTTTTTGCTTGCCTTGACAATTTGTTTGCCTATAAGATGCCTATGCATAGGAAGTAAGTTAGACTTAGATGTGTTTGTCACATGTTTTATGATGCCCTCTTTGTGCTTCAATTCTTGTCTTTCATGTGAGCATCATTAAAATTATCAATGCCTAGCTAAGAAGGCTTTAAAGAAAAGCGCTTATTGGGAGACAACCCAGTATTTTTCCTTAATGTTATTTAATAAATTATTTATCCTCTGCTTTGGTTGTGTTTTTTGTGTTTAATTAGTGTTTGTGCCAAGTAGAACCGTTGGGAAGACTTGGGGAAAGTCTTGTTGAACTTGCTGTAAAAAACAGAAACTTTAGCGCTCACGAGAACTGCTGTCATTTTTATTTGAAGAGTGATATTTAGTTAATTCTTTTTTTAGATTATTAATAGATAAATTCCTCACGTCCAGAAATTTATTTTAGAATTTTTGGGGTTCCATATTTTGCGCTAGCTACAGATTACTACAGACTGTTCTGTTTTTGACAGATTCTGTTTTTCGTGTGTTGTTTGCTTATTTTGATGAATCTATGGCTAGTAAAATAGTTTATAATCCATAGAGAAGTTGGAATACAGTAGGTTTAACACCAATATAAATAAAGAATGAGTTCATTACAGTACCTTGATGTGGTCTTTTGTTTCCTTTCGCTAACGGAGCTCACGAGTTTTCTATTTTGAGTTTTGTGTTGTGAAGTTTTCAAGTTTTGGGTGAATTCTTTTGATGGATCATGGAACAAGGAGTGGCAAGAGCCTAAGCTTGGGGATGCCCATGGCACCCCCAAGATAATCCAAGGACACCAAAAAGTCAAAGCTTGGGGATGCCCCGGAAGGCATCCCCTCTTTTCGTCCACTTCCATCGGTAATTTACTTGGAGCTATATTTTTATTCACCAACATGATATGTGTTTTGCTTGGAGCGTCTTGTATTATTTGTGTCTTTTTGTCTTAGTATGCCACAATCATCCTTGCTGTACACACCTTTTGAGAGAGCCATACATGAACTAAAATTTGATAGAATACTCTATGTGCTTCACTTATATCTTTTGAGCTAAGTAGTTTTGCTCTATGTGCTTCACTTATATCCTTTGAGCTAAGTAGTTTTGCTCTATGTGCTTCACTTATATCTTTTGAGCTAGATAATTTTGCTCTATGTGCTTCACTTAGATCTTTTAGAGCACGGTGGTGGATTCCTTTTAAAGAAACTATTGATCTCTCATGCTTTACTTAAATTAATTTGAGAGTCTCTTAATAGCATGGTAATTCGCCTAATAATAATATGCTTGGTATTCAAGATTTGTGAAACTTTCTTTTGAGTGTGTTGAATACTAAGAAAAGATTGAAGCATGATAATTGTTTTGAGATATGGAGGTGATAATATTAAAGTCATGCTAGTTGAGTAGTTGTGAATTTAAAGAATACTTGTGTTAAAGTTTGTGATTCCCGTAGCATGCACGTATGGTGAACCGTTATGTGATGAAGTCGGAGCATGATTTATTTATTGATTGTCTTCCTTATGAGTGGCGGTCGGGGACGAGCGATGGTCTTTTCCTACCAATCTATCCCCCTAGGAGCATGTGCGTAATACTTTGCTTTGATAACTTCTAGATTTTTGCAATAAGTATATGAGTTCTTTATGACTAATGTTGAGTCCATGGATTATACGCACTCCCACCCTTCCACCCTTGCTAGCCTCCCTAATACCGCGCAAATTTCGCCGGTATCATACACCTACCATATACCTTCCTCAAAACAGCCACCATACCTACCTATTATGGCATTTCCATAGCCATTCCGAGATATATTGCCATGCAACTTTCCACCATCTAGTTCATCATGACACATCCATCATTGTCATATTGCTTAGCATGATTATGTAGTTGACATAGTATTTGTGGCAAAACCACCATTCGTAATTCTTTCATACTTGTCACTCTTGATTCATTGCATATCCCGGTACACCGCCGGAGGCATTCATATAGAGTCATACTTTGTTTTAGTATCGAGTTGTAATCATTGATTTGTAAATAAATAGAAGTGTGATGATCATCATTCAATAGAGCATTGTCCCAAAAAAAAGAGAAAGGCCAAAGAAAAAAAGAAAGGCCCAAAAATATAAGGGGCAATGCTAATATCCTTTTTTCCACACTTGTGCTTCAAAGTGGCACCATGATATAGCGAGTCTCATATATTGTGCTTCAAAGTAGCACCATGTTCTTCATTTAGAGAGTCTCATATGTTGTCACTTTCATAAACTAGTGGGCATTTTACGTTATAGAACTTGGCTTGTATATTCCAATGATGGGCTTCCTCAAATTGCCCTAGGTCTTCGTGAGCAAGCAAGTTGGATGCACACCCACTAGTTTCTTTTGTTGAGCTTTCATATATTTATAGCTCTAGTGCATCCATTGCATGGCAATCCCTACTCACTCACATTGATATCCATTGATGGGCATCTCCATAGCCCGTTGATATGCCTAGTTGATGTGAGACTATCTTCTCCTTTTTGTCTTCTCCACAACCACCATTCTATTCCACCTATAGTGCTATATCCATGTCTCACGCTCATGTATTGCATGAAAATTGAAAAGGTTTTGAAAAAGTTAGAGTATGAAACAATTGCTTGGCTTGTAATCGGGGTTGTGCATGATTTAAATACTTTATGTGGGGAAGATGGAGCATAGCCGGACTATATGATTTTGTAGGGATAACTTTCTTTGGCCATGTTATTTTGAGAAGACATAATTGCTTTGTTAGTATGCTTGAAGTATTATTGTTTTTCTATGTCAATATAAACTTTTGTCTTGAATCTTTCTAATCTGAATATTCATACCACAATTAAGAAGATTTGCATTGAAATTATGCCAAGTAGCACTCCGCATAAAAAATTCTCTTTTTATCATTTACCTACTCGAGGACAAGCAGGAATTAAGCTTGGGGATGCCTGATACGTCTCCAACGTATCTATAATTTTTGATTCCTCCATGCTATATTATCTACTGTTTTGGACTATATTGGGCTTTATTTTCCACTTTTATATCATTTTTGGGACTAACCTATTAACCGGAGGCCCAGCCCAGAATTGCTGTTTTTTGCCTATTTCAGTGTTTCGGATAAACAGAATATCAAACGGAGTCCAAATGGAATCAAATCTTCGGGAACGTGATTTTCTCACCGAACGTGATCCAGGAGACTTGGACCCTACTGCAAGGGATCAAAGAGGAGTTCACAAGGGTGGGGGCGCCCCCCCTAGGGCGCGCCCCCTGCCTCGTGGGCCCCTCGGTGCTCCACCGACGTACTCCTTCCTCCTATATATACACAGGTACCCCCAAATAATCAGAACAGGAGCCAAAAACCTAATTCCACCGCTGCAACTTTCTGTATCCACGAGATCCCATCTTGGGGCCTGTTCCGGAGCTCCGCCGGAAGAGGGCCGTCATCACGGAGGGCTTCTACATCATCATAGCCCCTCCGATGAAGTGTGAGTAGTTTACCTTAGACCTTCGGGTCCATAGTTAGTATCTAGATATCTTCTTCTCTCTCTTTGAATCTCAATACAAAGTTCTCCCCCTCTCGTGGAGATTTATTCGATGTAATCTTATTTTTGCGGTGTGTTTGTTGAGACCGATGAATTGTGGGTTTATGATCAAGTCTATCTATGAATAATATTTGAATATTCTCTGAATTCTTTTATGTATGATTGGTTATCTTTGCAAGTCTCTTCGAATTATCCGTTTGGTTTGGCCAACTAGATTGGCAGTTCTTGCCATGGGAGAAGTGCTTAGCTTTGGGTTCGATCTTGCGGTGTCCTTACCCAGTGACAGAAGGGTCAGCAAGGCACGTATTGTATCGTTGCCATCGAGGATAACAAGATGGGGTTTATTTCATATTGCTTAAGGCGTTACTCTGTTTTTAACTTAATACTCTAGATGCATGCTGGATAGCGGGCGATGAGTGGAGTAATAGTAGTAGATGCAGAATCATTTCGATCTACTTGTCACGGACGTGATGCCTATATACATGATCATGCCTAGATATTCTCATAATTATGCTCAATTCTATCAATTGCTCAACAGTAATTTGTTCACCCACCGTAGAATACTTATGCTCTTGAGAGAAGCCACTAGTGAAACCTATGCCCCCCAGGTCTATTCTCATCATATCAATATCCATCACTTTAATATTGTTTTGCTTTTTTACTTTGTCTTTACTTTTTACTTTGCATCTTTATATCAAAAATACCAAAAATATTATATCTATCAGATCTCACTCTCATAAGTGACCGTGAAGGGCTTGACAACCCCTAATCGCGTTGGTTGCGAGTAGCTATTGCTTTGTGCAGGTACGAGGGACTTGAGCGTGGGCTCCTACTGGATTGATACCTTGGTTCTCAAAAACTGAGGGAAATACTTACGCTACTTTGTTGCATCATCCCTTCCTCTTCGGGGAAAACCAACACAAGCTCAAGACGTAGCACTGCATCGAAGCCATTGGGCTGCCTGATGAACGTTGCATCAGAGGAGCCATTGGGAAGCCATTGGGATTTTGTGTAGAGGAAGGGAAAAGAATGAATGGTCTGTGTGCCTCCCGCTGGAGATAAGGACAACTCCACTGTGCGACTCCAAACGGACGTCTGTTTTCTCTGGATTCTGTCCGTTTGGGTAGGGTAATGGGGTCGTGTCCTAAGATGCAGTGGCCGTGCGACCAGCGCGCGGCAGCATTCGTTTGCCCCATCCAGTCCGTGTCTATTTTAAAAAAAAGAACAACTTTCAAATATATTTTTTGAATCTTTTTTTTAATCTAGAACAACTTTCAAATGCCAAGCCCTAGTTCATCAGGCCAGCGGCCTAGTTCATCACGCCGGCAACAGAGTTAGCGGCCTACACGTCCATCGCCGGCATTAGCCAGTGGACGGCAACGCCTCCAAAACTGAATAGTTGTCCTCGCCGGCAACACAGCCAGCGGCCGGCAACACAGCCGGCCTCCAAAATGAATGTTTTTTCGCTGGCACACTGCCAGCGGCCCAGCGGGCGGGCGGCACCCATGCCAGCCTCCAAAAAAGAATGACCACGGCCGATCGGACGACCTAGTTCAGGCCTTCGGCATCGAGCATCTCCTTATGCCTGGCCTCAAACCAAGCACTCGTCTTCCCGCTCATCTTCGACAAGTCCACGCTCATGATCGCAAGGGCCACCTCCTTCGCTTTCGTGGCGGCATTGGTGGCCTTGACGTCGAGCTGCCTCTGCCTGGCCTTGACGTTCTCGGCCTCGATGTCGAGCTGCCTTTGCCAGGCCGCCTCCTCCATGTCGAGCTGCCTTTGCCGGGCCACCTCCTCCATGTCGATCTTCCTCCTCTTGGCCGCCTCCTCCATCTCAAGATTCTTTCTTTGAAGGTCTAGGTATTGCTTCATTTGCTCGTCCTTGCTTTGCCGCTTCTTCTCGTCCCTCACATCCTTTTGTGACATCATGCCATGCAAAGTGTCATGCAATGCCATGGATGAGGCATCACGTATATCGTCAACCTTGAAGTTGGGCTTGCCCCTCGGCCTCTTCAACACCTCGCCATCTCCACCTCTGGCGAAGTTGGCCGTCTTCGGTCCTCTCTTCCTTTGTAATTCACGGTATTGGTCCTTGAACTTAGGGCAATTGTTGATGATCGTCCAACAATGCGTAAGAGTGAATGGCTTGTCATTGTGACGGGCCTTGAATGCCTCCATAGATTGAAATGCCTACACGACATGATCAACAACAAGTGAACATGCAAACATATACACGGCCGAAGTTTCATGGCCGTAGCAAGGAAAGGGCTAGGAAGAGGAGAGCATACCATGACCCCAACGCTGAGAGCACTCACGGGCCGTGCTTCAACGCTCTCAAATGCGGCGCAATACTTGTTGCACTCTTGTTGGATGAACAACCACCTCTTTTGAATCGAGCCGATGCCGCTGTTGCTTGTAATTTGGTAGGGGTCAAACATCTTCCTTTCATGGAATGTTTTGTGGACTCTCGTCCAAAAAAACAATGCCCTTTTGTTGCGTGCCGATCCTTGGATCTTGGCTAATCTCCATCTAAGCTTGGAAAATCAACTTGTCCTCATCTTGTGTATATGAACCCATGTGAATGCTCTTCCTCTTCTTTTGTGCTTCCGCTCTTTGGGTGAGCTCGTCGATGAACAATGGCTCGCCACTAATATCAATGTCATTGCCTTCTTCTTCATCACCATCACCTTCGACATAGATGTCATCGTCTTCATCCCACGAGTCACCATGGTCGTAGTCAGCATGGTCGTCGGCCTCTTCATCGGGGACGTACTGGGCGCGACCATCCGGACTTTGGGTCTCCTCGGGGTCGTAGTCACGGCCATGCCCACCCTCGAAGATTGCGTCCTCCATGTACTGGTTGTAGAAGGGGTTGTCGACCGTTGGCGTTGGTGTTGGCATTCCGCCAAACAAGACGCGGGGGGTGGCATGGTGCCCATGAACAGTGCACGTGCTTGCTTTCTTTGCATCTCGACGGACGGCCGGTCGCCGCTGCTTGACCCAGGCGTGACATTGAGGTCGATGACGGCCGCGGGGCGCGGTGTGGACGGCGCAAACAAGCTCATGTCAGGCGACCCCGAGAAACAGGTCTGGCCGTCGTGCCTTGGCGGAGGAAAGCCGGGCGACATGGGCGCGGTCTGCGACTGGCAGTGCGGAGGCCTGGCGACCGACGAGCCTGTGCTCGCCGGGCCGACGGCTGCTGCAAGGAACCCGGCCGGGTGGCCCATGCCAAGCATGAGGAGGGCGTGCGCTTTGTTGACGAGGTCCTTCGTCTCGTCGACCGCGGCCTTGCGCCGCGCAGCCTCCGTCGTATCGCGCTGGGCGGCGAACTTGGCTGCGGCGGCATTGACCTTGACGACCGCTCTCCATTCCCTCCTCTTCGCCGATTCCGCGTCTAACTTGGCGATCTCCTCCGGCATGCACTCCGACCGCGGCTTCCTTGGCGCCTTCCCGCCTTCTTCTTAACCTTTGTGGGTGGGTCGACGGCCAGGCCGCCGGAATTCGGCGGGGCGTCGGCCATGGACGGGGGAGAGAGGGGGCGGCGGGAGGGACGTGGGAGGGTTTGGGGAAATTGCGCCAAATGGGGCGTGGGGGGGGGTTGGTTGTTGGGTTTCGTAGTAATTTCAAAAAATTTCCTACGCACACACAAGATCATGGTGATGCATAGCAACGAGAGGGGGAGTATGATCTACATACCTAGTAGATCGACAACGTAAGCGTTTGGTTGATTTAGTCGTACGTCTCCACGATCCGACCGATCAAGCACCGAAACTACGGCACCTCCGAGTTCTAGCACACGTTCAGCTCGATGACGATCCCCGGACTCCGATCCAGCAAAGTGTCGGGGAAGAGTTCCGTCAGCACGACGGTGTGGTGACGATCTTGATGTACTACAGCAGCAGGGCTTCGCCTAAACTCCGCTACAATATTATCGAGGACTATGGTGGCTGGGGGCGCCGCACACGGCTAAGGAAAAGATCACGTGGATCAACTTGTGTTCATGGGGTGCCCCTTGCCTCAGTATATAAAGGATGGAGGAGGAGGAGGCCGGCCAAGGCTAGGTGCGGCCAGGATGTGGAGTCCTACTAGGACTCCAAGTCCTAGTAGGAGTCCACCAAGAGGGGAGGAAGGGAGAAGGAAGTGGAGGAGAAGGAGAGGTGGCCGGCCCCCTTTTCCCTAGTCCAATTCGGACTAGAGGGGAGGGGGGCGCAGCAGCCCCTTGGCCCTTTCTCCTCTTCCCACTAAAGCCCATCAACGCCCATTGCTTCTCCCGTAACTACCCGGTACTCTGAAAAATACCCGAATCACTCGGAACCTTTCCGATGTCCGAATATAGTCGTCCAGTATATCGATCTTTACGTCTCGACCATTTCGAGACTCCTCGTCATGTCCCCGATCTCATCCGGGACTCTGAACTCCTTCGGTACATCAAAACTCCTAAACACATAATATAACTGTCATCGAAACCTTAAGCGTGCGGACCCTACGGGTTCGAGAACAATGTAGACATGACCGAGACACGTCTCCGGTCAATAACCAACAGCGGGACCTGGATGCCCATATTGGCTCCTACATATTCTACGAAGATCTTTATCGGTCAGACCGCATAACAACATACGTTGTTCCCTTTGTCATCGGTATGTTACTTGCCCAAGATTCGATCGTCGGTATCTTAATACCTAGTTCAATCTCGTTACCGGCAAGTCTCTTTACTCATTCTGTAATACATCATCCCGCAACTAACTCATTGGTTGCAGTGCTTGCAAGGCTTAAGTGATGTGTATTACCGAGAGGGCCCAGAGATACCTCTCCGACAATCGGAGTGACAAATCCTAATCTCGAAATACGCCAACCCAACATGTACCTTTGGAGACACCTGTAGAGCTCCTTTATAATCACCCAGTTACGTTGTGACGTTTGGTAGCACACAAAGTGTTCCTCCGGCAAACGGGAGTTGCATAATCTCATAGTCATAGGAACATGTATAAGTCATGAAGAAAGCAATAGCAACATACTAAACGATCGGGTGCTAAGCTAATGGAATGGGTCATGTCAATCAGATCATTCACCTAATGATGTGATCCCATTAATCAAATGACAACTCATGTCTATGGTTAGGAAACATAACCATCTTTGATCAACGAGCTAGTCAAGTAGAGGCATACTAGTGACACTCTGTTTGTCTATGTATTCACACATGTATTATGTTTCCGGTTAATACAATTCTAGCATGAATAATAAACATTTATCATGTATAAGGAAATAAATAATAACTTTATCATTGCCTCTAGGGCATATTTCCTTCAGTCTCCCACTTGCACTAGAGTCAATAATCTAGTTCACATCGCCATGTGATTTAACAGCAATAGTTCACATCACCATGTGATTAACACCCATAGTTCACATCGATATGTGATCAACACCCAAAAGGGTTTACTAGAGTCAGTAATCTAGTTCACATCGCTATGTGATTAACACCCAAAGAGTACTAAGGTGTGATCATGTTTTGCTTGTGAGATAATTTTAGTCAACGGGTCTGCCACATATAGATCCGTAAGTATTTTGCGAATTTCTATGTCAACAATGCTCTGCACGGAGCTACTCTAGATTATTGCTCCCACTTTCAATATGTATCTAGATCGAGACTTAGAGTCATCCAGATCTGTGTCAAAACTTGCATCGACGTAACCTTTTACGACGAACCTTTTTGTCACCTCCATAATTGAGAAATATTTCCTTATTCCACTAAGGATAATTTTGACCGCTGTCCAGTGATCTATTCTTAGATCACTATTGTACTCCCTTGCTTAACACAGTGTAGGGTATACAATAGATCTGGTACACAGCATGGCATATTTTATAGAACCTATGGCCGAGGCATAGGGAATGACTTTCATTCTATTTCTATCTTCTGCCGTGGTCGGGCTTTGAGTCTTACTCAATTTCACACCTTGCAACACAGGCAAGAACTCTTTCTTTGACTGTTCCATTTTGAACTACTTCAAAATCTTGTCAAGGTATGTACTCATTGAAAAACTTATCAAGCGTCTTGATCTATCTCTATAGATCTTGATCCTCAATATGTAAGCAGCTTTACCGAGGTCTTTCTTTGAAAAAACTTCTTTAAAAACACTCCTTTATGCTTTGCAGATTAATTCTACATTATTTCCGATCAACAATATGTCATACATATATACTTATCAGAAATGTTGTAGTGCTCCCACTCACTTTCTTGTAAATACAGGCTTCTCCAAAAGTCTGTATAAAACCAAATGCTTTGATCACACTATCAAAGCATTTATTCCAACTCCGAGAGGTTTGCACCAGTCCATAAATGGATCGCTGGAGCTTGCACACTTTGTTAGCTCCCTTTGGATCGACAAAACCTTCTGGTTGCATCATATACAACTCTTCTTCCAGAAATTCATTCAGGAATGCAGTTTTGACATCCATCTGCCAAATTTCATAATCATAAAATGCGGCAATTGCTAACATAATTCGGACAGACTTAAGCATCGCTACGGGTGAGAAGGTCTCATCGTAGTCAATCCCTTGAACTTGTCGAAAACCTTTTGCGACAAGTCAAGCTTTGTAGACAGTAATATTACCGTCAGCGTCAGTCTTCTTCTTGAAGATCCATTTATTCTCAATTGCTTGCTGATCATCGGGCAAGTCAACCAAAGTCCATACTTTGTTCTCATACATGGATCCCATTTCAGATTTCATGGCTTCAAGCCACTTTGCGGAATCTGGGCTCACCATCGCTTCTTCATAGTTCGTAGGTTCATCATGATCTAGTAGCATGACTTCTAGAACGGGATTACCGTACCACTCTGGTGCGGATCTTACTCTGGTTGATCTACGAGGTTCAGTAGTATCTTGTTCTGAAGTTTCATGATCATCATCATTAGCTTCCTCACTAACTGGTGTCGGTGTCACAGAAACAGTTTTCTGTGATGCACTACTCTCCAATAAGGGAGCAGGTACAGTTACCTCGTCAAGTTCTACTTTCCTCCCACTCACTTCTTTCGAGAGAAACTCCTTTTCCAGAAAGTTTCCGAATTTAGCAACAAAAGTCTTGCCTTCGGATCTGTGATAGAAGGTGTATCCAATAGTCTCCTTTGGATATCCTATGAAGACACATTTCTCCGATTTGGGTTCGAGCTTATCAGGTTGAAGCTTTTTCACATAAGCATCGCAGCCCCAAACTTTTAGAAACGAGAACTTTGGTTTCTTGCCAAACCACAGTTCATAAGGCGTCGTCTCAACGGATTTTGATGGTGCCCTATTTAACGTGAATGCGGCCGTCTCTAGAGCGTATCCCCAAAATGATAGCGGTAAATCAGTAAGAGACATCATAGATCGCACCATATCCAGTAAAGTACGATTACGACGTTCGGACACACCATTACGCTGTGGTGTTCCGGGTGGCGTGAGTTGCGAAACTATTCCACAATTTTTCAAATGTACACCAAACTCGTAACTCAAATATTCTCCTCCACGATCAGATCGTAGAAACTTTATTTTCTTATTACGATGATTCTCCACTTCACTCTGAAATTCTTTGAACCTTTCAAATGTTTCAGACTTGTGTTTCATCAAGTAGATATACCCATATCTGCTCAAATCATCTGTGAAGGTCAGAAAATAATGATACCCGCCGTGAGCCTCAACACTCATCGGATCACATACGTCAGTATGTATTATTTCCAATAAGTGAGTTGCTTGCTCCATTGTTCCGGAGAACGGAGTCTTAGTCATCTTGCCCATAAGGCATGGTTCGCAAGCATCAACTGATTCATAATCAAGTGATTCCAAAATCCCATCAGCATGGAGTTTCTTCATGCGCTTTACACCAACATGACCTAAACGGCAGTGCCACAAATAAGTTGCACTATCATTATTAACTTTGCATCTTTTGGTTTCAATATTATGATTATGTGTATCACTACGATCGAGATCCAATGAACTATTTTCATTGGGTGTGTAACCATATAACGTTTTATTCATGTAAACAGAACAACAATTATTCTCTAACTTAAATGAATAACCGTATTGCAATAAACATGATCAAATCATATTCATGCTCAACGCAAACACCAAATAACACTTATTTAGGTTCAACACTAATCCCGAAAGTATAGGGAGTGTGCGATGATGATCATATCAATCTTGGAACTACTTCCAACACACATCGTCACTTCACCCTTAACTAGTTTCTGTTCATTCTGTAACTCTCGTTTCGAGTTACTACTCTTAGCAACTGAACCAGTATCAAATACTGAGGAGTTGCTATAAACACTAGTAAAGTACACATCAATAACATGTATATCAAATATACTTTTGTTCACTTTGCCATCCTTCTTATCCGCCAATCACTTGGGGTAGTTCCGCTTCCAGTGACCAGTCCCTTTGCAGTAGAAACACTTAGTCTCAGGCTTAGGACCAGACTTGGGCTTCTTCACTTGACCAGCAACTTGCTTGCTGTTCTTCTTGAAGTTCCCCTTCTTCCCTCAGCCCTTTTCTTGAAACTAGTGGTCTTGTCTACCATCAACACTTGATATTTTTCTCGATTTCTACCTTCGTCAATTTCCGCATTACGAAGAGCTTGGGAATCGTTTCCGTTATCCCTTGCATATCATAGTTCATCACGAAGTTCTACTAACTTGGTGATGGTGACTAGAGAATTCTGTCAATCACTATCTTATCTGGAAGATTAACTCCCACTTGATTCAAGCGATTGTAGTACTCAGACAATCTGGGCACATGCTCACTAGTTGAGCGATTCTCCTCCATCTTTTAGCTATAGAACTTGTTGGAGACTTCATATCTCTCAACTCGGGTATTTGCTTGAAATATTAACTTCAACTCCTGGAACATCTCATATGCTCCATGACGTTCAAAACGTCTTTGAAGTCCCGATTCTAAGCCATTAAGCATGGTGCACTAAACTATCAAGTAGTCATCATATTGAGCTAGCCAAACGTTCATAACGTCTGCATCTGCTCCTGCAATAGGTCCGTCATCTAGCGGTGCATCAAGGACATAATTCTTCTGTGCAGCAATGAGGATAAACCTCAGATCACGGATCCAATCCGCATCATTGCTACTAACATCTTTCAACACAATTTTCTCTAGGAACATATCAAAATAAACACAGGGAAGCAACAACGCGAGCTATTAATCTACAACAAAATTTGCAAAATACTACCAAGACTAAGTTCATGATAAATTTAAGTTCAATTAATCATATTACTTAAGAACTCCCACTTAGATAGACATCCCTCTAATCCTCTAAGTGATTACGTGATCCAAATCAACTAAACCATGTCCGATCATCACGTGAGATGGAGTAGTTTCATTGGTGAACATCGCTATGTTGATCATATCTGCTATATGATTCACGCTCGACCTTTCGGTCTCCGTGTTCCGAGGCCATATCTGTATATGCTTGGCTCGTCAAGTATAACCTGAGTATTCTGCGTGTGCAACTGTTTTGCACCCGTTGTATTTGAACATAGAGCCTATCACACCCGATCATCACGTGGTGTCTCAGCACGAAGAACTTTCGCAACGGTGCATACTCAGGGAGAACACTTCTTGATAATTAGTGAGAGATCATCTTATAATGCTACCGTCAATCAAAGCAAGATAAGATGCATAAAAGATAAACATCACATGCAATTAATATAAGTGATATGATATGGCCATCATCATCTTGTGCTTGTGATCTCCATCTCCGAAGCACCGTCGTGATCACCATCGTCACCGGCGTGACACCTTGATCTCCATCGTAGCATCGTTGTCGTCTCGCCAAGCTTGTGCTTCCACGACTATCGCTACCGTTTAGTGATAAAGTAAAGCATTACAGCGCGATTGCATTGCATACAATAAAGCGACAACCATATGGCTCCTGCCAGTTGCCGATAACTCGGTTACAAAACATGATCATCTCATACAATAAAATTTAGCATCATGCCTTTGACCATATCACATCACAACATGCCCTGCAAAAACAAGTTAGACGTCCTCTACTTTGTTGTTGCAAGTTTTACGTGGCTGCTACGGGCTTAAGTAAGAACCAATCTCACCTACGCATCAAAACCACAACGATAGTTTGTCAATTTGACTCCGTTTTAACCTTCGCAAGGACCGGGCATAGCCACACTCGGTTCAACTAAAGTTGGAGAGACTGGCGCCCGCAAGCCACCTATGTGCAAAGCACGTCGGGAGAACCGGTCTCGCGTAAGCGTACGCGTAATGTCGGTCCGGGTCATCTCGTCCAACAATACCGCCGAACCAAAGTATGACATGCTGGTAGGCAGTATGACTTATATCGCCCACAACTCACTTGTGTTCTACTCGTTCATATAACATCAACATATAAAACCTAGGCTCGGATGCCATTGTTGGGTTTCGTAGTAATTTCAAAAAAAATTCCTACGCACACGCAAGATCATGGTGATGCATAGCAACAAGAGGGGGAGTATGATCTACATACCTAGTAGATCAACAACGGAAGCGTTTGGTTGATATAGTCGTACATCTCCACGATCCGACCGATCAAGCACCGAAACTACGGCACCTCCGAGTTCTAGCACACGTTCAGCTCGATGACGATCCCCGGACTCCGATCCAGCAAAGTGTCGGGGAAGAGTTCCGTCAGCACGACGGTGTGGTGACGATCTTGATGTACTACAGCAGTAGGGCTTCGCCTAAACTCCGCTACAATATTATTGAGGACTATGGTGGCTGGGGGCGCCGCACACGGCTAAGGAAAAGATCACGTGGATCAACTTGTGTTCATGGGGTTCCCCTTGCCTCAGTATATAAAGGATGGAGGAGGAGGAGGCCGGCCAAGGCTAGGTGCGGCCAGGATGTGGAGTCACTAGGACTCCAAGTCCTAGTAGGAGTCCACCAAGAGGGGAGGAAGGGAGAAGGAAGTGGAGGAGAAGGAGAGGTGGCCGGCCCCCTTTTCCCTAGTCCAATTCGGACTAGAGGGGAGGGGGGGCGCAGCAGCCCCTTGGCCCTTTCTCCTCTTCCCACTAAAGCCCATCAAGGCCCATTGCTTCTCCCGTAACTACCCGGTACTCCGAAAAATACCCGAATCACTCGGAACCTTTCCGATGTCCGAATATAGTCGTCCAATATATCGATCTTTACGTCTCGACCATTTCGAGACTCCTCGTCATGTCCCCGATCTCATCCAGGACTCTGAACTCCTTCGGTAGATCAAAACTCATAGACTCATAATATAACTATCATCGAAACCTTAAGCATGCGGACCCTACGGGTTCGAGAACAATGTAGACATGACCGAGACACGTCTCCGGTCAATAACCAACAGCGGGACCTGGATGCCCATATTGGCTCCTACATATTCTACGAAGATCTTTATCGGTCAGACCGCATAACAACATACGTTGTTCCCTTTGTCATCGGTATGTTACTTGCCCGAGATTCGATCGTCGGTATCTTAATACCTAGTTCAATCTCGTTACCGGCAAGTCTCTTTACTTGTTCTGTAATACATCATCCCGCAACTAACTCATTGGTTGCAGTGCTTGCAAGGCTTAAGTGATGTGTATTACCGAGAGGGCCCAGAGATACCTCTCCGACAATCGGAGTGACAAATCCTAATCTCGAAATACGCCAACCCAACATGTACCTTTGGAGACACCTGTAGAGCTCCTTTATAATCACCCAGTTATGTTGTGACGTTTGGTAGCACACAAAGTGTTCCTCCGGCAAACGGGAGTTGCATAATCTCATAGTCATAGGAACATGTATAAGTCATGAAGAAAGCAATAGCAACATACTAAACGATCGGGTGCTAAGCTAATGGAATGGGTCATGTCAATCAGATCATTCACCTAATGATGTGATCCCATTAATCAAATGACAACTCATGTCTATGGTTAGGAAACATAACCATCTTTGATCAACGAGCTAGTCAAGTAGAGGCATACTAGTGACACTCCGTTTGTCTATGTATTCACACATGTATTATGTTTCCGGTTAATACAATTCTAGCATGAATAATAAACATTTATCATGATATAAGGAAATAAATAATAACTTTATTATTGCCTCTAGGGCATATTTCCTTCATTGGTTTCTCCCACCGACAAGTGGGCCAGGGAAGGACAAGCACGCGCGTCCCGCCCGTCCGCGCGCTGTCCGTTTCACCCCAAAACCGGCGCAAACTTGGGCTGGGGATGGGTCGAAAGCGGACACAAAGCGGACAAAAGTCTGTTTGCGCCCACGCGCTGGGCCGTCTGGTTTGTCCGTTTTACCCCAAACGGACGGGGCGGACATGATAGGGTCGCGCGGTGGAGTTGGCTAAGGAAAAGGAACGAGGGGCGGTGAGTGGGCCACCACGGGACGTGTGGCGAGCGTACGAGGAGGTTTACGCCAGAGGAGAATCTTTTTGTTATAACTCCGCTCTCCGGATTTTATTCATTCAGTGGTAGCAAATCCGAGGGCACAACGCATCTCAGAAAACCAGGGATTACATTAGAGTATGTAGCAACATTCTCTATAGCTAAAGTTTCCTTAGCACAAGCATGGGCGACAGAATTCACTAGGCGGCTAGCGTAACAAAGCTGAAATACTTGAAAAAATGGCAGCTCCTCCTGCAACTCTTGGAAGATACGGAACCCCTTCGATTTGCCTTTCAGTCTACCTTTCCATAGCTGAACAACATTGAGGCAATATGTCTCCACTATCACATGCTGATAGTTCTTCTCCCTGGCAAGCAAGATAGCATCTCTGCAAGCCAATATTTCCAACGTTATGGGATCAACCACCCCTTGGTAGCTAGTGCACCGCGACACTAGTAGCCCACTGTCGATGTTTCGGAAAACTACGCCGGTGCCGCCTTTTGCACTAGCCGTGTCAATTGCGCCATCTACATTCATCTTGACAACCCCAACCATCGGCGCCTCCCATTGCTGCTGTCCATTGACAGCAGGTCTATGTGATGTAGTGGGACGCTCCAACGTCCCCACAGTTTCTGAAATAATCTCCATAGACCGCTTCGGTTGGTATTTTTCTTCATGGTGAGTGAACCTGTTCCGATTGCTCCAAATAGCCCACATCACCGTAATGCCAATAGTTGCATCCCTCTTTGGCACCAAACTAGCATCAAGAAAATCAGTGGCCCAAGTGTTTGGATGGAGACGAGGCTTCTTTATACCAAATATTGTTTCTGCTTCCACCCAAAATAACTTGGCGTGATCACATGTTAACAAGCAGTGAAAGAGACTTTCATCTCCATGTCCGCACATCGGGCAGACTACGTAATCGCTCACATGTCGTCGTTGCAGTTCCTGCATGCAGGGTAGCATATTTTTCACAACCTCCCACCAAAAGACCCGAATCTTTGGCAACACTTGTAGCTTCCAGAGCTCCTTCCACGTGTGATCAACCCCCTGAGAACTGCCCTCCCTGGCCTGCAAATTTTGTTTTCTATCCATTATCTCTCGGTAGGCTGATCTTACACTGAAAGCACCGGATTTCTCCCACGCCCACGCCCAAAATATCCTCTCCACCCCGTCTAGGTCTTGGCATTGCCAATATAGCTTCAACATCTGGTGGCAGGAACACTTGACGTACTATCTCCTCGTCCCACTTCCCAGTTTCCGGATCCAACAGATCACCGACCCGCTGAACCGGGTTATCAGTGAGCCTCCAATTGGGCGCATGGATCTTGTGCCCTCAATCCAATTGTCATGCCATATCTTCGTCTTCGTTCCATCTCCAATACGGCGAATGAGCCCTGTCTTCAGTATCTCACGCCCACATATAATTGCCTTCCAAGTTCGAGAGGCACTTGCGAGGCAATTAGCAGAAAGGAACTCACCATTGGGATAGTACCGCCCTTTCAATACCCTCGCACACAAGCTGTTAGGATATTCCAACAGTCTCCAAGCCTATTTGGCCAACATTGCATCATTGAATACTTCCATATCCCTAAATCCCATGCCACCCTTGGACTTTGCGATTGCCATTTTTTCCCAAGCTTGCCACTGCATTCCTCTTTTGTCAAGTGATCCAGCCCACCAATATTTAGACATAGTCTTAATGAGTTTCTTGCACAGACCTTTTGTGAGTTTGAAACAACTCATAGAGTAGGTCGGTAGCGCTTGTACCACTGATTTCAAGAGGGCTTCTCTAGCTGCACACGATGTCAACTGTTCACACCATCCTTGTACCTTCCTTATAGCTCAATCACTGAGATGCTCAAAATGTTGCTCCGTCAATCTGCCGACGGCCGTAGGGAGGCCAAGATATTTCTCTGTGAGTGCTTCCCGTTGGATGTTCAGTGTGTTCTTCACTCCTCTTCTATTAGAAGCACCACAATTCGGACTAAAAAAGACCGAACTTTTTGCCAAATTGGCACTCTGACCAGAACCACTAGAGTAGTCTTGAAGAATGGAGTTTAATCTCATAGCACTCCTGCGATCTGATTTCATGAAAATCAAACAATCGTCAGCAAAAAGCAAGTGGGATATCCATGGAGCTCTTGTACTGACCCGAATTCCTCTATCAATCCAGCCACCATCATAGTTTTTTAGCATACAAGATAATCCTTCACCACACAGCAGGAACAAGTATGGGGAGATTGTATCCCCCTGCCTTAATCCTCTTGTAGGCCTGAATGAGGGTAATAACTCCCCATTTACCTTCACCTGAAAACTCACTGTGGAGACACACCGCATAACCAACGATATCCAGGCTTCCTCAAAGCCTAGCTGTTGCATCATACCCTACAGATAAATCCACTCAACACGGTCATATGCCTTCATCATGTCAATCTTCACAGCACAATAGCCCTGCTTCCCTTTCTTCCTCTTCATCGAATGAACGCACTCGTAAGCAGTTAGCACATTGTCTGTAATTAGCCTTCCAAGAACGAAGGCACTCTGCTCTTCTACAATCAGATCATCTAAGATCTCCTTCAACCGGTTAGCAAGAACTTTAGAACAGATCTTATAAATGACATTGCAAAGAGAAATTGGTCTACATTGGGTAATATTTTGAGGATTCTTTACTTTTGGTATAAGTACAATTACTGTTTTATTCATTACCCTCGGCATATAGCCACCATTTAAGAAACCAAGCACCGCGGACATCACATCCTCCTTGATGAGCTCCCAATGGCATTGGTAAAACCCAACATTGAAGCCATCCACACCTGGTGCTTTGTAGGGGCCCATTGAGAATAGCGCAACACTAACGTCCTCTGCTGAAAAAGGACGGAGGAGCCTAGCATTCATCTGGTCATTCACCATTGCAGGTACATGGTGCAGCACTGCATCAATATTTGTGTCATCTTGGGCCTGATACAGCCCATCATAAAAGTTCTGCACTTTAGCATTGATCTCTTCCTTCTACACACATAAAGATCCATCCACAGCTTGTAGACACGTGATTCTATTCTGACTTCGCCTTGCGGATGCTTGGGCATGAAAGAAACCCGTATTGCGGTCACCAGCTTTCAACCACCCGATCCTTGATCGTTGCCTTGCCATGATCTCTTGCTTATGAAGCAGATCTGAAAGTTGTCTGGCAAGTTCTCGCTCCCTAGAAGAGGGACCACGAAACAGGGAGCCTTTCGTCTCTTTCTCATATTCTCTACGGATTTTCTTGATTCTGCGTTTGATGTCACCAAACTTCTTATCTTTCCAACTAGTCAGACTCCCTTGCATTTGCATTAAGGCCTCATTTAGCCCCAGCAATCCTTCCTTGCCTGCGCCATTATGCCAAGCTTCTGTCACTTCCTCCTCATAAGATTACTCCTTCTGCCAAGCGTCTTCATACCTAAAGAGTTTTGCTCCCGGGCTCTCCTGCCCGCTCAGCGAGTGGACTCGTGCCACGAGCATACAATGGTCCGATCTGGGAGACCATACATGGCGTACAAAGGTGCCTGCATACATACGCATCATCTCGGGATCGGCGAGAAACCGATCCAATCTAACCTTTACATTAGCTTGGAACCCCAGATCATGGAAACCACAAAAGTCCCACTACAAAAAAAGACACATCCATGACACTTTTGGACCGAACGAAATTTTTTTCTGTCATACATATGACACTTCTATGACAATAATTGTGACAAAACCCGGTATCATCATAGATGTGGTGGGCTCCTACTTATATGACAAAAAATCATGACAGAAAATGGGCTTTTCGTCCTGGGCGGGCCGGAGACGCAGCTGCATGACATTCTTTGGGCCGTCCATGACGGAAAAAGCCGTGGTAGAAGCGAGGGCGAGGAAAATTTCAGGGAGTTCCCGGTTACGGTGGGAGGTCGAGGCCAAGCAATGCGTGTTTCTCTCATACACGTACGCACGTGTGTGCGAGGCGTTGGCTCTAACTGAACCCGAGCGAGGCGTTGGGCTCTAACTGAACCCGAGCGATTGCACTACAGGCTACACGTTATTGAACCCGAGCGATCGATCGATGGCTGTTAACTGAACCCGATCGAGCGATTCCTTCGCTACTGCTGCTAACTGAAGCCGATCGATGCTGCCTCAGGGATGAACAGTGAGCATTGCGGGGGGGGGGGGGTTGGATGAACAGTGAGCGGTGGCATTGCCTCTGGATGAATAGGACCTCGTGGTGTGGAGGGCTGGATGAACAGTAGACGGTGGAGGGGTGCCCGTGGAGGGGTGGTTGAACATGACCCCGTGGTGTGGAGGGCTAGACGAACAGTAGACGGTGGAGGGGTGGTTGAACAGTAGCCGGTGGAGTAGCGCGCGGTGGAGGCTGGATGAACAGGAGCCCGTGGAGGCTGGAGGAGGTCGACGGTAGCCCGTGGAGGCTGGAGGAGGTCGACGGTGGAGATGAACAGTATCTCGTGGAGTCCCGTTTTGCGGTATGCCACACCCCTCCCGATGTACAGGACCCCCGTTTCGACCGTAGCGCTCCAACACAAGTCCGTTTCGTCCGTTTTGCGGTACGGCACACCTCTCCCGATCAACAGGACCCCCCATTTCGACCGTAGGAGGTATTTTGTGGTATGCCACACCCCTCCCAATGAACAGGATCCCGTTTCGAACGTGGTCGGTCGAACAAAAGGCTGTTTCCTCCATTCTGCGGTATGCCAGGCCTTATTTCCATCGCCTGTTCCGTCCAAGCCCTCCTGATGAACACGGCCATGCATTCCGTTCCGACCCAGCCGATTGGCTCCCACGCGTTACGTTGCCTCTCGATGAACACGACACATTTCGTTGCCTCCCCATGAACACGACGCATTCCGTTGCCTCCCCATGAACACGATGACGACGTTATTTCCCCGTTCCGACCCAGCCATGTCAACGAGCCCTCGCCGTACGTATGCATGAGTAGGCGCTCGTGACCCCGCTCGTATGTACACATATGTCGCCGTATTTTCTTTCTTGCACCCTGGCCGCTGTATGTACGTGTACATGCTACGTGCGCACCTCTACTACGACACGTGCACACCTCTACATCCACCAGTATATATGTATGTACACATTCGCGACCAGAATGACAACGCTACGTACGCTTCAACTAGGTGGGTCCCGACTGTCAGGCACTTCCTTGCGTGCGAAGATGTAGCTGGTGGGTCCCAACAGTCAGGGGGCGAGTCGTTTTGTTTTTTTTGCCCGGACGCACTTCCTTGCATGCGAAGGTGTAGCTGGTGGGTCCCAGCAGTCAGGGGGCAAACGTTTTTTCGCGAAATACGGTGGCCCGTCCGGTGGGTCCCCGCTGTCAGGTGGAGGAATAATTATTTTGCTCATAATAAGGAGGCACTTCCTTGCTGCGGCCGTGGACCCAGCTGTCAGTGTCTCCATGCACAGTACTCTTTCGATGGAAGTCGGTCGTTGACCACATTGACCACGCCGCGCCGAGAGCACCACGGCGGTGGACGACGGCGAGGCCTAGGAAGGGGACGATACGGAGGCAGGAAAGACTCGGCAGTTGTTTCCCACGCGGAGGGGAGTACGACTGTACGAGGGTTTACTGGTTGGTCTGCCGTCGCCGGAGAATAACAGCAGGTGTGGGTGAGTAGAGGGATGGCTAGGCCAGCGATGGGAGTACGGTGGGGCGGTGAGGCCTGCGCGGCAGCACAGCCGGCCGCGGGGAGGAGGGAGCAGGCAGTCTCGCCGGCGCTTGTTTGAGCGGCTGGAGCAGGAAGAGCAGAGATTGAAGAAGCACGACGGCCGTTGGATGGACATCCAACAGTCAGTTCTTGTGCGTCAACCTTTTTTTAGGAAAGCCTCAAATCTGTGGAAAACAGCATACAGCCCATCTACCATTATTTCTAATAACTTATAGCCCATTTGCTAATTCTTAAGGTTTTTTTGGAGACCATATTCTTTTTGTTGGCATTACAGCCCATATGTGGCCACGGTTAAAAAAGTATACGTAATTTTGCACATTTCGGTGCGGTCCAAACTATTTTTAATCCCGAAATTTCGACTCACATTCAAACTGATTTTAAAAATAAATGTATATCAATATAAAATCCAACAAATTCTCCACGCATAAAAATTAATGTAATTTAAAATTTTGAAATGAAAAAAAAGATATTTGAAACTAATTGCCGGTTTGATGTGTTTTAAAAATGTACAGCCCATTTCTCACTACTGATGGGCCATTTTCTCGGCCAGCTGAATGAAAGCTCTCCTCGTCTTGAAAGATTTGCAGCCCAACAGGCCTGACAAAGTGACTTACTTGGAAAATCACAAAAAAACTGGGCTGTGGCCGTGGACCCAGCTGTCAGCCTCTCCACATACAGTACTCTTCCGATGGAAGTCGTTCCTTGACCATGTTGACCATGCCGCGCGGAGAGCACCACGGCGGTGGACGGCGAGGCCTAGGAAGGGGACGACGCGGAGCCGGGGAAGACGCGGCAGTGGAAGCCCGTGCGGAGAGAAGTACGAGGGTTCACTAGTTTGGCTGCGGTGTGAGGCTGCCGTCGTCGCAGGGCCTGGCCAGTGGTGGGAATAGTAGGGGCGGTGAGGCCTCTGCGGCAGCACAGCCGGCCACGGGAGGCAGGAGCATGCGGCACGACCGACGCTGCTTTAGGTAGCTGGAGCAAGAAGACCAGAGGTTGAAGAAGCACTACGGCCTTTGGATGGACATTGTACAGTCACTGAAGCTAGAATCGTTTATATTGACTAAGTTGACAAAGCCCTTGGTACGCTCCAACTTAGTAGGCCCACAGGTCAGCCTCCGAAACGGTGCGCCCTAGACGTCAGGGGGAGGAATCATTTTTTGGGCGGCCGAAGCTAAGAATATCCGAGATTGAAGAAGAAGCACGACATCCGTTGGATAGACATCCAACGGCCACTGCTGCTAGAACCGTGTGTTGACTATAATAAGTTGACAAAGCCTTGGATACGCGTCAACTTATTTTTTTAGGCGACGCGTCACTTAGCAGGCCCAGAAGTGTGTGGCAGAGAACTTATAGCCCATTTGCGTTTTGTAAGAATGTACATCCCATTTTTGAATAATGGAATTTACAACAGCCCATTTACATTTTGTTAAAAGTACAGCCCATTTTCTAGCTAGGACAACGATTAATAATTTCAACCAACCGTTGAAGACAGAATTCAATAAAATTTCCCACATTTTGATGGGGTCCGAAATATTTTTATCCCGAAATTTCTAGTCAGATTAAATATAAATTTGTATTACGTAAAAATCCAATGAAACATTGCGCGCGCAACAATGAAAACTTAAGATTTTCAAAATCTATAAATAATATTTTATAAACTAATTTCGTGTTTGGTGCATTTTTTTATAGTTACTGCCCAGTTTTTATAATTACATCTCATTTATTATTTTTAAATCCCATTATCCTGTTAAGCCTAATGCATCCCTCCTAGGAAAGATTTGCAGCCCAGCGGGGCGGAGAATAACAAGTTGGCCTTGCCTGGGTATTCCTCAAAAAGACGTATAGCTGGGCTAGCCATTTTCATCTTGAAAAAATTAGTATCTGGGCTGGATATCTGGCCTGGGCTAGACGGGCCACAGCCCGCCCAGTTAATACCTTGCTCTCCTCTGAACAACAACGAAATCATCGCCAAGAAAAACTCTGCAGTGCTCACGCCTCAAAAACACAAATACTGCTCGAGCTGCTTGGTCCCAGCTGTCGGCCTCACCTTGTGCAATTCTCTCGTTTATATTGACTACATAGGTTGACAATGGTGTGGGACCGTGATGTCAGGAAACCAGGAGAAAGCAAAAAAAATATAGTTGTACATAATAAGGAGGCACTTGCGTACGTATGGCTATGGCCCTAATGGGTCCCTAGTGTCATCCACTCAAAATAAAGTCATCTCCTGAATCCTCATGTTCGTTGACGATGTTAACAATGCTCGGCGCCACGGCGAGCGCAACAACTCGAAGGACAACGGAGAGGGCCTCGCGGGCCCTACGGATGGTCTGATACAGCGCCCGCTGCTCATTTAGGAAGCCAGGATCATCGGACACCTATGAGCACCTTCGAGAAACTGAGACGGCATGAAACGGTAAGGCCGCGCTTGGGAGCTCTGGTTTATTTCAAACTTGTATTAACATACAAGTGTAATTTACTCGTCATTAGAAACCATGCGTAAAATACAGGCGTAATGAAACCGAGGGCCCGAGGTCTGTAAGTAAAACCGACGGGTTACGCGTGTAATTTGAGAGACCAGTGTATATTTTACGAGCACTGCTATATGGACGACATTACCAGACGATACATGCACGACGTGCGTATCATGCCATCCATGGGTAAGGCTGAAACAGCAGCTAACGGCTGGATTAGCAATCGTCCGAGTGTCGTTCAGCATTTTTATCGTGTGTGAAGTACTTCCGATATTTTACTAGTCAAAATCAACCAACCAAGCGCCTTCGCCCGAGACCATCTGCTTTAATTTACAAGCGTCAGTTTTACAAGCGGTTTTGGTTGGAAAACGACGATCCAATCACGGCCTAATATCATGAGTTGGTCAGAAGATCATATGGTTTGACGTCTAACCTACCCGACTTGTCGTATAGGCTATGAATGAAACATCAGACGATGAACTTCTTAAGCACGGAAAAAACAGAAGAGTATGATCTTCTTAACAAGCAAATCACTGGCATTAGATCGACATGCAAAACATTACGATGCATTATTCTCAGGAGGCACGGTGAACAGCTCGTGATGCCGCATGCCACAACATTCCAAGCTCAACTTTGCAATCAAACACAAGGCCTGGCATTACATAGACAATATTTAGAACAAACTCTTAACACAGGAATATCTCAGCAGAGTAACTATTTACTTCTAAACTAAACACAGGAATAGGAAAAAACACTCGACGCTGCTCACAGCAAGGGCGTCCCACTCAAAAATATCAAATGCATGTCTTCTGGCTAACATCAATGAGCAAATTTTGACAAGGTTTTCCAATTCCAGTATATTAAACTAACGTCTTCTTGCTAACATCAATGATTAAACTTTGACAAGCTTTTCCCATTCAAAATATGTAATGCCTATGATCGTCCTGTCGTAGCTTCTTGTACTTGTTTGGGCACTTTTTGCCCAGGGCACTCCACGTGTTGTTAAATTGCCAATGGTCTCTGCAGACTAGTCATGTCACCAGTGTCTAATAATACTCTGTAAAGCTTATCGGTCATTCCTTCTGTAATGTAGCGCAAACAGTGACTGCTTCTTTCTGCAAAGTGGAACGACCAAGTGGACCCAGTAATGCAGCAGTTTGCCTTGGACACATTGGATCCTTTTGTGAAGTTCAACTAAAATCGAAGTCAGAATAAAACCGAGCTTTAATTTTGATATCCCTGTAAGCAACAATAGGTATAAGGGAAACAATTGCTGAGAAATAATGGTTGATGACTTGTACTCCCAGAAGAAAAGCATCTACTAATCTACTTTATCTTAATGGGAAACAAAGTAGGAGAGTAGCAATTCTCCATCAGTGTGATTCATTCATATTGACTGAGACATTATCTTAACAATGCCTTGTTTCAACATGTATAAAGAACGACAAAGCAAAAAAGTACCATTCCTAAAACAATGCAACTGATTCATTTTAACAGAGACATTATCTTAACAATGCCTTGGTTAAACATGTAGAAAGAACTACAAAGCAGGATAGTACCATTCCTAACAAGTGTTGCAGTTTTGAACTAAGATTCAGTAGTTAATTAATTCTGAGAGTGGCATTGCTTAATTTTACCCGCGGCATTAGATTAACAAAAAGCATAAACAGTTCCAAGGGAGAGTGGGCGCAACAACAGTATGTGCTTCCATCTACTTATAAAGGGGGTGATGCAGAGTTTGTTGTAACAAAGCAACAAGCATCATGTCTGGGTTGGTCCCATTTTTGTTCACTACTTAATGGGAAAAGACAGTAATACAATAGCTTCAATTCAACATTTATTTAAAATAGTACCAATACAAGTAGCACAACATCTCAAAGCACACTGCACAATCATGTGGATGAAGGCCTATACTGACCTTTCATGAGACGGACAAGATAAAATACGAATCTGCCAACACGAATAGGAAATCCAATCTCGTTTTGTGCAGTTGCACTGAAATCAAGCAAAGTGTTTCACGTAGAGAAGCAAAATGTCGCAATAGCAAAAAGTTGAATCGATACGAAGACTAGAAACAAATCTCGATCTCCTTTTGTGCAGTTCCACCAAAATTAAGCAAAGTCACCGGTGTGACATTCAAGTTGAACTGCACAAAACACTCTTAAAACATAAGTGTTTCGAGTAGCGAAGCAAAATGTCGCAATAGCAACAAGTTGAATCGATACCCCTGTTTTAACAGAGGAAAAAAGGAAACAATTACTTGCCGATAAAGGAGGATGAAACAAACGGTGACAGAAAGAAGCATCTAACTTATCTTGGATGGAAAACAAAGTAGGACAGTAGCATTTCTAAAACGGTTGCATTAATTCATATTAACAGAGACATTTTTTTAAACAACATTCGTTAAAAAATGTAATTTACTTTTAATAGTGGCATTGCTTCAATTTTCCGGCGGCATTCTTAGATTAACAGCAGCAAAATAGTTGTATGGGACATGCCAGCACCATGTGCGTCCACACATATAAATGGGTGATGCAGAGTATGTAGCCAAGCAGCATATATGCGCTGGTCCCATATTTGTTCTCTTTGAACCTTCTTCCTATGTGAGGGCAGCAAATCTAGTCCTGCACAAACTACCCGACCCCCCCGGTTTCTTTCCCTTTTCAACAAAGAGATCGGTTCCTTACAGATGTGTGTACTGGGTTACCCCCTTTTTCCCTTTTCGACCTACAAAGCGGCTGGATAGCCAGTCTATACTACTTTCCGCCCCTCCTTTCCTCATTAAACCACGTCCTAGATTCTTGCTCCAGCCCACCGAACCATTCTTTCTTCTTTGAACCAAGACCTAGATTCGACTACAGATCGAAAAAGATCCACGTGCAGCTAGAGCAACTACGGTTTCAAAGAAACTTATACCTTAGGGTCGTCGGCATGTGGCAAGGCGTGCGGTGGGAGGTCGGATCTGCCCACACTACGTACGGCAGTGAGGAAGAAGGGGTCGGTGGCCCTCCCGCGCAGGCGTTGGGTGAAAGAGAACAGTGCAGCCGGAAATGGATTGCCTCCCTCGCCGAAGGCGATAGAGTGAACGTTGCACCTCCTCCCCTTCCCGGTGCGACGGGATACGGACGCCTCCTTCACCAGCTGTGAGGGGGGAGAGAGAAAAGAGGCCAACGCAGTCTTGTTTAGATCTGGTGAAGAGAGGGTGAGAGACTGTGAATATAGCAAACCCTAGCAAATGAACATTGAGCCTCCAGCGTGTAAAATATATGTAGTGCGGCGAGCGTGTGGAGAGTGCAAACCCTAAGTTGATGTCCACTCTGTTTGTGGTCTTTTTTTTCCTAGTTTATTTTTGTTTCTTGTTGCTACATTATGTACTTGTGGGAGCTTAGATGTGATATCCTTAAATAACATCTAGATGTGAATTAGACAAACTAATTTTCTAACGTACCAAGAAAGAAAACTCGATCAAAAACACGCCCCCGCTTCCAGGTCGCGAGAGTCGTCACACACACACACATAGACATAGACATGCATATCCGTGTTTACATAAAATTTCATTTCCATCTCCATCTCCAATCATATTTGTCCAACTGGCACATTATTTACGTTGTTAATTATATACGCAGCAATATTAACGTACAACATCTCTTGTTTGCGCACGTCCGGACCACTACCACGGCCGGTCCTGACCAACCCGAACCCTCTTCATCACCCGCGCGTGCTTCCCGCCCGAAACAGTCAGTGCCGCATTCATGCCCGGCCAGAGCGGACGCGACCTCTCACTGGCGCCAGCATTGAAGCGGCGCGCCGGCCGAGAGAGCGTCGCCCGCGCCGCTTCCGGGTGCACACGGCTGCTCCGCGTTCAAAGGTCGCAATAGCCGGCTATAGCATGCATGTAAAAAGTTCTTGGGAGTCCGTGCTATAGCTAGCTGTCCTCCCCCAACTCGTCAATCTCTTCCAGTAGTGCTAGTACTCCATGGCGCGATCCATCGACAAGCAGGCGGGAAAGTTATCGTATACTCGGTTTGCGGTGAGTGGAATGCCGAGCGACCGTGTGGGGTCGAGCCATGGAGGAGGGTGAGACACGAACACGACATACGTGATTTAAACGTTGGTTTTGCTCGATGGCGCGATCCAATGAAACGAAACGTTGGTTTCTCTCCGTTTCCATTTTTTCTCTGGAAAAATGGAAACTTTCCACTCCATTTTCATTCCTATTCCAAGGTTGCCCCATTTCAACATTCCATCAACTACAAAGGAAAACTAACACGCATGCTGATGCATCTCAATGATTCACAGATCATAGCCAATATTTACTTCACAACTAAAGAAAAAAGTTGTGAGAGCGTGTATGAAAGAAAAACTACTGATGGGGTCACTACGACTTAAACCCTAAACCCTAAACATGATTTAGTTTCCTAGCCAGGTAGAACCTGTCGAAGGAAAGACGGCTGGCACCCTCGGATCATATGATGCTTTTGTGTAGTTCCACTAAAATTGACCTGAGCATCCCTGATGGCAAAGATATTGAAGAAGTGTGATTAGAATAATAGTACTGGCACTAGTTCATGAGACATAAACTTATCACAAGTAGAAGCCGGTAGAAGTAGAGAAAGATCGACATGGAGATGGAGCTACGGCAGTGGAGCAAGCCGGCTCCAAAAGGAAGATGGACTACTTGGGACGTCGGGCTGTAGCTAGAAGGGCGGTTGGGACGCGACATCGGCCCATAACGCGGTGACCCCCCGATTGGGACGCACCGACTGTGGGTTTTCTCCCTCGCCGATGTCGACCGTGTCTATGCAGAACATTGTTCCCTTCCCCCAGCTGCGGGATCAGGCCCGTCATTCTATGCTTTTGAAGAGAGCAATCTAAGCAAGCAGGCTTGTAGCTTAGGCTCTTGCTAGTGTATATATAGTGGTTTTCTTTTTCTCTCCATATCAACCATTTTATATTGCGTACGTGTCATTCAAGAGTGAAATGATGGTTGCTTCTTCCGACTAACTTACTGTGTGATTTGACTGCTCCTTAGTGGCCCCTACACGTACTCCCCCTACGTGTATGCAACAGTCACACGTACACATGGATGCAAAAACACGCGCGACGCCCTAATGCATGCATGTCCGAGCACACGACGGAACACACACGGTCACGCTCAAGTGCTCAACCTACACGTGCATGCACACACATACTCAATCAGGGTGAGCTAGTGACCGTATAAACACCGGAAAATATATATATATATTTTGAGCGCAATGAGCGTATTATGAAGTCCACTGACCGTATTTTTACAAATATACAGTGACAGACAGTGTATTTATCTCGTTTGAAATTAAGCCATATTAACTGGAGAGGAGGCAGTATGGACTAGCATTACTTTGTTGTGTCCCGTCAACTTGCCGAACGAGGAGAAGGTTGCAGGACGGGAGAAGCTTGCGTGCGGTGGCTCGCAGGACAAGGAGAAACTTTTGACTAATGCAAGCTCTCCCTCGCTCAGGCGGTGGACGTGCAACAATTAATTCGGTGTCAGATTGCCAGAAGCATAAACTATACTACTACTAGTGCTATTATTGTTCGACTTCCCGAATAGGCGAACAACCAAGCGCAAAGTTTACTAGTACTACTACTATAGTCTATAAAGGTACGTACTATACTAGTACTAGGAACCGGATGGAGGAGCGTCTGCACTCTTATTATAATTTTAAAATGTGATAAAGCAATCTTCAACACATTTGGTTCTCTTCGAGGGTTCTCCATGTGATAATGGAAGTTGATTGCATGGAACACTCGCCACAATTCTCACTTAATTCTGGCTCATATCCTATTACAAATAGTAGCACTCGGTAATATTTCCTCTTTTTTTGTTATTCAGCATGTAAACAGGTCAGCAAACCTTGCGGCGCATCTTCGTGCGAACCGTGCTTGCTGCACTTTGAATGTGGCCGAGAGCTGGCTTGATGAAACACCTCGCTTCCTACTTCTTTTTTTGCGGGGTACCTCGCTTCCTAGTGACCAGTATCTTGGCTGATCGTCCCAAGAATGCTTATATATGAATAAAGCTCTCTCATTTACCCGCAAAAAAGATTAAGCCATATGAGCGCTGCTATGCAGACGACTCATGGTGCACGATTCTTGCATGACAGTGCTAATCAAGCCGTCCCTGCCTATGAGCAAACTACGACATGCTAATGGATTCACCATTGTCCATCTTTCGTCCGAACAAGTATCATCTGCGTAGTAGTTTTGAAGCCATATTAACTGGAAAGGAGGGAGTATGGACTAGCACTACTTTTTTATGTGTCCCGTCAACTCGCAGAACGAGGAGAAGGTTGCAGGACAAGGTGAAGCTCGCTTACGCCTTTTGACTAATGCAACCTACCCTTGGTGGACATGCATCAGTCCATTCGGTGTCAGATTGTGAGAGGCATACACTGTAGTACCCAACATGCGGAGTACCATCATTGTTCGACTTCACGAAGAGGCGAAGAGACAAGCACAGTAGTACGAGTAGTACTACTACTAGAACCACATGGTGGAGCGTCTGTGCTCTTATTTTTTTATCTCTGATAAAGTACACGTTTATTTGGGAGAAGGGCGGAAAACGGCAGCCCAACATGTAATGAATGATATCGATCAACCAACCATGCTGGAGTATATCTTGGCCTCCGTGCGAGCCTATCTGTGTGTTCTCGCTCCTCGTCTCTCTCAAGGAACGGTGGGTTGGCTCTTTGCCGTCAATTGAGATCGGTTTGCTCACACTCCTGTCCCACATTTCAGTGATATGCCAAGAGGACGTGCGTTGACCGACTGGCCATACGCGTACTTGGTTTTGCACCTTCATACTACTCCTCCCTCCGTCACAGTTTACAGGGCGCGCTTCATTATGATGCATTTCTCTCAATGCATTTCCACCACCAGAGAGACTTTAGACGCGTTTGGTTTAATGCTCAATTAATTAGGGCGTGGTAACCACAATCAAGTCCACAATTTTCTCTCCATGTACTATACTACTACGGAGTGGAGTAAGTGCATGCATGTGTGTACCCAGGGTGGAAGCACTGCATGCATGTGTGTACACATTATTCCCTCTAGTAATAGACATCGTGCTATAACTATCAATGCTATTTTTCAGGCCAATCGCTAGTCGCCTTGGTCCCATAGATTTTTTTTCTTTTTTCTGAAGCGCGCTGTATAAACAGTGACGGATGGAGTAGTATGAGCGGATTCAAAGAAGAGTGTATTGATGGTTGCTTCTTCAGAGCAACTTAAAGTGGGAAAGGTGGGGCTTATGATTTGACTGCTCATTACTCACTATTAATGTGGCGCAACGACCGGGCTGAGTCTCCCACACGGTTGTGCACTACCCCCTCGGTTTTTAAATATACTCCGGAGTATTTATCTTTCTAGAGATTTCAACGAGTGACTACTCAAATATTTTTCTTTTTAGAGATTTCAAATGGACTGGCACATACGAATGTATATAGACATATTTTAGAGTGTAGATTCACTCATTTTGCTCTGTATGTAGTCACTTGTTGAAATCTCTAGAAAGACGAATAGTGTTGGGGATATTACTACTGGGCGTAAACCGGCCTATCTGGGCCGGGTCAACTTCGTCAGTAGTTAAGTATGTTAAAGCCCAAGAAGACAGAGGAGGGCTCAAGGCCCATGGTCGGTTCAAGGCCTGTAGCCGTAAACCGGCGTTAGTAGTTAACCTGTATTGTAAGTTAGGAATAAGTAGAGACCAAACCGGACACATCTATGAGCCGGTATTGGGACTCCGTAAGCCGACGGGAGTCACCCGTGTATATAAGGGGACGACCCGGCGGCGGTTCAAGGACAACAGACAACAACTCGAGACATAGGAGAAGCTTGTTTGCTCCCTAGTCATCGAAACCCCATCAATTCCATAACAACTAGACGTAGGCTTTTACCTTCCTCGAAGGGGTCGAACTAGTATAAACTCTCTTGCGTCCTTGTGTACGCTTTAACCCCTTCAAGCTAACCTGTCGCGATGGCTCCACGACTAAGTCCTTTCTCTAGGACATCTGCCGTGACAAAACCACGACAGTTGGCGCCCACCGTGGGGCCATCGCACGATGGTTTCCGGTTCTTGGAGGGCCGCTTTGAAGGACTCGAGGGCTACGCTGTAGGCCGGATGACTAAGAGTCGTCGCGGCAAGCTCTACATCGACGACGCAGGCTGGGGCCCCGAGGCCGGCTCAATTGAGTACGGGTACCGGGTCCCCTTTGGTAGCATTCATGTTTTCATTGGCAAGATCGGTGAACCGGGCCCTGAGCCGGACATCTGCACCGACCTCGTCGAGACGGCTCAGCGTGCGCGATCCACCCGGGTTAAACTGGCCATGAAGCGTGCCTTCATGGGAGTCATCCATGGAGGAAATTATGAGGACGGATCGGAATTTCACGGCGCGACCGTCGTTTGTTCCGGTGACGAATCTTCGACCGGAGAAACCGAATCTCTTTATCAGCTACAAGATGGCCGGATTGGGAGTTGTTCCGATGGCGATAGTATTCCGGACCCCTCTGATCTGCCCAACCGGGTTGGAATATTCATGGCTAGAACATAAGCAGCGCTTCATTCTTCGACAGCTGCGGCAACGATCTCCGGTTCAGCAGCGGCGACGGGTGCCGGGGCAGGAGGCCCTGTGCGCCCGCCGGCTCAGGTTCTATCAGAACTATTTGATGTGTTGGCTGTGCTTATGGCGGAAGTTAATCCGCCGGATCAGGACGTTCACAACGCGGAGATTGCAAAGGTAAAGGAACAGATCACCCAGGCCAAGGCGGATCTGGCGGCTGAGGACACCAGGATGACTGCAGAGCGGGCCGCTTTAGACGCACAGGCCTACAAGCTTATGTTGGACCAGAGCGCATCGCATGAAGTCATGAGGAGGAAGCACCGATCCCGCTTACCTCCGGTTTTCGAGGCCAGAGACCTTTTCAACACTCCAGGACCAAGAGCCGGCAATCCGCTGGAGGGAAACTGGGCAGAAGCCCCTGGGACCGGTGCACCGGTTCAGCCTCGTCAGATGGACCCGCCTCGTCAAAACACCGTTGTACCTTAGGCTGCTTTAACACCTCCAGGCCACTACTCCAACTCAATGGACAATCTTGTTGCCGCTGCTGCACGGCTGGAGGCCATTCCAATTGAAGGTGACTCGCCGCAGGCAGTAGAGACGTGACGGGTCAAGGAACTTCTAAGGACAGCTTTGGCCCAACAGGAAGCGTACTCGTACAGCCGCGACCGGATCCACTCGACCCCCCGTCCAAGCCGGAGCTATAGCAGACATATGGATAAACCGGCAGTGTCGAGTAATGAACGACGTGGGGTACCTCGTGACAACAACCCGGCGGGTGGTGCTGATGACGCTTAGGGAGTGGTGGACCGGGCCCGCGCGCGCAGGGAGGCCGAGTTAGCCACACAGCATCAGGCTCGGCAGCTCACGCCAGTTCGTCCAACCACCTTGACTGAACCTGGTGTTACTTCTAGTTCTTTGGGGGTGCCTTGCCTTATCCCCGCTTTACGCAACGTGCGCCTGCCCAAGGATTTCAAAGGCCCGCGCAAGGTACCAAATTACACGGCGGATCAACCTCCAGAGACATGGGTGGAGAGCTATGAGATGTCCATGGAGATGCTTGATGTGGATGACGCGGTGTGTGCGAAATACTTCACCATGATGCTCGAAGGAACGTCCCGTACTTGGTTAAAAAGCTTGCTGGCTAATTCTATCAGTTCATGGGCCCAATTACGAGCCCGGTTTATCAGCAATTTCAAAGATACCTGTAAACAGCCTATGTCGATAGTGGACTTAGCTGCATGCGTCCAGGAGGAAGGAGAATCAACGACTCATTGGGTGCGCCGGGTTTCACAAGTGTTGCACTCCTCAGACCGCATCAACGCTGACACCGCAGTATTAACCCTAGAAGGCAACTGCCGGTTTGGACCCCTGAAGCTGAAGTTGGGACGGATGAAGCGTCATTGCACCGACATGGGGACCCTCATGGCCGCTTTGGTGAAATATGCTGATTCTGATAGTACCAAGGATCCCGAATCTGATGATGACAAGACAGGGAAAGGGAAGAAGAACAGCAACTCCAAAGGTCAGCAGCATCACTGGGCAGGCAATGGTGGAGGAGGCAAGCGTAAAGCGGATGGTAACATGGACTTTGTGGCTAATACCAACGCACATGACAATGGCCAGCGACGCAAGGGTAGGCCGAAAAATCGTAATGGAGCACCCAACCCTAACCCAAACCGCCTAAACTATCTACTAAGCCAGCCCTGTCCAAGACATGGGACGAAGGAGGCGCCGGCAAACCACCTTTGGAAAGATTGCTTTATTATGCAGGAGTTCAAGAATTCTAATAATTTCCGGTATGATCACGAATCTGGCGGTGGCTCGGGATCCGGGCCGGGTTACGGTGGAGGAAGTTCCGGTTCAGGATTCAATGGTAATTCGGGTGGACATAATGGTCAAAATAGTCAGAACAACTAGGGTGGTTACAACCAACAGCAGCAACAGTCAGGTTATCAGAGCAACCCAAAGCAGTTGAGTAATGGGTAGTACCATGTCTTCACCACTAGCTTGGACAAGCGAGACCGGAAACTTCAGAGGCGGGCGGTCAACTCTGTTGAATCGGCCATACCCCGTTATCTACGTTGGTCTGAAAAGCCAATCATATGGAGCAGAGAAGATCACCCTCCCCAGGTCGATAATCCGGGTCAGTTGGCTCTGGTGGTGGCGCCTCAGGTGGGAGGTTACAAGTTCACCAAGGTGCTCATGGATGGAGGGAGCAGCATTAACATCCTGTACTATGAGACCTTCCGTCGTATGGGACTAACAAATAAGAATCTCAAACCGTCTAATACAGTATTCCACGGTGTAGTGCCTGGCAGATCAGCATATCCCGTTGGTAAGATAGCTCTGGAAGTGGCCTTTGGGGATGATCATGATTCCAGGTCGGAGACATTGACGTTTGAAGTGGTGAAAATCCAAAGTCCATATCATGCCCTGTTTGGGCGACCAGCCTACGCCAAGTTTATGGCTCGGCCATGTTATGTGTATTTGCAGCTCAAGATGCCGGGTCACAAAGGGGAAAATAACAGTTCACGGAAGCCACAAAATCGCTTTGGAATGCGAGGAAGGAGATGCGGCTTATGCAGAGTCGGTTTGTGCCACCGAGGAGTTGAAGTACTATAAAGACAATGTTGATCCGGCGGACATGACTCCGTTGAAGAAGCCAACTATGGAGTATGATCCGGCCCTTAAGTTCAAATCGGCAGCAGAAACTAAGCTTGTTGACTTCGTACCTGGTGATTCGTCCAAGCAGTTCAGCATCAGTGCCAACTTGGATCCGAAATAGGAAAGCGCGCTCATCGAGTTCATCCGTGAGAATCGGGACATTTTTGCATGGAAGCCCTCTGACATGCCAGGTGTACCGAGGCAACTCGCTGAGCACACACTTAATGTGGATCCTAAATATAAACCGGTGAAACAGTTCCTCCGCCGGTTTAACAAAGAAAGACGCAAGGCAATTGAAGAAGAGGTAGCCAGGCTCTTAGCAGCTGGCTTTATTGTTGAAGTTTTTTACCCTGAGTGGCTTGCCAATCCGGTGTTGGTCCTCAAGAAAAACGGCACCTGGCGCATGTGTGTGGATTACACAGATTTTAATAAGGCTTGTCCAGCAGATCCTTTTGCCCTCCCCCGTATTGATCAAATTATTGATGTTATGGCCGGCTGTGAGCGTTTAAGTTTTTTGGATGCGTATTCTGGCTATCATCAAAATGGCAGTTAAGGACCAGGAGAAGACGGCATTTATAACTCGCTTTGGAGCCTTCTGCTATGTGTCTATGCCCTTCGGGCTCAAGAGTGCCCAAGCAACTTACCAACGGTGTGTACAAAATTGTCTTCACAAGCAGATTGGCCGTAATGTACATGCTTACGTGGATGATATCGTGGTTAAGTCCAGGGAGAAGGAGACTCTGATTGATGATTTGAAGGAAACCTTTGATAACCTGAGAACATACAAGATGATGCTTAATCCGGACAAGTGTGTCTTTGGTGTACCGGCGAGCAAGTTATTAGGCTTCTTGGTGTCCAATAGGGGAATTGAGGCTAATCCGGAGAAGATCACAGCCATCACCTCCCTCGCTAAACCGAAGTGTATCAATGATGTTCAGCGCCTGGCAGGCCAGATTGCTGCGTTAAGCCGGTTTATCAGTCGCCTCGGTGAGAAGGCAATCCCTTTGTATCAGATGTTGAAGAAGACGGATCAGTTTGTCTAGAGTTCTACTGCTGATGAAGCATTTGAGGACTTAAAACGGCAATTGGCCAATCCGCCTGTGCTCGCCGCTCCCATTGACAAGGAGCCGTTGCTGCTATATGTTGCTGCTAATGCTCGGGCGGTCAGCGTGGCTATTGTGGTAGAGCGAAAGGAGGCAGGTAAGGAGCACCCGGTTCAACGTCCGGTCTATTATATCAGCGAGGTGCTCATTGAGTCCAAGCAAAGGTATCCGCATTGGCAGAAGCTGGTGTATGGAGTTTTTATGGCAGGCCGGAAGCTTAAACAATACTTCCAAGGGCATCCAATTACAGTGGTCAGTTCTGCTCCTTTGGGAGATATCATCCAGAACCGGGAAGCAACTGGCCGGATTGCAAAGTGGGCTATAGAGCTGGGGCCATACGGTTTGAAGTATGTGCCTCGGACAGCGGTTAAGTCTCAAGCACTTGTTGATTTCATCAATGATTGGACGGAAATGCAAGCACCTGAAGAAAAGCCGGATCATACGTATTGGACCATCCATTTTGACGGATCCAGGCAATTGGAAGGCTCGGGGGCTGGAGTCGTATTAACTTCCCCACGAGGTGATAAGTTTTGTTATGTTCTCCGCTTAATGTTCCCTTGTACTAACAATGCAGCTGAGTATGAAGCCTTGCTCCATGGTCTCCGGATGGCTAAGGAGATGAATCTAAGTCGAGTTAAGTGCTTCGGTGACTCGGACCTTGTGGCTCAGCAGGTGTCTGGCACTTGGGACTCCAAGGACCCACTCATGGCAGCATATCGTCGTGAGGTGGATATTGTTGCAGGTTATTTCAGAGGCTATCAGGTGGACCACGTGGACCGGCGGAAAAATGAAGCGGCGGACGCTTTAAGCCGGCTGGGCTCTCAGCGCAAAACGGTCCCGCCCAATGTTTTTCTGGATGTGCTGCACAACCCGTCGGTCAAGATCCCTATGAAGAGGATTTGGCTATTCCTGATCCGGAGGCTCCATTGGTGGCAGCTCTTCATGTTATTCCGGATTGGACGCTTCCTTACCTGGCGTACAAGAACCGGGGCGAGTTGCCAGAGGATGAGATTCTGGCCCGGCAGATAATCCGGCGATCCAAGTCCATGGCTATCATCAACGGCGAGTTGCATCATTGCAGTGTATCAGGAGCTTTTCAACGCTGCGTGTCTCCTGAAGAAGGCCGTGAAATTTTGCGTGAGATCCACGAAGGAGATTGTGGTCACCACGCCGGTTCAAAGTCTCTGGTGGCTAAAGCGTTTCGCCATGGCTTCTGTTGGTTAACTGCTCATGCTGATGCGGAGGATCTGGTCAGACGATGTGATGGTTGCCAAAGGTTTTCAAGACGTGCTCATGTACCGGCTCAAGAATTGAGAATGATTCCAATTACTTGGCCATTTGCGACTTGGGGGCTGGATATGGTTGGGCCTTTCAAAAGGTCCAAAGATAAGAAGACCCACCTCCTGGTGGCGGTTGACAAGTTTACAAAGTGGGTGGAGGCAGAACCTGTTAGCAAGTGTGATGCGGCCACGGTGGTTCAGTTCATCAAAAAGGTGATTTTCCGGTTTGGCTTTTCGCACAGTATTATCACAGATATGGTACCAATTTGTCCAAAGGTGCTATGAAGGAGTTCTGTGAACAGGAGCACATCCGGCTCGACGTTTCATCAGTGGCACATCCACAGTCCAATGGTCAAGCAGAAAGAGCTAATCAAGAGATCTTGAGAGGCATCAAGCCCCGGCTCATGGTTCCTTTGCAGAGAATGCTGGGTTGTTGGGTAGAAGAATTACCATCTGTGTTATGGAGCATCAATACAACACCCAACAGATCAATAGGATACACACCGTTCTTCATGGTTTATGGAGCGGAGGCGGTTCTCCCCAGTGATATCCGTCATGGTTCACCTCGTGTAACGGCTTATATTGAAGCGGACAACGAGACAGCACGGCAAGATGCTTTGGACCGGTTGGATGAAGAGCGTGACATCGCAGCCGCCCGATCGGCGATTTACCAGCAGGATCTTCGTCGTTATCACAGTCGCTGGGTCAGAACCAGAACCTTTCAGGAGGGATATTTGGTGCTTCGGCTCATCCAAGATCAGACTGATATGCATAAGTTATCCCCACCTTGGGAGGAGCCTTTCATGGTCAGCAAGAATCTGCACAACGGGTCATACTATCTGATCGATATTCGAGAACATAAGGACTCGCGTACATCAGAGGAGGAGACCAACAGGCCGTGGAACATAGCTCATCTTCGGCCTTATTATACCTGAGCCATTGGTTCTACTTATGTACATATTACAACGATGTATATATTAAACTATAATAAACCGGAACCTCAGCTAAAGCGGGGTATCTGTTCTTTTACATCATGTGTGGTTACACAGAGTTGTTCTAAAGCGGCTTCCGGTTTACCCCTTGAGTTCGCTTTGCTAAAAGCATCGTGTTATATCACTTGGAGGATTGGTCGTGTCCGAACCAATACCATGCCTCTTGATAGGCAAGAGCCACCAGATCACTTGGGGACTTGGTCATGTCTGAACCAGTCATGCCTCTTGATCGGCCTAAGGCCACAGAATCACTTGGGGGCTTGGTCGAACCCAAACCCATTTGGTCGGCATAAATGCCATGGTTTCATTTGGGGACCTGGCTGACTAGAACCATAGTTACACCTAACGGGAGCTTGGTCGTGTTTGGCCATGGTAACGCCATTTGATCAGCTTAAATAAACCTTTTTTGGCAAACGGTTTTGTCATTGCTTTTGCTTCACACTTTTCTTTGAAGGGTTTTTTTTTTGCTTTTTATTGCGTTTTTTAAACCGACAAAGTTTTTTAACCAATCAATTGACGGAACACAGTTCACGTCAATCCGGAGACTATTTGCCCGGTTTGATCCTTGTTGTTAACATCCTCTTATGGAGTAACACGGTGTTTATTATAACCCGGCACGGTTTACATGGTAAACCAGCGTCATATATATATATATACAGGAGCTGTTATCTCCTCCAACAGTGTGGGTTTGCAAAACTCCGCTTCAAGATTGGCCAAGCCAACTTCACACTCAACGATGGCAGGTATTATGTATCTCAAAAATTTGATCATATACTTAAAATTTTGTTTTGGATGATTTGATTTCATATATACAGACATCATATTCCGCCTGACGGTACAACCGCGGTGGCACTTGACGAATTCTCATTTCAGAAAGTGTTTTGGAAAGTTCATTACCACAGGAAGAACAAATTATGCACGAAGGCATATCAACATCAAAGGTATCAGCTAGCCTATTACAAGGCAACATGGTGCCCATAATAATATAATTGTTTTTCACAAAGGAGAGGCAGTTTTAAAACCGGCTTCTGGTTCAAGCTTGGTCACCAGCCTGGCCTGACGGTTGAGGGTCATCCTGCGCCGCTTCAGCCTCTGTTTCTCTACCCAATGGCTGGAAATCCACAGTTGTCCAGTCGATTCCCATTAATGCTTGAAAAACAGCTTCATCATGGATCAGCAATGACGGGTCAATATCGGGAGCGTAAGTATGCTTACAGATTGGAGGGATCAGATTTTCCGATTCATGGATTGGTGCAGCTATTCGCTTGTTCTGACTGTCATATTGCGCTTGATAATGAGACAAGTCTGCTTCCTCAGCCAACTGACAAGCTAGCGGACGTACCTCCCGGTTTATTGCTCGCAGATCCGCTTCACCAAATTCTGACCCGTCTTCCTTCAAGATGGGATAGCCCTGAGCCGCTTCAATAGGATCAAAATCCGGCACCCAGGCTTTTTCCCGGATTAAGGCATTGATTGCACCGGTTCGAGCAGCAGATTTCTTCAGCTCTTCAACCCGGGCAGGAAGCACTGACAGTTTCATCAGAGTATCTTGAATCAAAGTGGGCGCCGGTTTGTTATGAGATGTGGTACAGATGATCCACTGGGCACCAGTATACAATTGTTCAACCAATGTATAGGCGACTTTCAATTTCTTCCGCACATCTGACCCCAAGTGACCAATGCGTGTCCCTGAAATACCATAAAGGGTTAATAAACCGGTGACTCTGTAAGAAGGCAGAGCCAATTCAAAAGGCGAGCTGGCTTACCAAAGATAGCAGTGGTCATGGCATGCACGTGCCGCTTTATGCTGGTCAGTTCATCCGCCACTGGTTTTATTGCAGCCTCGGCATCCTCTGCTCGTTTGATCAAAGCGGACTTTTCAGTGGCCCAATCCGCCCGTTTCTTCTTGAAGTTCTCCTTAAGTTGTTCCATGGCGCTTAAAGCGCTGGCCAATTCCTCTTTTGCTTTGGAGGTTTCAGCCTGTTGGGTTTTCAGGTTTTCTTGGAGATCGGTGACTTGGTTTTCTTTCGTCTTTCGCTCTGCCTGCATGCATATAGATATATGCTTCAACAAATTGGTATAAGGATTCAAGTACCAACCACATAACAAGTTATGCACTTAGCACTTGGGGGCTAATGCATATTCGATCTTCATCTTTCCATTGTTTACAAAGTCCCAAGATCAATACAAGTATTCAACTTGGCACTTGGGGGCTAATGGCTATTTGCTCATATATATTCTGATGCGGCAGTTTCAATTACTTAAAGTACTGGTTTAACTACGCTAAGTTGAACCGGCCCTTGGGGGCTACATCAGCGAATTTCAAAGCATCAAGATTTATATTAGTAAGTCCCGGTTTGAAAGAATATTACAAACCGGCCCTTGGGGGCTAGGAGAGTCAGCAAGAATGGAAGCATACAAGCAGGAAGGAGCATATGGAAGTTACCTCATATTTATCTTTCATCATATTAACCAGACCGGCTTCATAGTCGCGACTGGTATACAGCCGGTTCAGATAGCCGGAATGGATATCTTGGGCGTTCAGAGCAGCGTAAGTCGTCAGATCAGCGTTCCACTAGCCTTTGCCAAAGGCAGCAAATTCTTCCTTGGCAGAATGTTTGGATAAAGCGATAGGTTTCTTGGCTCAGTATGGCCAGTGCCAGTAATGACAACCTCATCATCCTTGGTACCGCCGGTTTACACTGGAGCTGTTGGCTTGTCAGTAGGTTTTGCTGGACCGGTGGAGCTTTCAATCCGGATGGAACCTGTGGGCTGATTGACAGGACCTGAGGTATCAGTAGGTCTCTCTTCAGCAATAAGATCATCATCTTGCTGCGGTGGATCGTTGGGAATATCCTCAGGAATAGCCGCTTCAACATTGGGTGTCTTGCCTACTTCAAGAACGACATCTTCTTCGGCCGCTTTGTCCAGGCGGGCCTTCTTGCTTGGCCTAGGTTTGGCCCTGAGAAGAATAATAAAATCAAATACATCATATGTTCTAAGGCGATGTACTGCAAACATCACAATAAGTATAGCTTACCCAAGCACCGTTTTAAGCGGTGGGAGCTGAGTAGCCGATGACTCGCCAGAAGATGAGTGGGAAGTAACCTGGTAATCGGAGTCAGACGGATTAAGAGGTTGACGAAAGCAGCCCGCTTTAGGACAAGCACTGACAAGAAAATTAGAGACCTCTGAATGGCGTTTCCGAACCGGACTATTCGGTAAACCGGCGGAGGTAACTACCTGGCCGCTGTGCCGGGTTGTGCGACGAGCTTCGTGTTGTTGGGTCTTCATAAGAAATTTAGGATCCAAATAAGCAAGAGGATGAGAAAATTTAACTTTCCGGTTTGCCTAGCGGATTTTTTGTGAAGGCAAAGTTTTTGAATCGGAAGAGAGAATAATTACCTCTGCAACATCCGCGTGGCTGGCTTCGGCATCATCCTGACAAATATCATCATCAATAAGACGCATGAAAAATAAACCAAGTGAGTCAAGCTCTACCTCAAAGTCCGGATTATCCACATCATCATCAGGGGCCGGATTACAAGATGCAGTGGTTCTTTTCCTGTGGGCACTCTTCTTCACAGCTTTAGTCTTTTGCCGAGTTGCTCTTTCCGGTTTGTCTAGTTTTTCTGGTTTCTCCTGCAGCAGTTTTTTGCTCCAAAATGGATCATTGCCCTGATTACGCAGACACTGATATTAAACAATGACCAGACATATCAATAACAGATTCAGCAAAGAGAAAAATCAGAGTCTTACAGCTGGCGGTTTGTTGGTGGCATAGAAGGGAAGCAGGCCGGTTCTAGCGCAGACGTGTTCCGGTTCATTCAGCATCTTATTCACAGCCTCTGTGATTTCTTCATCGGAGAGCTGGATTTTTGAATGTCGCAGTGGGTCATCAACATTGTCAGTATACTCGCACATCAAATCGGAGCACTGACTAAGGGGCAGTATGCTCCATGATATCCAACAGCGAGCGAGATCAACCCCTGTTAAACCGTTGGCCATAAAGGCTCTGAGCTTTGACAGTTGGGGAGCATATTTGCTTCTCTCCTGGGCAGTCAATCTTTGAGGAAAAGGGTGTGTATTGCTGAGCCGCTCCGGGCGAAAGCCAGGCAAGGGATTCTCACCAGCAGGGGAGGTGTCTTTGCAGTAGAACCATGTCTGATTCCACTCCTTGGGGTGACTGTGCAGCTTGGCGTGAGGGTATGTGACCTCTTTCCTTTTCTGAATCGCCACGCCACCCAACTCCGTATTAGAGCCATCAGTAAACTCAGTACGGCGGTTTAGATGGAAAAGGTCTCTGAACAATTCCACTATGGGCTCCTCTTCAAAGAACACCTCACAGAGCACTTGGAAGTGACACATATTTGTAACAGAGTTGGGGCCAGTGTCTTGCGGATGGAGTTGGAAATCGGCTAAAACATCCCGGTAAAATTTAGAACCGGGCGGCTTAAAGCCCCAGGCTAAGTGATCTACGAAAACAACAACCTCTCCTTCTCGAGGTGTGGGAGGGCATTCTTTGCCAGGAGCCCTCCAATGGATGGTATCTTTGCTGCCTAAAGCGCCAATCAGGACTAAATCGTCCAGTTGATCCTCTGTGACATGAGAAGGAACCCAATTGCACTCATATACTTGCTTGGCCATGATGGAATCTACAAGGTAGAAGATCCCGGTTCAAAAATGCATTTGATCAAGGTACATTGGTATGTGCACTGTTAAACTGGAGACAGAACTATCTGAACCGGAGTTTCATGAAGCAAGCAACATATGGCGGTTCAACAAGGGGACTAATGGCATATACCGGTTTGGAAAATTTTCTATAAGGTTAAACCGCCTGATCTAAGCATTGAAAAGCTGAGATTGCGGATGGACAAGTACGCAGAAACAGGTTTCACAAGATTTGTTTACAGCATTGGATCTGAAGCAAGTTCACAAAAGAGATAAATACTTAGAGGTTCAAAGGAGCAGTACCGAACCAATGAGCAAAACGTTCATATAGATCTATGGTCTGAGATGCATAAGTGAAGGCGAAGGTCCAACAACTATCATTGCACAGAGTAAAGATTTGCGGATTCATCTAAAGATCTATCGTATGAGCAAGAGGCGGACGATGAACACTGAAGAACTGCGAAACCCTAGGCCAGATCTGCGGGCGAAAGGATAGAAGATTTACCGAAGCTGAGGAAGATGCGGAAGGTTGCCGCGATGTTCTGGTGCGCTCAGGTTGATGCAGCGGCCAAGGATGAGGCAGAGGTCGACGGCGGCGGCGGAGCTCCGAGGCTGGCGACGCGAGGAAGACGAAGAAGGCACGGAAGGAGAAAAGAAATGACCCTTTGGTCCTATTTATAAGGCGAAAGAACATGAGTCAGGCGCGACAATCAAGGGGCCACAAAACGGAGCTGTCGCCTCGATTTCCGCCGATCTATTAAACAAAGAAGCATAATGGATAGCTTCGTTATGACAGGTGACGTCACTCCGGTTTACAGCAATCAGAGAAGATGACATCATGGCGGTTTACCAATTTATAAGAAGATGTTGAAGATGAAGATTTTATTAAAGGATTGACATGAACCCGTTAAAATCAATCTGGGGCCTAATGTTGGGGATATTACTACTGGGCGTAAACCGGTCTATTTGGGCCGGGTTAACTTCGTCGGTAGTTAAGTATGTTAAAGCCCAAGAAGACAGAGGAGGGCTCAAGGCCCATGGTCGGTTCAAGGCCTGTAGCCGTAAACCGGCTTTAGTAGTTAACATGTATTGTAAGTTAGGAATAAGTAGAGACCAAACCGGACACATCTATGAGCCGGTATTGGGACTCCGTAAGCCGACGGGAGTCACCCGTGTATATAAGGGGACGACCCGGCGGCGGTTCAAGGACAACAGACAACAACTCGAGACATAGGCGAAGCTTGTTTGCTACCTAGTCATCGAAACCCCATCAATTCCATAACAACTAGACGTAGGCTTTTACCTTCCTCGAAGGGGCCGAACTAGTATAAACTCTCTTGCGTCCTTGTGTCCGCTTTAACCCCTTCAAGCTAACCCGTCGCGATGGCTCCATGACTAAGTCCTTTCTCTAGGACATCTGCCGTGACAAAACCACGACAAATATAATATTTAGGAACGGAGGGAGTACACATATGAAGCAAAATGAGTGAATCTACACTCTAAAATATGCCCGTTTGAAATTTGTAAAAAGACAAATATTTAGGAACCAAGGAGTATAATTTTGTGCATGGCACATGGACCCAGATGATGAAGAGGCCTCTGGCAATGCTATCAAGCTTCCATCATTTGTTTACATAATTGACGTACTATACAGATAATTTTCCAGCGACATGAAATTGTACAATTGTGTGAGCTTTCAGCTTTTGTTTCGCGTGTCTTGCCATCGATGCTCTTTCGGAAACAATAAAAAACTAACTTCCTTGTTAATGCATGTCAATTATTAGCAGATCAAAGCTAATAATTACATCACAACTGAATACAGAGTTGTGAGAAGGTGTTAAATTAAAATTGATCCATGCTTTCATTGGCAGCAACGTCCCCCCAGCTCTGTCTAAATCAACAAGGCATGTTCAGAAAAAAGTAGTTGTCTGGAGCATGCAACATTCCAATCATTTTGTGCAGTTCCACTAAAATAGAGCTGAGCGTCCCTGTTCCAAATATATTAAGTGTGATTACGATAATAGAGGACTACTACTGAAACAATAAACACACAAATAGAATCCGGTCACCTTTGCAGTCTATCTTAAGACTAACTAGTTGGAGAAGATTAGGCTCGGAGTTGGATGAGGAGGATAGAGCAAAACCAATCTCCCTTTGTGTAGTCGCACTAAAATGTAGAGACGTTGCCCGTGTGACATTTTAGTACAATCGCACAAAACACTCTTAAGAAAAAAGTGATTTGTGCAGTTCACCAAAAGGTCGCAATAGCAACGAGGTGAAATGCCTTGTTTGCAAAAAAGAGGTAGAAAGGAAACAATTACTGGCCAATAACAGTTGATGACACATCCGAAGACAAAAAAGAAGCATATTCCTTGTCCTAAGGGAAGATAACAACACAGTTGTGTTTGTCTAAAACGGTGTGAGGACGAGAATGCAATATGGAAAGTACGCCGGATGATGACCCACAAGTATAGGGGATCTATCGTAGTCCTTTCGATAAGTAAGAGTGTCGAACCCAACGAGGAGCAGAAGGAAATGATAAGCGGTTTTCAGCAAGGTATTCTTTGCAAGTACTGAAATAAGTGGTAACAGATAGTTTTGTGATAAGATAGATTGTAACGAGCAACAAGTAACAAAAGTAAATAAAGTGCAGCAAGGTGGCCCAATCCTTTTGTAGCAAAGGACAAGCCGGAACAAACTCTTATAATAGGAAAAGCGCTCCCCAGGACACATGGGAATATCGTCAAGCTAGTTTTCATCACGTTCATATGATTCGCGTTCGATACTTTGATAATTTGATATGTGGGTGGACCGGTGCTTGGGTGCTATTCTTACTTGAACAAGCATCCCACTTGTGATTAACCTCTATTGCAAGCATCAGCAACTACAACAAAAGTATTAAGGTAAACCTAACCATAGCATGAAACATATGGATCCAAATCAGCCCCTTACGAAGCAACGCATAAACTAGGGTTTAAGCTTTAGTCACTCTAGCAACCCATCGTCTACTTACTACTTCCCAATGACTTCCTCTAGGCCCAAATAATGGTGAAGTGTTATGTAGTCGACGTTCACATAACACCACTAGAGGCTAGACAACATACATCTTATCAAAATATCAAACGAATACCAAATTCACATGACTACTCATAGCAAGACTTCTCCCTTGTCCTCAGGAACGAACGTAATTAATCACAAAGCATATTCATGTTCATAATCAGAGGGGTAATAATAGGCATATAGGATCTGAACATATGATCTTCACCAAATAAACCAACTAGCATCAACTACAAGAAGTAATCAACACTACTAGCAACCTACTAGCACCAATCCCGGACTTTGAGACAAGAATTGGATACAAGAGATGAACTAGGGTTTGGAGATGAGATGGTGCCAGTGAAGATGTTGATGGAGATTGCCCTCTCCTGATGAGAGGAGCGTAGGTGATGACGATGGTGATGATTTCCCCCTCCCGGAGGGAAGTATCCCCGGCAGAACAGCTCTGCCGGAGCTCTAGATTGGTTCCGGCAAGGTTCCGCCTCGTGGCGGCGGAGTCTCGTCCCGAAAAGTTTCTCCGTATTTTTTTCTCATCGAAAGACTTCATATAGGAGAAGATGGACGTTGGAGAGCCACCAGGGGGCCCACGAGGTAGGGGGCGCGCCCTAGGGGGGGCGCCCCCCACCCTCGTGAGCAAGGTGTGGGCCCCCTGGCCTTCATCTTTGGCACGGATTTTTCTTTATTTGTTTTAAGATGTTCCGTGGAGTTTCAGGACTTTTGGAGTTGCGCAGAATAGGTCTCTAATATTTGCTCCTTTTCCAGCCTAGAATTCCAGTTGTCGGCATTCTCCCTCCTTATGTAAACCTTGTAAAATAAGAGAGAATAGCCATAAGTATTGTGACATAAAGTGAAATAACAGTCCATAATGCGATAAATATCGATATAAAAGCATGATGCAAAATGGACGTATCAACTCCCCCAAGCTTAGACCTCGCTTGTCCTCAAGCGAAAAGCCGATAACAATAAATATGTCCTCATGTTTAGAGGTAGAGGCATCGATAAAAATAAAATACATACATGAAGGCATCATGATTATTCTCATAACAGCAACATATATAGATTTTGTCATATGATTACTTATGTCCAAGTGATGATCTATTCACAATGCAAAAGTATAAATCATAAACCTTATTGGGCTCCGACAAACTATAATCTCATTCATTGAAGCAATTGCAATTTATCATAACATCGGAAAGAGTCTATGTCAGAGCTAAAAAGCAAGTCCACATACTCAACTATCATTTAGTCCTCCATAATTTCTAACACTCACGCGATACTTGTGGTTACGGAGTTTTAATCAGACACAGAGAAAGATAGGGGCTTATAGTTTTGCCCCACAACCTTTTACCTCAAGGGTAATGTCAACAATAATGGTTCATGCTCCCCTACATCCAATTGGATATATATATCATGTTCTTTCCAACATGCTGAGCTTGCCAAAGGATAAAATGAAAAAGAAAAGGTGAAGATCACCATGACTCTTTCATAAGGTAGAAGATAATAATAAAGGATAGGCCCTTCGCAAAGGGAAGCAGAGGTTGCCATGCGCTTTTATGGTTGGATGCATAAAATCTCAATGCGAAAGAACGTCACTTTATATTGCCCCTTGTGATATGAACCTTTATTATGCAGTCCGTCACTTTTATTACTTCCACATCACAAGATCGTATAAAGCTTATTTCTCCCACACCAATCAATCATACATATTTAGAGCAATTTTTATTGCTTTGCACCGATGACAACTTACTTGAAGGATCTTACTCAATCCATAGGTAGATATGGTGGACTCTCATGGCAAAACTGGTTTAGGGATTTTGGAAGCACAAGTAGTATTTCTACTTAGTGCTAAGAATTTGGCTAGCATGAGGGGGAAAGGCAAGCTCAACAAGTTAGAGGATCCATGACAACATACTTTATCTCAGATATAAGAAAGACATAACTCATTACGTTGTCTTCCTTGTCCAACATCAACTCTTTAGCATGTCGTATTTTAATGAGTGCTCTCAATCATAAAAGATGTCAATGATAATATATCTATATGTGAAACCTCTCTTTCCTTATTACTTCCTATTAATTGCAACAATGACCAAAGCTATGTCTGCCAACTCCCAATAACTTTTAGTCATCATACTCTTTCTATGTGAAGTCATTACTCTCAATAAGATCAATATGAACTCTTTGTTTCTTTTTATTCTTTTTCTCTTTTCTTTTATTCACCCAAGATCATGGCAAAATAATCAAGCCCTTGACTCAACACTAATCTTTATTATATATAGCTCACTGACTCGATTACATAGAGAGATCATAAAGCAAAACTCAAAACTAGATCATGTCATAAACTTTATTCTACTAGATCAAGATACTGCTAATAGGATCGAACAAAGAAAAACGGTAAAGATAGGAGTTGTGATTGTGATACGATACCAGGGCACCTCCCCCAAGCTTGGCAGTTGCCAAGGGGAGTGCCCATACCCATGTGATTATATCTCCTTGGTTGGTGAAGAAGGGGGAGGTGTTGTTGATGATGCAAGCTTGTCATCCATCTTCCAAGGCATAGGTTCACCATCATAGAAGGATGATCGAGTCTCCGGAATCCTCGAATCTGCAGCCAAACTCATTTTTTTGAATCTATATTCATACTCACAGTTTTGGTTTTGCAGGTCATAGATGTGGGCTTGGAGGTGCTCGATCTTCTCATATAGCTTGAAGATGGCCTCCTCAGTGTTCTTGGCATCCGGCTTTTAGTTGTTAGTGAACTCCGCGAGCATCGTGAGGCTAGCATTGATTCCACGCTCCACCATCCCCTGGCACTTGAAAACTTGTTGCTCCATTGCTTCGAGCCTCGTCTCCATGCTTCCGGTTCCCTTTGGTCCCTCAACATCGCGCATGTGCAACAACCCATCACGCATCTCAATGGCTTGAGGGTGTCGCAGCACCTCCGCGAGGTAAGGGTTGATGACCTTCTCGAAGAACTTGTCCTTGGAAGCACTTGGGGACGTCATGATAATCTAGATCTGTGAGAAAAACAGCTCGAAACAAGAGCAGAGAAAATTTGCGTGATACGGGAGTCAAAACCTTCGGGAGAATATATAATGAATTTTTACCGACCAAAATACATAACGTGAAAGAAAACGGAGTCCGAAAGGCACACGAGGTGCTCACGAGGTAGGGGGCGCGCCCAAGGGGTAGGGTGCGCCCACCACCCTCGTGTCCTTCCCGGACTGCTACTTATTTTTCTATTTTTCTAAATATTCCAAAACGGAGAAATATTGCCTTAAAAATTCTTTTGGAGTCGGTTTACTTACCGTACCACATACCTATTCCTTTTCGGAGTCTGAAACATTCCGGAAAGTGTCCCTTATGTATTCCTCCAGGATTACGGTTTCAATAATATTGGTTTCAACATTTATGGGATTACCTGAGATATAATGTTTGATTCTTTGACCGTTTACCACTTTCGGATTTGTGCCCTCGAAGTTGTTGATCTTTATGGCACCGGAACGATAGACCTCTTCGATAACATAGGGGCCTTCCCATTTAGAGAGGAGATTGCCTGCAAAGAATCTTAACCGAGAGTTGTATAGCAATACATAATCACCTACATTAAACTCACGCTTTTGTATCCTTTTGTCATGCCATCTTTTAACTTTTTCTTTAAACAACTTGGCATTTTCATAAGCTTGGGTTCTCCATTCATCAAGTGAGCTAATATCAAATAACCTCTTCTCACTAGCAAGTTTAAAATCATAGTTGAGCTCTTTAATAGCCCAATATGCCTTATGTTCTAGTTCGAGAGGTAAGTGACATGCTTTTCCATAAACCATTTTATACGGAGATATACCCATAGGATTTTTGTATGCAGTTCTATAAGCCCATAATGCGTCATCAAGTTTTTGGACCAATTCTTTCTAGACCTATTAACCGTCTTTTGCAAAATTAATTTGAGCTCTCTATTGCTCAACTCTACTTGACCACTAGACTGTGGGTGATAAGGAGATGCAATTCTATGATTAACATCATATTTAGCAAGCATTTTACGGAAAGCACCATGAATAAAGTGTGAACCACCATCAGTCATTAAATATCTAGGGACTCCAAACCTTGGAAAAATAACTTCCTTAAGCATTTTAATAGAAGTGTTGTGATCAGAACTACTAGTTGGAATAGCTTGTACCCACTTAGTAACGTAATCAACAACAACTAGAATATGTGTGTATCCATTAGAGGCAGGAAAAGGTCCCATATAATCAAAGCCCCAAACATCAAACGGTTCAATAACAAGTGAATAATTCATAGGCATTTCTTGACGTCTACTAATATTACCAATTCTTTGACATTCATCACAAGACAAGACAAACTTACGGGCATCCTTGAAGAGAGTAGGCCAATAAAAACCAGATTGCAATACCTTATGTGCAGTTCTATCTCCAGCGTGGTGTCCTCCATAAGACTCGGAATGACACTTGCGTAGGATCTGTTCCTGTTCATGCTCAGGTACACAACGTCTAATAACACCATCTACTCCTTCCTTATAAAGATGTGGTTCATCCCAAAAGTAATGTCTCAAATCATAGAAAAACTTTTTCTTTTGCTGGTATGTGAAGCTAGGTGGTATAAACTTGGCAACAATATAATTAGCATAATCAGCATACCATGGAGTACTACGAGAAGTACTTATAACATTTAATTGTTCATCAGGAAATCTATCATTAATAGGTAGTGGGTCATCAAGAATATTTTCTAACCTAGACAAGTTGTCTGCAACGGGGTTCTCAGCTCCCTTTCTATCAACAATATGCAAATCAAATTCTTGTGGCAAGAGAACCCATCTAATAAGTCTAGGCTTAGCATCTTTCTTTTCCATATGGTATTTAATAGCAGCATGATCAGTTTGAATAGTTACTTTAGAATCAACAATATAAGATCTGAACTTATCACAAGCAAATACAACTGCTAAAAGCTCTTTTTCAATAGTAGCATAATTTCTTTGAGCATTATCTAGAGTCTTACTAGCATAATTAATAACATTTAATTTCTTATCAACTATTTTCCCTAGGACAGCACCTACAACATAATCACTAGCATCACACATAATTTCAAAGGGTAGGTTCCAATCAGGTGACTGAACAACAGGTGTAGTGACTAATGCTTTCTTAAGTATTTCAAATGCTTCTACACAATCATCATCAAAGACAAATGGTATATCTTTTTGCAATAAATTAGTCAGAGGCCGAGAAATTTTTGAGATGTCCTTAATGAACCTCCTGTAAAATCCGGCGTGACCAAGGAAACTTCTTATACCTTTGATGTCCTTGGGACATGGCATCTTTTAAATAGAATCAACCATGGCTTTATCAACTTCAATACCTCTTTCAGAAACTTTATGCCCCAAGACAATACCTTCATTAACCACAAAGTGGCACTTTTCCCAATTCAAGACAAGATTAGTTTCTTCACATCTCTGCAAAACTCGATCAAGATTGCTCGAGCAATCATCAAAAGAGGAACCATAGACGGAAAAGTCATCCATGAAAACCTCACAAATCTTTTCACAAAAGTCAGAGAATATAGCCATCATGCATCTTTGAAAGGTAGCAGGTGCATTACATAAACCAAAAGGCATACGTCTATAAGCAAAAGTACCAAAAGGGCATGTAAAAGTAGTCTTTGATTGATCTCTAGCCGACACAGGTATTTGAGAGAAACCAGAATAACCATCTAGAAAGCAATAGTGTTTATGTTTGCATAATCTTTCTAGCATTTGATCAATAAAAGGTAAGGGGTAATGATCTTTCTTAGTAGCTTTATTTAATTTGTGGAAATCAATTACCATCCTATAACCTGTGATAATTCTTTGTGGAATCAATTCATCTTTATCATTAGGAACAATAGTAATACCTCCCTTCTTAGGGACACAATGGACAGGACTTACCCACTCACTATCAGCAACAGGATAGATTATACCTGCTTCCAGAAGCTTGAGTATTTCTTTTCTTACCACTTCTTTCATTTTAGGATTCAGACGTCGTTGAGGATCACGAACTGGTTTGGCATCTGCTTCCAAATTTATTTTATGTTGACATAGAGTGGTACTAATGCCCTTAAGATCATCAAGAGTATATCCAATTCAGCACGATGCTTCTACAGAGTTTTCAATAATCTTTCTTCTTCATGCTCTAAAAGGTTAGCACTAATAATAAAAGGATATATCTTCTTTTCATCAATATAAGCATATTTAAGATTATCAGGCAAAGGTTTAAGCTCAAACACGGGATCACCCTTGGGTGGAGGAGGATCCCCTAAAATTTCAACAGGCAAATTGTGTTGCAGAATAGGTTCCTGTTTAAAGAATACTTCATCTATTTCCCTTCTTTCATTCATGAACATATCATTTTCATGGTCTAGCAAATAGTGTTCTAAAGGATCACTAGGAGGTACGACAATAGAAGCAAGACCAATAATTTCATCCTTACTAGGTAATTCTTCCTCACGATGTTGTTTACTAAATTTAGAGAAATTAAACTCATGAACCATATCATCCAAGCCAATAGTAACAACATTTTTTATGCAATCTATGGTAGCATTGACAGTATTTAAGAAGGGTCTACCAAATATAATGGGACAAAAGCTATCTTGTGGGGAACCAAGAACAAGAAAATCAGCAGGATATTTAGTTTTCCCACACAAGACTTCAACATCTCTAACAATTCCAATTGGTGCAATAGTATCTCTATTGGCAAGTTTAATTGTGACATCAATATCTTCTAACTTAGCGGGTGCAATTTCATTCTTAATTTCTTCGTATAAGTCAATAGGTATTACACTAGCACTAGCACCCATATCACATAAGCCATGATAACAATGATCTCCTATTTTAATAGAAATAACAGGCACGCCTACCACAGGTCTATGTTTATCTTTATCACAAGGTTTAGCAATTCTAGCAGTTTCACCTTCAAACTGAATAACATGCCCATCAATATTATCAGACAAGAGATCTTTAACAATAGCAATAGTAGGTTCTACTTTAACTTGCTCAGGAGGTGTATAAGTTCTAATATTGCTTTTACGAACAACAGTTGAAGCTTTAGCATGATCCTTTATTCTAACAGGGAAAGGTGGTTTCTCAATATAAGAAGTAGGAACAATAGGATCATTATAAGTGACAGTCTTTTCTTCAACTTTAATAGGTGCAGCTACTTTTACTTCTATGGGAGGATGATATTTAAACCACTTCTCCTTAGGGAGATCAACATAAGTAGCAAAAGATTAACAGAAAGAAGCTACTATCTCAGAGTCAAGTCCATATTTAGTGCTAAACTTACGGAAAATATCGGTATCCATAAAAGATTTAACACAATCAAACTTAGGTGTCATACCTGACTCCTTACCTTCGTCGAGGTCCCAATCTTCAGAGTTGCATTTAATTCTATCCAATAAATTCCATCTGAATTCAGTAGTCTTCATCATAAAAGAGCCAGCACAAGAAGTATCGAGCATGGTGCGATTGTTATCAGGAAGCCGAGCATATAAATTTTGAATAATCATTTCTCTTGAGAGCTCATGATTAGGGCATGAATATAACATTGATTTAAGCCTCCCCCAAGCTTGAGCGATGCTTTCTCCTTCGCGAGGCCAGAAATTATATATATAATTGCGATCACGATGAACAAGATGCATAGGGTAATACTTTTGATGAAATTCCAACTTCAATCTTTTATAGTCCCATGATCTCATATCATCACATAGCCTATACCATATCAATGTGTCTCCCTTCAAAGATAAAGGGAAGACCTTCTTCTTAGCAACATCATCAGGTATACCTGCAAGCTTAAATAATCCACAAACTTCATCCACATATATTAAGTGCTCATCAGGATGCTTTGTTCCATCTCCTGTAAAAGGGTTAGCTAGCAGTTTTTCCATCATACTCGAAGGAAATTCAAAAGGAGTTTCATTTTCAATAGGTTCAATAGGTTGAGGAGCAACTCTTTGCTCTACTGGACGGGGTGAAGATACCCCGAACAAGCCCCTCAAAGAATTACTTTCCATAGTAACAAGTGACAGTAAATTTCAGCACACTATATAAATTTTTCCTTACCAAATTCCACCTACAAAAGGCGCTACACTCCCCGGCAACGGCGCCAGAAAAGAGTCTTGATGACCCAAAAGTATAGGGGATCTGTCGTAGTCCTTTCGATAAGTAAGAGTGTCGAACCCAACGAGGAGCAGAAGGAAATGATAAGCGGTTTTCAGCAAGGTATTCTTTGCAAGTACTGAAATAAGTGGTAACAGATAGTTTTGTGATAAGATAGATTGTAACGAGCAACAAGTAACAAAAGTAAATAAAGTGCAGCAAGGTGGCCCAATCCTTTTGTATCAAAGGACAAGCCGGAACAAACTCTTATAATAGGAAAAGCGCTCCCCAGGACACATGGGAATATCGTCAAGCTAGTTTTCATCACGTTCATATGATTCGCGTTCGATACTTTGATAATTTGATATGTTGGTGGACCGGTGCTTGGGTGTTGTTCTTACTTGAACAAGCATCCCACTTATGATTAACCTCTATTGCAAGCATCCGCAACTACAACAAAAGTATTAAGGTAAACGTAACCATAGCATGAAACATATGGATCCAAATCAGCCCCTTACGAAGCAACGCATAAACTAGGGTTTAAGCTTCTATCACTCTAGCAACCCATCATCTACTTATTACTTCCCAATGCCTTCCTCTAGGCCCAAATAATGGTGAAGTGTTATGTAGTCGACGTTCACATAACACCACTAGAGGCTAGACAACATACATCTTATCAAAATATCAAACGAATACCAAATTCACGTGACTACTCATAGCAAGACTTCTCCCTTGTCCTCAGGAATGAACGTAATTACTCACAAAGCATATTCATGTTCATAATCAGAGGGGCATTAATATGCATATAGGATCTGAACATATGATCTTCCACCAAATAAACCAACTAGCATCAACTACAAGGAGTAATCAACACTACTAGCAACCTACTAGCACCAATCCCGGACTTTGAGACAAGAATTGGATACAAGAGATGAACTAGGGTTTGGAGATGAGATGGTGCTGGTGAAGATGTTGATGGAGATTGCCCTCTCTCGATGAGAGGAGCGTTGGTGATGACGATGCTGATGATTTCCCCCTCCCGGAGGGAAGTATCCCCAGCAGAACAGCTCTACCGGAGCTCTAGATTGGTTCCGCCAAGGTTCCGCCTCGTGGCGGCGGAGTCTCGTCCTGAAAAGTTTCTCCGTATTTGTTTCTCATCGAAAGACTTCATATAGGAGAAGATGGACGTTGGAGAGACACCAGGGGGCCCATGAGGTAGGGGGCGCGCCCCCACCCTCGTGAGCAGGGTGTGGGCCCCCTGGCCTTCATCTTTGGCGAGGATTTTTCTTTATTTGTTTTAAGATGTTCCGTGGAGTTTCAGGACTTTTGGAGTTGCGCAGAATAGGTCTCTAATATTTGCTCCTTTTCCAGCCTAGAATTCCAGCTGTCGGCATTCTCCCTCCTTATGTAAACCCTGTAAAATAAGAGAGAATAGCCATAAGTATTGTTACATAAAGTGAAATAACAGTCCATAATGCGATAAATATCGATATAAAAGCATGATGCAAAATGGACATATCACCGGACGAGCTACGTTTTGGGCAAAGAACTATGGAAGATCCACATGCAGCGACGTGGGAAGACGGGCAGTGGAGCAAGGCCGGAGGGGATACTTGGAGGTCGTTGGGATGTAACTAGGTGAGCGGTGGCGGGCGGAATCTGCGAGCAGGTGGCGTAGGACCTGCCGCGCCGGAGCTTGGTCAGAGAGAACAGCGTGTACCGTAGATCGGGACATGCTGCCTCGACGCCGTCGAACGGAGAAACGATGCACTTCCTCCCTTTCCCCCGGCGGGCGGGATGCGGCCGGATCAGTGACCAACAGTGAGAGAGAGAGGCCACCACACTCCCTTTCCCCCGGCGGACGGGATGCGGCCGGATCAGTGAGCAACAATGAGAGAGAGAGGCCACCGCAGCCTTGTGTGAGATACTCTGAAGAGCGACAAACCAGGCAGGCAGGCTCCATTGTATATAGTGAGTGGACTACCTTTTTCTCCATAAAAATCATTTTACATTCTGTGTACGTGCCATTGAGCGATATAACTTTATTTAAAAATAACGCGGCAACGCGTCAAGTTGAACTTTGTTTCGTGCACGCGTGGTACACGACCTCCCTAGGTAAACAACCGCTACAGGCGTTCAAATTAGCACGTGGGCTGCCATTTCGTAAAGAAATGAGCTCCACCGTGTACCCGCGCGGGTGTGGCCGGGCACGAAGCGTGAGTACGTGCACGGTGCACCTATTCTCTTCTTGTATACGTACACCACCTACGTGGGGTTGTGTGAGAGAGATACAAACCTAGAGAGATATAGTGTGTGGTTTCTTGAGAGTTTTTTTTGGGGGGGTGTCAATCAAAAAATAAAACATATGCAATGTGTGTGAAATAGAGTCCTGGATATAACATATATATAGAGGGGGCGATCCACGAGAAGAGAGTGGAGGTATCATCGGCTTGAGGTGTCCATAGAATCGAAGAGAGGGATGATGTGTGTGTGTGCGCGCGCGCGATCGATAAAAAGTGCCATCGAATTTGTGTGTGCCCACATCAAAGATATAGAGTGGCTGGCCTACTAGAACGTGAGATGGGACATGTGCAGTTTGTCTATGTGGCATGGATACCTACCTGCAGCGCTCGACTATCGGTGTGTAGTGGGGGAAGAGGGAGGCCCAATTAACTATAGAGGTACAATGGCTGGTATATGTGTGGAGGAGGAGAGAGGCCTACCTCATGTATTAAGGAGATCGATCTGCCTCATGTATTAAGGGAGATCGATCGGCATCCATGCATATGTGTGGGAGAGGAATAAGGTTGGGAGAGAGACAGAGCTAGAGTGTTGGAGGGGGTGGTAGTGGAGTTGCTTCTAAAAAATGGTAGGATAGGCTTTCTAGACAAACGGAGGGCACGCCCGCAATATCAATAAGAGAGGAGATGGCTGCTTGTTGTCTGTGCATGTGCGTGTGAGAGACGGGTATGGAGGCATGCACGAATGATGAGGGGGGATGATGTGGCTGTCGTAAGCAGACGTAACTACATAGGAAGATCAATCGCCCTTTGTTAGAGAAAGGAGATACATAACTTGTGAGGTACGTCGATCGATGGGGGGTAGTTAAATTCGATCTAGGTATATGTTGGGAGATCGATCGGTATACATGCATGTGTGTGTTAGAAGCAAATGAGGCACGAGGAGAAGGATAGAGAGAGAGGGATGCATGTAGGAGGTGGTACGAGAGGCATACTATATCGAGGGGGAGGAGTGTGCGAGTACGAGAACGATGAAAAGAGTGGTGGGAATGAGGCATGGACGGTGATAATAGAAGAGGGGAAGCTTGTGTTTGTGCTAGGCACACCTGGCTAGAGAGGCATATAGATCGATATGTGTCGTAAAGAAGGAGCTGGGGGCCTACACACACCGTGGGTGAACGACCTAAAGTGAAAAGACGAATTTGCGCGATGGAGCTAGAGAATGCTGAGGGAGGGTGAGAGGATGCGGGCGTGTGTATGCACAAGAGAAAGTTAGCGCTAGCTACAAAGATAAGAGGGTTGTGTGGGTGTAAAAGACGAATAGAAATCATATACACTTCATTATAAAAAGCAAATTTGGATATTTAAAGAATTTATCATAGTGTTTCAAACCGACGCATGTGTGAATATATATAACAGTGATACACATGGTGTGGTTATGAACATGTTATACTACATTTAATATATTTTATCTCTACTCTTATAAAAAACGGAGTTGTTGATGATGGTGTGCCTGCCATTCTGCATTATAGGCCGTCTGATTTATATCTGGCGGATAGCAAGGAAACTATGATGATTGAAGTTGGCAACAATCATGATTGTAGATTCTTATTGAAATAGAGAAACGAATTCAAATTTAGTTCGAATTGTAGCGGTAGTATAAACATTTGGAATGCACTAAAATGTTGGTATGAGTAGGTTACATGCATTATACAGCAAGAAAAAAATTAATCAGACATAACATGGATCCATACTTCCTCCTTCCATCTATATAGGGTGTAATGAGATTTTTAAGACCGCCTTTGACTATTGACAAGATTAATAGTACATGACATGCACAATGTGAAAATTATATCATTGAATGAACCTTTCATAGACAAATTTAACGGTGTGCTTTGTGTAAGTTGCATGTCATATACCATTGCTCTAATATTTGGTCAAAGTTAGCATCAAAAAACGCATTAGGCCCTATATAGATGGAAGGTGGGAGTAGCTTTGAATAGCATTTGTATAGTAAAACGGGGCAAGACTCTCTTTTTGTGTGGTGTGAATAGTTTTATTTTTTTCGTTTTCTTTTTGGTTGAGGGAAGTGCGAATTGATTTGGTACGTACAAGTACAATATTACTACACGTTAGGCTTGTCCCTAAAATTCAACCCGCCTCTTGTTATATCCTGAAAATTCAGATATTGTGCTTCCAAAACTGGCGCCTTCACAACCCGCGCCTTGCTATCCCGAAATTACAACGCGCGCGAAAACTCCCTCCAGCTGCCAAATCCCGACACACGAAATCCCCCTTCTAACCCTGAGCCGAAAGGGCCGCTAGTTCAAATCGGTGGGGGTACTTTTGTAACACACCCTACATTTTGGACAAGCACGTCCCTGTGTCATGCTTCACCCCCTCCCATCGCCTCATTTTCGCCATTCGAAATCCCAGGCCGTCATAACCTCTCCACTCCAGCCATGAAACCCCACCTTTCTCCGTCCGCCACATCACCGCTGCCCAGCCGGAGCCTCTTCCCCGACGACGTCGTCCACCGCAATAGCTCGACGTCCCTCGTCCACCTCCCCGGATGAGGATTCGTCGTCCATCTCGCCGTCTCGCCGGTTCAGCCGCCCCGTCCTCCACCTCCAAGGAGCTGCTCCGACGATCGCCTCGTCTATCGGGGCTGCTCCATCCCCACAGCGCTGCCTTAACCTGCTCCACGGAACCGCAGCATCCTCACCGACTCCTTGGACGAAGCCGAGGCCTACTCGGCGCCACCAAAGAGGTTGTACACTCATCGCATCGCACCTTCTCCTTAACTCGACCTCCCGGCGCCGATGGTGCTCCATCCCGCACCCCCATGGAGCGGCTACCTTGAAGCCGACGCCGTGGGCGACATCTCCATGGCGGTCTCCCCTAGTGCGAGGCCCCTTCAGCAACGGCGTCCATACCAGCCGGATCTGCTGCTGCTGCTCCGGCTCTCGCTCGCTCGCTTGCGCTGCTGCTGCTCCGGCTCTCGCTCGATCGCTCGCTCGCCCAACTGCTGCTGCTGCTCTCCCCCTCGCTCATGCTGCTGCTCTGCTCCGATTAAGCCACACTTCAGTCGACTGAATCGACTTTTGGGACAGTCGATTTTCAGGGGTTGGGGGGGGCTCGCCGGAGTTAAGGAAGAACCACCCGCAGCGGGGACGGGGGCTCACCGGAGAGGTAACCCACTATCTATCTTAGGGTTCAGGGTGGGGCGGGGGGCCTAGAGGGCTGGCCGGGGCGGCGGTGGCGAGTTGTTTCGGGGCGGCGAGGCGGCGCTGGGGCCGGCGGTTCGGCCGGTGGTGGCTGGCGCCTCAGGGGGTGCAGGTTGAAGATGAACTGCAGGCCCTCCCTAAACTACATGTCAAGTGCCTCTCTGCTACCATTGCGTTCAGTTTCGACAGTAGCATTCAGATTCCACAGTAAAATTCAGTTTCGACAGTTAAGTTCAGAGTCAACAGTTTTTACCTCATCTATTGTAATCAGGTGGTTTTTGGTGATGTTAATTTTACATCCATTTTACATCATCTATTGGAGATGCAATTAGAATCCCGCTTGAGATTGACGATGTCTGTCTTGTGCTACTTCAGCCTTGACGTCTTACGGCTCACCGGAGCTGCTCCAACGACAGAACGATCCATCACAACAGAGCAGTGCCCTGGACGCTGTCTACAGATTCCTCAGATCTTCCTCCACACCTCCGACAGCCACCTCTGCCTCAACTGCTTCAGCGACCAACCCAATGATACTAAGGTCGACACGGCTACGGCAAAGAGGTTGTACACTTGTTGCATCACTTATTACTATACATTCACATCGATCCATTAGGGCTATTTTGGTTCAACGGAAAAACGTCGATCCACTGGTTGTTACCATCACTCTAAATTTCTTCATGCTCTCCTTACATAATCTCACCATATTTTTTTCGTATGCATGTCAGATATTGTACACAGTCATGCTGAACATGTAGAGAAAAAGAGAAGAGTTTTGCGCGGCAATATAATGTCATGCAGACATCGCTCCATGGTGGGTTCAATGACAAACCCTCCCCACCCCTCTCCAGATTGTAATCCAGAGGAAGATATCTGTTATGAGGCGGATTCATACGCCGCTGACCACTCCTATTTACCCCTCAAGGTGTTTGCTCTACCTTGGCATGATGGTGTTAGTCATATCATGCATATGTTGCCTTGTAGTGCCTACTTTTGACATCATATATGTCATCTGCTTAGTTTAGACATGTTCTGTAATGCCATCTATTTAGTTTCTATATCATATATGGGAATTATGCAGTCTCATGTCTTTTAGCCAGCCATAATATATGTGAAATGTGCAATGCCATCCTGTTTAACCAGGCATCATATATTTGAATGATATCTTGCCCATCCTTTTCTTCATTACATTTTCATTTGTCGACAATGTTTGTACATTAAACTACTCTTTCTGTGAATCAGCCATTTGGGTGGGAGATGGAAAAATCTGGAGTGAAAACAAGGCCTTCAGAGCAGACAGTGCTACCTATCGAAGCAGATCTCTTGTTGGGTCCCGATAGCTCCTCAGAGATGGATTCAGAGACAGATGACCAGTCCTGTTCCCCCACTGAGGTGTATTCTCTAACTTGGCACTGTTATACTGCTCATATCATGCATACGGTGTCTTGCATTGCATAGTTTAGACATCATATACACAATATTCAACACCATGTTCTTAGTTCAGACATCATATCGAATGCCCTCTGTTTAGCATATAAATCACATATGTGAATTAAATGATGCGATCCTGATTACTTAGATAACATGTAGGTGAATTATGTCATGCGATCCTGTTTAGTTATTCATCATATCTTTGAATTATGTTATGCTATGCTATCCATTTTAGATAGACATCATATATGTGAAATTATGTCATGATATCCGTTTTAGTTAAACAATATACATGTCGACTATTTCATGCCCTCTTTTTTCCACACTATCTATTGCATCTGTCTCTCATACAATGTCTGTACATTCAACTATGTTTCATGTTTATCGTCCATTTGAATTGGAGCGGGTGATGCTAGTATCTAGCGGACTAAAAACACAGTCTTCAAATAAAAAATAGTGCTACCTCTTGGTGGAGATAGCACCCCGGTTGTACATGCACAAGAACCGGCCCTACCACACATAACCCAAACTCTCGCAGATTGTACCCCTACTGCGATGGACAGAGAACCAGCTTCACCCAATCTAACTCCAACCCCAGCCGATAGTAACTCAGTTCCTGTTAACACAGCACCATCTCCACCACAGAGCTCCCAAATAAGAGCAGTTAGTAAGGCAGCTCCAGTGCCCAAAGGGCCAGTACTATCACGGCGAACCCCAACTCCACAAGTTAGTACGCCTATTCCTGTGGAGAAAGCACAACCAGCTAGTCGTAGTTTAGCATCTATCGCATTTGATGTTGTTAAATCGTATGTGTGTATCTTCCCATCTTGGAAATATTATACTGAAGATGAAGGAAAATGCCAGTTGCAGGTGTTTGTCCAGGAGTTATGTGTAAGTAATGTTATTCATGGCAATTACTTTGCTTCGTCTCATACATCCTACATCCATGATGGTTATAATACAGCATATTTTCCCATTTTTCTCTATAGAGAAGGACCAATTTGGAAACTCGGGATGAGGTAACATGTGCTAATACCTCTGCTATCTTCAAGAATGCTTGGTGGCAGTATCAGAATTACCTGAAGAAAACGTACTTCACTGGCAAACAAACTCATCAAATTCCCTTACGTTCTCCTGAGACACATTTACTGGAGGATGACTGGGAACGTCTTGTTCTGTACTGGTCCCGAACCAAGAATGTGGTAAGGTCTATGAGCTCATTTTCTATTTTTAAGTATTATATTCTTGCGTCTTATTGTACTCTGTTCATGTAGAACAAGTGCCTAAACCTGAAGAACAATTGTTCTAATTTAAGATTCCATTGCTATCATAGTTCAAAAAAGCGCTAGGCGTTAATTGTGTGTTTTGCCACCGCCTTGCGCTTTACTGACCAAAGCGCATGCTTATGCGCAGTTATGCACAGATTATGCATAGTTATGCACAATGCGTTTTGCCAATGCCTAGAGCCTAGGCGCGCTTAAGCGCTCGCTTAGGCGCGCCTTTTTTAACTATGATTGCTTTGCTCTTGTATCACTGTATTTACTCATACAAACTTATTTTTAAATTGAAGGATCCAATCGAAACTCCAATGGCACAGCAGGTATGTTCATGCATGTTTCTTTAACAGGTTTGCTCTTATCAATAGCTCTGTTGATTTCAATTTCAATTGTGTATACGGTTGACTTTCATATCATGCACATTACTAGCATCACAACAGAGCCAATAGTGTTGTTGTACATGTAGACCCGTGGTACCTATCTGAAATCTTGTTGTGCCATGTTGTTTCCCACGCTTTGTATTCTTCCACTGCTGCTTTGTATTGAACTGATATGATTTGAACAGTGTCTCTATTTTGATTTGACAAGACAATGCAGTGACCATAGGACATAGATATATGTTTGTTTGATGCTTTTATTATGTACTAGTACTTGGCAATAGAAGACTTGGTAGTTTAATCCTGTCCACCTTACTAATGAACTGGTTCACCGAAATGAGTTTCATATACTAGTACATGCTAAACTTGTTATGTGTCTGCTTGTTTCTTCTTTTAGAATGCTGACAGAATATTGGGGAAGAGTGCCTTATTAAGCAATGATAAAGGAAGTAATGCAGATAAGGTTCAGGATAGTGACATATCCTTGTTGGTCTCCAACAAAGCTGATAAAACAGCTAAGAAAGACTATCTTGAAGATAGCGAGACAACCCCAAAGTCCTGTCTTGGTTCAGTGTTCGAGTTACTGGCCACTACCGCTTGCACAAGCTATTCAAACTCACTGTCTGAATCAGTTCGGTTTCTTGAGTCTCAACTACAAGCTGAAAGACATCGATCAGCTGTGCTGCGACAAGAAGCGGAAGGACTGCGGAAGTCCCTGGAGCATTCAGATGAATACTTTCTGGTGCAACAGCAAGCGTTGGAGGATTTTAACGCCAAACAAGACAAAGCTAATCAGCTTGCTAAGCTTATTGCCAGCATGGTGGATACCCAGGATAACGTTTCTTGAGCTCTTCTGAAGTTGTTTCAGTTATGCTCTTGTTTTGATGTCGCATTTATTTGCACTGGTGGCCAATTTTGACGGCCAGTGTATATAATGTGCTGCTTTGTTCCCTATATTTGCACTGGTGGCGAACTTTGATGCCCAGTGGATGTAATATGTGTAATAGAGGCAATAGACTACCGTTAATTGCTTGCTTATTTATTTCCTTATTGTCTTGTTTAGTTGTTTACTTGTAGTCACTGCAGTTCTTTTTCTGTTTTTTTCTAGTGGCCACAATAGCCTATTTTTGGTAACTAGGCCAAAATAATCATGGCAACACACGGACTGTTGTAACCATGGGCCTCCTGCAGGCCGTATGATCCATCGGCTTTCTATACGGGCCTTAGGGTCCATGGGCCTTCTACGGGTCATATGATCCATGGGCCTTCTACGGGCCGTACTATCCATGGGCCTCATACGGGCCGTAGGATCCATGGGCCTTCTACGGGGCGTATCATCATTTCGCCAATCATGGGCCATACTATTCGTGGACCATAACAGGCCGTTAATAGGCCGTATTTGATAACTCTATGAAAACAGCCCAACGGGTTTTTTGACATGAAAACGGCCCAACGTACTAACGGTCCGCCGACTGTAACGACGGGCTGAATTTGGCCCACAAGCAGAAAATGACAGTAATGGGCCGTATGTAACCGAATGCTGCAAATGAGCCCAAGAATCAATGGGCCCTGGGAAGGCCGAAAGGTAACTTGGGCTGGAAACGGCCCAATGGAATAACGGGTCATTAATGGGTATAAAGTGATACATTGTTCATTACGGACCAGTTTCACCACGGGCCGTTAATGGGCCAAGAGTTACAAAGGTCCTCATATGGGCCAAAAGAAGTCATGGGCCACACATGGGCCGGAAGTTAAAACGGGCTGAATCATATTGGACGGCCCAGATGACGCTACTAGGCCTAATTCGGATAGGGCGTAACGGGCCCTAGGTTAGTGGGCTGTAAATGGGCTATATGCGAACAGGCCGTTAACAGCCTTTCCGTGGGCCGGGCCGCCACCTTTTGACCATGTCAAACGGGTCGGCCTTTTCACAGGAATGGGCCTCTGTTGGGTCGTGCCACGTGTCGCCATATCATAGGTGCCTTCGGTCCAATGAGTGGATGACATCTGTCCCAACGGTGAGCCGACACATATTTCCTCCAGTCAATGATGATTTTACACGTGGAAAATCCCTATTGGTCGGGACTGTTAACGGGTTATCGGATCCAAAACCCGACCCGATAGTTTAACGGCGTTCCGTTACGGTGGATGCCACGTGTCGGTCACCCTTGACGAAAGCACTTCTGTGACGCGCGATTTATCGTCATGGAAGTGGACACTTCTGTGATGATAATTTTGGCAATGTCATGGAACACTTCTACGACAGTATAGGTATGACTATCTTGATTCTGTCATAAATTTGTCATGGATGTACATGCATGACAGAAAACGCGATCTACTGTGACAAACACGTATCATCACGGAAGTGTATTTTTTTTGTAATGTCCATCACTTCCCGGAACCCTTCCATCTGCCACTCCGGGCGATCATGCATACCAAAGTACTCAGAACCATGGAGAATCTCATTCATGTCACCTCCACACAGCCATGGTAGGTCACTTTGGGTCCGCAACCATCTTAACAATTCCCAACTAGCTGAACGTTCCTTACGTTTTGCCTTCGCATAGAAACCCGTAAACCTCCAGCTCTTGTTATCGGTACCAATATTCGTAACTTTTGCATCAATATGCTGATCAGACATTGTCTCCACTTTAACCTTTACTCCTTTGGACCAAAACAACGCCAAACCTCCACTGAGGCCCGCACTATCAACTGAAAAGCATCCTTCAAAACCAAGTCTTTTTGTTAGATCAGTCGCACGATCACCCTTGATCTTTGTCTCACACAAAAAAACAAGGGCGGGCACTTCTAGCCTCATAAGGTTGTGAAGCTCACGAACTGTCTCCGGGTTCCCAAGCCCGCGATAGTTCCAAGCTATGGCATTCATTGTGTCTTGCGGAGCTGACTAGCAACCTCCGCATCTGAATTTGCCGCCTCAAGCACGGCCTTCTTCTTCTTTGAATCCCTACTGTCATTTTCCGACTCTGCCTGTTGCTCCTCGCTAGCTCATTTCTTATTCAGGGTGTCTTGGTCCAGAAGCATGAGTGCACCTGTGGTACTTATGCCTGTATGATTCATATCAACTCTCCGGTACACTCCTCTACCCCTGTTACCTTCCCTTCCATAAGTACGACCTCCACCCCAGGAGAATCATCCAGCTTAAAACAAGTGTTTTCCTTTTTAAAATCATGAACAATTTGCGAAGTTTAGAAAGAAAATAAAAAGAAACAAAAACGAAAAAAAGGAATAAACGACCAGGGGCGCCATGTGCCGCACATGGGCCGGCCCATATCGTGCGCCTGCGTTTGTGCGCTGTCCTCCGCGCTGGTCGCCAGGCCCGACTCCGTTTGGACTTTGGACTATAGCAAAATTTCGGTGTTTTGGTCGGGCGCACGGGCACATAATATTGCCACGGCCTGATCTCTGGGTGTCGTCTATATATACGGAGCTCGACGGCTGCAGCAGACAAAGATCTTGTACGCAAAGAACAAGAAAAAATTCGATCTTGATCGACGCGACCAAGGCGTTGGAGGCGCGTTACACCGACGAGGATATCAGGGCCATGGTAGACGACGGCATGGTCGATCCGCACGTGGAGGACTCCCTCCGAGCCATGCAGTCCGAGGTGAACAGCGGGCTGCAGGAGAGGGCGGAGTTCCCCTCGATCGCGCAGCTGGACTGGGTGGACTACATCGAGGACACCGCCGTCGCGCTCGCCGGCGAGATGGAGGAGGACGGGGAGGACCTCACGCACGGCGCGGACGTGTTCGCCACAAGGGACGGCGAGGAGGAGCTGGTGGCCGAGCTTCGGAGCCAGGCCGCGTGGTGCGACGAACGGCGCCGGCAGGCGGACGCGCTTGCGGCCGACGCTCGTGGCCTGCGGGACAGGTATCTGAGGGCCGCCGCAGGGATCACGACGGAGTACCAGGACGGGGGCGAGCTCCTGCGCGCGGCGACGTCGGAGTTCCGGCAGCACGTGGCCAAGGAGATGGACGGCGGCGGGGTGCCCGAGGCGGACGCGGCTAGGGCGGAGGCGATCGAAGCGGCCGCGAGGGCCGGTCAGGGCGTTGGCGCGCGGTTTACGGACATGTTCGTGGGGCTGGCTGAGAGGCTCCGGCGGCGCGCGTTGGATTATGGGGCCGGGGATGAGGTGCTCGTGGAGGCTCTGACGCGGCGCGCGGCGGAGGTGGAGGAGCTGTGCGCGGACCCGGAAGCGCTCGTGGCCAGGATGTTGCCCTCGAGTTCATGGAGGCTGTGGAGGGCTGTCAACAGCCACGCCAGACCTCAAGGGTCCATCACCGCAACGCCTCTTTGATTAAACCCATTCTGGGATATTACCCGCAAATTATTATTTTTTCGATGAACTAGCAAGTCGGCAATGAGCTAACTGGAGTACCTTTGTTCTACACTTTGAATTCCAGAAAATAAAGTTATAGTGTAGTTGTAACTATAGGTTTTTGCTGTCGTGTACATCGAACCACTAAGTTTTTTAGCTGATGTAAGCTGTTGTGATTGGCCACTAGGGGACATGGGCCCACGTCTAGCCGGTGGCCATTGGCTGTTTAACGCTACCGAGCATCCACCCAAATTAGAAAACTTTTTGTCTCATGTCATCTACTCCCTCCGTTCCTAAATACTTATCTTTCTAGACATTTCAAATGACTACTACATATGGATGTATGTAGACATATTTTAGTGTAGATTCACTCATTTTGCTCCGTATGTAGTCACTTGTTGAAATGCTTAGAAAGACAAGTATTTAGGAATGGAGGGAGTAGTTAGGAAATCCCTCACGTCATGCAAAAACCGATTCCACCTTCCCTTCCACCTCCATTCATACTCTTTTCGTTCCTTTATGTAAGGTGTATTATTTTTGTCACGATGATCAAGACACATCATTATAGACATGTTATGATGAAATTACCTTTGGCAAATTTATTGGTTTGTGGCAAGTAAATCAATTAGCGCAGAAAACTAAGAGATAGATGCAATTGACAAAGAGATAGTTTACTTCTTTTGCAAGAAGGAGAGATACAGGCAATCAGGAAGGAGATACTTTCATTTTTTTTCCTGTAGGGCTAATAGGGGAATTATGAGGAATTAGATGAAATGCATCTTATATTCTGAAATTTTATAAAAAAACAAATACACTTATATAAAGGAACGGAGAAAGTATTAAACAAAGTGCAAGTGTGAACGCATTAAATTTATATTTCATTTTCTTTGAAAAGTCATAACTCTTAAACCGAAAATCGAAATTGAGATCTGCTTTCACCGTTGGAATTCTCGCGACATGCTCTTCGAAACTATATCCCGCATGCTTATGTTTCGACAAACTTTTTTGTGTGCAATTTACTCCCCGTATTGTGCAACTGAATAGTAGTCAATGTGCAACTACCTCAGAGTCCATGTGCAACTTTCTCCCTACTTGTGGACATGCAATTTTCACTAAGGCTGGTTGTAATGGGGAGTATCATATACTAGTATCATGCATATGATACTGGTGTATGATACTACCTCCCTAATGCATAGTATCATATATTAGTATCATGTACTACTTTATTTATTGCCATGCATGACACAAAGTAGCATAACATTTATTATGATACGGTATCATGATATGATACTCCACCCTCTTTTTTTTCATTTAATGCTATGACACCTCATCAAAATTGCCTAGTTGGCATGCATGATACTAACTATGATACTACCATTACGACCAGCCTAAGGCTGGTTGTAATGGAGAGTATCATATAGTAGTATCATGCATATGATACTAGTGTATGATACTACCTCTCTAATGCATAGTATTATATATTAGTATCATGTAGTACTTTATTTATTGTCATGCATGACACAAAGTAGCATAGCATTTATTATGATACGGTATCATGATATGATACTCTATCATCTCTTTCTTCATTTAATGTTATGACACAGCATCAAAATTGCCTAGTTGGCATGCATGATACTAGCTATGATACTACCATTACGACCAGCCTAATGCGAATAGGTGTAAACGCATTTAATGCGGGTTTCTTTTAAAAAAATATCATAACTTTTGAGCCAAACATCAAAATTAAGATCCGATTTCACCGTTGGAATCCTCACGACGCGCTCTTTGAAGCTAGATCCCGCATGCATATGTTTTGATGAACTTTGTTGTGTTCAATTTACTCCCCGTTTTGTGCAACTGTCTAGCAGTCGATGTGCAACTATGAGGGTGTGCGACTATGTGGCCATGCAGGAGATTGTGCAACTCTATGGCCATGCATGTGTGACTATACCGATGAAAATGTGCCTTCGTCATCTCTGGCCAAGCTCCCTTCACTACACCACAACACTTAATTGGGGGCAGTTAACTGCCGGGAAAAGTAGCTGAACAAGGGCAAATGAACTGCCGGGGCGTTTGTTACTGCCAGCAGAAGTACCTTGAGGCACAGAAACTGCCGTTAGAACCTGAGCAACGCGGGCACAAACCCTGCTGGTACATTTTAAGGCACACTATCTGCCGGGACAACTCAAACCTGGCCCATTTACTGCCGGGGACGCTCTTGGGCGCGAGACCGAAAATATAACGGGCCTGAGCGCGCGCTGGCGAGGGAAAGCGCGCGAGAAATGAAATTTTCTGGCCCAAATGAATTATTAGACGTGCCGACCCTCCACAGAGGCCGCAGCCGCCCCCAAATCGACGTCCCACTCCTACCCTCGACCAGATCGCATCTGCCGTCGGCCGCCCCCCCACCCAACCACAGCCGCCGTCGCCCCCCACCACCACAGCTCTGTCGTCGCCCCCCACCCCGACCACCGCCGCTGTCGCCCCCAACCACCCCACAGCAGCGCCGGCAAGCACCGCCGCCCCCAACCACCCCACTGCCACCGGCCGTCCTCCACCCAGCCAGAGGCGTCGTCCCCCCCACCACCGCAGCCCCGCCGTCGGCCCCTACCAACCCACCACCACTGACCGCCCTCCACCCCGACCACTGCCGTCGTCGCCCCCAAGCACCCCACAGCAGCGCCGCCGAGCACCCAACTGACACGGCACTGCCGCTGAGCCACTCCACCGGCGACGACCCTCCTCCGCCGAACGCGTTCCCTCATGACGACCCTACTTTGCGAGCCCCCCCACCCCCCGAGCAGGCCTCCTCCCTAGGTGCGTGGCCACGGAGCAGAATCGAGGGCGCAAAGATTGTTACCAGCATGGCGCGCGCGACGAATACCTTGTTGCCTTCATATTCTGCTTTTGTCCTGGATGATGTTGTTGATGCTACTACTTTTCTTAGTGATCCTCGTGCAGTCGATGGAGCCAGGAGTTCTTCAGATGGGATTGGTGAGTGCAATAGTGTTGGAGTGTGTGGACATTTTTTTCTCCAGGGAAGTCAAATCAGTGATGGTTCTGTTCATTGCATTGATATAATATTTGTATTCTCTGAAGGTGACGGTTCTGATTTAATCCCTTTGAACCCAAGTGAGGCTGATAGCCTAAATAAATGTTTGCTCTACGTAACATAACATCTATAACTTTTGTATTTAGCCTTCTATTGCATCAGGGGCAAACAAGTGCTATCTTGTTTAAGTTTTACTTTCCTATATTGTAGAGTGCTTGATTGTAGGACTACACATGTTGAATCGTGATAACTATGGCATTAGGTTTCTCAAAGCCAAAGTTCAATTTCTACCAACCCACTGAGATTCTAATGTAGTTCTGTTGGTGTTAGAAATATACCTCGTAGTAGGACATATATAGATGGAACACTCGTTCCTACAATTCAGCAACCAAAGTGTGTTCCTTTTCCTTCCACAGCTACTTGCTTATCTACTTGAAATCTAATCTTTCAATTATAATGTGCCATAAATTTTCTTTTAAGGAAAAATAATGGAAAAAGGGAAGAGATGAAGATGATGAAGATGATGCTGAAGCATGAGTGCGAGAGAGGCTAGCAAAACTTAAAGCAAGGAATGGTGCGGACTTTGAACGTTTTGGGTCCTAAAAAATTTCAAATATAAATGAAGATTCTGGAGGCTGAGCCAGTCAATGACAAACTAATAGGAGGAAGGTGATATAACATGCTTCTGTTTGGTTACTGCATCAATTATAAAACTGCATCTACTACTTCAGTTTTGAGGCACTTCATACACCATCTTGTTTTGTTATTTGTAGCGCACTGAATTAATGCCTACCGTTGAAATAACTCGAGTTCTTAGGTCCAAAACGACTAGAGATGTTGAGGACAAATACATGGCAAAAGCAGGAATGTGACCACAAGCAAGCTGAGGAGGTATATACATGTTTCTCTTGGCTATCGCCATGTGATACTATTTCTTTTTTGTTTGACATTCAATCGTTATCTTGATAAATTTGGAAGGAACTCAAAGCCTCACAATCTTGATAATGCTATTTCTTATAAGGAGTACCTTATAAGATGCATTGATCACTTCAGAAAGAGCTAAGCTTATAAGATGCATTGTTTATACTGCATGCACCTTTGTTTGTGATGTTAGGCGATTTAAAATATTGAAGCAGGAAATATTGGCCAAATCAAACCTCTTAGTTTTGCTTGTCCCATCGGAACCCTGCTCTGTTAGCTTACTGCAAGTATTACCTCGTAGAATCAAATTGGAAGTGATAAACTGCAGATTTGAATGGCAGTCTATCTAGATAGCGATGCTTTGCCCATTTCCTAAATTTTTCTCTATGAGTAGGTCCCTTCTGCTCTGGGTTGTGTGATCTGTACTATACATTTGTTCTATGGAGATTCTTCTTCAGCTTGTTTATCTTACAGTCATTCCTTTACGCATTCACATCAAAACCGATTTCTTGTTGGCTGTGCACTTGCCTTATTGGAAACAGAAATAGAACTCTGTTCCGTTATTTTCCCTGTATTCTACCCTCATGGTTCATAGGGTAACAAGCACAGTATTTGGATGAGATGGCATTTACTATTGGTGGCTTATTTGTATGCCTAACAAGTTGGGTGCAATGCTCATTTGGTAAAAAAAATCTTCATAGGTAGGTCTTTGATCTTGTTCATGTGCTAGTCTGGGTTAGGTGACAAGCTCGTTTTCTTTGCTTAATAATATCAGCGCTTCGCAAAACACAGTTCTCTATTTATAATCTGTTAATTCCACTTGTCCAGTTTTCCATCTGATGTTCACTTGTCCAGCTTAATAATATTAGCAGCATCGCAAAACACAGTTCTCTATATTGATGATCTGTAATTCTTTTTCTTGATTGATGTCTATTTTTGCATCTACTGCTCTATGTTCTCAGCTTGCTTCATTTGTAACTAGTGCATAATATGCTTACTTAGGCCCTGTTCGGCAACATACCACAACCACAAATCCTCAACTTGATCACTCATCACCAATCGCCAGCTTCCTAGGCAAAAACTCGGTTTGTGGGGATGAGTAGTAGTTTTCCCCCTATTGTTCTCCTATTTAACTATGTACAGAGATCATACAAAGAGCTTTTGATCACTACAAAATTGTACTCTTGCAAAGGAAATATATACGTAAATTTTAAAAGTAGCATGAAAAATATTGAGAATCATGAACATCGAGTTTTAGACATGTCATAGAACAAAGGCCTCACATTTAGCATAAGTTTGCAAATAAAAAAGGCACATACATGTCTCAGTGTGAGCAGCCATGCCATGCCATCAGTGTGAGCTGCTGAATCCTTGCAAAAATCTCATATGGAAGCCCTGAAAATTTCATATGGAAGCCACTGGGTTTCATAACTGGCCCTTAGTCACTTAAATATCACCTGGTCTTTGTTTCTAGTCCCGGATTCTGTGTGGTGTGCAGTTCACAGATTCTTGTGTTTATCTTGCTTTCTCAACTGCTTCCTTACGCTGCTATAACTATCATTTCCAGCAATTGCTTCCTCCAGATTCCCTGTGGTCTTTGTCAATGGTTGCTTTAAAACTAAATTATTCTACACTGAATATTTACATTGGTTGCTCAAAGTAAAAATATGTACTCTGCACTGAATATTAACTTGTGGTCGTGTTTTTTAGAAGGGAACAATATCGATGTCAGAAGTAGTAACAGGAAGTAATAGCAGCCTATCCTACATCCACTAATGTCATTTAAATCCCAAAAGCACTTATATGCCACTGATTAAAAAAAAGCTTTCACTAGTAAGTTATAACTTGACATACTGTTTTGCCAAGGAATCCTGCTTATATTCACTAGGTACTACTTTGTCTACTTAGAATTAGCTCCTGGCATGTTCGGTGTAAATCAATTATGTACGAATTTCTGGTTTGTGATATTTGACCATGGATAATTTTTGTATGTGCAGTGCAAATGATTCTTGCCTGATCTAATTATGTAATATTGCTTGCTGTGATTGTTGGAAATATGCCCTAGAGGCAATAATAAATTAGTTATTATTATATTTCCTTGTTCATGATAATCGTTTATTATCCATGCTAGAATTGTATTGATAGGAAACTCAGATACATGTGTGGATACATAGACAACACAATGTCCCTAGTAAGCCTCTAGTTGACTAGCTCGTTGATCAATAGATGGTTATGGTTTCCTGACCATGGACATTGGATGTCATTGATAACGGGATCACATCATTAGAAGAATGATGTGATGGATAAGACCCAATCCTAAGCATAGCACAAGATCGTGTAGTTCGCATGCTAAAGCTTTTCTAATGTCAAGTATCATTTCCTTAGACCATGAGATTGTGCAACTCCCGGATACCGTAGGAATACTTTGGGTGTGCCAAACGTCACAACGTAACTGGGTGGCTATAAAGGTGCACTGCGGGTATCTCCGAAAGTGTCTGTTGGGTTGGCACGAATCGAGACTGGGATTTGTCACTCCGTGTAAACGGAGAGGTATCTCTGGGCCCACTCGGTAGGACATCATCATAATGTGCACAATGTGACCAAGGAGTTGATCACGGGTTGATGTGTTACGGAACGAGTAAAGAGACTTGCCGGTAACGAGATTGAACAAGGTATCGGGATACCGACGATCGAATCTCGGGCAAGTATCGCACCACTAGACAAAGGGAATTGTATACGGGATTGATCGAATCCTCGACATCGTGGTTCATCCGATGAGATCATCGTGGAACATGTGGGAACCAACATGGGTATCCAGATCCTGCTGTTGGTTATTAACCGGAGAACGTCTCGGTCATGTCTGCATGGTTCCCGAACCCATAGGGTCTACACACTTAAGGTTCGATGATGCTAGGGTTATAAGGAATAGATATACGTGGTTACCGAATGTTGTTCGGAGTCCCGGATGATATCCCGGACGTCACGAGGAGTTCCGAAATGGTCTGGAGGTAAAGATTTATATATGAGAAGTCCTGTTTTGGTCACCGGAAAGGTTTCGGGTTTTATCGGTAACGTACCGGGACCACCGGGAGGGTCCCGGGGGTCCACCAAGTGGGGCCACAAGCCCCGGAGGGCTGCATGGGCCAAGTGTGGGAGGGGACCAGCCCCAGGTGGGCTGGTGCGCCCCCCCACAAGGGCCCAAGGCGCCTAAGGGGAGGAGGGGGGGCAAACCCTAAGGACAGATGGGCCTTAGGGCCCATGCCTGGTGCGCGTCCCTCTCCCCCTCCCCTGGCCGCCCCACCAGATGGGATCTGGGCTGGCCGCCGCCCCTAGGGTGGAACCCTAGGTGGGGGCGCAGCCCCCTCCCTCTCCCCTATATATAGTTGAGGTCTTTGGGGCTGCCAACACATGAGTTTCTGACCTCTCCCTGGCGCAGCCCTACCTCTCTTTCTCCTCATATCTCGCGGTGCTTGGCGAAGCCCTGCTGGATCACCATGCTCCTCCACCACCACCACGCCGTTGTGCTGCTGCTGGATGGAGTCTTCCTCAACCTCTCCCTCTCTCCTTGCTGGACCAAGGCATGGGAGACGTCACCGGGCTGTACGTGTGTTGAACACGGAGGTGCCGTCCGTTCGGCACTAGGATCTTCGGTGATTTGGATCACGATGAGTACGAGTCCTTCAACCCCGTTCTCTTGAACGCTTCCGCTTAGCGATCTACAAGGGTATGTAGATGCACTCTCCTTCCCTCGTTGCTGGTTTCTCCATAGATAGATCTTGGTGACACGTAAGAAAATTTTGAATTTCTGCTACGTTACCCAACAGTGGCATCATGAGCTAGGTCTATTGCGTAGATTCTATGCACGAGGAGAACACAAAGTAGTTGTGGGCGTTGATTTTGTTCAATATGCTTACCGTTACTAGTCCAATCTTGTTTCGACGGTATTGTGGGATGAAGTGGCCCGGACCGACCTTACACGTACTCTTACGTGAGACAGGTTCCACCGACTGACATGCACTAGTTGCATAAGGTGGCTAGCGGGTGCCAGTCTCTCCCACTTTAGTCGGAACGGATTCGATGAAAAGGGTCCTTATGAAGGGTAAATAGCAATTGGCATATCACGTTGTGGTTTTGCGTAGGTAAGAAACGTTCTTGCTAGAAACCCATAGCAGCCACGTAAAACATGCAAACAACAATTAGAGGACGTCTAACTTGTTTTTGCAGGGTATGCTATGTGATGTGATATGGCCAAGAAGAATGTGATGAATGATATGTGATGTATGAGATTGATCATGTTCTTGTAATAGGAATCACGACTTGCATGTCGATGAGTATGACAACCAGCAGGAGCCATAGGAGTTGTCTTAATTTATTTATGACCTGCGTGTCAACATAAACATCATGTAATTACTTTACTTTATTGCTAACCGTTAGCTGTAGTAGTAGTAGAAGTAATAGTTGGCGAGACAACTTCATGAAGACACGATGATAGAGATCATGATGATGGAGATCATGGTGTCATGCCGGTGACGATGATGATCATGGAGCCCCGAAGATGGAGATCAAGAGGAGCAAAGTGATGATGGCCATATCATGTCACTATTTGATTGCATGTGATGTTTATCATGTTTATGCATCTTATTTGCTTAGAAAAACGGTAGTAAATAAGATGATCCCTCATTAAAATTTCAAGAAAATGTTCCCCCTAACTGTGCACCGTTGCGAAAGTTCGTCGTTCCGAAGCACCACGTGATGATCAGGTGTGATAGATTCTTACGTTCGAATAAAACGGGTGTTGACGAGCCTAGCATGCACAAACATGGCCTCGGAACACATGAAAAACACTTAGGTCGACTTGATGAGCCTAGCATGTACAGACATGGCCTCGGAACACAAGAGACCAAAAGGTCGAGCATGAGTCGTATGGTAGATACGATCAACATGAAGATGTTCACCGATGTTGACTAGTCCGTCTCACGTGATGATCAGACACGGCCTAGTTGACTCGGATCATGTAATCACTTAGATGACTAGAGGGATGTCTATCTGAGTGGGAGTTCATAAGATGAACATAATTATCCTGAACATAGTCAAAAGGTCTTCACAAATTATGTCGTGGCTCGCGCCTTAGTTCTACTGTTTAGATATGTTCCTAGAGAAAATTTAGTTGAAAGTTGATAGTAGCAATTATGCGGACTAGGTCCGTAAACTAAGGATTGTCCTCATTGCTTCATAGAAGGCTTATGTCCTTAATGCACCGCTCAGTGTGCTGAACCTCGAACGTCGTCTGTGGATGTTGCGAACATCTGACATACACATTTTGATAACTACGTGATAGTTCAATTAAACGGTTTAGAGTTGAGGCACCGAAGAAGTTTTGAAACATCGCGAAACATATGAGATGTTTCGAGGGCTGAAATTGGGATTTCAGGCTCGTGCCCACGTCAAGAGGTATAAGACCTCCGACGATTTTCTTAGCCTGCAAACTAAGGGAGAAAAGCTCAATTGTTGAGCCTGTGCTCAGATTGTCTGAGTACAACAATCATTTGAATCGAGTGGGAGTTGATCTTCCAGATGAGATAGTGATGTTTCTCCGAAGTCATTACCACCAAGCTGCTAGAGCTTCGTGATGAACTATAACATATCGGGGACATATATGGTGATCCTTGAGATATTCGCGATGTTTGACACCACAAAAGTTGAAATCAAGAAGTAGCATCAATTGTTGATGGTTGGTGAAACCACTAGTTTCAAGAAGGGCAAGGGCAAGAAGGGATACTTCATGAAACGGAAAATCAGCTGCTGCTCTAGTGAAGAAACCCAAGGTTGAACCCAAACCTGAGACTAAGTGCTTCTGTAATAAGGGGAACAGCCACTGGAGCAGAATTACCCTAGATACTTGGTAGATAAGAAGGCTGGCAAGGTCGATAGAAGTATATTGGATATACATTGTGTTGATGTGTACTTTACTAGTACTCCTAGTAGCACCATGGTATTAGATACCGGTTCGGTTGCTAAGTGTTAGTAAACTCGAAATAAAAGGCTACGGAGTAAACGGAGACTAGCTAAAGGTGAGCTGGCGATATGTGTTGGAAGTTTTTCCCAAGCTTGATGTGATCAAGCATCGCACGCTCCCTCTACCATCGAGATTGGTGTTTGCATTGAGCATAGACATGATTGGATTATGTCTATCGCAATACGGTTATTCATTTAAGGAGAATAATGGTTACTCTGTTTATTTGAATAATACCTTCAATGGTCTTGCACCCAAAAATGAATGGTTTATTGAATCTCGATCGTAGTGATACACATGTTCTTGCCAAAAGATATAAGGTAGTAATGATAGTACCACCTACTTGTGGCACTGCCACGTGAGTCATATCGGTATAAAACGCATGAAGAAGCTCCATGTTGATGGATCTTTGGGCTCACTCGTTTTTTGAAAAGTTTGAGACATGCGAACCATGTCTATTGGTGTATATGCATGAAGAAACTCCATGAAAATGGACCGTTTGGACTCACTTGATTTTGAATCACTTGAGACATGCAAATCATACCACATGGGCAAGATGACTGAAAGCCCCGTTTTCAGTAAAATGGAACTAGAAAGCAACTTGTTGGAAGTAATACATTTTGATGTGTGCAGTCCAATGAGTGCTAAGGCGTGTAGTGGATATCATTATGTTCTTACTTCACGGATGATTTGAGTAGACGTTGAGTATATTTACTTGATGAATCACGAGTCTGAATTATTGAAAGGTTCAAGTAATTTCAGGGTGAAGGTGAGAGATCGTCGTGACAAGAGGATAAAATGTCTATGATATGATCATAGAGATGAATATCTGAATTACGAGTTTGGCACAGAATTAAGACATTGTGGAAATTTTTTCACAACTAATACAGCCTGGAACACCATAGTGTGATGGTGTGTCCGAACATCATAACTGCACCCTATTGGATATGATGCATACCATGATGTCTCTTATCGAATTACCACAATAGTTTATGGGTTAGGCATTAGAGACAACCACATTCACTTTAAATAGGGCATCACGTAATTCCGATGAGATGACACCGTATGAACTATGGTTTAGAGAAACCTAAGCTGTCATTTCTTAAAAGTTTGGGGCTGCAACGCTTATGTGAAAAAGTTTCAAGCTGATAAGCTCGAACCCAAAGAGGATAAATGCATCTTCATAGGACACCCAAAAATAGTTGGGTATAACTCTTGTCTCAGATCCAAAAGCAATAAGGGATTGTTTCTAGAATCGGGTCCTTTCTCGAGGAAAAGTTTCTCTCGAAAGAATTGAGTGGGAGGATGGTGGAGACTTGATGAGGTTATTGAACTGTCTCTTCAACTAGTGTGTGGCAGGGCACAGGGAGTTGTTCCTATGGCACCTACACCAATTGAAGTAGAAGCTTATGATAGTGATCATAAAACTTTAGATCAAGTCACTACCAAACCTTGTGGGATGACAAGGATGCGTACTACTTCAGAGTGGTACGTAATCCTGTCTTGGAAGTCATGTTGCTATACAAAAATGAACCTACGAGCTATGAAGAAGCGATGGTGGGCCTGAATTCTGACAAATGGTTAGAAGCCATGAAATCCGAGATAGGATCCATGTATCAGAACAAAGCATGGACTTTGGTGGACTTGCCCAATGATCGGCAAGCCATTGAGATAAATGGATCTTTAAGAAGAAGACGGACGTAGACGGTAATGTCACCGTCTATGAAGCTCGACTTGTGGCGAAGAGTTTTCAACAAGTTCAAGGAGTTGACTACGATGAGATCTTCTCATCCGTAGCAATGCTTAAGTCCGTCGGAATCATGTTAGCATTAGCTGCATTTATGTAATCTGGCAGATGGATGTCAAAACGAGCTTCCTTACCAGTTTTCGTAAGGAAAGGTTGTATGCGATACAATCAGAAAGGTTTTGTCAATCCTAAGGATGCTAAAAGGTATGCTAACTCCAGCGATCCTTCTAAGGACTGGAGTAAGCATCTCGGAGTTGGAATGTACGCTTTGATGAGATGATCAAAGATTTTGGGTTTATACAAAGTTTATGAGAAACTTGTATTTCCAAAGAAGTGAGTGGGAGCACTATAGAATTTCTGATGAGTATATGTTATTGACATATTGTGGATCAGAAATGATGTAGAATTTCTGGAAAGCATATAGGGTTATTTGAAAAGTGTTTTTCAATAGAAAACCTAGATTAGGCTACTTGAACATTGAGCATCAAGATCTATGAGGATAGATCAAAAACGCTAAATGGTACTTTCAAATGAGCACATACCTTGACATGATCTTGAAGGTGTTCAAGATGGATCAGTCAAGGAAGGAGTTCTTGCCTGAGTTGTAAGGTATGAAGTTAAGACTTAAAGCTCGACCACGGCAGAAGAAAGAGAAAGGACGAATGTCGTCCCCTATGCTTTTGTCATAGGCTCTATACGGTATGCCATGCTGAGTACCGCACCTGATGTGTGCCTTGCCACATGTCTGGCAAGAGGGTACAAAGGTGATCCAGGAGTGGATCACTAGATAGCGGTCAAAATTATCCTTGGAGTAATAAGGACATGTTTCTCGATTATGGAGGTGATAAAGAGTTCGGCGTAAAGGGTTACATCGATGCAAGCTTTAACACCTATCCGAGTGACTCTGAGTAGCAAACCGGATACGTATAGTGGAGCAACCATTTGGAATACCTCCAAGTGGAGCGTGGAAGCAACATTTATAATATGACCTAAAGATTTGCAAAGTACATACGGATCTGATTGTTGCAGACCCATTGACTAAAACCTCTCTCACAAGCAAAACATGATCAAACCCCAGAACTCATTGAGTCTTAATCACATGATGATGTGAACTAGTTTAGTGACACTAGTAAACTCTTTGGATGTTCGTCACATGGCGATGTGACCTGTGAGTGTTAATCACATGGCGATGTGAACTAGATTATTGACTCTAGTGCAAGTGGGAGACTGTTGGAAATATGCCCTAGAGGCAATAATAAATTAGTTATTATTATATTTCCTTGTTCATGATAATCGTTTATTATCCATGCTAGAATTGTATTGATAGGAAACTCAGATACATGTGTGGATACATAGACAACACCATGTCCCTAGTAAGCCTCTAGTTGACTAGCTCGTTGATCAATAGATGGTTACGGTTTCCTGACCATGGACATTGGATGTCATTGATAACGGGATCACATCATTAGAAGAATCATGTGATGGACAAGACCCAATCCTAAGCATAGCACAAGATCGTGTAGTTCGCATGCTAAAGCTTTTCTAATGTCAAGTATCATTTCCTTAGACCATGAGATTGTGCAACTCCCGGATACCGTAGGAATACTTTGGGTGTGCCAAACGTCACAACGTAACTGGGTGGCTATAAAGGTGCACTACGGGTATCTCCGAAAGTGTCTGTTGGGTTGGCATGAATCGGGACCGGGATTTGTCACTCCGTGTAAACGGAGAGGTATCTCTGGGCCCACTCGGTAGGACATCATCATAATGTGCACAATGTGACCAAGGAGTTGATCACGGGATGATGTGTTACGGAACGAGTAAAGAGACTTGCCGGTAACGAGATTGAGCAAGGTATCGGGATACCGACGATTGAATCTCGGGCAAGTATCGCACCACTAGACAAAGGGAATTGTATACGAGATTGATCGAATCCTCGACACGGTGGTTCATCCGATGAGACCATCGTGGAACATGTGGGAACCAACATGGGTATCCAGATCCCGTTGTTGGTTATTAACCGGAGAACGTCTCGGTCATGTCTGCATGGTTCCCGAACCCGTAGGGTCTACACACTTAAGGTTAGATGACGCTAGGGTTATAAGGAATAGATATACGTGGTTACCGAATGTTGTTTGGAGTCCTGGATGATATCCCGGACGTCACGAGGAGTTACGAAATGGTCCGGAGGTAAAGATTTATATATGGGAAGTCCTGTTTTGGTCACCGGAAAGGTTTCGGGTTTTATCGGTAACGTACCGGGACCACCGGGAGGGTCCCGAGGGTCCACCAAGTGGGGCCACAAGCCCCGGAGGGCTGCATGGGCCAAGTGTGGGAGGGGACCAGCCCCAGGTGGGCTGGTGCGCCCCCCCACAAGGGCCCAAGGCGCCTAAGGGGAGGAGGGGGGCAAACCCTAAGGGCAAATGGGCCTTAGGGCCCATGCCTGGTGCGCCTCCCTCTCCCCCTCCCCTGGCCGCCCCACCAGATGGGATCTGGGCTGGCCGCCGCCCCTAGGGTGGAACCCTAGGTGGGGGTGCAGCCCCCTCCCTCTCCCCTATATATAGTTGAGGTCTTTGAGGCTGCCAACACATGAGTTTCTGACCTCTCCCTGGCGCAGCCCTACCTCTCTTTCTCCTCATATCTCGCGGTGCTTAGCGAAGCCCTGCTGGATCACCATGCTCCTCCACCACCACCACGCCGTTGTGCTACTGCTGGATGGAGTCTTCCTCAACCTCTCCCTCTCTCCTTGCTGGATCAAGGCATGGGAGACGTCACCGGGCTGTACGTGTGTTGAACGCGGAGGTGCCGTCCGTTCGGCACTAGGATCTCCGGTGATTTGGATCACGACGAGTACGACTCCTTCAACCCCGTTCTCTTGAACGCTTCCGCTTAGAGATCTACAAGGATATGTAGATGCACTCTCCTTCCCCTCGTTGCTGGTTTCTCCATAGATAGATCTTGGTGACACGTAAGAAAATTTTGAATTTCTGCTACGTTACCCAACAGTGATGATGAAGTGCAACACATTTAGAAGAGTTTTATTTATGCCGATGAGTTAAATTGTTACATGTCAAAATCTTTAATTTGTCTCTTCAAAAATCTGAAACAAGAGCTCCATTTTGAGTTTCCAATCTGTTGCAGGTTTCCGAAAGGTACAGAAGTTGATGGAGGTTTGAAAGGCCTTCAAGCCGTTGAAGATTTGGAAGACCTATAATTAAGTTGGCGGAGTAATAATGTCATATGCCTTATTTGTTGAACCTGGAGACTTGCTCTGCTCATTTTGGTTGTGTGGCATATTTAGAAATATATGTACTTCTCCTTTTGTGGCACAACCTCCTTGTATATGATTGTTATATATGTTTATTGAATCAAGTTTAAGGTTTTTGATGAGGCCTATATGTTACTTTGATTGATGAAGTGAATGTATAAATTGTGTGGTACGTCATGATTGCTTGAACATAATGAATGGATATTAGATTAGGGATGCATAGAACAGTTTGCTAGTGAAATCAATGTACTGGCATAAAAACTGTCGGGTGAAGATACTTGTGCTGGCAGTAGAACTGCCGGTAATTGTAGTTGCATGTGCCTTGACCAATCCGCCGGGAGAAAATGGACTGCCGGCAAATAGATGGGCAAGGGCAAAGAAACTGCCGGGAGAAGTCTATCTGCCGGGACAAGTAATCCCTGGCAGCCGTTCTCATGGCGGTTCTATCTGCCGGGAGAAACACTGTCCCGGCAGTTTATTTGCCCTCTAAAGTGCCTTTTCCTGGCAGTTTTTCTGCCCTTGTATCAGTGTTGTGGTGTAGTGCTTCATCGCTACCCCTCTCGTCACGTTCTTCCGTGGTTATCTCAAGATTCGCGGACCATTATTCATCAATGAATAATGGTTATGCCGACCTTATGATCTGAGGTTTACTATGGAAGGGCTGGCCTATTTGCAGATTGCAAAGTCCAACAAATTTGTGAGTGCGCAAGTGATGGAACACATGGCCTCCTGCTAGCCAATTAGCTGATGAGGTTTGATGGCTAAAAATCACCAGCGATAGGCGTCAGACATTTTTTGGGACTTTAAAATATATTTTTTTAAGAAAAAAGTGAATACTTTTTGAAACGCGAGCCTTTTCCAAAATTGTGAATCTTTTTTTCAAAAACTCAAACATGTTTTGAAAATGCAAAAACAAAAAATCTCAAATATTTTTTGAAAACACGAACATTCTAGAACCTTGTACATTATTTGAAAAATGGGTACATTTTTTGAAATTTTGAGCAAAATTTGAAGTAAGGAATGTTTTAAAAAATGGGAACATTTTTTGAAATTTTGACTAAAATCTGTAAATATGATTATTTTGTGGGAACTCCAAACAAAATTCGAACGTATGAATTTTCTTATCTGTGGACAAAATTTGAAAAGGGAACATGTCTTGGAATCCGGAACACAATTTGGAAACATGAACATTTTCTAAAATGTGGACATTCCTTAAAAATTTGAACAATTAAAAAAGGATATTTTATTAAACACTAGAAGAATTTTTAAACATCTCAAAAAAGTTGAAGACTTGGAACATCTTTTGAAAAAATGAACATTTTGTGAAATTGCAAATTTTATAGAACACATTAAAAATATATTAAGTGAACATTATTTTGAATATTTGAACATTTTTAAAAATTTAAAAATTATGAAAAAAGGAAAAAGAAAAAGAAAGAACAACTTTAAAAAGAATAGCTTAAGAGAAATGACGGACAAAAAGACTAATCTTAGTCAATCTAATTATCTGAATGCAGCTCTATTTTTCTTTTGACGGAAAAAGATAACTTTATTAAATAGAAACTACAATTATCTCCATTTGAGGCTCCTTAAACCATGCAAGCCATAAAAACCCTAGCTACCCTTGTAAGTTCATGGACGACCCTATTTGCTTTCCTATTACAATGATTGACATTACAGTGCGACGAAATCACATGCCATAAAATAACAATCGCCAAAAACAACCACACCCGCCACTGCCACATACCGCCCTCCATTCTTCATGATGCCAATGATCTTAAAATTATCTGAGTTAATAACGCTGGCTCTTCATGATATGCGCGGTGTGGTGAACTACCTGCTAATTCTTGTGTAACATCAATTTTTGTATTGGGTCTGTCTAGGACTTATCTAGATGTGACATAACGATGTCACATCTAAGTTGAAATCATCACCTGCTTATAGCTTTTTGTTTGTTTGTTGTTTTTCTTTTTTGGTATTGTATCGTCTGGGCCCATAGAAACGCTCGCATGGGCAAGGCCCAGCTCACTCTACGACCTGTAGCTAATCGTACATAGTAACGATTTGTGTTTTTTATTCCTTTTGTTTCTTTTATTTTCTATTTTCTCTTTTTTCTTTTAGGTGTAGTTTTTTTTCAGTTCTAATATATGTCAAAAAATTAAAATACACACTGATTGTTTTTGGATATACGGTGAACATTGTTTTTAATACACACTGAACAAATTATAAAATTATGGTGAACATAATTGTAATACACATTGAACAAATATTTAGTATATGGTGACCTTCTTCTAATATATATTGAACTTATTTTCTATGTATTGTGTATGTTTCTTAACGTATATACGGTGAACCTTTTACAAAATACTCACTGAAGAATTTTAAAATGTACACTGACTTCTAACGATAAATAAAACAATAGAAGAGGAAAAATAAAAAACTGGTCAAAAAAACTTGAAAAATGTTCACGTATTAAAAAATATATGTGGATTAAAACAATCATGAATTTGAACATTATTTGCAAATTCGAAACATGTTAGTTTAAAATGGACCCTAGTTGCATATCATGGGTGAAGTTGCAACTAAGAAGAATATTAGTCGGGCCCCCAATTGCATATCGAGGATGGAGTTGAATAATAATAGGTACTTCAGAACATTGTTACAAGAGTAAATCACCTCTACAACTACAAACATTTTTGCAACCAAGGACCCTCGACAAACACACTCTCGTAGTTGCGAGTCGATGTTCGGCATGCAACTGGCAACCCTCGACAAACACACACACCCCTAGTTGCGAGTAGTTGCGAGTCAATGCTCGGCATGCAACTGGGGACCCTCGACAAACACGCACACGCGCGCGCGCGCACACACACATCCGTAGTTATGAGTCGATGGTTGACAAGCAACTGGGCACCCTCGACAAACACACACACCCCTAGTTGCGAGTCGATGGTTGACATGCAACTGGGGACCCTCGACAAACACCCTTAGTTGCGAGTCGATGGTCGGCATGCAACTAGTAGCCCCGACAAACACACACACACCCTAGTTGCGAGTCGATGGTCGACATGCAGCTGGCGACCCTCGACAAACACCGTTAGTAGCGAGTCGATGGTCGGCTTAGAACTAGGGGCCACGATAAAACACAACCCCCTAATCATGAGTCGATGCTCAGCATGCAACTAGGGACCCTCGACAAACATACACACCCTTAATTGCGAGTCGATGGTCGACATGCAACTGGGGAGCCTCGACAGACACAGACTCGCCTAGTCGCTAGTCGATAGTCTACTTGCAACTGGGGAAACCTCGACAAACATACACACACCCTTAGTGGCGAGTCGTTGGTCTGCTTGCAACTGGGGACCCTCGACAAACACACACACACACACACACCCTTAGTTGCGAGTCAATGGTCGACATGCAACTGGGGACCCACGACAAAACACACACACCACCTAGTTGCGAGTCAATGATCGTCATACAACTGGGAAGCCTCGACAAAAACACACACAACCCTAGTTGCGAGTCCATGGTCTTCATGCAACTGGGGACCCTTGACAAACACACACACACCCTAGTAGCGAGTCGATGGTCGGCTTGCAACTGGGGACCCTCAACAAACACACACACACCCTAGTTGCAAGTCTATGGTTGGCTTGCAACTTGGGACCCTCAACAAACACAAACACCCCTTAGTTGCGAGTCGATGGTCGACATGCAACTAGGGACCCACGACAAAACACACACACCCCCTAGTTGCGAGTCGATGGTCATCATGCAAATGGGGACCCTCGACAAACACCATTAGTTGCGAGTCGATGGTCAGCTTGCAACTAGGGGCCACGATAGAAGACACCCCTTTAGTTGCGAGTCGATGCTCAACATGCAACTAGGGATCCTCGACAAACACACACACCCCTAGTTGCGAGTCGATGGGTGACATGCAACTGGGGACCGCGACAAACACACACAAACACCGCCCCCAATTGTGAGTCGATACACGGCATGCAACTAGGGACCCTCGACAAACACACACACCCCTGCTAGTTGTGAGTCCATGGTTGACATGCAACTAGGGACCCTCGACAAACACACACACACACACACACCCCTAGTTGTGATTCGATGGTTAACATGCAATTAGGGACCCTCGACGAACACACCCCCCATAGTTGCGAGTCGATGCTCGGCATGCAACTGGTGACCCTCGACAAATACACACACCCCTAGTTGCGAGTCGATTCTCGGCATGCACACACACACACCCCTAGTTGCGCGTCGATGGTCGGCTTGCTACTGGGGACCCTCGACAAACACACACACCCTAGTTTGTGAGTCGATGGTTGACATGCAACTGGGGCCACCATAGAGACACGCACACACACGCGCGCGCACACACACAGACACTTAGTTGCGAGTTGATGGTTGACATGCAACTGGGGACCACGACAAACACACAAAAGCACCCTTAGTTGCGATTTGATGGTTGGCTTGCAACTGAGGGGCCCCAACAAACACACAGACTCTTAGTTGCGAGGTGATGGTTGACATGCAACTGCGGACCCTCGACAAACACACACACACACACACACACACACCTAGTTGCGAGTCGGTGGTTGACATGCAACTGGACCTGTAGAAACACACTCAACTCCCCTCCCCCTTCACGAGTTGTGAGTCAATGGTTGGCTCGCAACTAGGAGCCCTCGACAAACACATATTGAGAACGCCCCCTCCCCCTAGTTGTGAGTCGATGGTTGACTTGCAATTGGGAGCCCTCGACAAACACACACATCCTTAGTCGCGAGTCGATGGGTGACATGCAACTCGGGATCGCGACAAACACACATAGAAATCGCCCCCTAGTTGTGGGTTGATGGTACAACTTCAGTTGCGAGTCGATTGTAGACTTGTAACTAGGGCCACCGACAAACACACATACACCACCCCCTCCTTCTCTAGTTGTGAGTCGATGTTCTTCAGATTTCGAAACAAAAACAAACAGAAAAATGGAAGAACATGGGAGGGGAACGGGACAACAGGGGGAGGGGAACATGCGAAAGGAGAGTGGCATACTCGATGGAGGCTACCGTATCGATCTAATATACTCTGGGGCTAGACTCTTCGTATTCTAAAAAAAACCCCATATCAAACCAAGGCGACGGCGGCCCAACAAGAAAAATAAAAATAGTCACCCTCCGTTGTAGGCCTCCCAGCCCGACAAGACGATACGACAGGACACGCGACTAGTGCGATCACTCGACCGTGAAAAACAAAGCACAAACAAATCAAACGGCTGAAAATAAAACTGATGTCACAAAAAATAATCAATTTTAAAAAATCATAAATTACAAACAAATAATTTAATAGATAAAGGAGAAAAAAGAAAGTGAAAAATAACGCGGCCCGGCTCTTTGAATTTTGCCCATACAAAAAGGCCTAGGCGCAGACAAAAAAGCAAAAATGGCAGACCGCACCAATGTATATAACAAAATATAAAAACCCACATACTCAGATCCCATACAGGAAAAGGAACAAGGCCGATCGGGAAAACAGCAAGGACACTAGTGCGACACGGGCCTTAGCGACAACAAAAACAACAATTCACATCAAAGAAAACAACAACAATTTGCACAAATCTTAAAGCCCATAATCATGTGATGAACAACTTAGATGTGACATTCTTAAAAAAAATTAGATGTGATTTAGTCATTCTGTTTTGTATTTATTGTTCTACAATCACGAGGTATCGGTGGACAGCTCAGATTTCACGGTGTGGCGCCGGCATGGGCACCTAGTGTCTTCTCCGCGCCACGCGCGTCCTAACTACTGTAGTTCACAAATACAAATGGAACCTCGTCGCTTCTACTCCTATTACGCGCAGGCAGGAGCCTTGAAGCCGGTGAACCTGACGAACGCGATGGAGTGGGGCTCGACGTGCACCGGCGTGCACCCGTTGATGGCAATCGCCGGCCGCAGCTCGGGGATCTGGCCGCACGGGCCGAGCGCGAGCGGCTCCCCGTTGAGCATCACCACCTGGCTCTGGATGTCGCCGCCCTCGGGGCTCAGGTGGTACTCCTCCCTCCGCCCGCCGCACACCGCCGCCTCCCCGCCGCCGGCTTCCGCCTGCAGCAACCTCCGCGGCGGCGGGTGCAGGTCCATGTCGCCGGCCACCGTAATGTCGAACGCCGTCGAGTTGGACAGGTTGATGAGGAGCACCGTCACGCCAGGCTGCTTCTTGGAGCAGTGCGCGTAGGAGCGGAGGTACGGCGAGCCAGCGGCGGCGGTGGTCTGGAGGACCCCCGGGCCCATGAGCCGGTGCCAGAGCAGCGCGCTGTAGTAGTCCGGGTTGGGGGCGAGCGTGGTGGTGTTGAGGAGGCAGTAGTTCCCGCCGACGAGGGCCTGCCGGCAGTACACCTTGGTGCCGAACACGGCCGACATCCCCAGCTGGTCCAGGTACCAGAAGCTGTTGGCGAACCGGTCCGACACGTCCTTCCCGCCGCTGTTGTACGCGCCGCCGGACTCGCCCACCCACGCCGCGCTCCACGGCCCGGACTCCCGCACCGTCGCCTCCATGTCGCTGAACGTCTGCGCCACCTTGTCCAGGTAGTACGGGTCCTGCATCTTGTTGATCAGCTCCTTGTCCTTCCCTGCAAGTTCACGCAAGCAACACCCACTCGATTACGCACACGTCACCAAACATGCAGCCCGGCCGGCGACGCGCGAGTGACTCACCGGAGCCGAGGTTGTAGATGTGGTGCGTGACGGCGTCGACGACGCCGGGGCCGGAGACGCGCAGCATCTCGGAGAACCAGGGCCCGTCGTAGAAGCCCCCCGGCGCGAGGACCTTGGGGAGGTGGCCGGTGCCGTTGTACACCTTCTCCACCATCTTCCTGAGCCGGAGCACGTCCTTCCCGTACTGCGCCGCCATCACCTTGGCCTCCACGCCGCCGGCGCACAGCTCGTTGCCCAGCTCCCACGACTCCACGCGGTACCCCTTGCTCACGGTGTAGCGCATCAGGTCGCGCGCGTTGCGGCCGTCCCAGCCGCCGACGTGGAGCGTGCTGCCGTTCTCGGCGGACTTGCGCCGGCCCCTCAGTGCGTTCAGCCCGAACGTCACCGTCGTGCTGATGCACGCAGATCAGATGTGAACTTGGATTCTTGTAGCCATGAATTGATGCATGGTTGCATCAGAGATGTGGCAAGCATGCATGATCGCTTACTTGGTTCGCCGAAAGAAGATGTTGAGCTCGTCCCAGCGGTTCATGGCGAGGCAGCCGTCGGTGAAGCCGAAGAGGCGGTCGTCGTTTCGCCGGAAGCTGGGGCAGTCGGCGTAGTGCTTGCCAACTTTGTACGTGATCTGGTCCTGCAGCGATCCTCCGAGCCTAATCCGCAACGAGTTGAAGGCTGCCATGCAAAGATGGAACCATCATGTCGATATGGATCATGCATCATAGTACAACATGTGCATGCATGCATGCACTGATCGATCAATCGAACCAATGATAAATTCATATATCAATCTCAAAACAACCAAGTTAATTTTCTATTTATTTCACCTTTGACAGCATTGTACAGGATAGGGCTGTAGAGATCCTGCAGGCAATTAACCCCGATGCAAAATCAGTAGGATTAAAGGTGTGTGCAAGACGGCATGCAATTAACCATGCACATACGAAAATGTCGGGCTAACTTAAGTTACCAGGTTGATGATGGAGGAGTTGTGCCAGGGGCACATGCCGTAGTTGCACTTGTCCCTGGGCCACCAGTCGAGCGTCGCGCAGATGAAGTCGTCGTCGGTGTGGGAGATGGCCGTCACCGCCCTCACCGACACGGTCGCCTTCTCGCCCCCGGCGGCGATGGCGTACGGCGCACCGGATAAGACGAGGATGCAAAGGAAAAGGGTCCCGGCAGCTTGAGCGGCCATTGGAGAAGGAATTCGTGCTCGGGAGAAATGGTGCCACGCCGGTGCCTTCGATGCTGACGGTTATATGCGTGGAGCTATATATAAGAACTCGGAGTGAAGTCAGCCCACGAAGCAATAGAATAGGGCTTTGCGTTGCAGAAGGGAGTATGGATAAGTACTGCGTAGCACACGAACAGGACGGTTTGTTAGTGTGTGTGTGTTTGTTTGTTTTTCGCATGGGAGAGAGTCTAAGTAAGAAAAAGTCGCCTCTTCGACAAAGATACTTCCAGCACAATCTGCGGTAAGCCCAAAACGTTCGCAACCGACGAATAGCGTTAGTAAAATCCATGGCCGGCGCTAGAGGAAAAGATTGGCCTTTGCATAAGAGTAGTCTGATTGCACATAGATCAGCTGACCAATGATTTACAGGGTTGAACTTTAAAAAATGATTTACAGGGTGGATTTTCAGGCACGTTTTTTATTTTTATAACAAATTCGGATATATAACATAGGGAATGACCTAAATCGAAAATATCAATTATATGACCCTGTCGGCCTCCCGTGGGCAAAAAGGACTTTTTGGTCTAGTCAAAGCTAAAGTAGGTTTTGTTCGCACACGAACACGTCACCGTATACCTCCAACGCCGAGGGTGATGCACCGCAGCTCGCGTCGAAGGAGATCTGACCGGCAGCGCGATACGCAGGACAACCGGCAGATGCTTTTGTGGACCCGAAACCCCACACTCCCGGGAGTGACCCCGTCAGGGCTTGCGGCGGCTATGGGCTGCCCTAGGTCGACCTGATCTCCTCTAGGGCCTCGAGGTTCGCCATCCTGCAACAAGAAGAACAGACGAAGAACGAGGAAGAAGAAGAACTAGGGTTAGGGAGAAAAGATAAAAGATAAAAAGTGGTAGATGATTTGATCGATTGTGTGTTGTTCAATGGGCCGTCACCCCTTAGATATATAAGAGGCGGCTGGACTCCCCGTGCAAGGAAAAGGCTTGGATTCACGTCCAAAACCCTAGTCAAATTCGGATTGGTTTTATCCGAACTTTCCAAAACGGTTCGGTTTAAACTGGCTGCACCTTGCGGGTCTTTTTTTGTGGTGGTAAACCATCTCGGATGAAAACAAGCCCAAAAGTAATCTTGATCGTTTCGACGAGATGAACAACTTTCATGTTGAAGGTTTTTTGATCAGAGGTCATCTTGAGGGTTAAATCGGTCGCGCAAAACAGGCTATTCCCTCGCGCTACCCATCAGACATGTGTTTGGTGGGGCGCGTCACATCTCGCCTCGTGACAGGACTGCACTCCGATTACTCTAACTTTTGCATATGAACTCGGATTTGGACGATTTTTATATCAAAATCGATCGTTTCGACGAGACGAAGACAACCCGTGTAGATCATTTTTCCATTTGAGGTCGTCTTGGGGCCTAATCGGCCAAAATATATTCTGAATATAAGATCTTAGTATTTTGAGCATAGTTTCGGCCTTCGAGATGAAATCAGACGGTGATGACCCAAATTTCAATGATGTTCATATCAATAATACGGAACTCTTCCATGTAGATCACTTCTCCATTTAAGGCCATCTTAAATAAGTTCTTGACCGTGCCAAAATCTGGCGTCAACACATGCCCTCCTGTTTTTTGGCAAAAGCTTGTGTGCCGAAAAATAACTTGCACATAGCTTTCTCTAAGGACGATATCAACACTACATCGGCCATTTTTCATATGCTCAGGACGATAAGTTTATATCGGCCATTGCTTGTGTGAATATTTTTATGCAAACTTGGGTGACTTTCTCAACTTCATTAATCCGACTATAAAGTTCCATAGGTATGCATGTCAAGACCATCCATCAACCATATTGTCCACCCTTCTGCTAGCATCTTGCAGATAATCAACAATGAATTTTCTCGAATCCTTACTTTGTTTACATAAATGTTTCATTAGTAGCCGAGGTAGTGAGCTCCAATTCGGCTTTACCTATGTTGGCAAGAATAAGCATCGGCTATTGATAGATATGCAATACACCAGGACGGACATGGTAGTCGGATGCTTGCTATGCCAACTCTCTTCAATTGACATGTCTAAATATATGAACAATTTTAATGCAACCCAATGTAAATTTTGCATCTAGACATACCCCAAGATAAACTATAAGTGATTCATCAAAAAATTGATTACCCTTGGATATTTGTTGTACTACTCATAACGAATAACCCAAAGCCTCAATATGTATAGCATCTATGGCAACCAAAAGCTCCAAACCAAATAAAATTTTATATTCGACTTTGATTATTGTGAAAAAATATTTTAAGTGGCATGTTGCTTGTTTTGGTCTCCAATTGAATAAGGACGGTGTTAGGATACTACACCAGTCATGCTTTGACATATTCTTAGGGCGATAGATAAATATCGGCCATTAGCATGAGGTCCACGTAGAATTCACCCACCAAATTATGTATAGCCGAAATAAACAAATAAAATAGGAATAAAATATTTCGGCCCTTTTGTATTAGCAACAATGTAACTAACCATATGTATAGTAATTTGGTAATACCCTCTCATGATATAGAAAATTATGTTGCGTCCATGGATCAAAATAAATCCATGAAGGGTAACTGATCATACCTAGGGATGAATTCCATGGTAAAGGCATCAACTGTTGTAACGCCCGGATAATCGTGCTACAGTAATCCAACGCTAATCATGCCATGTCACCACGGTTACTGTTGCTAACCTATCGCTAGTTCAAAAACGATTCAAATTCAAATTTAAAATAAGGTTAAATAATAAAAGTTTTCAAAAATTAAAACAAAATTGTTCGATGTGTGCAAATAAATGCCTAGGAATTTATGGTGTAGTAAACACATTTTTATAGAAGGCCTAAATAATTTAAAATGATTTAAAATAGAAAAGTAAATAAATAAAAGAAAAGAAAATATAAAAAACTAAACTAAGGAAAAGTGCTCCTAGCCCAACTGGGCCAACCGGCCCAGCTGGCCACTTCCGATGGCCCAGTCGAACCGACCCAGCCGGCCGCCCCTTATTCCCTCACCCACCGAAACCCTAACCTACCCCACTCCCCACTCGCCCCCTCCCACTCCCGCACGTCTCTCCTCCACCCCCCCCATCGATCCCGATCTAGATCGGGAAAAGGGGCGGCTCGAACGCCGCCGCCGTCGCAGGGACAACACCGCCGCCGCCTAGGACCTCCTCGCCGGCCTGCCTCCTCCACGCCGACGTTGTCCCCGTCCACCTCCTTGACCCCCGCTGCCCGTAGCCCTACACTCCCGCGGTGAGGCGCGGCCTTCACTCCCTCCTCCCTGTCTCCCTCGTGCGCCGTTAGCCGTGACCACGCGCCGCCGTGACCCCGACCACTCCTCCGTCCGCATGACCTCGCCACCACCTCCACCGTTGCGCCCTACCCTGCGTCCTGCATCGCCACCGAACCGTTCACCCACTCCGGCCGCGCTCTGGCCGCGCTTGAGCATGCCCCCGCGCTGGCCCGCGCCCTCCTGGCCTCACCTCTGCCTCGCCGCGCGAGCACGCGCCGTGCCGCCCGCTGTGCCGCTTCTGCCTTCCCCGCACGCCCCCCACAGCACCTGCAGTCGCCGGCGCTGCGCGCGCCTGCTGCTGCTGCAGTGGGCTTGGCTCCTGTGTTGCTCGCCGCTGCCGCGCGCGCTCCAGGCGCATCCCGCCCCGCACCCACAGCCGCGAGCCTGGCCCTGCCGGGCAGGCCCCCGCCGCGCCCGCACGCCGCCGACCTCGCGGTCACCGTCCCAGCTCACGTCGGCTGTCGTCGCCCTCGCGGCCAACTCCGGCGCCCCGCCGCGCCTCGGCGACCGTCGCCCGCTCACCCGGGTTCGCCCTGACGGGCACATGCCCGCACCCGCTAGCCCCTATGGGCCGCTGACCACTAGGCCAGTGCCCCCTGGGCCAATGACAAATGGGGCCTGCCCCTGAGAACGTTTCTGTTAAAAAAAGGATAAAAAATAATAATAAAAATAATGATAAAATTAATTAATTAATTAATTAATTAATTAATTCTGATTAAATTAACTAATTAAGATTAATTAATCTAATGATTAATTAACCTAATTAACTACTCTTAATTAACTAACAGAGTATGTCAGTGGGCCCACCCCCCTAATTAATGCTAATTAGGGTAATTAAATTGTTTAATTAAAATGTGTCACTGACTAGTCGGACCCACTGGTCAGGTTGACCAGTCAACCCCCGTTGACTGCTCACATCAGCATGACATCAAGCTGATGTCATAAATCCAAATTCGAATTAATTTAAATAATTAATTAAATCCAGAAAATAATAAAATCTTAGAAAATCATATCTTTTAATCCGTAACTCAGATTAAATTATTTTCAACATGAAAGTTGCTCAGAACGACGAGACGAATCCGGATACGCAGCCCGTTCGTTCGCCACGCATCCCTAGCATAGCAAACACGCAACTTTTCCCCTCCGGTTCATCTGTCCGAAAACGCGAAACACCGGGAATACTTTCCCGGATGTTTTCCCCCTTCACCGGTACCACCTCGTACCGCGTAAGGGCACACCTAGCATCACTCTTTGTCATGTCTTGCATCGTCATGCATTTGTTTGCATTATATTTATTGTTTCTTCCCCCTCTTCTCTTGCTAGACACCGAGACCGATGCCGCTGCTACCCAGTACGACTACGGTGTTGACGACCCCTCTCTCTTGCCAGAGCAACCAGGCAAGCCCCCTCTTGATCACCAGATATCACCTACTCTTCTCTATACTGCTTGCATTAGAGTAGTGTAGCATGTTACTGCTTTCCGTTAATCCTATTCTGATGCATAGCCTGTCATTGTTGCTCCAACTATTGATACCTTACCTGCAATCCTAATGCTTAGTATAGGATGCTAGTTTATCATCAGTGGCCCTACATTCTTGTCCGTCTGCCATGCTATACTATCGGGCCGTGATCACTCGGGAGGTGATCACGGGTATATACTATATACTTTATACATGATACATGTGATGACAAAAGACGGGTCAGCTCGAGGAGTACCCGTGGTTGATTCACGAATTGGGGGCTGGAAGGACATACTTTCCCGACAACCCTCTGTGTGGATCTTTGTGGCGAAGCGACAGGGCAGGTTGAGACCACCTAGGAGAGAGGTGGGCCTGGCCCTGGTCGGCGTTCGCGGTTATTTCAAGATAACACGTTTAACGAGATCTTGGTATTTGATCTGAGTCTGGCCACTGGCCTATATGCACTAACCATCTACGCGGGGACAGTTATGGGCACTCGACGTCATGGTATCAGCCGAAGCCTTCGTGACGTCAGCGACTGAGAGACACGCGCCGGATTGGACCGTAAGCCTGCTCTTGTATTAAGGGGGCTAGTTCTGCTTCCGACCGCGTACGCAACGTGCAGGTGTGCAATGGGCGATGGGCCCAGACCCCTGCGCCATAGGATTTAGACCGGCGTGCTGACCTCTCTGTTGTGCCTAGGTAGGGCTGCAACGTGTTGATCTTCCGAAGCCGGGCATGACCCAGAAAGGTGTGTCCGGACAAAGGGGATCGAGCGTGTTGGGAAATGTGGTGCACCCCTGCAGGGAAGTTAATCTATTCAAATAGCCATGATCTTCGGTAACAGGATGACTTGGAGTTGTACCTTGACCTTATGACAACTAGAACCGGATACTTAATAAAACACACCCTTCCAAGTGCCAGATACAACCCGGTGGTCGCTCTCTAACAGGGCGACGAGGAGAGGACCGCCGGGTAGGATTATGCTATGTGATGTTACTTGGTGAACTTACCATCTACTCTCTTCTCCTGCTGCAAGATGGAGGTTACTAGAAGCGTAGTCTTCAAAAGGACTAGCTATCCCCCTCTTATTCCGGCATTATGCAGTTCAGTCCACATATGATACCCTTAATCCATTTGATACCAATGCATACATATGTAGTGTAGTTCCTTGCTTGCGAGTACTTTGGATGAGTACTCACGGTTGCTTTGCTCCCTCTTTTCCCCCTTTCTATACCCGATTGCCGCGACCAGACGATGGAGCCCAGGAGCCAGACGCCACTGTCGATGACGACTACTACTACTCGGGAGGTGCCTACTACTACGTGTAGCCCGCTGACGACGACCAGGAGTAGTTTAGGAGGATCCCAGGCAGGAGTCCTGCACCTCTTTCGATCTGTATCCCATTTTGTGCTAGCCTTCTTAAGGAAAACTTGTTTAGCTTATGTCTGTACTCAGATATTGTTGCTTCTGCTGACTCGTCTATGATCGAGCTCTTGTATTCGAGCCCTCGAGGCCCCTGGCTTGTAATATGATGCTTGTATGACTTATTTTTATTTGTAGAGTTGTGTTGTGATATCTTCCCGTGAGTCCCTGGTCTTGATCGTACACATTTGACTGTATGATTAGTCTACGGTCAAATCGGGGGCGTCACAAGTTGGTAACAGAGCCGACTGCCTGTAGGAATCCCCCTTCCACACTCCTTGGCCGAAGTCGAGTCTAGACATTACAAAAACTTTTACTAACGTGGTTGTGTGCCTTACGGGCCCACGTCGCCATCTGGATGGTATTAGGATCTTTTACTCCTCGCTCCTTACTCTGGGACTCTGAACTCTCTCCTACTCGGGTTAAACGGTTTTACTAACTCTAACATTAGGATCCCGTGACCACGTTCACCCCAAAGTTGGATAAGCCCTAGTTATTCTTTAGAGTAGTATTTGAACATTATCCACATTATCATTTGACTCCTGTGAAAACATTTTTTTTTCAGATGGAACCCACGAGACAGGTCGTGCGCCACACGACGGCCATTGGTGCCTCAGTATTACCTACTGTGTTGGTTGAGATGATGACCTATCTGGGTTATAGCTGGACCCTGAGTACACCGTCTATGAGGAGTACCAGGACTTCAACCAGGAGCAGTACCGTGCCATCGTCCACCTCTACTCTCAGGAGTATGACTCCACTACCATGCTGCACACTGCTCATGGTGTTGGAGTGACTATCGACATGGCGGTCCACGATGCTGCTTATGCTGCTCTGACACGTCTTCGTGGAGAGTATCAAGAGTGCAGAGGTTTATCTACTACACAACCTTCTTCTTGTAGACGTTGTTGGGCCTCCAAGTGCAGAGGTTTGTAGGACAGTAGCAAATTTCCCTCAAGTGGATGACCTAAGGTTTATCAATCCGTAGGAGGCGTTGGATGAAGATGGTCTCTCTCAAGCAACCCTGCAACCAAATAACAAAGAGTCTCTTGTGTCCCCAACACACCCAATACAATGGTAAATTGTATAGGTGCACTAGTTCGGCGAAGAGATGGTGATACAAGTGCAATATGGATAGTAGATAATAGTATTTGTAATCTGAAATAATAAAAACAGCAAGGTAGAAAGTGATAAAAGTGAGCGTAAACGGTATTGCAATGATAGGAAATAAGGCCTAGGGTTCATACTTTCGCTAGTGCAAGTTCCCTCAACAATACTAACATAATTGGATCACATAACTATCCCTCAACATGCAACAAAGAGTCACTCCAAAGTCACTAATAGCGGAGAACGAACGAAGAGATTATGGTAGGGTGCGAAACCACCTCAAAGTTATTCTTTCCAATCAATCCGTTGGGCTATTCCTATAAGTGTCACAAACAGCCCTGGAGTTCGTACTAGAATAACACCTTAAGACACAAATCAACCAAAACCCTAATGTCACCTAGATACTCCAATGTCACCTCAAGTATCCATGGGTATGATTATACAATATGCATCACACAATCTCAGATTCATCTATTCAACCAACACATAGAACCTCAAAGAGTGCCCCAAAGTTCTACCGGAGAATCACGACGAAAACGTGTGCCAACCCCTATTCATAGGTTCCCAATGTCACGAAACCCGCAAGTTGATCACCTCAACATACATCAAGTGGCACGTGGTATCCCATTGTCACCACAGATATCCACGGCAAGACATACATCAAGTGTTCTCAGGTCTTTAAAGACTCAATCCGATAAGATAACTCCAAGGGGGAAACTCAATTCATTACAAGAGAGAAGAGGGGGAGGAGAAACATAAGATCCAACTATAATAGCAAAGCTCGCGATACATCAAGATCGTATCATCTCAAGAACAAGAGAGAGAGAGAGATCAAACACATAGCTACTGGTACATACCCTCAGCCCCGAGGGAGAACTACTCCCTCCTCGTCATGGAGAGCACCGGGATGATGAAGATGGCCACCGGTGAGGGTTTGCCCCCTCCGGCAGGGTGCCGGAACGGGTCTAGATTGGTTTTCGGTGGCTACGGAGGCTTCTGGCGGCGGAACTCCCGATCTATTCTGCATTCTGGAAGTTTTAGGGTACGTGGATATATATGGGTGCAGGGAGGACGTTGGAGGAGCCACGGGGGCCCCACGAGACAGGGGGCGCGCCCTAGGGGGGGCGCCCCCACCCTCGTGAGCACCTCGTGTCTCCCCTGACGTAGGGTCCAAGTCCATCAGGTGTGTTTCCTTCCAAAAATAACTTCTCCAGTTGATTTCGTTCCGTTTCGACTCCGTCTGATATTCCTTTTCTTCGAAACACTGAAATAGGCATAAAACAGCAAATCTGGGCTGGGCCTCCGATTAATAGGTTAGTCCCAAAAATAATATAAAAGTGGATAATAAATCCCAATATTGCCCAAAACAGTAGATAATATAGCATGGAGCAATCAAAAATTATAGATACGTTGGAGACGTATCAAGCATCCCCAAGCTTAATTCCTGCTCGTCCTCGAGTAGGTAAATGATAAAAAAAGAATTTTTGATGCGGAGTGCTACTTGGCATAATTTCATTGTGATTCTTCTTAATTGTGGTATGAATATTCAGATTAGAAAGATTCAAGACAAAAGTTTATATTGACATAAAAACAATAATACTTCAAGCATGCTAACTAAGCAATTATGTCTTCTCAAAATAACATGGTCAAAGAAAGTTATCCCGACAAAATCATATAGTCTGGCTATGCTCCATCTTCACCACACAAAATATTTAAATGATGCACAACCCCGATGACAAGCCAAGCAATTGTTTCATACGTTTGATGTTCTCAAACTTTTTCAATCTTCACGCAATACATGAGCGTGAGCCATGGACATAGCACTATAGGTGGAATAGAATGGTGGTTGTGGAGAAGACAAAAAGGGGGAGATAGTCTCACATCAACTAGGCGTATCAACGGCCTATGGAGATGCCCATCAATAGATATCAATGTGAGTGAGTAGGGATTGCCATGCAACGGATGCACTAGAGCTATAAATGTATGAAAGCTCAACAAAAGAAACTAGTGGGTGTGCATCCAACTTGCTTGCTCACGAAGACCTAGGGCATTTTGAGGAAGCCCATCATTGGAATATACAAGCCAAGTTCTATAATGAAAGATTCCCACTAGTATATGAAAGTGACAACATATGAGACTCTCTATATCAAGAACATGGTGCTACTTTGAAGCACAATATATGAGACTCGCTATATCATGGTGCTACTTTGAAGCACAAGTGTGGAAAAAGGAATAGTAGCATTGTCCCTTTTATTTATTTTATTTTATATTTTTTATTTGGCCTTTCCCTTTTTTTATTTGCCTTTCTTTTTTTATTTGGCCTTTCTTTTTTTGGGGACAATGCTCTATTGAATGATGATCATCATACTTCTATTTATTTACAACTCAATGATACAACTCGATACTAGAACAAAGATGACTCTATATGAATGCCTCCGGCAGTGTACCGGGATGTGCAATGATGCAAGAGTGACAAGTATGAAAGAATTATGAATGGTGGCTTTGCCACAAATACTATGGCAACTACATGATCATGCTAGCAATATGACAATGATGAAGCGTGTCATAATAATGGAACGGTGGAAAGTTGCATGGCAATGTATCTCGGAATGGCTATGGAAATGCCATAATAGGTAGGTATGGTGGCTGTTTTGAGGAAGGTATGTGGTGGGTTTATGGTACCGGCGAAAGTTGCGCGGTACTAGAGAGGCTAGCAAAGGTGGAAGGGTGAGAGTGCGTATAATCCATGGACTCAACATTAGTCATAAAGAACTCATATACTTATTGCAAAAATCTAGAAGTTATCAAAGCAAAGTATTACACGCATGCTTCTAGGGGGATAGATTGGTAGGAAAAGACCATCGCTCGTCCCCGACCTCCACTCATAAGGAAGACAATCAATAAATAAATCATGCTCCGACTTCATCACATAACGGTTCACCATACGTGCATGCTACGGGAATCACAAACTTCAACACAAGTATTTCTCAAATTCACAACTACTCAACTAGCATGACTCTAATATCACCATCTCCATATCTCAAAACAATTATCAAGTATCAAACTTCTCATAGTATTCAACACACTCATAAGAGAATTTTAGTATTCTTGAATACCTAACACATTAGGATTTTAAGCAAATTACCATGCTATTTAAGACTCTCAAAATAATCTAAGTGAAGCATGAGAGTTCATCTATTTCTTCAAAATAAAACTACCACCATGCTCTAAAAGGTATAAGTGAAGCACTAGGGCAAGTGACAAACTACTCCGAAAGATATAAGTGAAGATCAATGAGTAGTTGAATAATTATGCAACTATGTGAAGACTCCCTAACATTAAATAATTTCAGATCTTGGTATTCTATTTAAACAGCAAGCAAAGCAAAATAAAATGACATCTAAGAATAGCAAACATCATGTGAAGAAGCAAAAACTTAGGATCAACCGAAACTAACCGATAATTGTTGAAGAAGAAAGGTGGGATGCCAACCGGGGCATCCCCAAGCTTAGATGCTTGAGACTTCTTGAAATATTATCTTGGGGTGCCTTGGGCATCCCCAAGCTTGAGCTTTTGTGTCTCCTTAATTCCTCTCATATCACAGTCTCCCTAAATCTCAGAAGCTTCATCCACACAAAACTCAACAAGGACTCGTGAGATAAGTTAGTATAAACCATTGCCAAAACCTTATCATACTTTACTGTAGCAAATCACTAAAATTATTATTCAACATTTCATACTAAAGGCCCCTGCATATTTAATAGTCCTATCCTCAAATAGAATCATTAAAGAAGCAAACATATGCAAACAATGCAAACATAACAGCAATCTGCCTAAACAGGATAGTCTGTAAAGAATGCAGAAACATCCATACTTCCCTAACTCCAAAAATTATGAAATAAAATTACCACTGTAGTAAATTTATCATATCTTAATATGCAAAAGGTTTCAACATTTTATCACATTCTGACTTTTCTAGGGAATTATTGCAACAGCGGTAAACTTTCTGTTTTCAAACAGCAACATGAAGACTTGTAACATAGGCATAGTAAAGGCTATCAATGCCACTTTTATTGAAATAAAAGATGAAAAACATTGTTCTAAATAACAGCAAGAAAATCCTAACAAAATAAATTGACGCTCCAAGCAAAACACATATCATGTGGCGAATAAAAATATAGCTCCAAGTAAAGTTACCGATGAACGAAGACGAAAGAGGGGATGCCTTCCGGGGCATCCCCAAGCTTAGGCTCTTGGCTATCCTTGAATATTACCTTGGGGTGCCATGGGCATCCCCAAGATTAGGTTCTTGCCACTCCTTGTTCCATAGTCCATCGAATCCTTACCCAAAACTTGAAAACTTCACAACACAAAACTTAACAGAAAACTCGTAAGCTTCGTTAGTATAAGAAAATAAATCACCACTTCAAAGTACTGTAATGAACTCATCCTTTATTTATATTGGTGTTAAACCTACTGTATTCCAAATTCTCTATGGTTTATAAACTATTTTACTAGCCATAGATTCATCAAAATAAGTAAACAACACATGAAAAACAGAATCTGTCAAAAACAGAATAGTCTGTAGTAATCTGGATCAAACGTATACTTCTGGAGCTCATAAAATTCTTAAATAAATTGCTGGACCTGAGGAATTTATCTATTAATCATCTACAAAAAGAATTAACTAAATATCACTCTCCAAATAAAAATGGCAGCAATTCTCGTGAGCGCTAAAGTTTCTGTTTTTGACAGCATGATCAACAAGACTTTACCCAAGTCTTCCCAACGGTTCTACTTGGCACAAACACTAATTAAACACATAAAACCACATCTAAACAGAGGCTAGATGAATTATTTATTACTAAACAGTAACAAAAAGCAAGGAACAAAAATAAAGTTGGGTTGCCTCCCAACAAGCGCTATCGTTTAATGCCCCTAGCTAGGCACGATGATTTCAATGATGCTCACATAAAGGATAAGAATTGTAACATAAAGAGAGCGTCATGAAGAATATGACTAGCACATTTAAGTCTAACATACTTCCTATGCATAGGTATTTTGTGAGCAAACAACTTATGGGAGCAATAATCAACTAGCATAGGAAGGCAAAACAAGCATAACTTCAAAACTTTAAGCACATAGAGAGGAAACTTGATATTATTGCAATTCCTACAAGCATATATTCCTCCCTCATAATAATTTTCAGTAGCATCATGAATGAATTTAACAATATAACCAGCACCTAAAGCATTCTTTTCATGATCTACAAGCATGCAAAATTTACTACTCTCCACATAAGCAAAATTCTTCTCATGAATAATAGTGGGAGCAAACTCAACAAAATAACTATCATGTGATTGAAAATTAAGATCAAGATGACAATTTTCATGGTTATGATTATTCTTTAAAGCATACGTGTCATCACAATAATCATCATAGATAGGGGGCATGTTTTCATAATAAATTTGTTCATCAAAACTTGGGGGACAAAAAAATATCATCTTCATCAAACATAGCTTCCCCAAGCTTGTGGCTTTGCATATCATTAGCATCATGGATATTAAAGGAATTCATACTAACAACATTGCAATCATGCTCATCATTCAAATATTTAGTGCCAAACATTTTATAGATTTCTTCTTCTAGCACTTGAGCACAATTATCCTTTCCATCATACTCACGAAAGATATTAAAAAGATGAAGCGGATGAGACAAACTCAATTCCATTTTTTATAAGTTTTCTTTTATAAACTAAACTAGTGATAAAACAAGAAACTAAAAGACTCGATTGCAAGATCTAAAGATATACCTTCAAGCGCTAACCTCCCCGGCAACGGCGCCAGAAAAGAGCTTGATGTCTACTACACAACCTTCTTCTTGTAGACGTTGTTGGGCCTCCAAGTGCAGAGGTTTGTAGGACAGTAGCAAATTTCCCTCAAGTGGATGACCTAAGGTTTATCAATCCGTAGGAGGCGTAGGATGAAGATGGTCTCTCTCAAGCAACCCTGCAACCAAATAACAAAGAGTCTCTTGTGTCCCCAACACACCCAATACAATGGTGAATTGTATAGGTGCACTAGTTCGGCGAAGAGATGGTGATACAAGTGCAATATGGATAGTAGATAATAGTATTTGTAATCTGAAATAATAAAAACAGCAAGGTAGAAAGTGATAAAAGTGAGCGTAAACGGTATTGCAATGATAGGAAATAAGGCCTAGGGTTCATACTTTCGCTAGTGGCAAGTTCCCTCAACAATACTAACATAATTGGATCACATAACTATCCCTCAACATGCAACAAAGAGTCACTCCAAAGTCACTAATAGCGGAGAACGAACGAAGAGATTATGGTAGGGTGCGAAACCACCTCAAAGTTATTCTTTCCAATCAATCCGTTGGGCTATTCCTATAAGTGTCACAAACAGCCCTGGAGTTCGTACTAGAATAACACCTTAAGACACAAATCAACCAAAACCCTAATGTCACCTAGATACTCCAATGTCACCTCAAGTATCCGTGGGTATGATTATACGATATGCATCACACAATCTCAGATTCATCTATTCAACCAACACATAGAACCTCAAAGAGTGCCCCAAAGTTCTACCGAAGAATCACGACGAAAACGTGTGCCAACCCCTATGCATAGGTTCCCAATGTCACGAAACCCGCAAGTTGATCACCTCAACATACATCAAGTGGCACGTGGTATCCCATTGTCACCACAGATATCCACGGCAAGACATACATCAAGTGTTCTCAGGTCTTTAAAGACTCAATCCGATAAGATAACTCCAAAGGGGATACTCAATTCATTACAAGAGAGAAGAGGGGAGGAGAAACATAAGATCCAACTATAATAGCAAAGCTCGCGATACATCAAGATCGTATCATCTCAAGAACACGAGAGAGAGAGAGAGAGAGATCAAACACATAGCTACTGGTACATACCCTCAGCCCCGAGGGAGAACTACTCCCTCCTCGTCATGGAGATCACCGGGATGATGAAGATGGCCACCGGTGAGGGTTTGCCCCCTCCGGCAGGGTGCCGGAACGGGTCTAGATTGGTTTTCGGTGGCTACGGAGGCTTCTGGCGGCGGAACTCCCGATCTATTCCATGTTCTGGAAGTTTTAGGGTACGTGGATATATATGGGTGCAGGGAGGACGTCAGAGGAGCCACGGGGGCCCCACGAGACAGGGGGCGCGCCCTAGGGGGGGCGCCCCCCACCCTCGTGAGCACCTCGAGTCTCCCCTGACTTAGGGTCCAAGTCCATCAGGTGTGTTTCCTTCCAAAAATAACTTCTCCAGTTGATTTCGTTTCGATTCGACTCCGTCTGATATTCCTTTTCTTCGAAACACTGAAATAGGCATAAAACAGCAAATCTGGGCTGGGCCTCCAGTTAATAGGTTAGTCCTAAAAATAATATAAAAGTGGATACTAAAGACCAATATTGCCCAAAACAGTAGATAATATAGCATGGAGCAATCAAAAATTATAGATACATTGGAGACGTATCAGCTAGCCAGATGTGGGAGGCTACTCTCCCGCACTTGGTCCTCTCCTGCCACCTACGCATCGGGTTCCGCACCAGAGTATCCACGGACCCCAGGCTACTCGCGTGGAGGTCTTCCCTTCACGTCACTACCAGCTGTCAGACTACACCTACCTCCACAGTTCCTCCTGGGACTGATGTAGGCTTGCTTGTTAGTGTTAGATGCATTCGCCGCGAGCCTGCGTGCCGCCTATGATGTTCTTAGTCTGTGTACTGAACTCTGTGTGCCGAACTCTATGCATGATCACTTTTGTAAGATATGCCAACTACTATGCAGTATCTATCATGTTCCTTTCATTATGCATGTTTCATCATGAATGATTTTTGCCCTTGCAAATTCTCAATGCTGAACTACCCCTGTTATATATTAGCAGGATGGTTAGACCAGGTGGTCATGGTCGTGGTAACCCTCCCCCACCCCCGCCTGAGTACATGGCTGGGATGATGCAACAGTTTGAGCTGAATCGCCAGTTCATGGAGAATATTATGGCTCAGTTTCCTCGCCCCAATATGAACCGGCAGCCAAGCCAAGTGACTCTGCAGGATTTCATGCGCCTCAACCCAACCGTGTACTGCAGCTCAACTCAGCCTCTGGATGCTGATGACTGGCTCCGTGACATCACCTATGAGATGGAGTTGGCTGATGTAGCCCCTGCCAGCTATGTCACCTTTGCTTCCTTCTTCTTGAAGGGACCCGCTGCCCAATGGTGGGACAGCCACAGGCGTACTCTGCCGGTTGGAACAATCATCACCTGGCCAGACTTCCAAGCTGCTTTTCGTGCTCACTTCATTCCTCAGGGAGTCATGGATCGTAAGAAGCGTGAGTTCCGCAACCTCACCCAAGGCAACAAAACTATGGAAGCTTATCAGTGGGAGTTTCTGGACTTGTCTCGCTATGCTGAAGAAGACATTGCAACTGATGCACGCAGACAGGAGAAGTTCCGTGATGGCCTTCAAGCTGATATCAAGCTCGCACTTCTAGTGCATGACTTTGCCGATTTCGCCACCTTGGTGAACAAGGCCATCAATGTTGAAATTGGTCTGCAGGAACACCAGAGCTCTCACAGGTGCAACCGTGACATGGGCTCATCTTCGGGCCCGTCTCCGCAGAAGCGTAGGATATGGACTCCCAACAGCATGTATCAGCCAACTGCACCTGCTCTAAGGCAATCCTATGCTGCACCGCGTCTGCCTCCCCCACCAACTAGGCAGCTAAGACTTCCAGCTCCACCACCCCAAGCTCCTGTTCCCACTCCCAATAATGCTCTCTGCTACAAGTGTGGTCAGCCAGGTCACCGTGCCAGAGACTGCAATCAGAATCAGAATCAACTGGCCCTTCCTACAGCTGGCCGTGGCAACCAGCCTCGCAACAACAATGTCAGGTCTTATGGTCGTGTTCATGCCAACCACGTTGATCTTAATGAAGCTCAAGACCAGCCTGCTACTGTGATGGGTACACTCCTCGTAAATTCAGTACCTGCATCTGTTTTATTCGATTCAGGAGCATCACATTCATTCATGTCAGAAGATTTTGCATACAAGCATGATGTTAAATGTGAGGAGATGAACACTTCGGTATTGGTAAAAAACCCCGTGGGACAATGTCAAACCTCACTGGTTGGCATCGACGTCCCTGTGGAAATCGAAGGGCTAGAATTCTATGCCTCTCCCATTATCCTAAAGTCGTCTAACATCGACCTCATTCTGGGAATGGATTGGTTGAAAGCGCATACTGCTTCTATAGTTTGCGCCACTAAGGTCGTCCATCTGCTACACCCTTTTGATGAAATAATAGCTTACCAAGCTCATCTAGTTCAGAATGTCGAGGCACGCCTTTATGCCTTGAATGCGTTGAACGCTGCACCACTCGAGGGCATTGAAAACATTCCCGTCGTTCGTGAATTCCAAGACGTCTTCCCAGAAGAACTTCCAGGGATTCCCCCTGCTAGAGCTGTCGAATTCATCATCGACTTGAAACCCGGCATCACCCCTATAGCCAAACGACCCTACAAGATGCCGCCACATGAAATCATTGAGCTTAAGGAGGAAATCGACAAATCTCTTGTCAAAGGTTTCATTCGCCCAAGTTTCTCCCCTTGGGGAGCACCTTCTCTCTTTGTTAAGAAGAAGGATGGGACAAACCGATTAGTCCAAGACTACCGTCCTATAAACCAAGCTACCATTCAGAATAAATATCCTCTTCCTCGGATCAATGATCTTTATGATCAACTGGCTGGCTCATCGGTGTTCTCCAAACTCAACTTTAGGTTGGGTTACCACCAGATCCGTGTTCGTGAAGAGGATATCCCAAAGACCGCCTTCGTGACTCGGTATGGGTCATACGAGTACACTGTCATGTCATTCGGCTTAACGAATGTTCCCGCCACCTTCTCTGTATGATGAACTATATATTCATGGATTACCTCGACAAGTTCGTCATGGTTTATCTAGATGATATCCTTGTATTTTCCAAGAACAAATAAGAACATGCTGAACATCTTCGTCTTGTGCTAGAAAAGCTTCGAGAGCATCAATTGTATGCTAAGTATTCCAAGTGTGAATTCTGGCTCCCTGAAGTAACCTATCTTGGGCGTGTCATCTCCAAGGATGGTATTGCCGTCAACCCTGGACGAGTTTAGGCTATTCTCGATTGGACTCCTCCGAAGAATGTCAAGCAAGTCCGAAGTTTTCTCGATCTCGCCAGCTATTGCCGTCGATTCGTCGAGAACTTCTCCAAGATTGCCAGGCCTCTGACTAATCTGTTGCATAAGGGTGTCAAGTTTGAATGGACAGACAAGTGTCAGGAAAGTTTCCAGACGCTCAAAGACAAGTTGACTTCTACCCCAGTGCTTGCTCCACCTGATACTAAGAAGGACTTCGTCATTTACTGCGACGCTTCCCGTCAAGGATTAGGTTGTGTCCTAATGCAAGAGCGCAGAGTGATTGCTTATGCCTCTCGTCAACTGCGCCCTCATGAAGAAAACTACCCAGTTCACGACCTCGAGCTTGCTGCTGTCATTCATGCACTGAAGTAGTGGCGACATTACCTTCTCGGTAATCGTTGCGAAATCTTCACCGACCACCAAAGTCTGAAGTATCTGTTTACTCAGCCAGATCTGAACCCCCGTCAGTAGAGATGGATGGAGACTGTTGCAGACTTTGACGTGGGTATATCCTATACCCCCGACAAGGCTAATGTAATGGCTGATGCCTTGATCCGCAAGTCTTACTGCAACCACCTCCAGGTTCACAAAGTTCAGCCCTCGCTTGTCGAAGAATTTAGAAAGCTGAACCTTCATATTGTTCCTCCTGGAGCACTCGCTCCCCCTCCCCCAGAGTTCCGAAAGATGAATCTTCATGTTGTTACTAAGGGTTCTCTAAATACCCTGGCTGTCGTACCAGATCTCGTAGCTGGTATAAAGACTATTCAAGGTTATGACTCTGAAGTCCATAAGATTAAACGCCATCTAGCAGAAGGAAAGCCCTCATTCTTCACTATCACCGATGATGGCGCCTTGTACTTCAAAGGCCGCCTAGTGGTACCATGTTCGAAGAAAAACCTGGATAAGACTAAAAGGGTTATGAAAGAAGCTCATGATATGCCTCTGTCCATCCATCCTGGTAGTACAAAGATGTACCAGGATATTCGTCAAAGATTCTGGTGGTCTAATATGAAGCAGGACATTGCTCATTATCTTGCTGAGTGTGACGTTTGCCGCCATATCAAAGCAGAGCATCAAAGGCCTGCTGGAACTCTGCAACCTATCTCTATTCCTGAATGGAAATGGGACCATGTTGAAATGGACTTCGTCACTGGATTTCCCAAATCGCAGAAGGGTAATGGTGCTATTCTTGTCGTCATTGACCGGCTTTCTAAAGTTGCACATTTTCTGGCGGTCAAAGAGACAATCACTGCTAGTCAGCTTGCTACTCTCTACATGACCAGAATTGTTTCACTTCACGGTATTCCACTGGTTATCAGTTCAGACCGTGGCAGCTTATTCACTTCAAGATTTTGGGCAAGTTTCCAAGAAGCTATGGGAACTCATATGTCGTTCAGTACGGCGTTTCATCCTCAGTCGCAAGGACAGGTTGAACGTGTCAACCAAGTTCTCGAAGACATGCTTCGAGCTTGTGTAATTTCCTTCGGCAAGAAATGGGAGGAATGTCTTCCATATGCCGAGTTCTCTTATAATAATAGCTATCAAGCTAATCTGAAGATGCCCCCCTTCGAAGTGTTATATGGACGAAAGTGTCGAACCCCTCTGAACTGGTCAGAAACTGGGGAACGTCCACTCTTCGGTCCGGATATTATCCAACAGGCCAAAGAACAAGTTCGCATTATTCGCGAGAATCTCAAGACTACTCAGTCACGTCAGAAAAGTCAGTATGACCGTCATCACAAAGACATGGTCTATCAACCTGGTGAAAAGGCTTATCGTCGAGTTACACCAATGAAGGGTGATCACTGCTTCGGGATCAAGGGCAAGCTAGCTCCTCGCTATATTGGCCCATTCACTATTCTCGAAAGGCGTGGAAAAGTGGCATATCAACTGGATCTTTCGCCGAACCTTTCTCATGTTCACGATGTGTTCCACGTGTCACAGCTCCGCCGTTGCTTCAAGGATCCAATCCGAGCAGTCAATCATGAAGTGCTCGAATTACAACAGGACCTCTCCTATAAAGAGCATCCGGTCTGCATTCTCGACCAAGCTGAACGCCGCACGCGTCAGAAGGCGATCAAGTTCCTCAAAGTCTAGTGGTCACATCACTCTGAAGATGAGGCCACTTGGGAACGCGAGGACCGTCTGCGTGATGAATACCCCGCACTGTTTCCTTCTACCTCCTAAATCTCGGGACGAGATTTCTTGTAGTGGAGAAGATTTGTAACGCCCGGATAATCGTGCTACAGTAATCCAACGCTAATCATGCCACGTCACCACGGTTACTGTTGCTAACCTATCGCTAGTTCAAAACCGATTCAAATTCAAATTTTAAATAAGGTTAGAAGTTTTCAAAAATTAAAACAAAATTGTTCGGTGTGTGCAAATAAATGCCTAGGAATTTATGATGTAGTAAACACATTTTTATAAAAGGCCTAAATAATTTAAAATAGAAAATTAAATAAATAAAAGAAAAGAAAATACAAAAAAACTAAACTAAGGAAAAGTGCCCCTGGCCCAACTGGGCCAACCGGCCCAGCTGGCCACTTCCGCCGGCCCGGTCGAACCGGCCCAGCCGGCCGCCCCTTATTCCCTCACCCACCGAAACCCTAACCTACCCCACTCCCCACTCGCCCCCTCCCACTCCCGCACGTATCTCCTCCACACCCCCCCCATCGATCCCGATCTGGATCGGGAAAAGGGGGGGCTCGAACGCCGCCGCCATTGCAGGGACAACGCCGCCGCCGCCGCCGCAGGGACCACGCCGCCGCCTAGGACCTCCTCGCCGGCCTGCCTCCTCCATGCCGACGTCCATGCCGACGTCGTCCCCGTCCACCTCCTCGACCCCCGCTGCCCGTAGCCCTGGGCCAATGACAAATGGGGCCCGCCCCTGAGAACATTTCTGTTAAAAAAAGGATAATAAAAATAATAAAAATAAAATGAAATATTAATTAATTAACTTAATTAACTTAATTAATTTTGATTAAATTAACTAATTAAGATTAATTAATCTAATGATTAATTAACCTAATTAACTACTCTTAATTAACTAACAGAGTATGTCAGTGGGGCCCACCCCCCTAATTAATGCTAATTAGGGTAATTAAATTGTTTAATTAAAATGTGTCACTAACCAGTGGGACCCACTGGTCAGGTTGACCAGTCAACCCCTATTGACTGCTAACATCAGCATGACATCATGTTGATGTCATAAATCCAAATTCGAATTAATTTAAATAATTAATTAAATCCCAGAAATTAATAAAATCTTCAGAAAATCATATCTTTTAATCCATAACTCGGATTAAATTATTTTCAACATGAAAGTTGCTCAGAACGACGAGACGAATCCGGATACGCAGCACGTTCGTCCGCCACGCATCCCTAGCATAGCAAACACGCAACTTTCCCCCTCCGGTTCATTTGTCCGAAAACGCGAAACACCGGGAATACTTTCCCGGATGTTTTCTCCCTTCACCGGTACCACCTCGTACCGCGTAAGGGCACACCTAGCATCACGCTTTGTCATGTATTGCATCGTCATGCATTTGTTTGCATTATATTTATTGTTTCTTCCCCCTCTTCTCTCACTAGACACCGAGACCGACGCCGCTGCTACCCAGTACGACTACGGTGTTGACGACCCCTCTCTCTTGCCAGAGCAACCAGGCAAGCCCCCTCTTGATCACTAGATATTGCCTACTCTTCTCAATACTGCTTGCATTAGAGTAGTGTAGCATGTTACTGCTTTCCGTTAATCCTATTCTGATGCATAGCCTGTCATTGTTGCTCCAACTATTGATACCTTACCTGCAATCCTAATGCTTAGTATAGGATGCTAGTTTATCATCAGTGGCCCTACATTCTTGTCCGTCTGCCATGCTATACTATCGGGCTGTGATCACTCGGGAGGTGATCATGGGTATATACTATATACTTTATACATGATACATGTGATGACAAAAGACGGGTCGACTCAAGGAGTACCCGCGGTTGATTCACGAATTGGGGGCTGGAAGGACATACTTTCCCGACAGCCCTCTGTGTGGATCTTTGTGGCAAAGAGACAGGGCAGGTTGAGACCACCTAGGAGAGAGGTGGGCCTGGCCCTGGTCGGCCTTCGCGGTTATTTCAAGATAACACATTTAACGAGATCTTGGTATTTGATCTGAGTCTGGCCACTGGCCTATACGCACTAACCATCTATGCGGGGACAGTTATGGGCACTCGACGTCGTGGTATCAGCCGAAGCCTTCGTGACGTCAGCGACTGAGCGGCGCGCGCCGGATTGGACCGTAAGCCTGCTCTTGTATTAAGGGGGCTAGTTCTGCTTCCGGCCGCGTACGCAACGTGCATGTGTGCAATGGGCGATGGGCCCAGACCCCTGCGCCATAGGATTTAGACCGGCGTGCTAACCTCTCTATTGTGCCTAGGTAGGGCTGCGACGTGTTGACCTTCTGAGGCCGGGCATGACCCAGAAAAGTGTGTCCGACAAAGGGGATCGAGCGTGTTGGGAAATGTGGTGCACCCCTGCAGGGAAGTTAATCTATTCGAATAGCCGTGATCTTCGGTAACAGGATGACTTGGAGTTGTATCTTGACCTTATGACAACTAGAACCGGATACTTAATAAAACACACCCTTCCAAGTGCCAGATACAACCCGGTGGTCGCTCTCTAACAGGGCGACGAGGAGAGGACCGCCGGGTAGGATTATGCTATGCGATGTTACTTGGTGAACTTACCATCTACTCTCTTCTCCTACTGCAATATGGAGGTTACCAGAAGCGTAGTCTTCGAAAGGACTAGCTATCCCCCTCTTATTCCGGCATTCTGCAGTTCAGTCCACATATGATACCCTTAATCCATTTGATACCAATGCATACATATGTAGTGTAGTTCCTTGCTTGCGAGTACTTTGGATGAGTACTCACGGTTGCTTTGCTCCCTCTTTTCCCCCTTTCTATACCCGATTGCTGCGACCAGACGATGGAGCCCAGGAGCCAGACGCCACTGTCGATGACTACTACTACTACTCGGGAGGTGCCTACTACTACGTGCAGCCCGCTGACGACGACCATGAGTAGTTTAGGAGGATCCCAGGCAGGAGGCATGCGCCTCTTTCGATCTGCATCCCAGTTTGTGCTAGCCTTCTTAAGGCAAACTTGTTTAGCTTATGTCTGTACTCAGATATTGTTGCTTCCGCTGACTCGTCTATGATCGAGCTCTTGTATTCGAGCCCTCGAGGCCCCTGGCTTGTAATATGATACTTGTATGACTTATTTTTATTTGTAGAGTTGTGTTGTGATATCTTCCCGTGAGTCCCTGATCTTGATCGTACACATTTGCGTGTATGATTAGTGTACGGTCAAATCGGGGGCGTCACAACGGCATGGTTGAAGAAAATGGATGATGTGCTAACCGAAGATTTTGATGTTGTGATGCGCACCTTCGGCTTAATTGTTTGTTGCGTTCATTCTTTTCCTTCTTCACTTTTATTGTACTTGTTGCAATAGAAGCATGCACATCATTTTTGTCTTGATTGATCTTCTTGGGAGCCCATGCCATGTTCTTCTTTCTCAGCTCTTGTGCACTAAGATTTTGTAATTTCTTCTTTTGCCAATATGATAAGCCGAGTGAGCATGTCGGCTGTGATTTTGTTTCAACCAATGGCAACTCGTTTTGGGCCTTGTGCACCCTCAACCTCTTTTCTTCAGATTTGGCACTTTGATTTTTATCAATTGATTGCTTCACTTCTTTGCCTTTTGTAGTCAATGTCAACACTTTAATTGGCTCTTTGTTATTTGAGATCAAATCTGAAGTAGCACAGTTACGACCATCTCTTTTCACGCGGTAAACTTGCTTTACCGCCTCTTTCTTCTTCCTTGAGCTCTGGACCGATTCGTTATGATTGAAACGGTCTATAACATGTGATTGTTCAAATGTTGATCTTCTTGGAGCTGCATAATATTGGTGAGATGGTCTAAAATAAGATGGAGAATGTGCCCTTGTATCATACCTGTCCCATGAGGAATATGGATCTATATGAGCATAGGGAGGCATCCACAGCATTGGCATTGGTGGCCCAAAATAAGGATATGAATGGGTTGCATTAAGATTCTCACTTTGCCAATACCGATCCTCATATTTGCGCCTTGGGGTGATCTTGGTTTCTTTGCATGATTTGGCCGATAAGCATTCTTCTCTTCAATCTTCTTTTGATATTTATCCAATAGTTCAGCGAAGGTGATTTTTGATCTCTTACACTTGCGCTTATTTCGGCCTTTGTTTTCTTTTGGTTTGCTTTCATCGATCATTGGATTTTCTTGCTGCCCCTAGTCCTTGGCGTCTCCATTGTAGCTTCGATGGAATTCTCGCCCTTAAGATTATGTTCATTATGCTCTTCAACAACTTCTTTACTTGAAAGTTTGATCCCATCACCTGCAGTTTTTACCTTCTCTTTAAATGGATCGGCTTGAAGCAACCGATGCAAAAAAAATTGCCATCGGGACCAATCGGAATAGACTGGTCATCTCTTGGTATTTCAACAAACTTCAATCGTCCTTTTTCAATGGCCGATTTAACTATTTGACAAAACATGTTGCAATTCTCAAAAATATGCTTGGATGAATCATGCAACTTACAATACATCCATCCTTGGATTGATGGCTTAACATGATGATCAAGAATTGTAATGTAATTATTTTTCAGTAACAAATCAAATATTTGATCACACATGCTTGAATTGAAGGTATACTTCTTGTTTTCTAGCCGATCGTGTTGTGAGAACAGCTTTGGAGTTAAGCAAACGAATGGTTCAGATTTTGCATCACCCCATTCGGCTATGCATTGTGTTTTGCACTCTATCTCCGATGTCTTTGGATAAGAAACTATACTGGCATCGGTTTGCTCAGAAGATTTTAACCTTGGCTTTAAATTTCTGAAACGAAAATAGCTAGAACATACATGTCTCAATTGAGACCAAGTTTAAGCCAAGTAAGAAATAAGCGGACCTACCCAATTAGATATGAGCTTTAGATAAAGCAATGGGGAAAGCCTTGGCTGCAATAATTTTTCGCAATCGGTCTTTCTGAATGGTGCAATATGTTGACCGATATGCTTTGTGACAATCTGATTGCTAACAGATAAATTACCCTTCTTCATTGGTCTCTCAATAATTATTATGAAGATTTTTCTAATATATGCATCAACAACTAAGTCATGACCAAATCTAAAAACAGGTAAATTAATTGCTAGACATACCTCTTCAAATATGTTGGGAGAGCATGATGGTGGTGTGACTTGAAGAATATCTTGCTCCACCTTCGGATAGCTCCCCAATGCCTTGTCATCATCTTTTTCTTGATTTCGTGCATCATTAGTTTGAAGATCCTTATCCACCAAACTTTCTTTGGCTACTTGTTCTTTTTCTTGAAGTTCGTCAATTTCTATGGCAAGAAACTCATAGGAAAGGAAGTAGGTTCCATTAACTTCAGAAAAATCAAGTATGGTTGTCTTGCTATACTTTCCATGCCCTTTCTCAACAATATTTGCCTCTTTGGATTTGATGGATTCGGAATATATACTACTTGATTCGGCTTTTTCAACTGAAGCACTTTTAATTTCCGAATCATCTTTATTTTCACCAGTTATATCAATTGGCAAGGCTACTTTTCTTTGAGCCAATTCCCTATCAATTCTCTCTTGACGAAGTACTTGCACCCTATTGTGCTAAGCTAAGCTTTAATTCCCCTCTCAATCTCAGCCCGCTCTAGATTAGTTTGCCCCCCCCCCCAATGCTTTTAGAATCTTTCGGCAATGAAGTGGTAGTGTTGCCAAAATTTTGCAATTGTGTAGGGGGTGTATAATATGCTGCGGTATTAGGTGGAGGTGTATGCACTGTTGTATAACCGTATGCTCTTTCACCAATTCTATCAATGCATGTAGTTTCATCTTCCTGCAAAACTCTAGCCTTTATTGCATCATAATCAGGAAACAACCCCTTTTCATATTGTTCAAGGCAAAGAGCACTAATTTTCTTGTTTTGTGCCAAGCTCTTTTTTAATGCAGCCACAAGCGCTTCTGGAAGGGATTGCTCCATAATACTTTCAGATTTTTTCGGCAATGATTCGTGAGTGTTGCCGAAATTCTCGAATTGCGTAGAGTATGCATTATATGCTACAGTATTTGATGACGGCACATGTGTTCCTGTAAAATTTTCACTTATTCGGCTATGACCATGAAGATGCGGGGCCGAATTATGAACATCTACAGTTGCATACGGTGCTGAAAAATTACTAAAATGAGGTGTAGCATATGATGGTTGAGAGTAACTGGCCTAATAGCTAGCATTAGCATGGCCAATTCTCCCATCCATCGGCAAGGTTGGATTCACATACTGCAAATTAGTTGCCGATGAATAAAAAGGTGAAACACTTTCTTCTATGCTATTGGAAATTTTAACATGAGGTGTTTCAAATTGATTAACCGAACCCATCATGTTGTTCACCGGCATATGGATTTGTGGGGTTGCCGATGCATGAGAGTTAGGATACATATGTTGTATATTACTAGTATCACAATAAGTTGAAACATGTAAATTACTTTGAATCGGCCGATGCACGTAATTAGATGCCTTATTGAAAAAACTAGGGCTGGCCGATAGAGTATAATCATTAAACGATTTAGTAACATCATATGCATTATTTGCATCTACAGTAGGGAATTGGGTATTCATATTACCTTTGTAGATTGCAAACCCTAGATGACGATCTCTTCGTAGCAAGAACGGGCCGGAGGCCGTTCAAAGCTTCGTCCCCAGCGGAGTCGCCAAAAAGTGTGTTCGCACACGAACACGTCACCGTGTACCTCCAACGCCGAGGGTGATGCACCGCAGCTCGCGTCGAAGGAGATCTGACCGGCAGCGCGATACGCAGGACAGCTGGCAGATGCTTTTGTGGACCCGAAACTCCACATGCCCGGGAGTGACCCCGTCAGGGCTTGCGGCGGCTATGGGCTGCCCTAGGTCGACCTGATCGCCCCTAGGGCCTCGAGGTTCGCCACCCTGCAACAAGAAGAACAGACGAAGAACGAGGAAGAAGAAGAACTAGGGTTAGGGAGAAAAGATAAAAGATAAAAGGTGATAGATGATTTGATCGATTGTGTGTTGTTCAATCGGCCGTCACCCCTTAGATATATAAGAGGCGGCTGGACTTCCCGTGCAAGGAAAAGGCTTGGATTCACGTCCAAAACCCTAGTCAAATTCGGATTGGTTTTATCCGAACTTTCCAAAACTGTTCGGTTTAAACTGGCTGCACCTTACGGGTCTTTTTGTGGTGGTAAACCATCTCGGATGAAAACGAGCCCAAAAGCAATCTTAACCGTTTCGACGAGACGAACAACTTTCATGTTGAAGGTTTTTTGATCAGAGGTCATCTTGAGGGTTAAATCGGTCGCGCTAAACATGCTATTCCCTCGCGCTACCCATCAGACATGTGTCTGGTGGGGCGCGCCACATCTCGCCTCGTGACAGGGCTGCACTCCGATTGCTCTAACTTTTGCATACGAATTCGGATTTGGACGATTTTTATATCAAAATCGATCGTTTCGACGAGACGAAGACAACCTGTGTAGATTATTTTCCATTTGAGGTCGTCTTGGGGCCTAATCGGCCAAACTGTACTCTGAATATAAGATCTTAGTATTTTGAGCATAGTTTCGGCCTTCGAGATGAAATCGGACGGTGATGACCCAAACTTCAATGATGTTCATATCAATAATACGGAACTCTTACATGTAGATCACTTCTCCATTTAAGGCCATCTTAAATAAGTTCTTGACCGTGCCAAAATCTGGTGTCAACAGATTTTTCGTCCTACAATGAACCGAAGAGTAACGGTTCTGATGCTATTTGATCGAGGCTGCTCTAGAGTTGTTGTAGAATCAGATTGCCTCGAGCTCGTTGAGGCGTTCAAGGGTGAGTCGGACATCTGGAGCTCCTACACGCCTATTCTGATCGATTGCTTTGATTTAGCACATGGAATTCCTTCGATTTCTTTCCAGCATTGTCCGCGGGAAGCCAACAATCTGGCACATTTTTTAGCTAGATATAGCTATGAGCAAGTAGTAGTTTTGAGTGGGTGGATGAAGCACCAAACTTTTTGTTATCGCATGTACTATCTAATGTAACCTTGCCAAGAGATGAATAAAGTGCCATGAAGCTTTCCCTTTAAAAAAAAGAGTAACGGTTCTGGGCCGAAGACCACTCTTCTATCTACGGTAGGACAAAGAATACTGTTCTGTCTAGCATAGGTCGAAGAGTACTCTACCTGGACGCCTTTGCATATTCGTGAGTGCATGCATGCAAAGATTTAGTGTGACCTGTTACATGTGTATACTATGTATTCGAATACTAACATGTCCCGGTCAAAACGTATACACACAGCCAAATACCGGTGCAAACATGCCTGTACATACTCGAATACTAACGTGGCACTTACAAGCTGAAAGAGTCAATATATAGATAAACAAGCAGCATAAAAATTTATACAACGTACTCCTTTCGGTTCTTTTTACTTCACGTATACAATTTGTTTGAAGTCAAACTACATAAAGTTGACCTAATTTATCTAAAAAATAGCAGCATTTACAATACAAAATGTATATAGTATGAAAATTAATTTCATGATACATCTAAAGATATCGATTTTATATTGTGAATGTGGATATTATTTTTTATATAGTTGGTCAAACTTTATTAAGCTTGACTTTAGAAAATATTTATATGCAGACTAAAAAAATGGAGGGAGTAGTAGATATGGTCGTACGTGCCGATTTCTAAGTACATGCATGCAAAGGTTGCCTACTGTAGGCATGCCATGACTCGGTGGATATGTATGTGTATTATACTTATTTAAATCCACGATAGGCAGGACAGTGCTCTTCGGCCCGGAAACACTACTCTTCGGTTCACGGTAGGACAAAGAGCTCACTTCAGCTTGGGATAGACCGAAATGACTCTCTTCAGCCTACGGAAGGCCGACTGGGTCATATAAGTGATATTTTTAATTTAGATCATATATTATTCAAATTTGTTATAAAACTAGTAATATTTTTTAAAAGCCTTTTCTTGAGCTCACCTAGTGCATGCATGGTACTCCCTCTGTTCACACGTCTTACAAATGTAAATGCAGTAGTATATTTGAGTCACCCCCTCTATTAAACATCAATGCACCGTAATTTTATGTTCTGTAAATTTGTCTTATTTCATACATAATTATGTGAAATTACAAATATAAAAATATAGTGTAAAATGTACATAAAATACAATTTTTCTGGTCTTATGACCTATATTTTTGCTTTCTTATGCCAAATTTTACGTAATGAATCAATATGGATGTTCCAAATAGAATTAATGTATGAAACGATCGTAAGATTGTCTCGAGTGAATAATAACTTATTATGCACCCTGGGCGATATATAGATTGACTATTCATCACCCAGGGTGCATAATAATTTATTCTTCACCCGAGGTAATCTTGCGACCGTTTCAGAAATAAATTGAATTTGGAATACAAATAGTTACATTCATATTAATTCACTACATAAAATTTAGTATAAGAAAACAACATTAAGGTCATAAGACCAGAAAAAATGCATTTTATGTATATTTTATACTATGTTTTTACGTTTGTAATACATAAAATATTTTTATGAAGATTATATATTTTCTTACGTTCTCTTTTTACATATGAAATAAGACAAAATTTACGGAATGGGGGGTGAAGAATAACTATTCCTCATCCAGGGTGACGAATAGTCAATCCCATATACGCATTGATTATACTCCTGGGAGTATGTACCCACGCTCCTCATTTACCATATAGATGAATCTTTTATATACCTCTTTATTATTTTTAATATACTTCATTAATAATTACTAGATTTCCCTAAATGTGTTTCATGAAAAAATTCATATGAATCTACATATTTTTAAAGGTTTACGTATATACTGATTTGTTTGTGCATAAAAAAGGTATATTACAAATAGTACGACGCGAATGATTTTTTCAACAAAACTCGTATTGGGGTATCTTAGAACATTTAATGAAGTATATTGAGAATGATAAATGGATATAATCAATGCATATACGAGGTATATTGAAGATGGGAGTACGTACTCCTATGAGTATAGAAAATTAGTCCTATATATATGTATGTCTGAATTTTAGTAATTTTCGTCTTGTTTGATAAAATTCGTCTGGTTTGTTCGATGCGGGCGTAATTGGGTGGCTGGCTCTCGTATCACTGTCCACGAACGCGTTCAGGGACAAATAGTGTCCGTTTCATGGGACGTCGTTTGGAAATGTTTGAACACCTAGTGCCAACCTAGAGTGCTACTATATTCATACCATCACACACTAGTTTAAACATAAAACACACTACTGAAGGTGTTGAAATATGACTGCCAAGCTTCCGCCAACTATGTGCCAACAATAGACTCCTTGTGATTGCAGTATCTGTGCCTTACTCACTTTACTTTCTTGCAAGTTTGCTTCCACACCAGACTCCAAATGATCATATACTAATATACCATGTTACATCCTTTGTTCCAAATCACCTCCACGTCACAAGTTATACTGGTTTGACCCGGGTGGAAAACCAAAGTATTGTGGTACTGAAAGTTAAGAGTTAAGTTGTTAGATTTTGGAGTTTAGGAACCAAGCTTAAACTCGTCAATAGTTGAATGATCATTTTTTAAACATTATATGTGGATCACAATTTATGAGCGGCATGTGTCAACTATGGAAAACCGAGGGTTTTTCGATGTTGAATTTTAAAAGACAAAAAACTACTCCCTCCGATCCAAAATAAGTTGTACTAAAACCATGACATTTATTTTGGATCAGAGGGAGTAATTAATACTAATCTTTGTACAAATACAGATAGTTTATGTTGCTTTCAAAATCTCTGAGCAATTTGGTTGATCACAAGCTACTGAAAATAGATGATTATATATGTGCACCTCATATGTATTTTGGGAGCAATGTTGCAACTTGCAAGGATACTTTTCCTTCCCAAGAGGAGTTACAAGGGTATGCTTAGCAAGGCAGCAGCAGCAGCAATGTTTTGATTCTGCAACCTTATATACCAAGACTGCAATCATACATTTTCGAGGCAATATTATTTCTCAAGCAAACGGCGTGCACGCTGGTTGGCTCCTTTCACCCTGGAGTTGAGTTCCTCCACATCATCTTGTAGACCGTCCATGGCTTTGTTTTGCCTGCAACACCATTCAGCAGGATGCACAAGCACAGAACAGAAGAAAAGGTCATGATGGAATGTTTTATTGTACATTACAATCTGAAAATATTGTTTCAGTTCTATAACATAACACTAGTGCAGATAGGGTCTTCACACAAGGTCGAAAACGTGCACCACACATGGTTTCACAAAACATGCCGTTAGGCCTTGTACGATGGTAGGTGCTTAGGGAGGTGCTTAGAAAGATAAACCGGATTTTTCTGAAGCACCAGTGCTTATTTTTACATGAGAGATGCTTAGTTAAGCGTCTACCCTGTATAAATAGGCACTAGTGCTTAAGGAAAGCCTGGTTTATTTCTCTAAGCACCTCTTCTAAGCACCTACCATTGTACCAGGCCTTAGGGTCTTTAAGGACAATCCCCCGCAAAAAAAGGGTCTTTAAGGACAAAGAAAGAAAGAAAATATTTCACCTTAATCTTGTGTTCCTAATTACTCCCTCCGTCCCAAAATTCTTGTCCTAGATTTGTCTAGATACGGGTGTATCTAATACTAAAACATGACTTGATACATCCGTATTTAGACAAATCTAAAACAAGAATTTTGGGACGGAGGGAGTACCTTTTAGTGACCAAGAAAAAAACAACTGTAAAGGAATCCTTACCCTATGTTTTAAGCGCAAAAATCTTACTTGGCCATACATGCATAATGTTACTTGTGAACACAAGCATAAACACAATAATATTTCCATTTAGCTTAAAATCATGACACTGTTTAATTTCGTAAAATAAGACAAATATACATGTGATGTTTCATTAATTTATTGTCAGACTTCTTGGAGTTTGTTAAGATGAACAAACACCAATCAATCAAGAGCACTCATTATTTACTGTTCTGTATAAAGCACAACTTGGTGAGCAATCTCCATTTCTTTTCCTGTAAGTGCTTAAAAGGCAGTGAGACGTGTTGAATGCAAAACATTGTTCCAAACCCACTGATAAACAAACCGGGAAAGGACTGTACAATTCCATGGCCATTTCATCGAAGGAATATAGTGCTTGACAACAGGGTGAGGATACTTTTAAACTTGGGTACGATGTTTTTCAGGAAGAATCCTCACCCTGTTGGCCAATGAAATAAGACATGGTGAACTGAAGTCGACGAAGCACGTACCTATCAATTTCTGAGCCCATATCTAGAGCCATGCCCTTGAGCTGTCCCAGGACATCGCTAAGATCAGAAAGGGCATTGTCTTGCTTATCTTTCTCCACCTGCCAAATAAAATGGTTTGTGATTAGTCATTAGGTCCAATTTATGCTGCATGGATCCCAGCACCAATACAAACCTGAACCTTCTCCATGGCGTTGGTAGGATCCGAATACGTCTGAGAACTCGACTTCTCTCTGGGGCTTGAAGACAATCCTAATTTTTCTCTCTGCTCTAGGTGGTTAGCCCTTCTTTTGAAGGAATCATCTATTTCAATAAGTAACAATGTCAGCATAAAGAGAACACTCAAAGTCGACCTTGTTTGAGCCAAATGAAAGTGCTAACCTCTAGAGATAACTGCCGGTCCCCTTATTTGCCTGGTTTTCTTGGGCTTCCAGGTTTTTGAGAAGAACCCTCCAAGGCTTCCTAGAAGTGTCTCACTCTGAGAAGGAAAAAAAAAACAACAGCTCAAACACAAGTAATAAGTACTACAAAAGAAACTACCGGCTTCGAGCTTACCCTGCTAAGGTCCTGATCAATGTTCGCAGCGGTTTCATGGGTCCTATTCATCTGTTGACCCTGCTTGTGCAGGGCGATCATAGTGTTGGTAGCATCCTCCTTGATGTTTTCAGCGAGCCGAAGGCAGACGCTCACTTTCTGAGTGACCTCCTCGGCCTTGTGTGCAACGTAGCCCTCCAGTTCTTGCACGGATTGGTTGTCGAATCCGCCTGAATCGCGGAACCCATTCTTGTATCGGCCATTGGCACCAGGATCAACTGAGTTGGAAGATGATGCTCTTGCAGGCCTCGAGGTAAATTCAGAGTCTGAGTCTGAATCGAATGGATTTGGTTTAGAAGACAAAGGTTTTGCGACGCTTGACACGGGCATCTTTCCTGTTTGTAGCCACAACTTGATTAGTTAGAATGTAAAGAAGACTGGGGAAAGGAATTCAAGACTGTATTTACTGGAGATAAAAGTAGTGAACTCCACGTCTAAAAATTCATAAGTGAGGAGGGCAGTAGAAAGCTGAATGCCTCAAACTAAGAAACATCGCTGAATGAAACCTATGAGATACTAGCAAAAAGTGCTGTCAATTCAAATCGATGAAACCATGTGAATATTCTCATTTTTAGGAAATTCAGAAGCTTCAATTTAATCTCAGTAAAGATAGTGGATGTGGTTTGATGTGCTATATACCTGAAAAGATACTAGCAAAAAGTGCTGTCAATTCAAATCGATGAAACCATGTGAATATTCTCATTTTTAGGAAATTCAGAAGCTTCAATTTAATCTCAGTAAAGATAGTGGATGTGGTTTGATGTGCTATATACCTGAAAAGATACTAGCAAAAAGTGCTGTCAATTCAAGTCGATGAAACCATGTGAATATTCTCATTTTTAGGAAATTCAGAAGCTTCAATTTAATCTCAGTAAAGATAGTGGATGTGGTTTGATGTGCTATATACCTGAAAAGATACTAGCAAAAAGTGCTGTCAATTCAAATCGATGAAACCATGTGAATATTCTCATTTTTAGGAAATTCAGAAGCTTCAATTTAATCTCAGTAAAGATAGTGGATGTGGTCCAAAACCTATCTATGACATTCGAAGAAAAGGGTAAATGCTTAATCAAAACGTTGCACGGCGATCGCACAACATCCCTGCGAAAATTCTAAAGAATGACCATGTCTTCAGACACCAAAACCCAAGATCAGTCGTTACTCGTCGACGCCCACAAGAACGACACGAATCACAGTCTGGGATCTCATGTCGCCTCGTTCCGCCTGAAAAAACCGGGGTCGAGAAACCACCGGCGCGAGTTGCCGTCGCCGGAAGAAGACCGGCAAGAGGAACGAACTGAGGTAGGCGAAAGCCGCATCCTGGGGCGGAGGATCTCCGATGAGTCGAGAGAGGTGGGAGGAAGGAATGGATCGAACCCTACGAGGGTGCGGAGAGGTTGCCGGCCGCCTGCTTCTTCCTGGGCTGGGCGGCAGAACTGGAGTTGGAGGCAAAGGAGGATGTCCTTTTCTTCCAGGACAGTCGCAGATGACATCGTTCTTGCCTCGCAAATCGCATTTTTATAATCTCGGATTGCCTGGCATCATGTTCTGGCTATGACTTGACTTCGTCCTGTAATAACTGAAACTAAATTGTTTTTTTTGTGGGATAACTGAAACCAAATTATTACTATTGGAATGTCTACAAGTTTTCCTCGCAAAAAAAAAGGAATGTCTACAAGTTTAGGGCAAACTTGCTTGTTAAGCTTCTTTTTATACAACAAATTTATGGCATACTTGCTTGTTAAGCTATTTTTAGATCATTATTACTTGCTTGTTAAGGTAACATGGTACAGTGATGTCCAAAAAAAATCCTGCGTTGTACGATCACTCCTACAAATCGTTCATGCCCATATGAGCATCAAACGTCGTTGATAAGGCCAAAATAATAATTCTAGAAATATTAAGGCCAAAATAATAATTCTAGAAATATGCATGCACCCGTGCAAGTCTAAGACTTGAATGGGCTTATTTCAACATAGAAGGAACCTAACCGTGGAATTAATAGTACCAATCTTCAAGAACAAGGGGGATGTTCAGAGTTGTACTAATTACCGTGGAATTAAGCTGATGAGCCATACAATGAAGCTATGGGAGAGAGTCGTTGAGCACCGCTTAAGAAGAATGACAAGCGTGACCAAAAATCAGTTTGGTTTCATGCCTGGGAGGTCGACCATGGAAGCCATTTTCTTGGTACGACAACTTATGGAGAGATATAGGGAGCAAAAGAAGGATTTGCATATGGTGTTCATTGACTTGGAGAAGGCCTATGATAAGATACCGCGGAATGTCATGTGGTGGGCCTTGGAGAAATACAAAGTCCCAGCAAAGTACATTACCCTCATCAAGGACATGTACGATAATGTTGTGACAAGTGTTCGAACAAGTGATGTCGACACCGATGACTTCCCGATTAAGATAGGACTGCATCAGGGGTCAGCTTTGAGCCCTTATCTTTTTGCATTGGTGATGGATGAGGTCACAAGGGATATACAAGGAGATATCCCATGGTGTATGCTCTTTGCGGATGATGTGGTGCTAGTTGACGATAGTCGGACGGGGGTAAATAGGAAGTTAGAGTTATGGAGACAAACCTTGGAATCGAAAGGGTTTAGGCTTAGTAGAACTAAAACCGAGTACATGATGTGCGGTTTCAGTACTACTAGGTGTGAGGAGGAGGAGGTTAGCCTTGATGGCCAGGTGGTACCTCGGAAGGATACCTTTCGGTATTTGGGGTCAATGTTGCAGAAGGATGGGGGTATTGATGAAGATGTAAACCATCGAATCAAAGCTGGATGGATGAAGTGGCGCCAAGCTTCTGGCATTCTCTGTGACAAGAGAGTGCCACAAAAGCTAAAAGGCAAGTTCTATAGGACGGCGGTTCGACCCGCAATGTTGTATGGCGCGGAGTGTTGGCCGACTAAAAGGCGACATGCTCAACAGTTAGGTGTGGCGGAGATGCGTATGTTGAGATGGATGTGTGGCCACATGAGGAAGGATCAAGTCCGGAATGATGATATACGAGATAGAGTTGGGGTAGCACCAATTGAGGAGAAGCTTGTCCAACATCGTCTGAGATGGTTTGGGCATATTCAGCGCAGGCCTCCAGAAGCTCCAGTGCATAGCGGACGGCTAAAGCGTGCGGAGAATATCAAGAGAGGGCGGGGTAGACCGAATTTGACATGGGAGGAGTCCGTTAAGAGAGACCTGAAGGATTGAAGTATCACCAAAGAGTTAGCTATGGACAGGGGTGCGTGAAAGCTTGCTATCCATGTGCCAGAGCCATGAGTTGGTTGCGAGATCTTATGGGTTTCACCTCTAGCCTACCCCAACTTGTTTGGAACTAAAGGCTTTGTTGTTGTTGTTGTTGTAGAAGGAACCTAACCATCTACCCGAAAAGAAAAGAAAAACATCTAAGCTACGCTATTTCACCTAAAAAAAAACTATGATGTTCACCATTTCTTTTCTAATCCTGGAATATGTTTCTGATCCTATTGCAGAGAAATAACTCAATCTGTGTATGCTAATACATGTAACATCCTTGTGAGTCCTGAGGCTGAATCTGACACGATAAATATGAAGTTTTTACAAGTTACATTCGCGCTGCCGTTGGAGCTTAACTCCAAGTGGTAATCTGTAAATAAAACAGCTCACTAAGGTTACAAATGCATCTACAAACAACAGTGGCACAAAGAATTATATACAGCAACTGCACACATGAGTGCATCTGCATCTAGCATCCTACATTATTTACTGTGGCACCATCTGAAGCTTCATCAGGATGCCACTCTACTAGCGCTTGGTTCTCCGGTGCTTCGACATTGTTGCTGGCATCGGAAGATCTGAGGTCAAGCGACCCTTCAATCGAGCAATTAGACATCTCTACCAGCATTGGACAGAACCCGCAAGAGCAAGATTTGCAAACCCTCCCGAGGTTCATTGCAGAGTTCAATCTCTACAATGGAGGCATATGCATACAGTGTATCAGTACCATGAAACAACTAGTATCAAGCAGAAGACTGCTGCAAAGGTTAGTTCATTTTTCGTGGGATGCTATAACCTACATGCACATACCCCTAAAGCATCCTTCAGTTTCTTAATCTCCGTAGCTTGTGTGTCAGCTAGCTCATGCGATTCCTGCAGTCGTCTTAGTGCTCCGCCCAATTTTCTTTGCTCTTTAGAGACCTGGTTTTGAATATCAGAAAACAAAATTAAATCAGGGTGTAGAGGGGTTGTCAATATGACAAGACTAAGAGATTGTGTCTATTTCATTTGTAATCATGCGATGAGATTTAAAATTCAAATAATGGTCTTATGGAGCAACAGCTTGAGCTATATGTGAAACTATATTTTTACTGGTGCAGTTACAATTCGGAACCAAAAAAAAGAGCATATTTCACTACCTGAGCCTCCAGCTGCTGAATTTGTTGAATAGCCGCTTGCTCAATGCAAGATCGACGCTTGTATTCTTCCTCAAGCATGCCAGTTATCTGGTACCTCAATTCAGCCATTTCTTGAGTGAGATCTTCTGCATCCTCCTTTGCTTTCAGTTTTTGTTCTCGAAGTTCTACCTAACAAGGAGAGCAACACTTGAATCTCACCAGAAATGGGCAAGTTATACTGAAATCAGAATCAACAAAACAGACAGATCCTTGAAGTTACCCAACTAGCAGTGTAAGTAACTAAATTCCATAGCGATATGTTCAAAATAATTTGTTCCTGAACTTGCTTGGAAGTATAAAACTACAGATGGAACGTATTCGAACGAACTTATACCAAAATGCTGAAGTACGATAGTACACAAACTCTGACCTTGAGCTGCTCAATTATAAGTTCAGGTTCTTCATTTTGCTTCCCCATCTTTTCAAGAATTTCATGACCTCTTTCATAGTCTGCATGACCATCATGCTCCACTGTTGTATCAAGTTGCTCCACGCCTGTAGAAGAGGATTGTTTAGGAGCTCTTCCAGGCAAGTACTCTTTTTTCAGTTGTTTATTCTCAACCTCAAGATGACCAATAGTCTTCCATGCCTCTTGCAGCTGGAGCTCATGTTCTTCCAGTTGCTTCTCTATTCTAACTTTGTACTCAGCAGTATGCTGGCTAAAGCTCTCAGCATCAAACAGTCTTTGCTCAAGCGTAGTCAAATCAAGTTTTAAACTCTCAATTTCACATTGCATATCTAAAGTTACGCTTTCAAGCTTCTCTATTTGTAAGGTTGCCTTTTGCAGCTCCTCTTCTTTACATTGGACTTCTTCCATCAGAAGCCAGCACTGAGAATCAGACCGCATCAGATCATTGTCCATAACTCTCACTCTCTCAGGAAATTTCTCAAGTTCAGTTAGCTTCAGTTCAAGGCCGTGAATATGCTCTCCCATGATGTTTGCTTCAACATTCCTGATATTTAACTGATCCTGCAAATAGTCTGCACTTGCGATCAGCAAAGACAGCATAAGTAATAAGGTTTGCAATAGCCAGAGGAACAAGAAATGGAATAATTCCTAGAGCATACCAATTTCCTGATAGCAGTTGCTCAGCTCAGTTTCCAATTTCTCAATGTATTGCCTGTCCTTCTGACAGGCCCTAGAAGCTGCATCTTTGTCAAGCTGTAATTTCTGCATTAACAAAACTACCAACTCAGTGAAGTGGTATCTCTATTCAAAATTAGAATATTTTCATTAAAATAATTGCATTGCTATTTGACTTGGATAGGACAGAGCAAAGTGATGATAAAAAAAACTTTACTCTGAACATGTTTCAAGTTTGAACAATACATTTTATCATTATGCGACCACGTGAAATGCTTAAAATACATTCTCATCATATCTCAAGAAAACATAATCATCATGGAAAATTGCGACTGACTCTAAGTAAGACATAATATGTTCCAAAACTTCGACCAAACCAGCAATTTTATCTCTTAACACATCAATCAATACCATGCAGCCATGCAGGATACTCCCTCCGTTCCTAAATATAAGTCTTTTTAGACATTCAAATGGACTACAACATACGGATGTATGTAGACATATTTTGAAGTGTAGATTCACTCATTTTGCTCCGTATGTAGTCACTTGTTGGAATCTCTAGAAAGACTTATATTTGGGAACGGAGGGAGTATTACCCAAGAGGAACCATCTAAGTACCACATACCATTATGTGAACGATCAATGCAAGAGTAGTCCAGTATCAATATCATCATGCAAATTATTATTCTATCATATCAATACCAACAAACAATGCATTTTTTTAAAATGTAATCTACAGTAGAAACAAATCATTACAGGGATGTTCAAACCATCAGTACCTCCTGATTCTTCTTCCCCCTTCCAGGAAGAACTTTTGCACCATTAGCTGGACAATGGCCATTGGAGCTACTAGCCATCTGCTGATCTGCAGAATAAGAAAAGGCTAAGTGCGGTGATTGGCGCCATAAATCATCTAAAATGGCATGTTGTACCCTGTGAATCACCGATGGGGAACAAATTTGTCATTACAACACCATATCAAAACTAGTATCTGGCAATCAAAATATCAAATGTCATAAACAATAATCATTAGCACTACAAGTAAAAGCAGCAATAACGGGATCATAATTTTACCTAGAGTGTATAAACTATGTCCTAAAAAATTCAATTGTTCATACAAATGCATTCAGGAAACTGTCATTTGTCACACTGGAAAATGCTGCTCGTGAATCGACCCGAGCAAGTTGAACAAGCTGCCCCCAATTGCAAATTGGGCCATTTGTTAATTTTAAGCAAACAGCGATGCACACAACAATTGAATTGCAAATCGAGAAAATTCACCTTTCAGGTTCAATTGTGAGAAGAAAAGATAATGGTATGTTTGATAGTCTCAAGCGCAATGAACCCAATACAGCATCTCATTTTACAGAGGAAGAAACATCGGGGGCAGCAGATGCAAGAAAGACATATCCCAAACTTGTTACCACCTACTTGCTCGGCTGCATCCACCGCTAAACAATGTCGCTGGATTTAACTAATCGCTGGATGAAAAACAATGTCGTACCTCAAGACGAAATGGGGGGTAAACACTGCCGACGGGGTGGGGGCAGCGGGAACGCGATGCCCCGACGAGGAATAACGGGGGCGGCGAAGGCGGCAACGCGCCTGAGAGGCCGTGGTGCACCGTGTGGATGGGTGGATGGGTGGATGGGGGGAAGGTGGGTTGAGGCGTCGGCGGTGACGCCGCCAAGGTACGGCACGGCGGCAGCTGTAGGCCTCGGTTACGCGTTTGGAGGGGAGGCGCTCGGAGCGTCGTCCGGGTAGGAGCGTGGTGGCGACGGCCGCGGCAGCCGGAGTAGAGTCGGCGGGGCGGCCGGCGGGGGTGGGTAGCTCTGGTGGAGGTCCAGCGATGGGAAGAGTCGCGGTCAGGTCTGGTGAGGTGCGACTCCATCGATCTTGGCTTGACCTGACCATATGGGTCGTGCCACGCGAGCCAGCCCGCGGGCATGGAATTTCGGCCCTGCACGACACGCAATCAAAAGGGCTGGGCTAGCCTTTGGCCCGCTATGGAATAAGGCCGACCCAAAAGTCAGGCCTTACGGTCGGACACGACACGACCTTTTTAATTGCGGGCCGGCATGACACGGTCCGAACCCAGTGAGGCGGCCCGCCTGGCACTTTTACATTTTTTCTATATCTTTGTTAAAATATAATTATTATTCTTTTTTTTCTTTTTTAGATTTTCCTGTATTTTTCTTAATTTTTTATGTTTTCTCTACTTTTGTCCTAATTTTTTGGATTGTTCTAGATTTTGTACAAAAGACCTAGTGACGGTGTCATACATCAAGGGTGGCTCATCAGCAAGGAGCCCGGCAGCAGAGGCCTGCCGGTAGGCCCATGAGGCCCACCTTATACCCAACAACAAGAGAGAGCCTGAAGGAAAGGATATACCTCAAGACGAAAAACAATCGCTTCAGTTGGATTTAACCAATCGCTGGATGAAAAACAATGTCGTGCCTCAAGACGAAATGGGTAAACACTGCCGACGGGGTGGGGGCAGCGGGAACGCGATGCCCCGACGAGGAATAATGGGGGCGGCGAAGGCGGCAACGCGCCTGAGAGGCCGTGGTGCACCGTGTGGATGGGAGGATGGGGGGAAGGAGGGTTGAGGCGTCGGCGGTGATGCCGCCAAGGTACGGCACGACGACAGCTGTAGGCCTCGGTTATAAGAGGAGGAGCTAATACGACACGTTTGGAGGGGAGGCGCTCGGAGCGGCGTCCGGGTAGGAGCTGATGGAGACAGCCGCGGCAGCCGGAGCAGAGTCGGCCGGGCAGCTGGCGTGGGTAGGTAGCTCTGGTGGAGGTCCAGCGATGGGAAGAGTCGCGGTCAGGTCACCTGGCTCACCCTTGAAACCTTATCGGTGTTAGACCCCCCTGGTAGGTAGCTCTGATTAAAGAATAGGAGTCTATCATCTGCAAATAAAAAAATTGAGATACCTGGGCTCACCCTTGGAACCTTATCAGTGTTAGACCCCCCTTAGCCACCTCCTTACACAACAAAGTACACACAACATCAACCATTAGGAGAAAGAGGTACGAGCTTAGTGGGTCACCTTGACGCAAACCTCCCCCCTTAGCCACCTCCTTGCGCAGCAAAGTACACACAACATCAACCATTAGGAGAAAGAGTACGAGCTTAGTGGTTCACCTTGACGCAAACCTCTCAAAGGATGGAAAGAATTCAAAAGTTCACCATTACATCTCATAAAGAAGCTCACCGATGTGACATGCTTCATGACCCAATTGGTCCATTTCATCTCACAAAGAATTTTGTGGAAACACTTAAATGCGATGACGACATTATTTGTGATGAGCCATCTAGGAAAGAAGGTGCTTTGGGTTTCCGAAATAAGATCATCTAGGAAAGGTTTGAGTCAGTTAACTAGGATCTAAGAAATCACCTTATAAATCACGTTGCAAAGGTTGATCTATCGGTAGTCCTTAATGCTCTATGGGCTCTTTCCTTTTGGAATCAACACAATAACTGTCTCGTTTACCCCATCAGGGATGATCCGTCTTCAAAAAATATTACCACATTTGTGACCTCCTCTTTCGGTACGCCCCAGTTCCTTTGGAAGAAGCGTGCGGGAAAGACGTCCGAGGCGGGTGCTTTCTGTTGGAAATATGCCCTAGAGACAATAATAAATTGGTTATTATCATATTTCCTTGTTCATGATAAATGTTTATTATTCATGCTAGTAGTGTATTGAGCGAAACTTAGATACATGTGTGAATACATAAACCACACCATGTGTCCCTAGTAGGCATCTACTAGACTAGCTTGTTGATCAAAGATGGTTAAGGTTTCCTAACCATAGACATGAGTTGTCATTTGATAATGGGATCACATCATTAGGAGAATGACGTGATGGACAGACCCAACCATAAGCTGAGCAACAGATCGTATTGCTTAGTTATTTGCTACAACTTTCTTCATGTCAAGTATATGTTCCTTAGACCATGAGATCGTGCAATTCCTTGACATCGGAGGAATACTTAGCTTGTATCAAAACATTACTTCGTAATTGGACGATCATAAAGGTGCTCTACAGGTATCTCTGAAGGTGTTTGTTGGGTTGGCGCGGATCGAGACATGTTCAGAGAAGGTTAAAGTCTATCAAGAAAAATGAGAAAATTCCGGAGTTATTACATTGGATTATATCCAACATCTAAAAATCTGGCAGATCCTTTTACTAATGGTCTATCACGTAATGTGATAGATAATGCATCGAAGGAGATGGGTATGAGACCCACAATATGAGTTGTTCACAGTGGTAACCTAGTCTATGTGATTGGAGATCCCATGAATTAGATGTGGAAGAAAGTTGTTGGCCAACTAAGAGGAGAGTATACTTACTATTAACAATACCACTCCATGAAGATGCAATTGTTCGGAAACGTTGCATGGAAAACAAAAAAAAAATATACGCACGCGCAAGATCTATCCATGGAGATGCATAGCTAAGAGAGGGGGGAGAGCATCTACATACCCTTGTAGATCGCTTAGCGGAAGCGTTTATCGACGCGGTTGATGTAGTTGTACAACTTCACAATCCGTCCAGATCAAGTACCGAACGTACGACACCTCCGTGTTCAGCACACGTTTAGCTCGATGACGTCCTCGCCTTCTCGATACAGCAAGAGAGGCAAAGTAGTAGATGAGTTCTGGCAGCACGACGGTGTGATGACGGTGGTGATGAACTACAACGGACATGGATGGAGGAGGAACTAGAACTAGAGGGAGAGGGAGCGTCGCACACGGATTGGGGATCATGGTGTGTGTTGCCCCTCTCCCTCTACTCATATATATAGGTGGGGGAGGAGGAGGCAGCCCTAGGGGCACCCCCAAGGGGGCCGACGGCTGCCCTGGGCTCCTGCCTAGGTGAGCCCCCCTTCCTTCCTATGGCGCAGGGGAGAAGGCAGGAGGGGAGGCGCCCCCCTCCTTTCTTTTTTCTCACATGGAAGAGAAGGTAAGAGGGGGCTAGCCGCCTCCCCTTCCTTCCCTAGGGCCGGCGCCTATGAGGTGGGGCACGCCAGCCCCTTGTGGGCTGGTGTGCTCCCCTCTTTTGGCCCGTTAAGCCCAATAACTCCCCGTAGCCACCCGGAACCCCTTCTAGTGATCTGATAAATGCTCGGTGCATTCCGAAACCTTTCCGGAGACCAAATAGTATCGTCCTATATATCAATCTTTACCTATGGACCATTCCGGAGCTCCTCTTCATGTCCGTGATCTCATTCGGGACCCCGAACAACATTCAATCACCAATTCACATAACTCATATAATACTATATCGTCAACGAACGTTCACATAACTCATATAATACTATATCGTCAATGAACGTTAAGCGTGCAGATCCTACGGGTTCGAGAATGATGTTGACATGACCGAGACGCTTCTTCGGTTAATAACCAATAGCGGGACCTGGATGCCCATATTGTTTCCTACATATTCTACGAAGATCTTTATCGGTTGAACCTTTATGACAACATATGTAGTTCCATTTGTTTGTCGGTATGTTACTTGCCCGAGATTCGATCGTCGGTATCTCCATACCTAGTTCAATCTCATTACCGGCAAGTCTATTTACTCATTTCGTAATACATCATCTCGTAACTACCTCCTTAGTCACTTTGCTTGCAAGCTTCTTGTGATGTTGTACTACGGAGAGGGCCCAGCCATACCTCTCTGTCACATGGAGTGACAAATCCCAATCTCAATCCATGCCAACTCAACAGACACCTTCAGAGATACATGTAGAGCATCTTTATGATCACTAATTTACGTTGTGACCTTTGATAGCACATAAGGTATTCCTCCGGTATCCGGGAGTTGCATTATCTCATGGTCGAAGGAATATGTATTTGACATTAAGAAAGTAGTAGCAATAAACTGGATGATCATATGCTAAGCTAACAGATGGGTCTTGTCCATCACATCATTCTCCTATTGATTTGATCTCGTTATCAAGTGACAACACATGTCTATGGTTAGGAAACCTTAACCATCTTTTGATCAATGAGCTAGTCTAGTAGAGTCATACTAGGGACACAATATTTGTTTATGTATCCACACATGTATTTAAGTTTCCGGTCAATACAATTCTAGCATGAATAATAAACCTTTATCATGAATAAGGAAATATAATAATAACCACTTTATTATTGCCTCTAGGGCATATTTCCAACAATAGTACTCTCCTAATCTGCATGGCAGGTTGATGTATATCTTAATGTGTTCTAAGTGGCTTATTTAAGCAGAGGTGTTGTCCTGTAGAGCATCTTTTGAAGAACACGCCTATATGAGTCTGATTGTTAGACGTCGCAATCTATGAGAGTAGGGTGCTCTCTAATAATAAACCTTTGTTTGAAGCTAGATTCACAGAAAATTTGCAGTTCAAGGCCTAGTCCATTGTTCAAGTTGCTTACTAGTGTAGCATAGAGTTCTAGGTGGAAGTTCAACTTAACAGTCTCCGCTGCAGTTGTCGGTGTCAAAACCGACGGGTCTCGGGTAGGGGGTCCCGAACTGTGCGTCTAGGATTGATGGTAACAGGAGACGGGGGACACAATGTTTGCCCAGGTTCGGGCCCTCTCTATGGAGGTAATACCCTACTTCCTGCTTGATTGATCTTGATGAATATGAGTATTACAAGAGTTGATCTACCACGAGATCGTAATGGCTAAACCCTAAAAGTCTAGCCTGGCTATGATTATGAGATCTATCTATGGACCTAGCCCTCGGGTTTATATAGACACAGGAGGGACCTAGGGTTTACACAAGGTCGGTTACAGAGAAAGGAATATTCATATTTGGTCGCCAAGCTTGCCTTCCACGCCAAGGAGAGTCCTATCCGGACATGGGTAAAGTCTTCGGTCTCCGTATCTGCACGGCCCATCAGTCTGGCCCATATCAATAGGTCAGACGCCCGAGGACCCCTTAGTCCAGGACTCCCTCAGTAGCCCCTGAACCAGTCTTCAATGATGATGTGTCCGGCACGCAAATTGTCTTCGGCATTGCAAGACGGGTTCCCTTTTCCGAATACCCCAAGATAGTCTTCGGATGAAACAAAACGTGTCCAGATCTGCAACACAAGTACCCCACACAGCCTAGTAGAGCATAATATTTCACGAGTCCAACCTGCTAACAACTTTTTGTGATGTGGCATCATGTTTGCCCGGTCATTATTTCGAACTGTTTCCTGTTCCATGTTTCGAGGCATGGTTTTTATTGGCATGTTCTGTTGAAGCAGAGATCGTGTCCCCTTATTGCGGGATCCTCATTAATACGAGCGTGGGTAACCCAACCGTTCCACTGGAAAGATTCCTTGGGAATAGGCAGGTTTTTAGGCTTTGGAGGAGGCGTTCAATACCCGCTGCCTTTATAAAGGAACCAAGGGCCGTCCTTTTACGCCAAACCTCTCCTCAACCTTTCCAACCTCGAGTTCTAGCACCCAAGGTTCGACTTCATTGCTTCAGGCTTCCCCATCATGTCCGGACCCAACCCTCAAGGCTAATGGGTGGCTTCCTCCGTTATAGAGGAGGACATTGCAAAGCTTCGGGCAGCCAGATACCTAACCGCGGAGATCCACCACAGGCTTCCTGCTCAAGGACAGGTTATCCCGACCCCCAGATCCGGCGAGAGGGTCGTATTCATCTCTCACTTCCTCCGAGGGCTAGGGTTCGCTCTCCACCCCTTTGTCCGGGGGCTAATGTTTTATTACAGACTAGATTTTCATGATCTAGCTATGGATTCTTTCCTTCACTTCTCGGCGTTTATTGTCACGTGCGAGGCCTTCCTTCGAAGCCCCCCACACTTCGGCTTATGGCTCAAGACCTTTGGTGTAAAGCCAAAGGTAGTCGACGGGGAACAGGTGGACTGCAGCGGCACTGTAGTGAGCCAGCTTACCAACACTCCCTGGCCAAAAGGCTCCTTCACCTAAACTTCCAATCAATGGCAACGAGAGTGGTTTTACGTTATGGAATCCCGTAGCACCAAGTGGGCAGCTACACCTGCATTCTGTTCCAGCCCTTCGTTACAGCTTGCATCATGGGTCAATAAGGGGTTGGACTGGGGATCAGTTGATGAAGTGCGAACCCTACAGAGCCGCATCCGAACCCTCCTCGAGAGGGACATCGACCTTGTCAGCGTGATTCAAGTAATGCTAATCCGCCGAATCCTGCCATGCCAGCGTAGGCCTCTCCGCACGTGTGAGTTTAATCCAGAAGGGCCTCGAACCCTCCAACACGTCTTCGGCACTACGCGCAAAGGGATGTGGAAGATGTTTTTTGGGAAACGAAAACATTGGCCGGACACCACTGAAGACGTCGGCCTTGACTGCAACCGTCCGAATACCCTGGTAAGCTCCTGTCTTCCGAGCACTTTGTAGTTACGTATATCGTAATACGTTACCGAGCAAACTATCTTCTTTCAGGGCTGGATAAAAGAAAGTGGAACTAATTAGGTGTTCGACCCCCCTTCCCGAAGCCTCAGCGGATCCCGTATTAACAAGGATGCTGGCCCCGGCACCATACCATATGTCTGTGAAGGAGGACAAGACGGAGAGCGGGAGGACCAAAGAGGGCCTCCATCCCGAAGATATTTTAGACGCCGTGTCCGGGGAGGTGAAAATTCCATCGCCCGAAGGCAAAAATAAAGGAGAAGCCAACATTCATTTCCCCTGTGGTAAGAAAAGGGCCATCCCTGAAGATTGGGAAGGAAAGGCTCCCAAGCGAGGCAAGATGCTCCTGTCGGGCAACTCGGGCTTGAAGGATGACGTTATCGCGCAGTCCTCCAGTGAGGCCAAACCTGAATCATAAGCGAACAAGGGTGTTCTACACATACTTCGTTCCTCTCCTATGACCAGGGTAACATCTAAAATGTATGCTTTTTTGCAGCTTGGCGCACAATCTTTCTCAACAATCATCTTCCTTGAGATATCTTCTCCTAGAGATGATGGAAAGCGAGACGCCTCCACCAGTCTCCTCACCCAATAAGGCGGATGACTTCGAGGTGTCATCCCAGAGGGTCTCTCCCAATCCGCAAGTGATGCGAGGGGTGACGAAAACACGAACTGAAAATGATACTTTGGAAGCCCAGGGTCCAGGGGCCAACAATAAAGGCCCCGGACTGTCCGGCTTTCAGCCGCAAACAACTCCGGGAGCGAATGAATGAATCCCTTTGAAGGAGGGTCGTGCTGCTGCGGCTGCTTCCGGAGACCCGGAGACGCCGGATATATTGACGAACATGCTGTGACAGGCGTCCATATCCGAAGACCATCGTACCTTGATGGGTGCGGTGGTTAAAAAGGTCCTGCCCGCAAAAAGCGGATTGAATGAGGCCTTTACGATCCTGCTAAGAGGTTTCGAGGTTTGTGCTGTAATGCTTTAAATTGTGTTTTATTCACAAAATACTCCTATGTATAGATAGTAGCCCTTGAGACTCTGATAGGCTTCCCGAGGGAGGCAATCAGAGGATCAAAAATAGGTATCCAGGGAATAATCTGACTATTTGGAACACATGCTATTACCTCCCCTACAACTGCCCGATCCACAGAGGTTGCGGATCTGTAGCGGAAGATTGATGAGGTGGGTGATGACATCATGCTGATCAACATGCATCTTGACGAGGCACAAGGTATGTTTTTGGGTCAACCAGTATTTTTATGCATGATAATCTTAGCATGAAGGTGGAATTGTATACTGAGACATGCATAACTACAGATGGTGCTGCTGCGGTGGAGGCCCTTCGGGCTGAGCTTGTCCTTGCCAAGGAACAAACCCGGATGAGTAATTAGGCTGCCCATAAGGCGGCTTAAGAGTTAAAAGCCGAACAGGCTGTTCGGCGCTAGTATGAGGAAAGAACTACTACCATGGCGCGCAAGCTGGAGGAGGCCACCGTCCAGTGTGAATTCCTTGAGAAGGATAACAAGGCCAAAGAGGACGATCTCGACAAGGCCTTACAAGAGGCCAAAGAAGCATGGTATGAGTCTAGAGTGGCTCGGGAAGAGATCCGACAAGCTGGGGAGATAGCTGCTGGTAAGCCTTTCTTGTTACAGACGAAGTTTGGAGATCCGAAGTATTCCCCGCTTAACCAAATGTGGAGTTCTCCGAACACCTTTTTGGACATGTTGATGTCTACTACACAATGTAGCGACCAGACCTCAAACGGTCCAATCTTTGTGCTCAGGTGTCATCCCTGGATCAGTAATGCTGACACCACACAGTACTTGAAGGATTTGTTGTTGGAAATATGCCCTAGAGGCAATAATAAAATGGTTATTATTATATTTCTTTGTTCATGATAATTGTCTATTGTTCATGCTATAATTGTGTTATCCGGAAATCGTAATACATGTGTGAATACATAGACCACAACACGTCCCTAGTGAGCCTCTAGTTGACTAGCTCGTTGATCAAAAGATAGTCATGGTTTCCTGACTATGGACATTGGATGTCATTGATAACGGGATCACATCATTAGGAGAATGATGTGATGGACAGGACCCAATCCTAAGCATAGCTCAAAGATCGTGTAGTTCCTTTGCTATAGCTTTTCCGAATGTCAAGTATAATTTCCTTAGACCATGAGATTGTGCAACTCCCGGATACCGTAGGAGTGCTTTGGGTGTGCCAAACATCACAACGTAACTGGGTGACTATAAAGGTACACTACAGGTATCTCTGAAAGTGTTTGTTGGGTTGGCACGAATCGAGACTGGGATTTGTCACTCCGTATGACGGAGAGATATCTCTGGGCCCACTCGGTAATGCATCATCATAATGAGCTCAATGTGACCAAGTGGTTGATCACGGGATCATGCATTACGAGTAAAGTGACTTGTTGGTAACGAGATTGAACGAGGTATTGGGATACCGACGATCGAGTCTCGGGCAAGTAACGTACCGATTGACAAAGGGAATTGTATACGGGATCGATTGAATCCTCGACATCATGGTTCATCCAATGAGATCATCGAGGAGCATGTGGGAGCCAACATGGGTATCCAGATCCCGATGTTGGTTATTAACCGGAGAGTCGTCTCGTTCATGTCTGCGTGTCTCCCGAACCCGTAGGGTCTACACACTTAAGGTTCGGTGACGCTAGGGTTGTTGAGATATTAGCATACGGTAACCTGAAAGTTGTTCGGAGTCCCGGATGAGATCCCGGACATCACGAGGAGTTTCGAAATGGTCCGGAGGTGAAGATTTATATATAGGAAGTCAAGTTTCGGCCATCGGGAAGGTTTCGGGGGTAATCGGTATTGTACCGGGACCACCGGAAGGGTCCCGGGGGTCCACCGGGTGGGGCCACCTACCCCGGAGGGCCCCATGGGATGAAGTGAGAGGGGAACCAGCCCCTAGTGGGCTGGTGCGCCCCCCCCCCATGGGCCTCCCCTGCGCCTAGGGTTGGAAACCCTAGGGGTGGGGGCGCCCCACTTGGCTTGGGGGGCACTACACCCCCCTTGGCCGCCGCCCCCCTTAGAGATTCAATCTCCTAGGGCCGGCGCCCCCCTAGGGGTCCTATAAATAGTGGGGGGGAAGGGAGGGCAGCCGTACCCTAGCCCTTGGCGCCTCCCTCTCCCTCCCGTGACACTCCTCCCTCTCCCTAAGCTTGGCGAAGCCCTACCGAGATCACCGTTGCTTCCACCACCACGCCGTCGTGCTGCTGGATCTTCATCAACCTCTCCTTCCCCCTTGCTGGATCAAGTTGGAGGAGACGTCTTCCCAACTGTATGTGTGTTGAACACGGAGGTGCCGTCCGTTCGGCGCTAGGTCATCGGTGATTTGGATCACGACGAGTATGACTCCATCAACCCCGTTCTCTTGAACGCTTCCGCGTGCGATCTACAAGGGTATGTAGATGCACTCCCCTCTCCCTCGTTGCTAGATGACTCCATAGATTGATCTTGGTGATGTGTAGAAAATTTTAAAATTTTTCTACGTTCCCCAACATTTATAACAGAGTAGCAATCACACACTTATTACATTGAGTGTCTCAAAAGAGAACTTATTACAATAAATATGGCTTAAGGCCATCTAATAACGATAACAGCGGAAGGCTTGGAAGATAAGCGAGTCCATCAACTCCAACGGCATCACTAAGTATAGAACCACGACCTAAAAGCACCTTACTCGTCGTCTGAAAAGTCTGCAACATGAACGTTGCAGCCCGAAACGGGTCAGCACATGGAATATGCTGGCAATGTAACACATAGAGAGTAATGAAAGAAAAAGGCTATACTATATGCATATTTGGCTGGTGGAAAGCTCTATGGTTACAGTTTTGCGTAAAGCCAATTTTCCCTACTACAAAGGAATAAATTTTATTTAGCTATCATGGTAGTTGTTAAACATTGAGAGTGTAGACATGCTCTCAATCCCAATTAAGCATCATCATTAAAACCCAACAAAATTAATTAAAGTCACATGATGAGATTCACATGATAATCCAAGTACTAGATACTCAAGATGTCCATAACCGAGGACACAGCTAACCATGATTAGTTTATACACTCTGCAGAGGTTTGCGCACTTTTCCCCACAAGACTCGATCTCCTCCGTTGGGATTCTCGCACTACATGGTGTTTGAGAAACGGATGACCGAGACATAGTCTTTCAGAAGCGCTAGCACCTTACGATCGGGTAGACCGTTACACCTACTTTCCCCTACATCTGCTAGTCTACCACTGTAAGAGTTCGCACGACTTAATCAACTATGCTAGAGCCCATAGTAGCTTGTGGTTGCACACAAAAGTTTCTAGTATGAACAATCTCATGATCCCTTTGAGCCTGGGTGGCGGTCCAAAAGAAAAACAGGCAATCGCTGGAATACCCAGGTGCCTCAATCCACCCAGATGTGTATTTAAGTTGCCACCTTAGATAAACCATTAATTTAACAAACTCACATCTGTCATGGATTTCACTCACCCAATCCACGTCTACTAGCATAGCATGGCATAATAAGCAAACGTAGAAGTAACTCCCAAAGGTTTGATAATAAACAGGTAATAGGTACTACCTCATCTACTTCCCAAACCCACAATTTAATTAGATCCTAATCATGCAATGTGTGAGGATTGATCTAATGCAATAAAATTGGGTAGTAGAAAGTATGATCAAAGTGTTACTTGCCTTGCTGATGATCCGCAAAACCTAGCGATTCGAAGTAGCAAGCGGCGCACTCCGGGTACTCTATCGCAAACAAACAAGCATACAATAAGTACTCAACTAATGCACAGGTAAAACTCAAATAAGAGACCTAACCAGAAGATTCAACTTAAGAACTCCGGCTGGCAAAAGAATCAAATCGAACGAAGCAACGAAAGACAACGGCAAAAGAAACAGGCTCTATTTACTATTCTGGATCTTGGTCAAATTTTACAGAGGCAAAACTTGTTTGAGTTGGTTAAACGGAAAGAGGGTTTCGAGACGAAACTCCAGGCGCTTGAATCGCCTGATTCCGATAAACGAGCGAAAAGTTAAACTAAAACGAAAATCGGATCAGGAATCGCGATCAGAAAAATCGCGGATTTAATCCGAGAAAAAGAAAAACGACGAACAGACTAACGAACGAACGTTCGTTATCTGAAACTAAACGAAAAACATGTTCGTTAAAACGAACGGTCGAGCGAATGCTCGCTAAATAAATAAACCGGAGAAAAACCGATTTATTAAAAAAACGAAAACTAGGGTTTTCTAAAAAAAACCGAATCGTTTTTTTTCAGAAAACCGGGCGGCGGCGGCTACCTCGGCTCGGGCTCCGACAAGGTCCGGCGGGTGGCGTGGGGCGGCGGGGCGGCGGCTCCTGGCGGCGGCAGCGGCGTGCGGCGGCGCGGGCGGCGGCAAGCGGCGGCTGGCGGCGTGGGGTGCAGCGGTGGTGGTGTGGGGCTCCAGGGGGGCTCTGGTGGGGTTATAAAGGGGGGGGGGTGGCCATGGCTTGGGGAGGGGGTCAGCGGCGGCGTCCCCGGCTCGGACTCCCGAGTCCGGCGGCGGCACGGCGTAGGAGGCGGCGCTCCTGGCGGGCCGGCCTGGCTCGGCTGGGCCTTTGGCCCAGTCAGGCGCGGGTCTCTCTTTTTTTAAATAAATTTCAAAAAAACTAAGAAAAATTCTAGAAAAATAAATAAAAATCTAAAAATGCCAAAACAAAATTTCACCGTCTAAATAAAATATTTAGAACAGGATGAACATTTTCTTGGCCCTAAATGCTATTTTTGAAAACGTGCAATTTTTCCTAAATTCAAATAAAATAGCAAATAAACCCAAATAAAATCTTATTTGATTTTTTTATTAAATCGTCAATATTTCTTTATTCTGGGAAAGTCATTTTATTCCCTCTCTCATGTTTTGATAATAGAAATAATTGAAGATAAAATAAATGAAATCAAATGATCCTGTTTTTTTTTCAAAATTTGAGAAAACTCAAATATGGAAATAACGAAATCCCCAACTCTCTCTGAGGGTCCTTGAGTTGCATAGAATTTTTAGGATCAAGCAAAAATGTAATAAAATATGGTATGCAATGATGATCTATTGTATAACATTCCAAATTGAAAATTTGCGATGTTACACACAACCTTCTTCTTGTAGACGTTGTTGGGCCTCCAAGTGCAGAGGTTTGTAGGAGAGTAGCAAATTTCCCTCAAGTGGATGACCTAAGGTTTATCAATCCGTGGGAGGCGTAGGATGAAGATGGTCTCTCTCAAGCAACCCTACAACCAAATAACAAAGAGTCTTGTGTCCCCAACACACCCAATACAATGGTAAATTGTATAGGTCCACTAGTTCGGCGAAGAGATGGTGATACAAGTGCAATATGGATGGTAGATATAGGTTTTTGTAATCTCAAAATATAAAAACAGCAAGGTAGCAAGCAATAAAAGTGAGCATAAACGGTATTGCAATGTGTTGAAAAAAGGCCTAGGGTTCATACTTTCACTAGTGCAAGTTCTCTCAACAATAATAACATAGTTGGATCATATAACTATCCCTCAACATGCAACAAAGAGTCACTCCAAAGTCACTAATAGCGGAGAACAAACGAAGAGATTATTGTAGGGTACGAAACCACCTCAAAGTTATTCTTTCTGATCGATCTATTCAAGAATTCATACTAGAATAACACCTTAAGACACAAATCAACCAAAACCCTAATCTCACCTAGATACTCCAATGTCACCTCAAGTATCCGTGGGTATGATTATACGATATGCATCACACAATCTCAGACTCATCTATTCAACCTACACAAAGAACTTCAAAGAGTGCCCCAAAGTTTCTACCGGAGATTCAAGACGAAAACGTGTGCCAACCCCTATGCATAAGTTCACGAGGTCACGGAACTCGCATGTTGATCACCAAAAAATACATCAAGTAGATCACGTGATATCCCATTGTCACAGATAAGCACATGCAAGACATACATCAAGTGTTCTCAAATCCTTAAAGACTCAATCCGATAAGATAACTTCAAAGGGAAAACTCAATTCATTACAAGAGAGTAGAGGGGGAGAAACATCATAAGATCCAACTATAATAGCAAAGCTCACGATACATCAAGATCGTTCCGAATCAAGAACACGAGAGAGAGATCAAACACATAGCTACTGGTACATACCCTCAGCCCCGAGGGAGAACTACTCCCTCCTCATCATGGAGAGCGCTGGGATGATGAAGATGGCCGCCGGAGAGGGATTCCCCCTCCGGCAGGGTGCTGGAACGGGTCTAGATTGGTTTTCGGTGGCTACGGAGGCTTCTGGCGGCGGAACTCCCGATCTAGGTTATTTTCTGGAGGTTTCAGTATATACAAGAGGTTTTGGCGTCGAGAACAAGTCAGGGGGGTCTTCGGGCTGTCCACGAGGTAGGGAGGCGTGCCCAGGGGGTGGGCGCGCCCCCCACCCTCGTGGGAAGCCTGGGACTCTTCCGGCCCAACTCTTTTACTCCATGTCCTTCTTCTGGTCCAAAAATAAGTTCTGTGAAGTTTCAGGTCAATTGGACTCCGTTTGGTTTTCCTTTTCTGTGAAACTCAAAAACAAGGAAAAAACAAAAACTGGCACCAGGATCTAGGTTAATAGGTTAGTCCCAAAAATCATATAAAATAGCATATAAATGCATATAAAACATCCAAGGTTGATAATATAATAGCATGGTAAATACGTTGGAGACGTATCAAGCATCCCCAAGCTTAATTCCCGCTCTTCCTTGAGTAGGTAAATGATAAAAACAGAATTTTTGATGTGGAATGCTACCTAACATAATTATCAATGTAATTTTCTTTATTGTGGCAAGAATATTCAGATCCATAAGATTGAAGACAAAAATTTAATATTGACAAAATAATAATACTTGGAGCATACGGACCAAGCAATTATGTCTTATCAAAATAACATAGCCAAAGAAAGCTTATCCCTACAAAATCATATAGTTTGGCCATGCTTCATTTTCGTCACACAAAATTCTCTCATCATGTACAACCCAGATGACAAGACGAGCAATTGGTTCATAGTTTTTAACACGCTTCAGCCTTTTCAACCCTTACGCAATACATGAGCGCAAGCCATAGACATAGCACTATGGGTGGAATAGAGTATGATGATAGGGGTTATGTGAGAAGACAAAAAAGAAGGAAGTCTCACATTGACGTGGCTAATCAATGGGCTATGGAGATGCCCATAAATTGATGTCAATGCGAGGAGTAGGGATTGCCATGCAACGGATGCACTAGAGCTATAAATATATGAAAGCTCAACAAAAGAAACTAAGTGGGTATGCATCCAACTTGCTTGCTCACGAAGACCTTGGGCATTTTGAGGAAGCCCATCATTGGAATATACAAGCCAAGTTCTATAATGGAAAATTCCCACTAGTATATGAAAGCAACAACATAAGAGACTCTCTATCGTGAAGATCATGGTGCTACTTTGAAGCACAAGTGTGGAAAAAGGATAGTAACATTGTCCCTTCTCTCTTTTTCTCTCATTTTTTATTTGGGCCTTCTATTTTTTCTCTTTTTTTCTTGGCCTCTTTTCTTCTTTCTCTTTTTTTATTCATTCGGAGTCTCATCCCGACTTGTGGGGGAATCATAGTCTCCATCATCCTTTCCTCACATGGGACAATGCTCTAATGATGATCATCACACTTTTATTTACTTACAACTCGATACTTAGAACAAAATATGACTCTATGTGAATGCCTCCGGCGGTGTACCGGGATATGCGATGAATCAAGAGTGACATGTATGAAAAATTAAGCATGGTGGCTTTGCCGCAAATACGATGTCAACTACATGATCATGCAAGGCAATATGACAATGATGATGCGTGTCAGAATAAACAGAACGGTGGAAAGTTGCATGGAAATATATCTTGGAATGGCTATGGAAATGCCATACTAGGTAGGTATGGTGGCTATTTTGAGGAAGATATAAGGAGGTTTATGTGTGATAGAGTGTATCGTATGACGGGGTTTGGATGCACCGGCGAAGTTTGCACTGATAACCCACAAGTATAGGGGATCAATTGTAGCCTCTTTCGATAAGTAAGAGTGTCAAACCCAACGAGGAGCTAAAGGTAGAACAAATATTCCCTCAAGTTCTATTGACCACCGATACAACTCTATGTACACTTAACGTCCACTTTACCTATAACAAGTATGAAACTAGAGGTACTTTGTAGGTGTTGTTGGATAGATTTGCAAGATAATAAAGAGAGCGTAAATAAAACCTAGGGGTTGTTTAGATAAAGACACAACTAAATTAGTTTTAGTAGAGAGCTTGTTGTCACACAAGAAAGTTATTTGTCCCTAGGCAATCGATAACTAGACCAGTAATCATTATTGCAAATTTATTTGAGGGAGAGGCATAAGCTAACGTACTTTCTCTTCTTGGATCATATGCACTTATGATTGGAACTTTAGCAAGCATCCTCAACTACTAAAGATCATTAAGGTAAAACCCAACCATAGCATTATAAGGCATCAAGTCCTTGTTATTCCCATACGCAAACAACCTACTTACTCGGGTCTGTGTTTCTATCACTCACGCACTACAAAAAAATACACTTCCGTGATGATACGTGTTTGTCACAGTAGGTCGCGATTTTTGTCATGCATGTACATCCATGAAAAATTTATGACAGAATCAAGATAGTCATACCTGTGCTGTCGTAGAAGTGTTCCATGACATTACCAAAATTATCATCACGGAAGTGTCCACTTCCATGACGATAAATCGCGCGTCACAGAAGTGCTTTCGTCAAGGGTGACCGACACGTGACATCCACCATAACGGAACGCCGTTAAGCTATCGGGTCAGGTTTTGGATCCGATAACCCGTTAATAGCCCCGACCAATGGGGATTTTCCACATGTAAAATCATCATTGGCTGGAGGAAACACGTGTTGGCTCATCATTGGGACAGATGTCGTCCACTCATTGGACAGAAGGCGCCTATGATACGTCGACACATGGCACGGCCCAACAGAGGCCCATTCCTGTGAAAAGGCCGGCCCGTTTGACTTGGTCAAAAGGTGGCTGGCCGGCCCATGTAAAGCCTGTTAACGTCCTGTTCGCATATAGCCCATTTACAGCCCGCTAACCCAAGGCCCGTTACGCCCTATCCGAATTAGGCCCAGTAGCGTCATCTGGGCCACCCAATATGATTCCAGCCCGTTTTCACTTCTGGCCCATGTATGGCCCATGACGTCTTTCGGCCCATATGAGGCCCTATGTAACTCTTGGCCTATTAACGGCCCGTGGTGAAACTGGCCCGTAATGAACAGTGTATCACTTTACACCCATTAACGACCCATGGTGAAACTGGCCCGTAATGAACAATGTATCACTTTATACCCATTAATGGCCCGTTATTCCGTTGGGCTGTTTCCAGCCCATGTTATCTTTCGGCCTTCTCAGAGCCCATTTATTCTTGGGCTCATTTCCAACATTCGTTTACTTACGGCCCGTTACTGTCATTTTCTGCTTGTGGGCCAAATTCAGCCTGTGGTTACAGTCGGCCAGTTTGTGGTCCATTAATACGTTGGGCCGTTTCCATAGCGTCATCAAATACGGTCTATTAACGATGGCCCATTATGGTCGGCCCATGAACGGATGATTCCAACTCTAGCCCGTTTATGGCCATAATGCGGTCTGTTTGGCCCATGTTTGGCCAATTGATCATATGGCCCGTATAAGGCCCATTGATGATACGACCCGCAGAAGGCCCATTGTTTCTACGGCCAGTAGAAGGCCCATTGTTTCTACTGCCCGTAGAAGGCCCACTATTTCTACGGCTAGTAGGAGGCCCAGTGTCACTACAGTAAATATTAGCCCATGGTTATTGTGGCCTAGTTTTAAAAAAATAGGTTATTGCAGCCACTAGCTAACCGCGGAAAAAGAACTGCAATGACTACAAGCAAACAAATAAACAAGACAACAAGGAAATAAATAAGTAAGCAACTAACGCTAAGCTATCACGGCTATTACACATATTACATCCACTGGGCATCAAAGTTCGCCACTAGTGCAAATATAGGGAACAAAGCAGCATATCATATACACTGGTTGTCAAAGTTGGCAACCAGCGCAAATAAATGCCGCAGCAAAACAAATCCAGAACTGAAACCACTTCAGAAGATCTCAAGAAACAATATCCTGGGTACCCATAATGCTGGCAAGATGCTTAGCAAGCTTATTAACTTTCTCTTGTTTGGCGCTTAAATCCTCCAGTGCTTGTTGTTGCACCAGAAAATATGCATCTGAATTCTGCAGGGACTTCCTCAGTCCTTCAGCTTCCTATCGCAGCACAATTGATCGATGTCTTTCAACTTGAAGTTGAGACTCAAGAAAACGAACTGATTCAGGCAGCGAGTTTGAAGAGCTTGTGCCAGCAGTAGTGGCCAGTAACTTGAACACTACATCAATACAGGACTTTTGGGTTCCCTCACTGTCGTCAAGATAGTTTTTATCAGCTTTCTTGGAGACCAACAGGGATGTCTCACTATCTTGAACCTTATCTGCATTACTTCCTTTACCATTGGATAACGCGGTACTGTTCTCCAATATTTTGTCCGCATTCTAAAAGAGAAACAAGTAGACACATCACATGTTTACCATGTTGTATATGAAACTCATTTTGGTAAATGAGTTCAGTAGTAAAGTGGACAGGATAACAGCATGAAACAAACATATATCTATGTACCATGGTCACTTTATGGTCTATATCATTCTAGTTTTTGTTGCCAAATCAAGATAGAGACACAGTTCAAATAATATTTGTTCAAGACAAAGCAGAATAGACAGAATATAAGTGTGGGTAACTATAGAGCAATAACAACACTTGTAATGTGCATGACATGAGAACATAACTGTTTATTCAATTGAAACTGAAATCAACATAGAGCAGGTTACAACAGCAAATAATTAAAGAAATAGGTTTAAAACATACCTGTTGCGCCATTGGAGTTTCAATTCCATCCTTCAAATTTGAAAATAGTTGGTATGAGTAAATATAGTAATGCAAGAGCAAACGGGTATGAACCATAGCTACAGAACCTGACATGAGAACAAATCTTCTTCTCCTTTAAGCGTTGAGTTGGGATTCGGAGTGGTGGTCCTCGTGCTTTGGGCACCGCAGTTCCCTTACTAACTGCTCGTGTTTGGGTGCTCTGTGGTGGAGACGGTGATGTGTCAACTGGAACTGGGTTACTATCTGCCGAGGTTGGGGTTAGAAGGGGTGTAGCTGGTTCTCTGTCCAACTGGGTAGGGGTACAATCTGCGAGAGTCTTGGTTATGTGTGGTGGATCTGGTCCTTGGGCAAGTACAACTGTGGTTCTATCTGCATCAACTGGTAGCACTATCTTTTCTGAAGACCTTGTTGTTACTCCCTTAGATACTGCCATCACGCTCTCCAATTCAAATGATTGATAAACAAGAAAAGTAATTGAAAGTATAGACATTGTATGATAGACAGGTGCAATGGATAGTGGGGAATAAAAGAGGGCATGAAATAATTCATATTTATGTTGTCTAACCAAACAGGATAGCATGACACAATATCACATATATGATGGCTAACTAAACAGGATAGCATGACACAATTTCACATTATGATGGCTAACTAAAAAAGATGGAAAGACATAGTTCAAAATATGAGACTATGTAAACAGGATGACATGACATAACTATATAATGTGTTTATTAAATAGGTTGGCATGCCATAATTCACATACATTCACGGATAGAATGCCATAATTCAAAATATGATGATTGTAACACTAAACAGGATGAGATGATATTACTATATGATGTCTTTATTAAATGGGTTGCCATGCCATAATTCAGATAGATGATGTGTATGTACTATGTAAACATGATGGCATGCTATAATTCAAATATATGATTTATATAGTAAGCAAGTAAGAAGATGGCAATCCATATATGATGTAAAAACTAAGCAATGCAAGACAACATGCATGACATGGGTAATATAACCTTGCTAAGTTTGAGCATAGACCTCATGGGGGAAATAGGACTGGTCATCAGTCTTTGAATCCTCCTCTGAGGAGCTCTCTGTAACCAGCAAGATGTCTGCTTCAGTAGGTAGCAATGTTTGCTCTGAATACCTTGTTTTCACTCCAGATACTTCCATCACCGCTTCAAATGGCTGATGCATAGGAAGAGTAGTTGAATATACAAACGTTGTTGACAAATGGAACACGTAGTACAAAAAAATGATAGCATGATATAATTCACATACATGATGATTGGCTAAACAACATGGCATTGCATAATTCACATATATAATGCCTTTGCAACAAGATAGCATTGTATAATTCACATATATAATGTCTTGCAACAACATGGCAATGCATAATTCACATATATGGTAATTAGACACTGAACAGGTGGCATTCACACAAAGCATGTCTAAACTAATCAAATGACATAGCAATGCGAGACACCATACGCATGATATGAGCAACATAACCCTGCCAAGTTAGAGCATACATCTCGGGGGGGGGATATGACTGGTCATCTGTCTCTGAATCCTCCTCTGAGGAGCTATCCATAACCAGCGAGATATGCGCTTCGTCAGATAGCATAGTCTGCTTTGAAGACCTTGTTTTCACTCCAGAATTTGCGATCACCGTGTCAAATGGCTGATGCACACGAAGAGCAGTTGAATGTACTAACATTGTTGACAAATGTAATATGTAATGAAAAAAGGATGGCCTGATATAATTTACATATAAGATGACTGGCTAAGCAGGATGGCATTGCAAAATTCACATATATGATGCCTGGCTAAACATGATGGCGTTGCATAATTCACATAAACGATGAATAAACTAAACAGATGGCATTCGCACAAAGGATGTCTAAACTAAGCAGATGACATATTTGATGTATAAATTAAGCAATGCAAGACACCATATGCATGATATAACCAACATCAGCATGCCAAGTTAGAGCGAAGACCTCAGGGGGTAAATAGGAGTTGTCTTCTCCTTCTGAATCCCCCTCAGAACAGATATCTTCCTCTTGATTACAATCCGAAATGCATGGAGGGGGGCTGCCTTTGTGCCTACCATGGAGCGACGTCTGCATGAAATTTTATTGCCATGCAAGGCTCGTCTCTTTTGCTCTACATGTTCAGTTCCATTGTTTACAATAACTGTCATGCATAGGAATAAAACATAGTGAGATTATGTAAGGAGTGCATGCAGAAATCTAGAGTGATGGTAGCAACCTGTGGATAGACCCAAAACCAATAATAGCAGGCAGATAATGGCTTCAGTTAAAAATACAGATAATGGCTTCTTTACTGTTTGTTTCCCACCCAACATGAAACTCATAGTAGACACCGGAGATTAACCAGATAGTAGATAGATACTATTGATAGTGGCCCCAATATGTACCCCACAACCATTTAAAAACTCAAGTTTGACCATTAGTTTGGAGCTGACTCAGAGTCTAATTGGTGAACAGGACGATAAAGTAGCATGTAATATTAAGCGATGCATAACATAAGCAGACACGAAAGAGTGCGACCTCTCTTGCGGACCCGTGTAGTCCTCGAGGTCATCTTCTCGGTTGATGATGGTAATGCAGTTTTCATGGCTGCCAGCGGCGGGGAAGAAGATCTGAGGCGGCGATAGATAGTCTGGAGGTCGGATCCCTGCTGTGCTGGACCCTTCTGTCGTTGGAGCAGCTGAGCTGGGGTGGATGACGGCGCAGCAGGAGCGGGACAAACCACGCAAGGTTTTCTTTGACAACTATCTGTAAGAGAAGTAATTTTGTAAGGGCTCGTTTGAATTGGAGGATTCCAACAATGCAGGGATAGGAAATAGACAGGAATAGGATAGGAATGCACGTGCAAAACAGAGAATTTAAAAACACAGGATGTCTGCCAATCTGGGTGTTTGATTCACAACAATTGGAAGATCACAGGATGGAAAGAAGCATGGTGAGATTAAGTCTAACCATAAGAAAATGTACGGTTATAATGCTATTATGCTACTATCTCTTAGTCTTGTGCTTCATGAATAGGAATTTGAAAAGGAGGACAAGTGAAAATTAAAATTCCTACGCCTTTTCTTTCAAGGAGACACTAAAGGAACAAATCTGTGTGCTCAGTGGATAATATATATAACATGTAGAGTAAAAAAGAGATGCAATAAGTGTACAACCTCTTTGGCGAAGCCATGTCGATCTCAGCGTGATTGGGTTGGCCGGTGAGGATGCTCCGGCTGACTTTGCTGTTGGAGGAGGGGAAGAAGATCTTAGGCGTTTGGAGATGGAGCCCGAGGTACTGCTCCGCTGTGATGGAGGGTTTCGTCATTGGAGCAGCTCCGGTGAGTTGTACGACGCCGAGGCTGAAGCAGGACAAGAGAGACAACGAACAACGTTAACCTGAGTGGAATTCTAATAGCATCTCCAATACATGACGTAAAATACATAACCACAAAGTGCTAGATGTAAAATACATTAGCCGCTCATCTCTGAACTTAACTGTTGAAACTGAACTTAACTGTCGAAACTGAACTTAACTGTCAAAACTGAACTTAACTGTTGAAACTGAATTTTGCTGTCAAAACTGAACGCACTAGCAAGGTGAGGCTACACGTCGGTCGACTAACCTTTTCATCTCTGGTCAGTCGATTTTGCAGCCGTTGGATATGAAATCAAGGGCCTGAGGTTCATCTTCAACCTCCACCCCTGCTACGTCTTGAGCTTGCATTGGTTTTCCCCAAAGAGGAAGGGATGATGTAGCAGAGTAGCGTAAGTATTTCCCTCAGTTTTTGAGAATCAAGGTATCAATCCAGTAGGAGGCCACGCTCAAGTCCCTCGTACCTGCACAAAACGATCGCTACCCGTAACCAACGCGATTAGGGGTTGTCAATCCCTTCAAGGTCACTTACGAGAGTGAGATCTGATAGATATAATATTTTTGGTATTTTTGGTATAAAGATGCAAAGTAAAAAGTAAAGGCAAAGTAAAAAGCAAAGCAAGATTAAAGTGATGGAGATTGATATGATGAGAATAGACCCGAGGGCCATAGGTTTCACTAGTGGCTTCTCTCAAGAGCGTAAGTATTCTACGGTGGGTGGACAAATTACTGTTGAGCAATTGACAGAATTGAGCATAGTTATGAGAATATCTAGGCATGATCATGTATATAGGCATCACGGTCGTGACAAGTAGACCGAAACGATTCTGCATCTACTACTATTACTCCACTCATCGACCGCTATCCAGCATGCATCTAGAGTATTAAGTAAAAAACAGAGTAATGCCTTAAGCAAGATGACATGATGTAGAGAGATAAATTCATGCAATATGAAATAAACCCCATCTTGTTATCCTCGATGGCAACGATGCAATACGTGCCTTGCTGCCCCTTCTGTCACTAGGAAAGGACACCGCAAGATCGAACCCAAAGCTAAGCACTTCTCCCATGGCAAGAACTACCAATCTAGTTGGCCAAACCAAATGGATAATTCGAAGAGACTTGCAAAGATAACCAATCATACATAAAAGAATTCAGAGAAGATTCAAATATTATTCATAGATAGACTTGATCATAAACCCACAATTCATCGGTCTCAACAAACACACCGCAAAAAGGAGATTACATCGAATAGATCTCCACAAGAGAGGGGGAGAACTTTGTATTGAGATTCAAAGAGAGAGAAGAAGCCATCTAGCTACTAACTATGGACCCGAAGGTCTGAGGTAAACTACTCACACTCCATCGGAGAGGCTATGATGATGTAGAAGCCCTCCGTGATGACGGTCCTCTTCCGGCAGAGCTCCGGAACAGGCCCCAAGATGGGATCTCGTGGATACAGAAAGTTGCGGCGGTGGAATTGGGTTTTTGGCTCCCGTTCTGATCGTTTGGGGGTACGTGTGTATATATTGGAGGAAGGAGTACGCCGGAGGAGCACCGAGGGGCCCACGAGGCAGGGGGCGCGCCCTAGGGGGGCGCCCCAGCCCTCGTGACCGCCTCTTTGTTCCTTGGAGCAGGGTCCAAGTCTCCTGGATCACGTTCGGTGAGAAAAGCACGTTCCCGAAGATTTTATTCCGTTTGGACTCCGTTTGATATTCCGTTTCTTCGAAACACCGAAATAGGCAAAAAACAACAATTTTGGGCTGGGCCTCCGGTTAATAGGTTAGTCCCAAAAATAATATAAAAGTGGAAAATAAAGCCCAATATAGTCCAAAACAGTAGATAATATAGCATGGAGCAATAAAAAATTATAGATACGTTGGAGACGTATCAACCCCCCCTGAGCCGCCAGCCATCACCGGCCAAACAGCAGCCCCCCGCCGCCCGCGGCCGGCGGTGCGCCACCCCGCCCGCCCCGAAAACACTCCCCACCGCCGATCCGCCGCCGCCCCGGCCATCCCTCTAGGCCCCCCGTGCCGAGCTTTTTCTCCGGCGATCCCCACGCCACCGCACCGCCAATGCCCCACCACCGCCGGCGACCACCGCCCCCATCCTGAACCCTAAGATAGATAGTGGGGTACCTCTCCGGCGAGCCCCCCTCCCCGCTGCGGCTGGTTCTTCCTTCACCCCGACGAGCCCCCCCCCCTGAAAATCGACTGACCCAAAAGTCGATTCAGTCGACTAAAGTGTAGCTAAATCAGAGCAACATCGTAAGCAAGAGCAAGAGCGAGAGCAGCAGTGCGAGCAAGAGCAGACCAGGTAGGGGATCGAGAGCAAGAGTAGAGCAGCAGCACGAGCGAGAGCTAAAGCAGCAGCAGCTCCTACTGATGTGGACGTCGCCGCCGAGGGAGCGATGCCGTGGAGGAAGTGGCCGGCGACGCCGCCATGGATGGAGCCACGCCGTGTCGGCTTGGGACCGAGCGCCGGCAGCACCGTGAGATCGAATCAAGAAGAAAATGCGGCGATTAGTGTACAACCTCTTTGGTGGCGCCGATTAGGCCGTAGCTTCATCCGAGGAAACGGTGATGATGATGCTCTTCCGGTGGTGCAGGTGAAGACGGCGGTGTGGGAATGGAGGTGGCGCGAAAGACGAGGGGAACGCCGGGGCAGCTCCTTGGAGGTGGAGGACGGGGTGGCTGAACCGGCGGGACGATGAGATCAACGACGGATCCTCATCCGGTACGGTGGATGAGGGACGTCGAGGTGTTGCTGTGGACGATGTCGTTGGGGAAAAGGCTCCGGCTGGGTGGCGGATGGAGCAGAGTGTGGGGTTTCGTCGCGGGTTTTCGCGGCCTCGGTGTACGAATGGGTGGGTGGATGGGATGGCAGTGGGGAACCATGGCTTAGAGACGCGCTTGTCCGAAATGTGGGGTAAGTTACCCCCACCAATTTGAGGCGGTTCTTTCGGTTCAGGGGTACCACGGGCATTTCGTGTGTTAGGATTTCATAGGAGGTGGGAGTTTTCGCGCGCGTTGTAATTTTGGAATATCAAGGCACAGGTTGAGATGGAGGGAGTTGTCGGAGCACAACGAGACAAAGATATATCTTAAATATTTTAGGCTAACAAGGCGCGGGTTGCAATTTCCGGACAAGCCTAACGTGTACTGTACCAAATCAATGCGCACTACAAATGTCATTCAAAACTTTGAATTCATGTTATGTTTAATTAAAATATTTTGCTACGTGTATAATGCATGCAACCTACTACTCAAATGAATGTTTTAGTGCATTCCAAACGTATATACTACCGCTTCAATATGAACTAAAGTTGAATTCGTTTCTCTATTTGAATAAGATCTTCAAGTAATGATTGTTGTGAAGTCAAAGCATTTGAATTCGTTTCTCTGTTTTAATAAGATCTACAATCATCATTATTGTCAAGTTAAACCATCGTTTGTGTATTATCTTCACAACACACCACATGATTAGTCTCGAGTTACATATGAACTATGTGTACTATATGAACTTGAACTAGATTTTTTGAATCCACTTTATTTTGATCTCAAGTCACATTACATTTCTAGCTCTAGCTAGATCTTCATAATCTAAACCATGTCTCATATGTATAATGTGTTTATCACATTATGTATGGTGCCCCGCCCCCTACGCCTACAAGTATTTAGATGTGAGTTGCAAACATCACACATTACCACAAATTCAAATAAAATGTGAGAATGTTTGGTATATAGTATTGTTTAGATTGTTCAATATTTAGTTGTAAGCTGCAAATGCCACACATTATCACAAATTCAAATAAAATGTGAGATTGTTTGATGTATAGTATGGTTTAGATTATTCGACATTTAGCTGTGAGTTGCAAACGCCATGCATTATCACATTATGGTATAACATGTGCACATCACGTGTATCACCGCTATATTCATGCATGCAATGTTTAAAACACTATGATCTCCTATTCAAATATATGAATCCACTTTCGTATCAAATTATGATCTTTGTTAGTCTCTTACACCCACACAATCCTCTAACCTTTATAGCTACCACTAACTTTCTCTCGTGCATGCACACGCCCTCCTCGCCCTCCCCCTCCCTCGGCATTCTATACACCGGGCACATTCATTTTTTTTCTTTAGGTCGTTCTCCCAGAGTCTCCACAACTCCTTTCCGACACACACCGATCGATAAACCTCTCCAGCGATGCCTGCCTACAACATACACACACACCTTCAATCTCCTCCTTTATGTGTCCTTGCCTCGTGTCTCTCATACGGTCAGACACACGTGTAAACTCTCGCCCCTCTTTTCATCGATCTCACAACCGCACACTCCTCCCCGTATCTAGCTAGTAGTTGGGCCTCTCGCACCACCTCCTAGCTCCATTCTCTCTGTCTATCCGTCTTGCTGGGCCTTATTTGCCTCTAACAAATGGACGTACACCGACCGATCTCTCGCTATACATATAGCTAGCTAGGTCCTTATAACTCGCTTTTATCCACATGTCAATCGATCTACCTCATTAGTTGTGTCTCTCCCTTCCTCCGACAAACAACAATTGATCTACCGATCTAGTTAGGTTTGCTTACCAAACACATGGTTCCCCTTCATCATCCATGGATGCGTCCTGACAGATCTATCACGCACAGGAACACACAGAAACACATCCCCACTCTTATTGATAACATTGCAGTTCCACCCTCAGTTTGTCTAGTAGGCCTCTCCCACCATCTTCGAGAAGCAACTCCATCACCCATCCAGCACTCTACCCCTCTCCCTCCCTCTCCCTCTGAGGGAGTCCGGGATTAGGGGGTCTCCGGACAGCCGGACTCTATCCTTCGGCCGGACTATTGGACTATGAAGATACTAAATTGAAGACTTTGTCTCGTGTCTGGATGGGACTCTGCTTGGCGTGGAAGGCAAGCTAGGCAATACGGATATGGATATTTCCTCCTTTGTAACCGACCTTGTGTAACCCTAACCCTCTCCGGTGTCTATATAAACCGGAGGGTTTAGTCCGTAGGACAACAACAATCATACCATAGGCTAGCTTCTAGGGTTTAGCCTCTCCGATCTCATGGTAGATCAACTCTTGTAATACCCATATCATCAAGAATAAATCGAGCAGGACGTAGGGTTTTACCTCCATCAAGAGGGCCCGAACCTGGGTAAAACATCGTCTCCCCTGCCTCCTGTTACCATCCGCCTAGACGCATAGTTCGGGACCCCCTACCCGAGATCCGCCGGTTTTGACACCGACATTGGTGCTTTCATTGAGAGTTCCTCTGTGTTGTCATCATCAGGCTTGATGGCTCCTTCGATCATAGTTAGCGATGCAGTCCAGGGTGAGACTTTTCTCCCCGGACAGATTTTTGTATTCGGCGGCTTTGCAGTGCGGGCCAATTCGCTTGGTCATCTGGAGCAGATTGAAAGCTACGGCCCTGGCCATCAGGTCAGGTTTGGAAGCTTAAACTACACGGCCGATATCCGCGGAGACTTGATCTTCGACGGATTCGAGCCCCTGCCGAGTGCGCCGCACTGTCATGATGGGCATGATTTAGCTCTGCCGCCGAACAGTGCCCTGGAGGCCGCACCCGCATCCGCTCCGACCTTTAATTCGGAGCCAACTACGCCGACCGAGGGCTGGTGGCTAGACCCCGCCGTGGAGGCTGCAGCCTCAACGGCGATCGAGCCGAACACCAACCTTATCCTTCGCGAGGCCCGTGACTCCACATTGCCGGACTCTCCTCCAAACTCTGAACCATCCGCGCCCCTGCTAATCGAATCTGATTGGGCGCTGATCATGGAGTTCACTGCCGCGGATATCTTTCAGCACTCACCCTTCGGCGACATACTGGATTCACTAAGGTCTCTCTCTTTGTCAGGAGAGTCCTGGCCGAATTATGACCGGCAGGATTGGGATGCGGACAACGAAGAAATTCGACGCCCACCCACCACCCACTTCATAGCCACTGTTGATGATTTGACCGACATGGTCGACTTCGAGTCCGAAGACATTGACGGTATGGACGACGACGCAGGAGACAAACAGGAATCACTGCCCATAGGGCACTGGACAGCCACCTCATCATACGATATATACATGGTGGACACACCCAAAGAAGGCGATGGCGATGAGACAGCGGAGGATGACCCCTCCAAGAAGCAACCCAAGCGCCGACGTCAGCGGCGCCGCTCTAAGTCCCGCCAAAGCAAAAGTGGTGATACCGGCACAGGAGATAATAACACTCCGGATAGTGCCGAAGATGGCAACAATCCCCTCCAGCATGATCTAGGACAGGAGGATGGAGAGGCCAGCCCTCCAGAGAGAGCGGCAGATGAAGAGGAGGAGGATGACAATTACATGCCTCCCTCCGAAGACGAGGCAAGCCTCGACGATGATGAATTCGTCGTGCCAGAGGATCCCGTTGAACAAGAGCGCTTCAAGAGCCGGCTTATAGCCACGACAAATAGCCTTAAGAAGAAGAAGCAACATCTTCAAGCTGATCAAGATCTGCTAGCTGGCAGATGGACTGAAGTCCTGGCGGCCGAGGAATATAAACTCGAACGCCCCTCCAAGAGTTACCCAAAATTCAGGTTGCTACCCCGACTGGAGGAAGAAGCGTATGACGCGGCTGACCGGCCACCTCGTGGCCGCGACAGAGAGGCATTCCAGCCAAAAGCTTAGCCTGCACCCCGACCCCATTCAAATAAAAAGGCATAGGGAAATACGCCACACCTGCGAGACGTATTGGAGGACAAAGCAAAACATGCAAGATCGATCTACGGATCACGAGAGTGCGCCACTACGCGCGACGATAATCGTCACGCCGGATACAGTAAAAGTAAATCCGGCCGTGCCGAGCACAGCGGGCAAGACTCATTGGAGCTGCGTCGCGATATAGCCCAGTACAGAGTCGCCGCACACCCCTTATGCTTCACAGACAAAGTAATGGATCATCAAATCCCAAAAGGTTTCAAACCCATAAATATAGAATCATACAACGGTACAACAGATCCTGCGGTATGGATCGAGGATTTCCTCCTGCATATCCACATGGCACGCGGTGATGATCTACACGCCATTAAATACCTCCCACTCAAACTCAAAGGACTAGCTCGGCATTGGCTCAATAGCTTGCCAGCAGAGTCCATTGGCTGTTGGGAAGATCTGGAAGCCGCATTCCTCGACAACTTTCAGGGCACTTATGTGCGACCACCAGATGCCGATGACTTGAGCCACATAATTCACCAGCCAGAGGAATCGGCCAGGCAATTCTGGACACGGTTCCTAACAAAGAAAAATCAAATCGTCGACTGTCCGGATGCAGAGGCCCTAGCAGCTTTCAAGCACAACATCCGCGACGAGTGGCTAGCGGCACCTGGGTCAGGAAAAGCCGAAATCTATGGCAGCCCTCACGACACTCATGACCCGCTTTTGTGCGGGAGAAGACAGCTGGCTGGCTCGCAGTAATAACATATCAAAGAACCATGGTACTTCGGATACCAAGGACGGCAATAGCAGGTCACGTCGCAACAAACATAAGCGTCGCATTAACAGCGACAATACCGAGGATACGACAGTCAATGCCGGATTCAAAGGCTCTAAACCCGGTCAGCGGAAAAAGCCATTCAAAAGAAGCACCCCGGGCCTGTCCAGTTTGGACCACATACTCGATCGCTCGTGTCAAATACACGGCAGCCCCGACAAGCCAGCCAACCACACCAACAGGTATTGTTGGGTGTTCAAGCAGGCTGGCAAATTACTTGCCGAAAACAAAGATAAGGGGCCACATAGGGATGAGGAGGAGGAGCCCCGGCAGCTGAATACCGGAGGACAGAAGAGGTTCCCCCCACAAGTGCGGACGGTGAACATGATATACGCAACCCACATCCCCAAGAGGGAGCGGAAGCGTGCGCTCCGGGATGTATATGCGTTGGAGCCCGTCGCCCCAAAGTTCAACCCATGGTCCTCCTGTTCGATCACCTTCGATCGCAGGGACCACCCCACTAGTATCCGTCATAGCGGATCTGCCGCACTGGTCCTAGACCCAATCATTGACGGATTTCACCTCACTCGAGTCCTTATGGATGGCGGCAGCAGCCTGAACCTGCTTTACCAGGACACAGTGCGCAAAATGGGTATAGACCCCTCAAGGATCAAACCCACAAAAACGACCTTTAAAGGCGTCATACCAGGTGTAGAGGCCCATTGCACAGGCTCAGTCACACTGGAAGTGGTCTTCGGATCCCTGGATAACTTCCGAAGTGAAGAGTTAATCTTCAATATAGCCCCGTTCCGCAGTGGCTATCATGCACTGCTTAGGCGAACCGCATTTGCGAGATTCAATGCGGTACCGCATTATGCATACCTCAAGCTCAAGATGCCAGGACCTCGGGGGGTCATTACAGTTAATGGAAACATAGAGCGCTCTCTCCGAACGGAGGAGCACACTGCCGCCCTCGCAGCAGAAGCACAAAGCAGCCTCTTAAGGCAACCCACTAGTTCGACGATTAATGAACTGGACAACTTCAAGCGCGCCCGGAGTAATCGACAACTGGACCGCCTGGCACGTTCCGAGCTCGCATAGCAATGCGGCCCCCACCCTGGTCCCAGCCAAACGGCGAAACCCGTGCCACGCGTACATAATTACGCATTAAAAATACCATGGGCACAGGCGGGGAAGGGGGCACAACTACGACACGCCCCAAGACGCGGCTTAAACCGCACTAGGGGCTTCCCGCTTTGTTATTTTTCTCTCTTTCAGGACATTAATCTCTGGAAACCCTGTCCGGCAGCATGATTGCCGAACACATGATGCAACAACCAAGGAGGCAGAAAGCTACATCACACCACGGAACTCCCAGGTGGATTACGATAACGAGTGAAATACTTGCTTTAATATTATTCCTCAGCTTGCCCTTGGAGGGGACATAGTCCTACTTTTTGCTTATTGCACTACCTGTATCATTCTGCTCTAACACACGTTTTTAAATAAACAATGCATTGCATTAAGGCTTTTATTGCATTCTTCCTTTTTTATATATATATGTTCACTCGTGATATCCAGCACCCGTACACTCTGGTACGGCCAATACGCTAGGGGCTTAAGTATACCCCACAATAAGGCGTGAGAAGTCCGAACACTTTCGACAGTGCGGCACCCCGAACTTATAGCATTATATGCATCAGCTCCGAATCATGTCTTGGGTCAATAGTTGGGTTTGCCCGGCTCCCATGTTTTGGTACCTTACGTTCCGCTATATCAGCTAAGGTAGCACTGGGAGAACTACTGCGATTGTGCCCCGGTTCTGCTGGGCTAAGCACCTCAGTAGAGAAAGCTAAAACTGATTGTCATGATAAGGCGAGAGACTGGTCGCTGTTCGAGAGGTTTTCGAGTCCTTAAAGGCTTATGCCGCTTAGAGCGAGGAGTCGGCCCTGTCCGGCTTAAGGCGTGTATCACGCCCCAGATTTGGCCTTTCGAATACTAGGGGCTTCACCGAAATATATAATTATAGAATTCTATGGCTAAGTGAGAGTGATAACGCATTATAGTCCGATTGCCTTGTTCGTTGTGCTGAGCACCTCCCTCGAAGGACCCAAAAATGGGAACAAGAGTGCTCAGGTTTATCCCGAACACCCCAGCACTCGTGGCATGGGGGCACAAGCCGATGACTAGCCATCTCTCAGATCTGATAAACAGCCGAACAGAAGGTAATATTTTAAATTCAAACCAGCGTTGCATAGCGCATATGAACAAGTTTTCATGAATACAGGATTACACGAACGAGTTCACTCAAATATTATATCTTTCGTGCACTCGTCCGCTACGAGACGGGCACCCTTCAGGACACCCTCATAGTACATCTCGGGGTGGCGATGCTCCTTTCCCTCTGGCGACCCTTCCTTGATCAGCTTCACGGCGTCCAGCTTGGCCCATTGTACCTTCACACGGGCGAAAGCCCGGCGTGCACCTTCGATGCAAACAGACCGCTTGATAACTTCCAGCCGTGGGCAGGCATCCACAAGCCGCCTCACCAAGCCGAAGTAGTTGTTGGGAAGGGCGTTGCCAGGCCACATCCGAACTATCAAGCCCTTCATGGCCTGTTCGGCCGCCTTGTGTAGCTTGACCAGCTGCTTTAGCTAGTCGCTCATAGGTACTGGGTGTTCGGTCCCAGTATACTGGGCCCAGAACAAGTTCTCCATCGAGCTTCCCTCCTCGGACTAGTAAAATTTTGATGCATCCGACACGCTGTGGGGCAAATCTGCGAATGCTCCTGGAGAGCTCCAGATTCGGGTAAGTAACAAGTAATTTACTTTCACATGCTTACTTTGCATATAGAATGCCTTACCCACCGCTATCTTCTTCATCGCATCAATCTCCTGGAGGGCCTTTTGGGCTTCGGCCTTGGCACTCTTTGCACCCTCAAGGGCCATGGCAAGCTCAGACTCTCGCGTCTTCAAGTCAAGCTCCAGCGCCTCGTGCTTCGTCACGAGAGCGTGGAGCTCTTGCTGCACCTCGCCCACGCGTGCCTCATGCCTCTCCTGCTCGGTGCGCTCCTTGGCCGCTTTGTTTTCGGCCTCGGACAGTGCTTGCTTCAGGGTCGCCACCTCAATCGTGGTCCCTGGCAAATTTACGATAATCCTGTCATTTTGCAATCGCTTTCCTTTTATATAGATCCATAGACTAGGTACTACTTACCTTTGTTCTCCTCGAGCTGCCTCTTGGCAAGGCCGAGCTCTTCCTTGGACCCTTTAAGGTCCTACTTCAGTGCGGTGACCTCCGCAGTCAGTGCGGCAGAGGCCAGCAGCGAAGCCTGCATATGCATACAGACATACTTATATTAGACTCCTGCGATATTGTTTGATCCTCTGTTCGGCTTTTCTTTGTGAACACCGAACAGAGCATCAGGGGCTACTATCTATGCGGTAATATTTCTCCTATATTTCAAAAACTTACCTCAAAGCCTGTTAGAAGGCTGGCACAGGCTTCAGTCAGTTCGCTCTTGGCGGACTGAACCTTCTGGACCACCGCACTCATAATAGTGCGGTGCTCTTCGTCAATGGAAGCGCTGTGAAGCGCTCCCAGCAGATTGTCCAGTGCCTCTGGATGGGCAGAGGTCACCGGCGTAGGAATCTTGCCCCTCTTGGAAGGAGGCCGCCTGCCTGAGTCCGGAACCACTGGAGGTTCTGGCGCGGTGTTCGACTGAGAGCCGAACTCGGAGCCCTCGGGGGCTTTGCTCCCCCTGCTCCCGGAGTCCGGAAGGTCGCTTTGAGGCGCCTCCGGGACTGTCTCCCCTCGACCCAGTGCCTCTTGAGACAACACCTCGGCGTTGTCCGTAGGGCAAGGGGAGGTGGCGGTCGGAAGTGGATCGCTATCCATATCCGACGAGCCCAGGGAACCGTCCGACAAGGATACGTTGATACGGGTTCGAGGCGGTCTGCACAATCATAATTCGGCGTTAGGAGAAGAAGTGCGACAAAGGAATTCTATGAGTTACTCTGGTATCCGAATACTTATGACTTCGCCAGGGGCTTAGCCCTGAGCAGCCACTCGTCTTCGCCTTCGACGGCGCTGGTGGAGTAGTCCGGAAGGAGAGTCCTTCCCTTCTTGGACCCTTCGGCCCCCCAGTAGGGGCGGCCTTCCTTTTCTTGTCTCCCCCGACTGGAGGGGGAACATCTTCATCTTCCTCCTCGCCTTCGGTGGAGGAGTGCATCGCGGAGTTATCGGACGATGAGTCCGATAACACCTGGCGCCGGGAGCTCTTTCGGGTTCCCTTGGACTTCTTGGTCTTCTCCGGCACCTTGTAAGGAGCCGGAGTCAGCATCTCCGTCAGGAGAGCGTCCGCAGTGTCTTCGGGCAGCGGGGCCGGACAGTTAATCTGCCCTGACGTCTCCACCCAGTCCTGTCAAAGGCATGGAGATCAGACCCCGCACATGGTTAAGCTAGGGGAAATAAATATCCTACCGGATGTATATAACTCACCGAATGCGCTCGGCGCTTCGCGCTTAGCCCGCGGTCCTCGGTGAGAGAGGGAGGGACCTGGGCGCCCTTGAACAGCACCCTCCAGACGTCCTTGTGCGTCGTATCGAAGAGCTCGCTCAGAGTCTGGTGCCGGGCCGGGTCGAACTCCCACAAGTTAAAATCCCGTTGTTGACATGGGAGGATCCGGCGGATGAGCATGACCTAGTATGTTGACAAGCTTGAGCTTCTTGCTTGCCATACTCCGGATACATTTCTGGAGTCCATCCAGCTCCATTGATGAACCCCACGACAAGCCCTTCTCTTTCCAGGAAGTGAACCGTGTAGGGAATCCGGATCGAAACTCGGGGGCCGCCGCCCATTTGGTGTCGCGCGGCTCGGTGATGTAGAACCAGGCCGATTGCCACCCCTTTATGGTCTCCATGAAGGAGCCCTCAAGCCACGTGACATTGGGCATCTTGCCCACCATGGCTCTGCCGCATTCTGCTTGTTGGCCTCCCACCACCTTCGGCTTGATGTTAAAGGTCTTCAGCCACAGGCCGAAGTGGGGCCGGACCCGGAGGAAAGCCTCACAGACGACGATGAACGCCGAAATGTTGAGGATGAAGTTCGGGGCCAGATCATGAAAGTCCAGCCCGTAGTAGAACATGAGACCACGGACGAATGGATGAAGGGGAAACCCTAGTCCACGGAGGAAGTGGTGGAGGAAAACTACCCTCTCATGAGGTTCCGGGGTAGGAACGATCTGCCCCGCAGCGGGCAACCGATGCGCGATATTCGCGGCTAAGTATCCGGCGTCGCACAGCTTTTTGATGTGCCCCTCCATAACGGAGGAAGCCATCCATTTGCCCCCCCCCGCTCTGGACATGTTTGGAGAAGGTTGAGGGGAAGGATGTGGACTTGGGCGTTGGAGCTCGAGTGCACAAGAACGGATAGGCAAGGAGGAAGAAGGCGTGGGTAGAAAAAGGTTAAACCTTATCCCTTTATAAGGGCGGCCGAAGCCATGCGCCCCCACTAGCCTGGTAAAACTCGCTTATTCCCCAAGCGCCGTAATCGATGGCGCGGTTGGGTTACCCACGCCCGTATTGATGAGAATCCCATAATAAGGGGAACACGATCTCTTCTTTGACAAGACGTGTCAAGAAACTGCCTCGTGTTATGAGTGGGGCTAGTCAAAGGAAACGGTTCGAATAATCACCGGGCTATGGCATAATGTTATGTTGCCAAAACGTGTCGGCATATTAGATTTGTGGAAATATTATTCTCTCTACGATGGTATGTGGAAATTATTTTGCAGGGTTAGACACTATCCTTGTATTCAAATTCTTCCGTGATGTATTCGGAGGAGGAACCCGCCTTGCAATGCCAAAGACAATACTGCGCGCCGGACTCATCGTCATTGAAGCCTGGTTCAAGGGCTACTGAGGGAGTCCGGGATTAGGGGGTCTCCGGACAGCCGGACTCTATCCTTCAGCCGGACTATTGGACTATGAAGATACTAAATTGAAGACTTCGTCTCGTGTCTGGATGGGACTCTGCTTGGTGTGGAAGGCAAGCTAGGCAATACAGATATGGATATTTCCTCCTTTGTAACCGACCTTGTGTAACCCTAACCCTCTCCGGTGTCTATATAAACCGGAGGGTTTAGTCCGTAGGACAGCAACAATCATACCATAGGCTAGCTTCTAGGGTTTAGCCTCTCCGATCTCGTGGTAGATCAACTCTTGTAATACCCATATCATCAAGAATAAATCGAGCAGGACGTAGGGTTTTACCTCCATCAAGAGGGCCCGAACCTGGGTAAAACATCGTGTCCCCTGCCTCCTGTTACCATCCGCCTAGACGCACAGTTCGGGACCCCCTACCCGAGATCCGCCAGTTTTGACACCGACACCCTCCCTCTCTCTCTCTCTCCTCTCTCTCTCTCTGTCCCATCATATTTCCCGTCCTTCAGTTATGTATGGATGTCGACCGATCTCCCTCAAGACATAGCTGGGTCTCTCCTTCTCAACACATATACGAGTCGTTCTACCTATATAGTTAGGCCTCTGCCTACCCCTCCCCCCACCCCTCCCCCCCACACACACCGATACATCGAGCGCTCTAGTCATGTCTCCCTGCCACACACAAACTTGACATGTGCCCTCTAACGTTCTGGTAGGCCAGTCGCCCTATATCTTTGACTTGCACACACACACACACAATTTCGATGGCTCTCTTCATCGATCTCGCACCCACCCACTTGATCCTCTCTTCGACTCTATCGATAGCTATGACCCCTCCCTCTCTTCTCATGGATTGCCCGACCCTCTATGTATGATATGGATAGGCCTCCATTTCACACACGTTGCATGCAAAATTTTGTTTGAGATGTCATCGACACATATTCCCACAAATAATTCACGAAATCAACCCCCACCCCAAAACAAAAAACACTCACGAACGCGGTTTGTATCTCTCACACACACCCACGTAAGTGGGGGACGTGCACGAAGAGAAGAGGTGCATGCACGGCGCACGTACTCCCGTCTCTTTCCCAACCACACCCGCGCGGGTACACTGTGGAGCTCATTTCTGTACGAAAAAGGTAGGCCACATGGTAATTTGGCACGTGTACTGGTTGTCCACTTGGTGGAGGGAGGATCGTCTACCACGGGTGAACAAACAAATTGCGACTTGACGTGTTATGTTAAAAAAAGAGGCAAACCATGTGGGGCCTACCTTAGAGGCAAGTCTCTATACACTGGAGTACTTTTGATGTGTCCCATCAACTCGCAGAACGAGGAGAAGCTTGCTTAGTACGCCGTCTCCCCCGTTCCTAAATATAAGTCTTTGTAGAGATTTCACCATGAACCACATGCGGATGTATATAGATGCATTTTAAGTGTAGATTCATTCATTTTGTTCCGTATGTAGTGGAATCTCTACAAAGACTTATCTACTAGTAATAGCTAGCCCCCACTACTAGGAATTCTCTATCCTCTCCTTGAGCCACATCATCAAAATTGATGTAGCCGTTAGATGAAGTAAATCAGTCCATAGTAGCCGTCTGATCTAGACGTTGAGAGGCTCCGCACTAAGCCACATGCAAGCATGCAGAAATACCGTGGCACATGCATGTGAGTGGGTTTTAAATCACATCAACATGTCTGCATGCAAGCATGCACCGGTAGCATGCATGTAAGTGAGCTTTTAAGTCCCATTAACATGTCAAAAAGAAAAATATAATACCATTATGCAGTAGGAGTTGGCTGATCTTTTTTCCTTACATGGGATGATCTAAATGATGATGGGAGTTTATTTAGTTTGGCTACCACATTTGTCATGCGGTTATAGAGTTTTTTTAATTCTATGAAATCGATGATTTTCCTCAGAGAGATATACCGCTTTTCCGCGGCAACGAGCGGGGACTCATCAAGTAATATTTAGGAACAGAGGGAGTACTATGTAAAGAGTTAGGTGTCGCACGGTGATAGTGTGAGGTGGGCCATGTAATCACTGAGCCTGCGTGTTTTCACTGCTCCTGCATGCCTCCGCTGTAAGAATGGAGAAAATTGTAATCTAGTAGTGGTACCTCCTTTCGCCAAAAGCGTGGGACATCCAGCAGTCCTACCACCTCAGTAATAAAGACCAATGAGCCGTCAAATCACATAGACCTAGCAGTAAGTTGGACGGACGAAGCAACCATCACCCTTGCGCCAGTGAGAGGTCGCGTTCGCTCTGCCCAGGCATGAATGCGGCACCGATTCTTTGGAGCGGCGCTGACCGTTTCGGGCGGGAAGCGCGCGTAGGCGATGGAGGGGCTTTGGGTAGGCCAGGCTGGTCAGGAGCGGGCGTGGCAGCTGTCCGTATGTCCCTACCGAACATGCCCGGAAACGAGAGGATGCATCGACTCTCGCGGCTAAAATCGTACACTACACAACATCTCTCTATAGGAGTAGGTCGATTTGTCGCTCTCTCTAACACACACATGCTGTTAAACACACACACACACACACACACGCACGCACGCACGCACCTTGGTCCCGTTGCACCTTCTAACACGACTTATTACACCTAGATGGAGGGAGTAGTAAGTATACAAGATACAGTGCCACACTGACTTAAGTCGAATACAAGTGCCCAAAATTTGTGTGCATGTTATAATAAGGATTCACTTAAAATAGTACGTGAGCGAACAGAGGGATCAATTGGACAGTGTTCCCGAGCAGTAGCGAGATGTGTGAGGTAAGATACACCGCTGGCGCTTTTAATTTTTCTTATTAATTTGTTTGTTTCACCCTCTGACTGGTGGGACCCAACGTACTACGTGGAGAGAGGTAAGGTGACTAAGGCTGCATTATTTCTGCACCACTATGGATAGTCTTACCACCAAAGCCACATGACACGATTATGATTGAAATCCCAATGACTCCCACACACACAAAAAACACGGCATGCTTGTCACATGAATGCAGGAATGTATAAAAGGTTATTTCCCTCTCGTTGAACATAACGGGAGGGTTGTGTAGCTGGTTAGCCTGTTCGCTCATCAAACTTGAGGTCTCGGGTTCGATAACTACACTTGAGCATAATTTGTGCCAGGAGGATTCTTTGACTGGTCAAAATGTTTTCTAGGGTTTGCACGCTTCACACTCTCTCTCCAGTATATATATACACGCTGGAGCCTCAGCGCTTGTATTTGCTCTCTTCACACGCCTCTCTCTCCCCTTACTGCTGCTCAAAGAGCCAGCAGGATCCGTCTGCCGGGAAGGGAAGGAGGCTTAACGCTGTCGCCGTCGGCGAGGGACTACCGGCGCAGCTGTTCACTTTCCACCCAGCGGCAGCGTGGGAGGGCCTCCGATCCCTTCTTCTTCGCCGCCGTCCCGTCGCCCACCGAACCACGCCCCAAGAACCTTAAGGTATAATTTACTTACTCCACATGCATTGCTCTAGCTGCATGTATACCATGAATCTAGGACGTGGTTCAAAGAGGAAAGGAGTGGGGGAAAGTAGTGGGAAAAGTTGTATATAGCATGAATCTAGGACGTGGTTCAAAAAGGAAATGAAGGGGGAAAGTTGTATAGCATGAATCTAGGACGTGGTTCAAAGAGGAAAGGAATGGGGGAAAGTAGTGGGGAAAGTTGTATCGCATAAATCTAGGACGTGGTTCAAAGAGGAAAGGAAGGGGCGAAAGTACTAGTTCAAAAAGGAAAGGAAGGGACAAGGCTGTAGAGTTTGAGCAGGACTAGATTTGTTGCGCTCACATAGGGAAAGGTGTCTAAAGATAACAAAACTGGGACCAACACATATGCTCCTTGGTTGTTTGTTCTTTGTTGCAACAGACTGTGCATGACCACAGTACATTGGTAGATGCACATGGTGCTGGTGCGTCCACTGTCCCGTGCAACTCATTAGCTGTTGTTAATCTAAGGCCCAGTTTGGCTAAAAACTCCCTAGTCCCTACCTGCTTGGTTCCAGGGACTAAACATGGACTAGAGGTTATTAAATGACATGCTAAAAGACCATGTTACCCCTAGTAATGAACTAATAGAGACAAGGTGCGATGTGTGGCAGGGGCAACTATTGGAAAAAGCCCCAAAAAGACTCCCTCGGGGTCTTCTTTCTTTAGTCCCAAATGCCCACTTTTAGTCCCAAAAAGTCCCTCTTGTTTGGTTTAGATGGGACTGACATGGAGTTTTTTTAGTCCCTACACCAAAATGTCCCTGTAAACAAACACCCTCTAATAATGCCGCTGGAAAATTGATGCAATGCCACAGTTAAAAGCAAATTACATGTTTAATGAATTTTATTGTTAATATAATCTCTATGTTAATATTAATTAATGCCACCGTTTGAGTAATGCTACTGTCTTGCTTTCTTTCCCATTTAGATAAGGTAGATGCTTCTTTTTGTTGGCTTCTGTGTCATCCATCGTTATTGACCACTAATTGTTTCCTTTGCACCTCTGTGTAAACAGGGTTATCTACTTCACCTTGTTGCCATTGTGACCTTTTGTTGCACTGCACAAAACACTTTTGTTTTAAGAGTGTTTTGTGCAGTTCAACCAAAATGTCACACCGACAACGTTGCTTGATTGCTTGATCTTAGTGGAACTGCACAAGAGGAGATCTTACTTCCTCCGTTAAGGCAAATTTGGTTCAGATCTTCTTCTTGTGAGTTGTTTGAATTCCGCATCATGAGAGGTCAGTACTAGCCTTCTTTCACATGATTCCGCAGTGTGCTTTCATATGTTGTGCTACTTGTACGATAATGTTGCTTGATTTTAGTGAACTGCACAAATGGAGACAAGACTTCCAATCTGTATGTGCACCGTAATATCCCATTGAGGTAAGATAAGGATATTTCACAACTGTTGGCCTGTATTTTGCCACTTTCATCAGAAAATTAAGTTTAGTACTATACTTGTGCTCCCTAATTGACATGCCAAATCTTACATTGGAGGCGAAGCTTGTTTGTTATTGAACCAAGTGATGAAGGGGAAGAACAAGCGGAAGAAAAACAAAAATCAACTCCCGGTGCTGTAATGAAGCACTGGAACTGTGATGACACAAGTAATGATATAGTTTTGCATCTTAATTTATTGCTATAGCTGGAACGAGCAATTGTTTTGCCACTGATTTGATGCCACTCTTAATGTAATATGTAATTATCTCAACTTGTGCAAACAGGGATCTTCTTTGAAGATACCATATATTTTAGTGGAACTGCACAAGAAGATGTTGGAAACATTAAACTAATCGAGGATTATATAGTAAGCATGGCCACCACCATAGATAGCAACAGATGGTTCCGGAGAAGTGCTTCATCTGTATGCTCTACACAATAAGCCTACTGACAAAGGTTGGTACTCGCCCACTGATTTCATCCATATGATTGAGCTTTGTCATCTCTATTGGTGTTGTGCTACTGTTTAGATACTGTCATGAAAAAGTGGTATTGTCCTTGAGAAGTGCTTCATCTGTGCTGTTTTAAATATTTCCTTTCCTTTTTTTTGATCAAACAGGCATGCTAGCATTTAGTAGTCCTCTTGTCTTTGCACAACAGGATCATCTTCCTCTGAAGAAGAATATGGAGTACGTGAAGTGCCTAGTTCTGATTATGCCAGGATGAAGAAGCCATGTCTATCTTCTCATCAGAAGGAGCAGTTGAAGGATGGTTACATTACTCCCCACAAGACCAAACTAACTTCAACTCAGAAGGACTGACAAATCTCCATCTTTTTGCTGTGATGCGCGAGTACAATGTTGTTCTAGGATTCTTTCTGGTGAGTTCCATTTTTTCTAAAAGTGTGCTCTACATGGACCATGTATGTGCCTGTTGAAACTGTCAATTCATAGTACAGTTTGCTTTATACTAATCTATTTTTTGTATTTGTGCAAACAGGGGTGCTGAGCTTGATTTCAATGGGAACTGCACAAAATGTTCATGAATACATCGAATCATTCATTTCCACCACAAGAAAGGTGGTGCTGATAAGTTCAAGGGTTGCAACATATAAGGGCGAAATCATACAAGCTACGCGCGAATTTGGTTGATTTTGGTGGAACTACACAAAAAGAACAACTGGTTTATTTAGCACGAGGTGCCATGTCAATGTCCGAACTGATGGCAAACCCTGCCCATTCCACAATCGCAGGCATTTGATATTTTGGAATGGGACAACCTTGTCAAATTTTGCTCATTGATTTTAGCAAGACATGCGTTTGATATTTTCGAATGGGATGCCCTTTGCTGTCAGCAGCATCGATCAATTTTTTCTTTATTCTTTAGTTGTGAAGTAAATATTCCCTCTGACATGTGAGTCGCTGAGATGCATAATCATCGATTGTTTTGAATGTTCTCTGTGAATTGCCAGGCCTGTGTGTTTGATTGCAATGTACAGAAACGCTAAAAAGCTGCTCAAACTCTGTGTACTCCTTATGTTCCTTTTTACTTCGCACATTGTGAAAGTGCATACTTTTTTGTATAAGATTGGTCAAAGTAGAGATACTTTGATTGCAGACAAAACTTGTATGCAGACTAGAAAGGACCGGAGGGAGTACATGTGAAACTGCTGCAAACGAGGTGATCACCCTGGGAATAATGCTAGTATGTATTGTTTTGCATGTTCATCCAATGCCAGTGATACAGGAATTTGAACTAATCGAAATAAATTCATTCATACACAGTCGGATTTCATAGAAACATGCCGGATTTCATTACATTTCATACATTCTTCAACTAAAAAGGGGTGCGCTAAAGGTATAATTAATTAACTGAAGCTACCCACCTGTATGCCGCTGAGCCGAACAGATGCTTCAGTGACTTAACTGCAGGTGCAGTTGCGTAACTTACATGTGGCCTATTGGGCCCATGTGCCAGTCAGCCAACTGCACCAGCAGTTAAGTAGAAGAAGCGTTCTTCTCCAGCGCAGCTCTCCGACTCCACGTCGCCGCCAAGAAGCTCACCGGCCGTCAATGGTCATCCCGCCTAGCTTGGCTTCAACCGGAGGGTAGTAGCGGTGGCCTTACTTGGACCCGAGCAGCGGCGACCTACCGTGTTCTACTCTTCCTCGTTTTCTGTGTGGCGTGACCTCGTTGGCAGTGGGGCGGGGCCTCGGCGGAGCCGGCAATGTCCTCTGCCTCATTGTTGGCGGGGCGGGGCCTCGGCAGAGCCGGCGGTGTCCTCTGCCTCGTTATTGGCGGGGCGGGGCCTCGGCGGAGCCGGCGGTGTCCTCTGCCTCGTTGTTGGCGCCACAGGCCTCAGCGAAGCAGGGCCCCGTCGACGCCAGCGGAGCGGGGACTCGTCGGAGCCGGCATTGTCCTCTGCCTCGTTCTCGGTCTCGCCAAACAGCGCCTCACCTGCTTCATCCCCCTCTTTGCTAGCCTCTTTGTAGGCGGCCGCAGCCTCCGCCACCTGCATGCGGTACCGCCAGCGCTCGAGGTGGCCCTTGCGGGCGGAGCAGTACGAGTCGAGCAGCGCCTCCTGCTCCGCCCGCTCCACGGCGATCTGCTCCTCCGCCTGCAGGTGCTCCTCGAGGAGATGGTGGTTGTAGGCGGCGTCAGCCTGCGCCTCCCAGAACTGCTCCTCACGCATCTACCTCACCCAGTCCATATATTGGGCACGGGCCTCGCCGATGGTCATGGTGCAATGCACCAGCGAGGATGGCGCGGAGGAGGGGGTTGGCGCCGGATCGTCGACTACCATGTTCTCCATTGGGACGTTGTCGTCCTCCGGCTGCCTGCCGGCCAGCCTGCCGGCAGCAATGGCTGCCATCTCCTTGTGGTCCGTCGTCCGCCTGTCCCGAAGAGCGCTGGAGCATGAGGAAGCCATGGTGGGCAGTAGTGGTGTGGACAGGAGAAAGGGAACAGATGCGGATGACTGCGGCTATGGCCGGTGCAGCAGTTTAAATAGCAATGGTGGGCAGGCGGAGGGACAGACGTGTGGCGCTAGAGTAGCCGCCTCGGCAATCGCGTATCATTAATGTGGGCAGCAGATGGATGGACGGACGACACTTGTGTCATTTGAAGGCGGAGCAATCGCCTGCACTGGGAAGCGGGGAGGGCGGCGCTGACTGTTTCGGGCAGAAAGCGCGCGTGGGCGAGGAGATGCCTTTACTTGGAGAGGATGACAATTGGGACCCACCAGGTCCATAGCCTCACGTACGCAAGTGCCTCCTTATTATATATATAACTATAATTTATTTTTCTTCCTCTTGGTTTCCTGACATCACGGTCCCACACCATTGTCAACCTATGTAGTACTCCCTCCTTTCCGGTTTATAGGGCTTATCTCAAAATTTTAGTTTTTCCATTTTATAAGGCTCAATTTGGTTGTTCCCCATCACATGTTCAGACTTCAAGGTGCATTAAATCATTGCATGCAAGTATTAAGAGAAAACTGACCAATGCATGCACTTTATGCATGCATGCATTGCAATTAATGCATTCGTAAACATAATTTTTTGAGGAAAACAAGAGCATTAATTGGGTGCTTTTGCAAACTACAAAAAATATTCCACCACTCATCATCTACCTTGGTCGGTGAGATTTTTGAATTGAGGGAGTAGTCAATAAACGAGAGAATTGCACAAGAAGCAGCCGACAGCTGGGACCAAGCAGCTCGAGCAGTATTTGTGTTTTTGAGGTGTGAGCACTGCAGAGTTTTTCAATGTTTAGCCCATATATTAATTTTTCTCCTCTGAACAACAACGAAAACATTGCTGCAGGTATTAACTGGGTGGGCTGTGGCCCGTCTAGCCCAGGCCAGATATCTAGCCCAGAAATTATTTTTTTTCAAGCTGAAAATGCCTAGCCCAGCTATACTTTTTTTTAGGAATACCCAGGCAAGGTCAAGTTGTTATTCTCCGCCCCGCTGGGCTGCAAATCTTTCCTAGGAGGGATGCATTAGGCTTAACAAGAAAATGGGCTTTAAGAAATAATAAATGGGATGTAATTATAAAAACTAGACAGTAACTATAAAAAAATGCACCAAACACGTGATTACTTTATAAAATATTAGTTTTGGATATTGAAAATTTTAATTTCATTAATTGTTGCGAGAGCAATGTTTCGTTGGATTTTTACATAATATAAATTTACACTGAAATTGTATTTAATCTGACTAGAAATTTCGGGATAAAAATATTTCGGATCCCATCAAAATGTGGGAAATTTTATTGAATTCTGTTTTGAACGGTTGGTTGAAATGGGTTGTACTTTTAACAAACTATAAATGGGCTGTAGTAAATTCCATTAGAATTCAAAAATGGGCCACACATTCTTACAAATCTCAAATGGGCTATAAGTTCTCTGCCACACACTTCTGGCCTTACTAAGTTGATGCGTCCCCTAAAAAAACAGAGTTGACGCGTATGCAAGGCTTTGTCAACTTATAGTCAACACACGGTTCTAGCAGCAGTGGCCGTTGGATGTCCATCCAACGGATGCCGTGCTTCTTCTTTAATCTCGGATATTCTAGCTTCACCCGCCCAAAAAAGGATTCCTCCCCCTGACATCTGGGGCGCACCGGTTCGGAAGCTGACCTGTGGGCCTACTAAGTTGACGTATGATACGTCTCCAACGTATCTATAATTTTTGATTGCTCCATGCTATATTATCTACTGTTTTGGGAAATAGTGGGCTTTATTTTCCACTTATATATTATTTTTGGGACTAACCTATTAACCGGAGGCCCAACCCAGATTTGCTGTTTTATGCCTATTTCAGTGTTTCGAGGAAAAGGAATATCAAACGGAGTCAAAACGGAACGAAATCAACTAGAGAAGTTATTTTTGGAAGGAAACCTACCGGATAGACTTGGACCCTACGCCAGAAGATGAAGGAGGTGCTCACGAGGGTAGGGGAGCGCCCCCCTGCCTCATGGCCCCCCCTTCGGTCCACCGACGTACCTCTTTCACCCATATATACCCACGTATCCTGAAACTTCCAGAGAGCACAATAGATCGGGAGTTCCGCCGCCAGAAGCCTCCATAGCCACCGAAAACCAATCTAGACCCGTTCCGGCACCCTGCCGGAGGGGGGAATCCCTCTCCGGTGGCCATCTTCATCATCCCGGTGCTCTCCATGACGAGGAGGGAGTAGTTTTCCCTCGGGGCTGAGGGTATGTACCAGTAGCTATGTGTTTGATCTCCCTCTCTCTCTCTCGTGTTCTTGAGGTGATACGATCTTGATGTATTGCGAGCTTTGCTATTATATTTGGATCCTATGATGTTTCTTTCCCCCTCTACTCTCTTGTAATGAATTGAGTTTCCCCTTTGAAGTTATCTTATCGGATTGAGTCTTTACAGATTTGAGAACACTTGATGTATGTCTTGCCGTGGATATCTGGGTGACAATGGGATATCACGTGATTCACTTGATGTATGTTTTGGTGATCAACTTGCGGGTTCCGCCCATGAACCTATGCATAGGGGTTGGCACACGTTTTCGTCGTGATTCTCCGGTAGAACTTTGGGGCACTCTTTGAGGTCCTATGTGTTGGTTGAATAGATGAATCTGAGATTGTGTGATGCATATCGTATAATCATGCCCACGGATACTTGAGGTGACATTGGAGTATCTAGGTGACATTAGGGTTTTGATTGATTTGTGTCTTAAGGTGTTATTCTAGTACGAACTCTAGGGCTGTTTGTGACACTTATAGGAATAGCCCAACGGATTGATTGGAAAGAAGAACTTTGAGGTGGTTTCGTACCCTACCATAATCTCTTCATTCGTTCTCCACTGTTATTGACGTTGGAGTGACTCTTTGTTGCATGTTGAGGGATAGTTTTATGATCCAATTATGTTAGTATTGTTGAGAGGACTTGCACTAGTGAAAGTATGAACCCTAGGCCTTATTTCTACGCATTGCAATACCATTTATGCTCACTTTTATCACTTGCTACCTTGCTGTTTTTATAATTTCAGATTACAAATACCTTTATCTACTATCCATATACCACTTGTATCACCATCTCTTCGCCGAACTAGTGCACCTATACAATTTACCATTGTATTGGGTGTGTTGGGGACACAAGAGACTCTTTGTTATTTGGTTGCAGGGTTGCCTGAGAGAGACCATCTTCATCCTACGCCTCCTACGGATTGATAAACCTTAGGTCATCCACTTGAGGGAAATTTGCTACTGTCCTACAAACCTCTGCACTTGGAGGCCCAACAACGTCTACAAGAAGAAGATTGTGTAGTAGACATCAACGTACCAAGGGCTTTGTCAACTTAGTCAATATAAATGATTCTAGCTGCAGTGACCATACGATGTCCATCCAACGGCCGTCGTGCTTCTTCAACCTCTGGTCTTCTTGCTCCAGCCGCCCAAAGCAGCGCTGGTCGTGCCGCCTGCTCCTGCCTCCCATGGCCGGATGTGCTGTCGCGGAGGCCTCACCGCCCCCTACTACTCCCACCGCTGGCCAGGCCATCCCTCCACTCACCCACACCCCCTGTTATTCTGCGGCGACGGCAGCGCAACCGAACCAGTGAACCCTCATACTCCTCTCTGCGTGTGCATCCACTGCCTTGTCTTCCCCGGCTCTGCATCGTCCCCTTCCTAGGCCTCGCCGTCATCCACCGCCCTGGTGCTCTCGGTGCGGCGTGGTCAATGTGGTCAAGGAATGACTTCCATCGGACGTGGACTGTACATGGAGAGGCTGACAGTTGGGTCCACGGCAGCCGCAAGGAAGTGCCTCCTTATTACGTGCAAAATAATTATTCCTCCACCTGACAGTGGGGACCCACCGGACGGGCCACCGTATTTCGCGAAAAAATGATTCGCCCCCTGACTGCTGGGACCCACGAGCTACATCTTCGCACGCAAGGAAGTGCATCCAAAAAAATGATTCGCCCCCCTGACTGCTGGGACCCACCAGCTACGTCTTCGCACGCAAGGAAGTGCGTCCGAAAAAAACGATTCGCCCCTTGACTGCTGGGACCCACCAGCTACACCTTCGCACGCAAGGAAGTGCATCCGGGCAAAAAAATGATTTGCCCCCCTGACTGCTGGGACCCACCAGATACACCTTCGCATGCAAGGAACTGCGTCCGGGCAAAAAAAACAAAAAACAAAACGATTCGCCCCCCTGACTGCTGGGACCCACCAGCTACATCTTCGCAGGCAAGGAAGTGCCTGACAGTCGGGACCCACCTGGTCAAAGCATACGTAGCGTTGTCATTCTGGTCGCGAACATGTACGTACATACTGGTCGATGTAGAGGCGCGCACGTGTCGTAGTAGAGGCGCGCACGTAGCATGTACATGTACGTACAACGGCCAGGGTGCAAGAAAGAAAATACGGCCACGTATGTGTACATAAGGGCAGGGTCTCGAACGCCTACTCGCGCATACGTACGGCCAGGGCTCGTGTACATGGCTGGGTCGGAACGGAGAAACAGCGTCGTCATCGTGTTCATGGGGAGGCAATGGAATGCATCGTGTTCATGGGGAGGCAACAGAATGCGTCGTGTTCATGGGGAGGCAACGGAATGCGTCGTGTTCATGGGGAGGCAACGAAATGCTCATGTTCATCGGGAGGCAACGGAACGCGTGGGAGACAACCGGCTGGGTCAGAACGGAATGCATGGTCGTGTTCATCGGGAGGGCTTGGACGGAAGAGGTGATGGAAACGAGGCCTGGCGTACCGCAAAATGGAGGAAACGGCCTTGTGTTCAACCGGCCACGTTCGAAACGGGATCCTGTTCATCGGGAGGGGTCTGGCGTACCGCAAAACAGAGGAAACGGACCTCCTACGGTCCAAACGGGGGTCCTGTTGATCGGGAGGGGTATGGTGTACCGCAAAACGGAGGAAACGGACCTCCTATGGTCGAAACGGGGGATCCTGTTCATCGGGAGGGGTGTGGCGTACCGCAAAACGGGACTCCACGAGACACTGTTCATCTCCACCGTCGACCTCCTCCAGCCTCCACGGGCTCCTGTTCATCTAGCCTCCACCGCGCTCTACTCCACCGGCTACTGTTCAACCACCCCTCCACCGTCTACTGTTCATCCAGCCCTCCACACCACGGGGTCTTGTTCAACCACCCCTCCACGGGCACCCCTCCACCGTCTACTGTTCATCCAGCCCGCCACCACACTACGGGGTCCTGTTCATCCAGAGGCAACGCCATCGCTCACTGTTCATCCACCCCCCCCCCCCGCAACGCTCACTATTCATCCTAGAGGCAGCATCGATCGGCTTCAGTTAGCAGCAGTAGCGAAGGAATCGCTCGATTGGGTTCAGTTAACATGCATCGATCGATCGCTCAGGTTCAGTAATGCGTAGCCTGCAGTGCAATCGCTCGGGTTCAGTTAGAGCCAACGCCTCACACACACGCGCGTACATGTACGAGGGAAATGCGCATCGCTCGGCCCCTGACCTCCCACCGTAACCGGGAACTCCTCGAAATTTTCCTCCCCTTGCTTCTACCACGGTATTTTCCGTCATGGACGGCCCAAAGAATGTCATGCAGCTGCGTCTCCGGCCCGCCTAGGAAGAAAAGCCCATTTTCTGTCATGATTTTTTGCCATAGAAGTAGGAGCCCACCACATATATGATGATACCGGGTTTTGTCACAATTATCATCATAGAAGTGTCATATGTATGACAGAAAAAAATTCGTTCGGCCCAAAATGTCACGGATGTGTCTTTTTTTATAGTGACACCACCCACCATAAGCAAATCATGAACATATTGCAAACCCTACAACGGGGATCCCTCACGCTTGCGCGACACGGAGAGCACCAATAATAAAACATGCAACTCAAACCAATCACGATCATCAATTAACCCATAGGACAAAACGGATCTACTCAAACATCATAGGATAGCCATACATCATTGGGAAATAATATATAGCATTGAGCACCATGTTTAAGTAGAGATTATAGTGGGTAAAAGAGGGGTTACACTGCTGCATAAAGGGGGGAAGAGTTGGTGATGATGGCGGTGAAGTTGTTGGTGTAGATTGCGGTGATGATGATGGCCCTGACGGCGTTCCAGCGCCACCGGGAGAGAGGGGGAGAGAGCCCCCCTTCTTCTTCTTCTTCCTTGACCTTCTCCCTATATGGGAGAAGGGTTTCCCCTTCTGTCCATGGCCTCCATGGTGGCAGAGGGGCGAGAGCCCCTCCGAGATTGGACCTGTCTCTCTATCTCTCTCTGTTTCTGCGTTCCCTGATTTTGCCCTTTCACCGTTTCTTAAATTCCCAGAGATCTAACTCCGATTGGGCTGAATTTTGGACACGATTTTTATCCGGATATTAGCTTTCTTGCAGCGAAAGAAGGGCACCAACTGCCTTACGGGGTGGCCACGAGGGCCCAGGACGTGTGTGACCCCCTGGGCGCGCCCCTGCCTCGTGGCCCCCTCGGGCATCATCTCACGTTGATTCTTCTTCCCAAAAATCACATATATTCCAAAAAAAATCTCGGTCAGTTTTTATCCCGTTTGGACTCCATTTGATATGGTTTTTCTGCGAAACAAAAAACATGCAACAAACAGGAACTGGCACTGGGCACTGGATCAATATGTTAGTCCCAAAAATAGTATAAAAATTTGCCAAAAGTATATGAAAGTTGTATAATATTGGCATGGAACAATAAAAAATTATAGATACGACGGAGACATATCAGCATCCCCAAGCTTAATTCCTGCTCGTCCTCGAGTAGGTAAATGATAAAAAAAGATAATTTTTGATGTGGAATGCTACCTAGCATAATCTTGATCATGTAATCTAATCATGGCATGAATATTAAGACACGAGTGATTCAAAGCAATAGTCTATCATTTGACATTAAGACAATAATACTTCAAGCATACTAATAAAGCAATCATGTCTTTTCAAAATAACATGGCCAAAGAAAGTTATCCATACAAAATCATATGGTCTGGCTATGCTCCATCTTCACCACACAAAATATTCAAATCATGCACAACCCCGATGACAAGCCAAGCAATTGTTTCATACTTTTGATGTTCTCAAACCTTTTCAACTTTCACGCAATACATGAGCGTGGGCCATGGACATAACACTATAGGTGGAATAGAATATGATGGTGGAGGTTGTGTGGAGAAGACAAAAAAGGAGAAAGTCTCACATCGACGTGGCTAATCAACTGGCTATGGATATGCCCATCAATTGATGTCAATGCGAGGAGTAGGGATTGCCATGCAACCGATGCACTAAGAGCTATAAGTGTATGAAAGCTCAAATTGAAACTAAGTGGGTGCGCATCCAACTTGCTTGCTCATGAAGACTTAGGGCATTTGAGGAAGCCCATCGTTGGAATATACAAGCCAAGTTCTATAATGAAAATTCCCACTAGTATATGAAAGTGATAACTCAAGAGACTCTCTATATGAAGAACATGGTGCTACTCTGAAGCACAAGTGTGGTAAAAGGATAGTAACATTGTCCCTTATCTTTTTTTTTCTTCTTTTTTTCGTTTTTCTTTTTTTTTCTTTTTTTTAGGCTTCTTTGGCCTCTATATTTTTGGGGGCTTCTTTGGCCACTTTTATTTTGATCATGGTACAATGTTCTAATAATGATGATCATCACACCTTTATTTACTTACAACTCAATATTACAACTCGATACAGAACAAAGATATGAATCTATATGAATGCCCCCGGCGGTGTACCGGGATGTGCAATGATCTAGCGTAGCAATGACATCAAAAAACGGACAAGCCATGAAAACATCATGCTAGCTATCTTACGATCATGCAAAACAATATGACAATAAATGCTCAAGTCATGTATATGATGATGATGGAAGTTGCATGGCAATATATCTCGGAATGGCTATGGAAATTCCATAATAGGTAGGTTTGGTGGCTGTTTTGAGGAAGATATAAGGAGGCTTATGTGTGATAGAGTGTATCGTATCACGGGGTTTGGATGCACAGGCAAAGTTTGCACCAACTCTCGAGGTGAGAAAGGGCAATGCACGGTACCGAGGAGGCTAGCAATGATGGAAGGGTGAGAGTGCGTATAATCCATGGACTCAACATTAGTCATAAAGAACTCACATACTTATTGCAAAAATCTATTAGTCACCGAAACAAAGTACTAAGCGCATGCTCCTAGGGGGATAGATTGGTAGGAAAAGACCATCGCTCGTTGTCGGTGTACTAGAGTAGGGGTACCCTAGTATCCCGAACTTGTGCACGGGCAGTCGCAGCATCCCGCGGCAAGGCTTGCCGGGTGACCGCCAAGATCCTCCGTGGTTCCTTTGAAGCCATTCAAGAACAAAGTATCCAAGACAAAGAGACGAGACCCCGGCAAGAGGAGCTTGCCGGGAAGGCCAACCAAGGCATCTCAAGGAACTTGCCGCGACGCGTCACGCGTCCCGGCAAGTCCCGGTGAGCGACAAGCTCCCGGGCGCGACAAGACAACAACCATGGCAAGGCGCTTGCCGCGGCAAGACACCACTGTGCCCGCGCTCCAGCACACCCGCCAACATGTCGCTCTGGGACCCTTCCAGGCGTACGTGGCGGGAGGCTGTGCAGCTTGCGGTGCGCGGTGGCAAGCGGCGCTGACAAGATCGCCATCGTGGCGAGCGGTGGCGCCCCTGACGGTCCCTTTCTGCACTGTTTAGGCGACACAGACGGGCATTTAAGGCCCTTGTCCCCTGCCATGAGAGTTAGGTATGATACACTGTAGCAGGTAGTTGTACCTACCGCAGCACCTTTCCATTTTTTCCCTTTACCTCCGTTGCCACCTGTCGGTGACCCCTTGAGCATATAAAAGGAGGCCCATGCGCAACGTAGAGGGGGGGTTAGCCAGTTCGGAGAACACTCACGCTCGGTCTCGCTAGCTGCTGGTGTGTACTGTAGCACTCCGCGCTCCCGAGCAAGAAATCAATACAAACCACAAAGCAGGAGTAGGGTTTTACGCATCCGTGCGGCCCGAACCTGGGTAAATCGCTCGCGTGTATCGCCTCGATTTGCTCTTTGCATGATCTCCGCCCCCGCCGAACCGAAAGGGACTCGGTCCGCCGGTCCCATTGGTGCCCGTGGATCAGTACCCCGGCATCTTTGGTGCGCCAGGTAGGGGGCGTCGAGATTGTGTGAACCAGATCCGGCGTTCTCGCGAGCTAGATCTTCATCATCTTCATCGACATGCCGCCGAAGAAGAAGGTTTCAGAGGCGGCTGCTCCGTCCGCCCCGCTACCACTGGAGCAAACGGCTGATGGGGCGGACGCCGGCGGAAGAACGGGCGTCGACGAGGGAGCTCACGGTGCTGCCAGGTCTAAGGACAAGGCTGCGCTGCCCATCGGCGGCGTAGCCGGCTCCCACAACGACCGGGCGCACTCCAAGACCTCGGCGTCCGTACATGCACCGCGCCCATCTCAGGAGGCGCGGGACCGGCAGCGTCATGGTACTCACGGTACCATGCGTTTGCTAGACCAAGATCGAGCTGGTGGATCTCGGAGCGCTCAGGACCACCATGCACGCCAACATGCTGGCGCGAGCGAGACACGGTCGCCTGGGCGGGATACTGCTCCTTCTAACGTGGTTAGAAGTCCGAGCATATCCCGCTCCTCGCACCGTTCGCCACCACCACCCGCCACTGCAGCAGAAGCTTTGGCGCGAGCTCAACTGCTCCTAGACTACCCTCCGACGGCGGACAAGATCGACGACTGGAGGGCTACCATTCAGAGTCTCATCGGCTTCGCCAACGGCGACACTCAACGACAGCCGAGCACGTCGCAGCCGCAGCCAGTCAGCCAGGCACGAGCCGGTGGCGACAAAACCGGTGGGGGTGCCACCTCTGTGCACTCTCCGCCCCGAAGGCCAAGATCGCTGACTCGCCGGATCCACCTCGACAGCGACTCCACCGCGTCATCAGATCCACGAGATCGCCGCGATCAGCGCCAAGTTCTTCATGAACGACAGCAAGAAGACGCTCGTACTCGCATCGAGCGCCGAAGAGAAGCTCGACGTCAGTCAGACCAGCGCGCTGGGCCCTCTGTCGACATGCATGCGCCAGGGGAACCAGGTGACTTGCCGTACGCGGTAGGTTGCCCTACGTTCACCCGTGAGCTGCGGCAAGTCCAGTGGCCCAGTATGAAGAATTTCAAACCAGATGTGCCAGAGAAGTACGACGGCAAGTCGCATCCGTCGGAGTTCCTCAGCATCTACACCATCGCGGTGCAGGCTGCTGGGGGTCGAGACGACAAGATCCTTGCCAACTACTTCCCGCTGGTGCTCAAGCCCAACGTCAGGTCCTGGCTCATGCACTTGCCGGACAACTCCATATCCTCCTGGGCAGACCTATGCCATCAGTTTGTTGGCGCCTTTACAGGCGGCCACAAACCTCATGGCCAAGAGAGTGACCTTCATCTGCTCGCCCAGAAGGAAGGAGAACCCCTGCGCAAGTATATTCAGAGATTCAGCCGTGTGCAGCACAACATCCCAGATGTCCACCCTGCTGCAGTCATCAGCGCGTTCCATCAGAACGTGCGTAACCGCTGGATGCGGGAGGAGATGGCGATGTGCAAGATCAGAGACGTCAGTGAGCTGTATGCCCTGGCCGACAAGTGTGCACGTGCTGAAGAAGTGAGGAAACTCCCCGGAGAGAATATAGGAGCAGGAGGATCTGACAGTGAGGATGCAGCCCCGGCAAAGAAAAACCGGCGGCGGAATAGGAAGAAGAAAAGCAAAGATGTGCTAGTCGTTGAGCAGTCCGGCAAAGAAGGTGGCGCCCAGAAAGCCAAAGTTGGTAGCTCCGGCAAGGAGATTGCCGCATGCACCAACTGCCAGGCTGTGGCGGTCGCCGACAAGCAGGACGGCACCGACAAGCAGTACTGCAAGATTCACCGCACCAAGGGCCATGACCTCCAGAGCTGCAAGAAGGTCGGGCAGCTTGTCCAGCAACAAAAGGCTGAGTACGAGCGGAGAGACAAAGAGAGGGCCCAAGGAGGCGCTGGAGAATCTGGCAAGAAGCGCGCCGGCCGGGGAGGACGCCGCGGCAAAGCCAAGCAGCGGCAAGGAGACAGACCTCCCCGAGGCCGCGACAAAGATGAAGACGACGACGACGACGACGAAGACATGGATGATGTTGAGACCAGCGAACAGGAGTTCCAGAAAGCCACAGAGGTCTTGTGTGCTGACGGCGGTGCTTCTCTGCATACTTCGCACCACCAACTCAAACAGTGGGTGCGGGAAGTCAATGCAGCAGAACCACCTGTCAAGTCGCGCAAGCTTCTGAAATGGTCCAGCACGCCTATCATCTTTGATATTGAGGATCACCCTGACCGCACAACTGCGGTCGGGTGCTTGCCGATGTTGGTTTCACCAACTATCCGCAACCTCGAGGTCACTAAGATGTTAGTTGACGGCGGGGCCGGCTTGAACCTGATCTCCTCAGCTGTACTCCAGAAACTCCAAATCCCTGACAGCGAGCTCGAAGAGACCGGCACATTCCAAGGAATCAACCCGGGAAGGAGAAAGCCGAAGGGGAAGGTCACGTTGCCAGTAACATTTGGCAGCGAGCTGAACTTTAGGACTGAGAGGATCACTTTTGACGTTGCCGATATTCCATTGCCTTACAATGGGATACATGGCCGTCCAACACTCGCCAAGTTCATGGCAGCCTCTCACTATGCATACAACACACTGAAGATGCCAGGCCTGATAAGCGTCATCTCTGTCCCTGGCGACAAGAAGGATGCTCTTATCTGTGCTGACAAGATCTACCGGGAAGCCGCAGCCGCAACAGACCGCAAGTCACTTGCCGCTGAAGCTCCCGGGGGGAAGAAGAAGACCAAGTCCGGCAAGAGTTCTGATGCCCACTCCGGCAAGCGCACCTCTTCGGAGTGCTGCGCTGCCGTCGAGGACGCACCATCGAGCTCCACCGGCAAGTGTAAGAAGACAATGGCAGCTCCGCCAGAGACGAAGAAGGTGTCCGCCAAGGAGGACGGCACTGGTGGAACCTTCACCATCAGTGCCACTATCGACCCTAAATAGGAAAGCGCGCTCATTGCTTTCCTGCGGGTGAATGTCGACGTGTTTGCGTGGCAACCGTCTGACATCCCCGGTGTTCCCAGGAAAGTAATTGAGCACCATCTTGCCGTTTGTCCTCATGCGCGGCCCGTCAAGCAGAAGGTCAGGAAGCAGGCAGTAGAGCGCCAAGAATTCATAGCAGAAGAGATCAAGAAGTTGGAAGCAGCAGGCCTTGTCAGAGGAGTGCTCCATCCTACGTGGTTGGCCAATCCTGTTGTCGTGCGCAAGCCAAACGGGAAATGGAGACTTTGTATCGATTTTACCGATGTTAACAAAGCTTGTCCCAAAGACCCATTTCCTTTGCCGCGCATTGACCAGATTGTTGACTCCACAGCCGGATGTGATTTGCTTTCATTTCTTGACGCATACTCAGGATACCATCAGATCTTCATGGCAGAAGAGGATGAGGAGAAGACCGCATTTATTACTCCATGTGGCACATACTGTTTCGTATGAATGCCTTTCGGATTAAAAAATGCTGGTTCAACATTTGCAAGAGTAGTCCATGTCGCTCTTGAGCCACAAATACACAGAAATGTGGAAGCCTAAATGGATGACATAGTGGTCAAGAGCAAAGACAAGGCAACCCTGATCCAAGATCTAGAGGAGACCTTTGCAAATCTGCGCAAGATCAGCCTCAAGCTCAACCCAGAGAAGTGTGTGTTTGGAGTCCCCTCCGGCAAGCTTCTCGGGTTCTTCGTGTCTCAGCGGGGAATTGAAGCCAATCCCGACAAGATCAAGGCAATTGAGCAGATTGAAGCACCAAAGCGCGTCAAGGATGTGCAAAGACTTGCCGGTTGCGTGGCTGCTCTCAGCAGGTTTATTTCTAGGTCTGCTGAGCGTGCCCTGCCGTTTTTCAAATTATTGAAAAAGGCAGGTCCAATGAAATGGACCCCGGAAGCGGAGGCTGCGCTGCAAGACTTGAAGAAATACCTGTCCTCCCCTCCAATACTTGTCGCACCTAAGCCACAAGAGAAGTTGCTGCTGTATATAGCGGCAACCAATCAAGTGGTTAGTGCTGCGTTAGTAGCAGAGAGGGAGGCAGATGACGAGCCAGCAACCACGGCAAGCGCATCCAGCGACAAGCAACGGGCTTCCCCGGCAAGCTCTGGTCCCGACAAAGATGGATCTACGCAGATGCACGAGGAGACACAGAAGAAAATGGTGCAGCGCCCAGTTTACTTTATCAGTTCCCTTCTGCAGGGGGCTAGGTCAAGGTACTCTGGTGTGCAGAAATTGCTTTTCGGCCTTCTCATGGCCTCGAGAAAGCTGCGCCATTACTTCCAAGCACATGAGATCACAGTTGTCACTCGCTTTCCGCTGAAGAGGATACTACAGAATCCAGAAGCGACAGGCAGGATTGTTGAGTGGGCACTGGAACTGTCAAGCTTTGGTCTCAAGTTTGAGAGCACTTCAACTATCCAGAGCAGAGCATTGGCAGAATTCATAGCAGAATGGACGCCAACACCAGATGAATAAATTCCAGAGACGAGCATCCCCGTTGATGAAGCAAGCAAAGAGTGGCTGATGTACTTTGATGGTGCCTTTTTGCTGCAAGGCGCCGGCGCTGGCGTGCTGCTTGTCGCACCCACTAGAGAGCACCTCAAGTACGTAGTCCAGATGCACTTTCCCAAGGAGCAAGCAACAAACAATACTGCAGAGTATGAAGGCTTGCTTGCCGGCCTCAGGATTGCGGCAGACCTTGGGATCAAGAAGCTCATTGTCAGGGGTGACTCACAGCTTGTCGTCCGCCAAGTAAACAAGAGTTATCAGAGTCCGTTGATGGAAGCTTACGTCGACGAAGTGAGAAAGCTAGAAGAGCACTTTGACGGCCTACAAATGGAACATGTTCCAAGAGCTCAGAACGCCATTGCCGATGGCCTGTCAAAGTGCGCCGCACTTAAGTTACCTGTGGAACCAGGGATCTTTGTGCTCAAGCTGACTCAGCCGTCCGTAACGCCATCAACTGGACAGAACAAGAAGAGGAAGTTGGTTTCTGGTGACTACTTGCAGGCAGAGCTTCCCGAAGCCGCCACCAAGAAGGTCCCCAAAATCAACGCCAAGAACGCTGAGGAGCAGTCTGCTCCGGCAAGCCCTAGGGTTTGTTCCGTTGAAGCAGAAGCTCCCAACAAGTTTTGCTCCGGCAAGCTTGCCGGGGAACGTCAAGCTCCGGCAGAGCCGCAGGATCTCGCCGTAGAAGCGGATGTTTCCGCAGCAGCAGATTTGCCTTTAGTCCTTGTTGTCGAGCCACAAGCTCCAACATGGGCACAGCAGATTGTCCGTTTCCTTCAGACAGGAGAACTTCCCGAAGAGCAAGAAGAAGCGGAAAGAGTAGCCCGGCAGTCAAGTATGTACCAGTTTGTCGACAAGACACTGTACAGAAGAAGACTCAATGGTGTGAAATTGAAGTGTATTCACCGGGAAGACGGACAAAAGCTGTTGGCAGAAATACATGGAGGCATATGTGGACATCACATTGGCGCAAGAGCACTTGTCGGCAAAGCTTTCCGGCAAGGTTTCTTCTGGCCGACAGCCCTCCAGGATGCAACTGCACAAGTAACCAAGTGTGAAGCGTGCCAGTTCCATTCCAAGCAGATACACCAACCGGCTCAAGCTCTCCAGACGATCCCTTTATCCTGGCTACTTTCGGTCTGGGCGCTCGACATCCTCGGCCCCTTTCCTCGATCAGTCGAGGGCTTTGAGTACTTGTACGTTGCAATCGACAAGTTCACAAAGTGGCCGGAAGTGGAACCAGTGAGGAAGGTGACCGCACAGTCAGCAGTCAAGTTCTTCAGGTCGATTGTTTGCCGCTTCGGGATCCCTAACAGGATAATCACCGACAACGGTACACAATTCACGAGCTGCACCTTCATGCAATACGTCCAAGATCTTGGCGCCAAGGTCTGCTTCGCTTCTGTTGCTCACCCGAGAAGCAACGGTCAAGCGGAGAGGGCAAATGCTGAAGTGCTGCGCGGGCTCAAGACCAGAACTTTCGACAGGCTGCACAAGTGCGGAAGAAACTGGATCGAGGAGCTGCCGGTGGTTCTTTGGTCGATCAGGACGACGCCAAATCGAGCCACCGGCCAGACACCTTTCGCTCTAGTCTATGGAGCAGAGGCAGTTATCCCCACGTATACGGGTCACCTCGAGTGCTTGCTTATGATGAGCTCGAGCAAGAGCAGCTGCGACAAGATGACGCGCTGCTCCTTGAGGAAGACCGTCTTCAGGCTGCTGTGTGAGCTGCTCGCTACCAGCAAGCTTTGCGCCGCTACCATAGCCGCAAAGTTAACGCCAGAAGTCTCGAGGAAGGCGACCTTGTTCTTCGGTGTGTTCAGTCCGCCAAGAATTCCAACAAGTTGACGCCGAAGTGGGAAGGCCCTTACCGGGTGAAACGAGTCACTAGGCCTGGCGCTGTCCGCCTTGAGACCGAAGATGGCATTCCGGTGAGCAACTCCTGGAACATTGAGCATCTTCGTAAGTTTTACCCGTAAGGCGCGGTTGCCGGAACCTGTTCCGGCAACCACCTTTTGTACAAGTCTTGCCGCTGTTGCATGTAATCCTTTGTACAAAGCCGGGCGCAGACCCCGTGCATAAGTAAAGCTCATGTGCTCCGCACATTTTGTCGATTTCATGCTTTCTATTTTTGGCATATATGATCTGACATTTTGTGCAGCACCTACTCCACGGTAAGCAATAACGAGCCGTAAAGCTCCATATCTGTATTGTCTCTTCTTTCTTTTGAAAGGAAGGTTCCCCTCGCCCACAAGTTTGCCGGGGGGAAAGGAGAGGACGATGGTATGGACCAGGCGTCGTTCAAGAAAGTTTCACCTTGCCGGGAAGCAAACAACAGAAAAGCTAAGTTACCAAAGTTTGAGCAATCAAATTTTTTAAATTTTAAGTTATCTCCCTTGAACGACCGCACTTTGTATGGAAAACCTGTGCGCGGAGGAACCAACTCGTAGCTAGTTGCGCCCTTATTTTGTTTCGAGTCCGCTCAACGACTTAAGTGAGCTGCAACTAGTTGCGACAAGGTTTCTTGCCGGTAGCGGCACCGCCAGCAGGCTGCTGACGTTCCGCACTCAGCGCTCGCGGCTCAGGTGCCTACACCGGCAAGTTCCCTAAAAGCGTAGGGCAAAAACATACAAAGGGAGGAATCAAGTAAAGGGAATAACGTTGCGATCATTGCCCAGAATAGAGTTATATTACAAAAATAGCTTGTCACGGCTCTAACAGATTGTTTTCATGACATGGTAAACAGCGACAAGGAAAGAAGAAATGGGCGGCCTAATCTACGCGATCGCCTTCGACCCTCTTGATCCCACTCACCTTGTCCACAATGGGTGCGACAAGGGCCTTGAGCTCCTCCAGATCAGCATCCGGCGGCAAGGTCCTGAGGACGTTGGTGAGGCGGAGGCCCGGATTGCGGAAGGCCACCTTCATCAACACTTTCTGAAGGGCTCCCGCGCAGATCTTGCGCGACTCGTCGGCCAGCTGCTTCGGGATCCTCTCCCGGAGTCGCTGGAGGGCCGTCGCCACGCCCTTGAAGAATAGGATGAGCTTGGCGCTCGGTTGGAGGTTGTCGTCAGAAGGATACGCGAGATCTTCCATCCCCAGCCGCGCCAGCTCCCTATCAATGTCTGTGGCAGCATTCACCAGACTTTCCGTCCAATGCTCCACAGTCTCGCTGAAAGCGTTCTGGGCGGCGGCAGCACTCTCCAGCAGCGCCTTGTCGGCCTTGATTTCCTCCTTCAAGGCCGCCTCCCGCTTCTTGGTGCTGTCCAGAGTCTTGGTCAAAGTGGTTAACTTCAACTCAAGATCCACGTTGGAGACCTTGGCAGCGCTGAGCTCCTTGCCCTTCTCGGAGAGATCGGCCTCCAGCCGCGCCACCTTCGTCTTCAACTCCTCCTTGGCGGCCTCGGCGGCGGCGGCGGCGTCCTCTGCTTGTTTGAGGGCTCCGCCGAGTTTTTCCTCGCGCGCGGCAAGCTCCTCCTCGTGAGCGTCGAGATTGACCTTCCGCTGCGCCAGCTCGCCCTCCTCCGCGGCTAGCTTCACAGCGGCAAGTCGCTGCCGCTCTTCGACTTCGGCCTTCTCGAGGAGGAAGGCCTTCTGCGCTTCACCGAGCTGCTCCCGCTCCTCCGCCAGGGACCGGAGGGCTTCCCGGTGGAAACCCCCGAGCTCCTCCGTGCGCTTCTCGATATCAGCTCCCGCCTTCGCGACAAGCGCCTCGCGGGATTCCAGTTTAGCTTGCCGCGCGCGGTAGAGCGACATCAACTTCCGCAGCAGCCGCTCTTCTTCAGGCTCGTTGCTGCTGCTGCTCGGCACGTCAACCAACGTCAACCCCGCGGAGGCAAGCACTTCTCCATCGAAGATCTCCCCCTCGACCGGCGCTCTGGAGCTTGATGCCCAGGGAAGATTGATTAAGACGTCGTCGCCGGCCTTCAAATAGACGCCCGGCTGGGGCTCCTCGGAGCTTGGCGCTGCGGCTTCGGCGGACGGGTCGGCGGTCGGCGTAGCGCCTGGCGCTCCTGCGGCCCCTGGGCCGTCAGTACGATCACCAGACCCCTCGCCAGTTGCTGCGGCGGCACCATTGGCGGCCTCGGCGCCGGCGGGATCACCAGCGCCGGCTGCGTCTTCGGCGGCGACCTCGGTCTCCATCTGCTCCACAGCAAATGGGTCTGACAGCCGGCAAGGGGAGAAGAGTCAAGAAAAATCCAGCAAAAACCCAGAAAGATCAAGAGAAGAAGAACCCAAGGGAAGTTCTGAAGCAAGAGGAGTACCTGCACCAGGTTCTGCAGTCGTGGTCTCCACCGTCGGGGGGCCGCTGGTGCTGTCCCTTGCCGGAGAACCCTCCCTTGCCAGAGACTTCTCCCTTACCGGGAAGCCCTCCCTTGCCGGAGAGTTCTCCCTTCTCGGGGGATTCTCCCTTGGCTCCTGGTGGGGCTGCTCGGCTCCTACATAAATCAACAAGCAGATATCAGCAAAGACAAGTACCCATGCGCACCTCGCAGCGGAAAGTAAATCATATACTTACGCTGGGGGCTGCTCTGGAGAAGGGTTGCTGGGTCTGGCAAGATTGTCTCGGGCGCCCCCCCCGCCGTCGCGGTGGGTTCGTCCTCGATGACGATCACCGGAACCTTGGCCCTCTTTGCTGCTCTCTGGGCCAGAGTCCTAAAGAGGAACAAGTTCAGAGAAAAGCAAGTGAGAAACAAGAAAAACAGCAAGGATTGAAGAACTGCAAGTACAGCAAGAGAAGCTTACTCTTCTTCTTCTTCCTCGTCGGAGCTGAACGCGGAGAAGTCGAAGTCTGGCTCACGTCCGGCGCGAGGAGGCGGAGGAGTGGCTTCCCTTAGCCACTTGGCGGGAGCAGTGGCGGTGGTCTGAGACGACCCCGCTTCGGCTGGAGTAGAAGCGGTGGTCCGGGAGGGCCCCGCTCCAGTTCCCGTTGCAGCGTGAGATGCTCCCGCGGCAACAATGCTTGTCGCGGTGGAGCGTGTCGCACGGCGCGGCGGCTGTTCACTCGCTTGCTGCTCCGCCACGTCACCGGCCTTGCGGAGACGCCTTCTTGGTGGGGATGGAGGCTCTGTTTGCGGCGAGCTGCCTGAAGATGAGGAGGAAGAAGAGTTGATCTCCAGCGAGCCGCTCGTGTCCTTGGCGGGCTCGCTCGGCTCGGCGTCACGCCCGGCAAGCTCCTTCTTGCCGGCAGGCTCCCCTTGCTCGGCACGACTTGCCGCTTCTGCTGCATCTGCCACCTCCACAGTGAATCCAAATTCGCCCACGGCTGCGGCTGCCGCTGCCTCCCTCAGCCTAGTGGCGATGAGCGCCATCTCCGCATCCGTGGTGTCGCGGGTGAGGCTGTCCTTCTCGTCGGGGCGGATTGGCACTTCCACCAAGTCGTCGAAGAACTGCTGCACGACGTCGTCTGCGGGCTCCTGCCAAGTTGGCACAATTCCATGCAAGTCGCACTCCGGCATCATTGCACGGATGCGGTCGAGCGAGGAATTGTTGCACAGCGGAACGACGCCCCCCAGCAACCTGAAAACTTCGGGATGTTGGGGGTCATACTTGAAGAGCTCCTGGAGCATCGCGTTGAGCTCCAAAACTGTGAAGTTGAAGTTGAGGCCCGGCCGCAGCCTCATGATGTCTGCCGCGTTCTTGAACTCCCAAGTGGGCCTCCCCCGTTCCTGCAGGGGGGCAATGCGGCGGCGAAGGAAGTCCGCGCCAACAGTGCCTACGATGAGCCCGGCAAGTCTGAGGCGTAGGATCCTGGTGACAGCAATCTTCAGCCTGTCGTCTTCTGGGGCCACGTCACTCCAATCGCTGTCGCGTGCTACTGGGGTTTGGCGTCGGGTGGTGAATGGCTGCGGGTTCTCCTCGTCAATCCAGCACCAATCAGCTCTCCACTCCTCCCACTTGCCGCGGAATTCTCCCTCCAGATAGGTTTCCTTCTTGCCGGCCCTTGAGATCCAGGCGATTCCGCCGGATAGAGGCTCTCCTCTCTCTACTCGGGGTATGAAGAAGTGGCGGAAGAGGGCTACGCTGGGGTGGACTCCGACAAAGTTTTCGCAGAGATTGCGAAAACTGCCATGGTCAGAACGGCGTTGGGGGTGAAGTCAAGGAGGTGGAATCCGTAGGTATTCATGATGTCGCAGAAGAATTCAGAGAAAGGTGGGCAGAGTCCGCAGTAGAAGAACAATGCGAAGAAGGGGTATCCATTCGGAGCCTTCTTCCAAGCGGCGGCGGGGAGTACCTTCGTGCACGGATGCACTCGTGTCTCCGCCGACCAGAAAAGGTAGTAGTTCTCCCTCAGCTCCTTCGCGCCAAGCTTGGGGGGGAAGACGGCCCGCTCCTTCCGCAGCGCCGCGAGCCGCTGCGCCTCGGTCGACTTCACGACCTTCCCCTTGTCGGCTTTTGGAGCCATGACGGAAGCAGTGGAGGAGATCGACGGCGTTGGTGGTGCTGGCGGCGATGGGGGGCGGAGTGCTGCTCTCTCTCTCTCAGCTTTGGGAAGGCGAGGGAGCGGCGGAGATTTCTGAGATTGGAAGCAGCAACGGGCAAATGGGCGAACTTCCCCTGTTTCCCCTGCTTATAAAGAGGGAGGGGGCGGACGTTCCGCATTTCCGAATAAAGTAATCACCCACGACCTCTCCCACGACGCCGCATTCGACGCGTGCCGTTCGGGGAGGGCGCGGTGGATACGGAGTGAGATACGGCGTAACCTAGGTCGCGCGTTCCCGTGCCCTGTTTTGGGCCTGGCCCAACAGCGCTCGGCACCGTGTATGGCCCAGGCCCGGGGGCTCCTGTCGGTGTACTAGAGTAGGGGTACCCTAGTATCCTGAACTTGTGCACGGGCAGTCGCAGCATCCCGCGGCAAGGCTTGCCGGGTGACCGCCAAGATCCTCCGTGGTTCCTTTGAAGCCATTCAAGAACAAAGTATCCAAGACAAAGAGACGAGACCCCGGCAAGAGGAGCTTGCCGGGAAGGCCAACCAAGGCATCACAAGGAACTTGCCGCGAGGCGTCGCGCGTCCCGGCAAGGCCCGGTGAGCGACAAGCTCCCGGGCGCGACAAGACAACAACCACGGCAAGGCGCTTGCCGCGGCAAGACACCACTGTGCCCGCGCTCCAGCACACCTGCCAACGTGTCGCTCTGGGACCCTTCCAGGCGTACGTGGCGGGAGGCTGTGCAGCTTGCGGTGCGCGGTGGCAAGCGGCGCTGACAAGATCGCCATCGTGGCGAGCGGTGGCGCCCCTGACGGTCCCTTTCTGCACTGTTTAGGCGACACAGACGGGCATTTAAGGCCCTTGTCCCCTGCCGTCAGAGTTAGGTATGATACACTATAGCAGGTAGCTGTACCTACCGCAGCACCTTTCCATTTTTGCCCTTTACCTCCGTTGCCACCTGTCGGTGACCCCTTGAGCATATAAAAGGAGGCCCATGCACAACGTAGAGGGGGTTAGCCAGTTTGGAGAACACTCACGCTCGGTCTCGCTAGCTGCTGGTGTGTACTGTAGCACTCCGCGCTCCCGAGCAAGAAATCAATACAAACCACAAAGCAGGAGTAGGGTTTTACGCATTCGTGCGGCCCGAACCTGGGTAAATCGCTCGCGTGTATCGCCTCGATTTGCTCTTTGCACGATCTCTGCCCCCGCCGAACCGAAAGGGACTTGGTTCGCCGGTCCCATAGGTGCCCGTGGATCAGTACCCCGGCACTCGTCCCCGACCGCCACTCATAAGGAAGACAATCAATAAATACCTCATGCTCCAACTTCGTTGCATAACGATTCACCATACATGCATGCTACGGGAATCACAAACCTCAACACAAGTATTTCTACAATCCACAACTACCCACTAGCATGACTCTAATATCACCATCTTCATATCGCAAAACTATTGCAAGGAATCAAACATATCATATTCAGTGATCTACAAGTTTTATGTAGGATTTTATGACTAACCATGTGAATGACCAATTCCTGTCATCTCTCTAAATAGATATAAGTGAAGCAAGAGAGTTTAATTCTTTCTACAAAAGATATGCCCACGCTCTAACAAATATAAGTGAAGCAAAAGAGCATTCTACAAATGGCGGTTTTCTATGTGAAGAGAAACATGCAATCCAAGAAATCATGGAAGGTTGGACGGAATCTGGTAAGGCTGGATGAAATCTGGTAAGGCTTGCAGGAGGTAGGGGCGAAGATACAAGAGATGCATCAGATATTGAGAGACTGGGCCACTAGGGATTTTGGGTCGGTACTGAAAACTGTTTCAGAGGCTAGGAGGAAACTGGCTGCACTCTGGGATGAGCCGTTTTCTGTAGCACAATAGGAAAAGATCAGAAGGTGCTCAGCGGAGCTTGATGAAATGTTGTTAAGGGAGGAAATCATGTGGCGTCAACGCTCAAGAGCCACCTACATCAGGGAAGAAGATCGCAATACAAAATGGTTCCAAGGTAAAGCGACATGGAGGAAAAAGAAGAATGAGATTACAAAATTATTGGACAATGCAGGAGTATGGAAACAGGATAGGAAGGATATACAAGAGATGATGAGGCAGAATTACCAGAATCTGTACGAAGAGGAAGCAGAGGTTAATCCAACCGAAGTGTTGGAACTCGTGGAGAAGAAAGTTACTGATGATATGAATAGCACACTTACAAAACATGTTTCGGCTGAGGAGATCAGCGATGCATTGTTCCAGATAGGCCTGCTTAAGGCACCCGGACCGGATGGCTTCCCGACACGTTTTTACCAAAGGAATTGGGAGGTACTAAAAGAGGATGTGGTGAAGGGTGTTAAGGCTTTCTTCGAACATGGTAACTTGCCGGAGGGCATGAATGATACGGTGATCGTGCTCATCCCTAAGGGAAAAGACCCACGATAGCTAAAGGATTACCGCCCCATAAGCCTTTGCAATGTCATCTACAAGGTGATATCTAAATGCCTTGTCACTAGGCTGCGTCCTCTCCTTGACGATATGATATCGGAAACCTAGAGTGCCTTCATTCCAGGGCGTATGATCATGGATAACGCTACCATTGATTTTGAGTGCTTTCATAAGATCCAACACTCCAAGATAAAAACAATACCCATTGTGCATATAAGTTGGACCTCACAAAGGCATATGATAGGGTCAATTGGGGTTTCCTTGAAGGGGTCCTTCAGAAAACGGGGTTCGATCAAAGATGGATTAACTGGGTCATGACATGTGTCAGAATAGTGAGATACTTGGTGAGATGCAATGGAGAATTGTTATCCCCATTTATCCCGTCAAGGGGGCTGCGACAGGGAGATCCACTAAGCCCGTATTTATTCCTCTTTGTAGCTGATAGTCTCTCTAGTCTCATGAACAAGGAGGTTGAGGCGGGGAACTTGACCCCCCTAACAGTAGCCAGAAACAGTCCGGGCATCTCGAACCTCCTATTTGCGGATGATAGCTTGTTGTTCCTCAAGGCCACACTAGACCAAGCATTGGTTATTAAAAGGGTGTTGTCCACCTTCCAGAGATGCACGGGGCAACTGCTGAGTGAGAACAAGTGCTTGTTACTATTCAACGAATCATGCCCTGAAGAGATCAGAAACCAAATAAAGGGTTGCTTGGGCGTGGTTTCAACAACATTTGAAAGCAAGTATTTGGGACTACCGACTCCGGAAGGAAGGATGAAGGACGAAAACTTTCAACCAATCATGGAGAGATGTGGCAAGAGGTGTTGTGACTATTCGGAAAAATTCATGTCTTATGCGTCCAAGGAAGTACACGTCAAATCTGTGGTTCAGGCGCTTCCTTTCTTCACGATGGGCGTCTTCCTCCTGTCCAAAGGGTTCTGTGACAAGTATGAGAAAATGGTAAGGGATTTTTGGTGGGGTGATGAAGAAGGTCACAGGAAGGTCCACTAGATGCCGTGGGAACACATGACTCGTCCTAAACGGGCGGGTGGGATTGGTTTCAGGGATATGCACCTGTTTAACCTCTCCCTCCTTGCGAAACAAGGGTGGAGACTGCTACAACACCCAGATAGCCTCTTTGCTAGAGTTATGAATCCAAATATTACCCACACGGGAATTTGCTGGACACTGTTTTCGCCTCGGATGCATCCCCAGTTTGGAGAGGTATAGAAGTAGGGTTGGAACTACTCAAGAAGGGTATAATCTGGAGAATAGGAAATGGGAAGAGCATACAAATCCAGCGGGATCAGTGGATCCCTAGAAATGAGGGTCTCCGCACGGCCTCTTTCATCAGACGCTCGAGATTGAGATGGGTGAACCAGCTAATGCATGCAGACAGGAAAGAGTGGAACATAGAGCTGATTAACCAAATCTTCCATGCCTTTGACGTGGAAGAAATTATCAAGTTGGCTATCCCTCAAGCGGATGTGACGAACCAGATAGCATGGCGTCATGAGCGGAGTGGAGCCTTCTCAGTAAGAAGCACGTATAAACTTGCCGAGTCAATGCAAGCTAATGCTGCCCAGACCCCAACGAGTTCTTCGAGCGAGGCTTGGGACCGAAGCATATGGGATGTCATATGGAAAGCAAACATCCCTCCAAAGGTCAGAATCTTCGGTTGGAGGATCGCCACTAACACCCTGGCTACAAAGATGAATAAATTCAGAAGAACACTCGAGTTGGATGCAATCTGTAACAGATGTGGCTGCAAGGAAGAGGACGAGTTCCATGCTGTAGTAGAATGCACAAAAAGTAGAGCGTTGAGAGAAGCCCTTAGAGAAAACTGGGATCTCCCTGCAGAACACGCTTTTCGTCAAACTGGCCCAGATTGGCTGCAGATGCTTTTGTGCCCTGAAACTAAGGAAAAAAGAGCGAGGATTCTCATGATGTTCTGGAGGAGCTGGCATCTACGTGACGACATTGTGTATGGGAATGGAAAGGAGCCCATCAAAACATCTGTGATTTTCCCGCTACAGTATGAGGAAGAAATGGAGAAAGCGTTGTTGGCGCCAAATGGTGGAAAGACCCCTTGGCATGCCGCTACTGACACGTCAAGACAGATGGCACAAGAGCGGAAATAGTGGGTCGCCCTAAGATTAGGAGTGCTCAAGATTAATGTTGATGCTTCTTTCCTTCCTGATAGTGGCGCTTCCTGGGCGGGAGCGGTCGCTAGAGATCATCGGGGACATGTCATCATATGCTTGGGAAAACAAATGTCGGCGTCGAGTTGTGTGGAAGAGGCGGAAGCCAAGGCGGCTCTTGTTGGCCTGCAAGCTTTGGTGTCAGCGTACAAGGGACCGGTGGAACTAGAGATGGACTGCCAGACAATCACTAAGGAACTGACGTGTACGGGCCCCTGCCTGTCCCCTTAGCTCGCTGTGATCCAAGACATTAGAGCTACCCTCACCCAGTTCGCGTCGCATTCAGTCTCTTTTGCTGGGAGAGATTGCAATACCCTGGCACATTCCTTTGCTGTGGAGGCCAGGAGGAGGGGAGATCTACACCTTGAGGAAGAAATCCCAGAGATCCTCTGAAACATGATACGCAAGGAATGTAGAAACCATCTTGAGTAATTGTCTACTCTTGATTCTCAAAAAAAAAGAAACAGGCAACCCAAACTTCAAAAGATATAAGTGAAGCACATGAAGCATTCTATAAAGCCATACTCAAAAGATATAAGTGAAGTGCAATGAGCATTCTATAAATCAACCACGGACTATCTCATGCCAGCATGGTGCATTAAATAAAAGTGAAAACTAAATGCAAAAGACGTTCCAAGATTTACGCATATCATGTGACGAATAATAATATAGCTCCAAGTAAAATTACCGATGATTGTTAGAAGAAAGAGGGGATGCCTTCCGGGGCATCCCCAAGCTTGGTTGCTTGGGAGTCCTTGAATATTTCCTTGGGGTGCCTCGGGCATCCCCAAGCTTAGGCTCTTGCCACTCCTTATTCCTTCATCCATCGTGATCTCTCCCAAAACTTGAAAACTTCAATCACACAAAACTTAACAGAAAGTTCGGTAAGATCCGTTAGTATAATAAAGCAAATCACTACTCTAAGTACTGTTGCAAACCAATTCATATTTTGTTTTTGCATTGTAGCTACTGTAATATAACTTTTCCATGGCTTAATCCACTGATAGAAATCGATAGTTTCATCAAAACAAGAAAACTATGCATCAAAAACAGAATCTGCCTTAAACAGGATAGTCTGTAATAATCTGAACATTCACCATACCTCTGGTACTCCAAAAATCCTGAAATAATTATGAAAAATAAAAAAAATTGTATAGAAAGACAATGCAAAAAGTTTCAAAACCGTTTGAGTAACTACAGCCAAAGTTTCTATTCTGCACCGCACAAACCAACAAGCAATGTAAACATCCTAAATGCAAATCTTGGCACATTATTTTTATAATACAATGGAATTGTACAAGGGCATACTTATTTTTGTTGAAAATTTTCTGTAATCAAGATTCACAAAGTTTCCGTGAGCATGAACAAAGTTCAAGGAGCTCTCCCACTTCAACAATGCTTGTCTCTCTCACTTTCACTTTCCTTTTTGAAAAGTTTTGGGTTCCCCTCTTTATTTTTTTTATTTTTTTAAACTATATAAAAGCACTCAACATAAATAAATGACTCTTTAAAACTTCCAGTTGTCTCCCTGGCAGCGCTTTCTTTAAAGCCATTAAGCTAGGCATATAGTGCTCAAGTAATGAACCCACCCGGATCCCAAGGTATATCAAAGCCAATTTTAATTAACAATGATTTGTGATTTAGTAGTGAGCACAAAGCAACATATATCATGTAATGAAGATGTCTAACTCTCTTCATATGCATCGGCATGTCATACAAGAACAATTCATGCACATCAATTAAAGGCCAATACATAGCATATGCAGTTTCTTACAATTCTATCATGTTGGAAACATAAAGAGGCAGAGATGTGGTTCCTCTCTCATAATAATTGCAAGTAGGAGCAGCAAGCACATGCATATTATATCTATCAAAATCATCATGTGTAGTAGTGAAACGCAACCCATCAATATAATCCTTAATAAGGGCAAACTTCTCTGATATAGTGTAGTCGGGAGAATTCAAAAAGATAATGGGACTATCATGCGTGGGTGCAATAGAAACAATTTCATGTTTAACATAAGGAACTATAGCAGGTTCATCTCCATAAGCATAATTCATATTGGCATCTTGGCCACAAGAATAGCAAGCATCAAGTTCATCAAAAAGGGATATTTCAAATGAATCAACTGGATCATAACAATCATCATAGCAATCATCCTTCGGTATGCACGAAGGGAAATTAAACAATGTATGAGTTGAAGACTTACTCTCATTAGAAGGTGGGCACGGGTAGCTAATCCGCTCTTCCTCCTTTTGTTCTTCGCTCTCCTCATCATCTTTTTCATCCAATGAGCTCACAGTTTCATCAATTTCTTCTTCCATAGACTCCTGCAAAATATTAGTCTCTTCTCGGACAGCAGAGGAGTCCTCAATATATGGTCTAACATAGGCATTAGAAGCATAATTATCATAAAAATATTTAAGTATGGCAAAATTTTCAGATTTGTAAAGAGTAGCATCATACGTTTCAATCAAAGAAGCAATTTCATAAGCACCCTTAAAAGCAACAAATTCTTCAATTTGTTGAACATCATAGTAATTATAAACACCCTTCGCATACAAAGATACGATTCCATTATCACTAAACTCACATTGGTAGGGAAGGTGTTTCTTAGGGTTTTCAGAACAACAAGTAACATCATATATTTCACATAAATTCCAAGCATAGCATTGCAAACGATGAATTTGATCCAGTAAAAGTTTCCCTTTTTCAGATATGCGGTATCACACATAATAATCATGCTCATCTAAAGATTTGCCCTCAACTAAGCTAGTTGGAGTTTTGGCACGAGCGCATAGGGATCGAAGATGATCCAAGTAAAAAGCTTCAGTAGTGTGATAGATTTTGAGTGGTTCTTCAACCATTGGTGTAGTAGGTACAACTAATTTTTTTGGTATTTTGCGTTTCCTACCCATAACTAAAGATAGAAAACAAGAGCACAAAATAAAAACTACTTAGTGATAAAGCAAACAAGCACACACGAGAATATTCACCCCACGCTATAACTCCCCGACAATGGCGCCAGAAAAAGGTCTTGATAACCCACAAGTATAGGGGATCAATTGTAGCCTCTTTTGATAAGTAAGAGTGTCGAACCAATGATAACCCACAAGTATAGGGGATCACAACAGTTTTCGAGGGTAGAGTATTCAACCCAAATTTATTGATTCGACACAAGGGGATCCAAAGAATATTCTCAAGTATTAGCAGCTGAGTTGTTAATTCAACCACACCTGGAAACTTAGTATCTGCAGCAAAGTGTTTAGTAGCAAAGTAATATGATAGTAGTGGCAATGATAATAAAAGGTAACAGTAGTAAAAGTAATGTTTTTGGTATTTTGTAGTGATGATAGCAATAGCAACGGAAAACTAAATAAGCGAAGAACAATATATGGAAAGCTCATAGGCAATGGATCGGTGATGGAGAATTATGCTGGATGCGGTTCATCATGTAACAGTCATAACCTAGGGTGACACAGAACTAGCTCCAGTTCATCAATGTAATGTAGGCATGTATTCCGAATATAGTCATACGTGCTTATGGAAAAGAACTTGCATGACATCTTTTGTCCTACCCTCCCGTGGCAACGGGGTCCTTACGGAAACTAAGGGATATTAAGGCCTCCTTTTAATAGAGTACCGGAACAAAACATCAACACATAGTGAATACATGAACTCCTCAAACTACGGTCATCACCGGTAAGTATCCCGATTATTGTCACTTCGGGGTTAATGGATCATAACACATAATAGGTGACTATAGACTTGCAAGATAGGATCAAGAACTCTCATATATTGATGAAAACATAATAGGTTCAGATCTGAAATCATGGCACTCGGGCCCTAGTGACAAGCATTAAGCATAGCAAGGTCATAGCAGCATCAATCTCAGAACATAGTGGACACTAGGGATCAAACCCTAACAAAACTAACTCGATTACATGATAGATCCCATCCAACCCATCACCGTCCAGCAAGCCTACGATGGAATTACTCACGCACGGCGGTGAGCATCATGAAATTGGTGATGGAGGATGGTTGATGATGACGATGGCGACGGATTCCCCTCTTTGGAGCCCCGAACGGACTCCAGATCAGCCCTCCCGAGAGGTTTTAGGGCTTGGTGGCGGCTCTGTATCGTAAAACGCGATGAATTATTCTCTGATTTTTTATCCCCGAAACACAATATATAGAGTTGGAGTTGGAGTCAGAGGAGCTCCAGGGGGCCCACGAGGTAGGGGGCGCGCCCTAGGGGGGCAGGCGCGCCCCAACCCTCGTGGACAGGTGGTGGGCCCCCTGGCCTTCATCTTTTGCAGGTATTTTTTATATTTTCCAAAAAGTTGCTCCGTGAAGTTTCAGGTCATTCTGAGAACTTTTGTTTCTACACATAAATAACACCATGGTAATTCTGCTGAAAACAACGTCAGTCCGAGTTGGTTCCATTCAAATCATGCAAGTTAGAGTCCAAAACAAGGGAAAAAGTGTTTGGAAAAGTAGATACGTTGGAGACGTATCAACTCCCCCAAGCTTAAACCTTTGCTTGTCCTCAAGCAATTCAGTTGACAAACTGAAAGTGATAAATAAGAACTTTTACAAACTCTGTTTGCTCTTGTTGTTGTAAATATGTAAAGCCAGCATTCAAGTTTTCAGCAAAGATTATAACTAACCACATTCACAATAACGTATAGGTCTCAAGTTTACTCATATCAATAGCATAATCAACTAGCGAGCCATAATAATAAATCTCGGATGACAACACTTTCTCAAAACAACCATAATATGATATAACAAGATGGTATCTCGCTAGCCCTTTCTGAGACCGCAAAACATAAATGCAGAGCACCTTTAAAGACCAAGGACTGACTAGACATTGTAATTCATGGTAAAAGAGATCCAGTCAAGTCATACTCAATGTAAACTAACAGTAATGAATGCAAATGACAGCGGTGCTCTCCAACTGGTGCTTTTTAATAAGAGGATGATGACTCAGCATAAAAGTAACTAGATAGGCCCTTCGCAGAGGGAAGCAGGGATTTCTAGAGGTGCCAGAGCTCGGTTTTGAAACAGAGGTGAATAATATTTTGAGCGGTATACTTTCATTGTCAACATAACAACCAAGAGATGGCGATATCTTCCATGCTACACACATTATAGGCAGTTCCCAAACAGAATGGTAAAGTTTATACTCCCCCTTCCACCAACAAGCATCAATCCATGGCTTGCTCGAAACAACGAGTGCCTCCAGCTAACAAGAGTCCTAGGGGGAGTTTTGTTTGCAATTATTTTGATTTAGTTTGCATAAAGCATGGGACTGGGCATCCCGGTGACCAGCCATTTATCTCGTGAGTGAGGAGCGGAGTCCACTCCTCTTGAGAATAACCTGCCTAACATGGAAGATACTGACATCCCTAGTTGATACATGAGCTATTCGAGCATACAAAACAGGATATTTATTTGTAGGTTTAGAGTTTGGCACATACAAATTTACTTAGAACGGCAGGTAGATACCGTATATAGGTAGGTATAGTGGACTCATGTGGAATAGCTTTGGAGTTTAAGGGATTGGATGCACAAGCAGTATTCCCGCTTAGTACAGGTGAAGGCTAGCAAAAGACTGGGAAGCGACCAGCTAAAGATTAACAACAGCCATGAACATGCATTAAAGTTAATCAACACCAAATGCAAGCATGAGTAGGATATAATCCACCATGAACATAAATATCGTGAAGGCTATGTTGATTTTGTTTCAACTACATGCGTAAACGTGTGCCAAGTCAAGTCACTTAAATCATTCAGAGGAGGATACCACCCTATCATACCACATCATAACCATTTCAATAGCATGTTAGCACTCAAGGTAAACCATTATAACTCATAGCTAATCAAGCATGGCACAAGAACTATGATCTCTAGTTGTCATTGCAAACATGTTTATTCATAATAGGCCGAATCAGGAACGATGAACTAATCACATTTACAAAAACAAAAGAGGTCGAGTTCATACCAGCCTTTCTCATCTCAGTCAGTACATCATATATCGTCATAATTGCCTTTCACTTGCATGACCGAATGATGTGAATAATAATAATTGTGCATGTGCATTGAATAAGCTGGAATCTGCAAGCATTCAATAAACAGGAGAAGCCAAGGCAATATGGGCCCTTTTGTCAGATCAACAATTATGCATATAAGAGCCACTTCAACAATTTAATCATGGTCTTCTCCTATCGTGTAACGCCCTCGATGCGGCTATATCTCCCACGTGTCGAAGCATGACTTAGAGGCATAACCGCATTGAAAGCAATTTCGCAAATGAGGTAATCTTCGCAAGCAACCCATGTAATACATAAAGGAAAAGAGATACATAGTTGGCTTACAATCACCACTTCACACAATACATGAATAAAGCATTACATCATCCAGATATAATCAAGGTCTAACTACGGAACCAAAATAAAAAAATACTACCCCAAATGCTACACAGATCCCCGATCGACCCCAACTGGGCTCCACTACTGATCAACTAGAACGAAACAACACAAAGGACAAGATCTTCATCGAGCTCCTCCTGAGCTTGGTTGCGTCACCTGCTCGGTAACATCGGCACCTGCAAACTGGTTTTGGAAGTATCTGTGAGTCACGGGGACTCAGCAATCTCACACCCTCGCGATCAAGACTATTTAAGCTTAAAGGTAAGACAAGGTATGAGGTGGAGCTGCAGCAAGCGACTAGCTTATATGGTGGCTAACATACGCAAATGAGAGCGAGAAGAGAAGGCAAAATCACGGTCGAACAACTATGATCAAGAAGTGATCCTAGAACAACCTACGTCAAACATTACTCCAACACCGTGTTCACTTCCCGGACCCCGCCGAGAAGAGACCATCACAGTAACACACGCGGTTGGTGTATTTAATTAAGATCAACTTCAGGTTTTCTACAACCTGACATTAACAAATTCCCATCTACCCATAACCGCGGGCATGACTTTTGAAAGTTCAAATCCCTGCAGGGGTGTCCCAACTTAGCCCATCACAAGCTCTCACGGTCAACAAAGGATATTCCTTCTAGCAGGAAGACCCGATCAGACTCGGAATCCTGGTTACAAGACATTTCGACAATGGTAAAACAAGACCAGCAAAGCCACCCAAATGTGCCGACAAATCCCGATAGGAGCTACACATATCTCTTTCTCAGGGCACACTAGATTGTCCAAGGTTCCGGTAGGCCAGCCCAGAGTTGCCCCTGGTGGCCACCGGCAGCTGACAGGTTGGACCAACACTCAGAGGAGCACTGACCCAGGGGTTTAATAAAGATGACCCTTGGGCAGGCCTACCCAAGGGAAAGAAAAGGCTAGGTGGCGAATGGTAAAACCAATGTTGGGCCTTGCTGGAGGAGTTTTATTCAAGGCGAACTGTCAATGGGTTCCCATTATAACCCAACCGCGTAAGGAACGCAAAATCCGGGAACATAACACCGATATGACGGAAACTAGGGCGGCAAGAGTGGAACAAAACACCAGGCATAAGGCCGAGCCTTCCACCCTTTACCAAGTATATAGATGCATTAATTAAATAAGAGATATTGTGATATCCCAACAAGTAAACATGTTCCAACAAGGAACAACATCTCCATGTTCCAACAAGGAAACAAACTTCAATCTTCACCTGCAACTAACAACGCTATAAGAGGGGCTGAGCAAAGCGGTAACATAGCCAAACAACGGTTTGCTAGGACAAGGTGGGTTAGAGGCTTGGCTTAACAATATGGGAGGCATGATAGGCTTAACAATATGGGAGGCATGATAAGCAAGTGGTAGGTATCGCAGCATAGGCATAGAAAAAGAGCGAGCATCTAGCAAGCAAAGATAGAAGTGATTTCGAGGGTATGGTCATCTTGCCTGATAACCCGCAAGGAAAAAGAACGAGTCCATGAAGAAGACAAACGAACGTAGTCGAACGGATCCTCACAAACGCGACGTTAACGGAACCAACCCGAAGAAGCATCACCGGAGAGAAGCAAACAACATTGTAAACAAAAATCACATAAACATGGAATGATGCACAACCAAGTATGATGCATGTCCGGTTTAATGATACATGGCATGGCAAAGTGCACAAGCAAAACTACAAGTTAAGTGGAGCTCAATATGCAACGGGTTGCATACTGACGAAACACCACATTGAAGTTATTTAGTTCTCTCTCGTTTAGGTACTCAACAATATTAAATATTGGTTAGCATGGCAAGAGGTGAAGCATAAAGAAAACTACCTATCTAGGCAAGTTTAAATGAGGCCGGAACAACAAACAACAAGTCCGGAAAAATCCCCATGTGCAATTTAAGGATTTGGTACTGTTCTTCCCTAAACCATATTTTATTGTTGTTAAACAAGAAAATAAAGTGCAACAAGTTAATCTATACATTTTTCTAGCCCATTTACATATAAAGAACAATTAAAACCGAGCTACGGTTATTTAGTTATGAAATAAACCATTTCAACATGTGATTTATGAAAATTAATGCGAACAGCAATTTTAAATATTTTTAACAGGGATGAAAGTTGCAGATTATTAAAGAACATGAAAAACTGAGCAAGATGCATATATGACATTTTTCATTTGGATGCATGGATATTTAGTTATGCGCATTTTAAAATGATGGCATTTCGGTAAATATGCATGCACTAAAAAATGCCAAAATACACAGGGTGGAAAAAAATATGCACGGGCCCGAAGCATCACAATGCAGCGGCCCAGATGAGGATTCGGCCCAAGCAGCTGTGGGTGTGTGCAAAAGAAATAAAAGAATAGAGCAAAAGAGAGGCCCCTCGGATTTGAACCCAGGACCTCATGGATATGGGAGCGAGGGGGGACCCACTGGGCTAGCTTAATGTTCGTGATACAAAGAGCTCCCAGGCTCTTTTGAGTATTCAACAACAGGTCGAGCTTGGCCATGGCTGCACGGCAACAACCGACGGCGATGGCAAGCACAAACGACGGCCGTTGGGGTTAAGAACCTGCGGCGGGCGTGCGGAAACTGAAGACGGTGCACGCGTGCTTGTGGATAGCTGCAAGAGGGACCGGGAAACGGCATGAGCAAGGGCTCAAGAACAAGCTCAGGCAGGAACTCGTCTCGGCCACGGCGCACAGCGATGCATGGGCGAACATGGCGCGGCGAGCGAGCGGCAAGCAGGCAGGGTGTGGGCGCGGGTGCAGATGCATGCGGGGGCTACGGGCGCGTGCGTGTGTGGTGCAACAAGGAGCGGTCGGAGAACCCAAGAACAAGCATTGGAGCCTGCTTCCATGGAAGCCATGGCATGTGGGCACGGACAGGAAGGCTACTACGGCGAGGAAAATAGACAGGGTTACGAGGCTTGGGGAGCGGCTGCTCACCACGGGGGTGCCGACGATGATAGATCGGATGGATAGGCGACGGAGGCGATGAAGGAGCTCGCTGAACTTGGTGTTCCTCTGATCCGTGAAGAAGACGAAGCAGAGGAAGAAGGGGACGTCATGGAAGAAGCTGCGTGGACTGGGTGGACGCGGGCGAGGTAGCAACAGACGGCGATCGCCGAGGAGGTCACCCTTGCGTCGGCGAACGGGCGAGGAAGGCTTTGAACAGACCGGGCTCAAGCTTGAGCTCGGCACGGCCATGGCGTCGGCAGGGCGCGTGGGATCCTTACCTGGCGGCGGCAGGGGCGTGAGAGGGGTGGAATGGAGGGAGGAGGAGGACTAGGGCACTAGGGCTTGTTATATAGGGCCTAGGGGGGTGCTCTCCGACCGTCAAATCACTCGGGAGGTCGACGTGGCATGCATGGATGCCCTGCCGTACAGGAGGTAGAAGAAGAACAGAAGGGATAGGTTCAGGTGGGCTAGCTGGGCTGAAAGAGGTAAGTGGGCTGCGGCGGTGGGCTTCTCTCTTCCTTTCTCTCCTCATATTTTTCTATATCTCCTCCACACAGAATAAAAAATAGTAGAAATGCACAGGGAGAAGAGGAAGGCAGCAGGCTAAGACAGAAATAGATCTAAGATCCTGGATTTAAGCCCTATTTGAATAAAATGGTTTGGGCATTTTTAGAGATATAAAAATAATTCAAGTTTGAATTAAATTCAAACTTGAGCCATTTTTGAACCCAACCAAAACAACTTCAAATGATCTGAAATTTGACAGAGGGGTTAAAGGGAAGGTGTATGGTTTATAGGAAAGGAATGAACATTTATGGATGACAAAAAATGGCACTTGCAAAAAATGAAAGGAATAAGAAGGAAGAAGGCGGTGTTGATACATGGGTAGATTAGAGAGAGATGGGAAGGGGTTGATACATATGACAAGAATAGAGCAAGACAACATCATGAAGAATGCAATGCACATGGTGATTATGTTGAAATGCAAAATGGCAAGAGGCACAATGCAATGCAAACAATGATGATCATGAAGCAAGAAGCAAAACTAATAATATGACAAGGCACTCAACATGGTCATGGCATCAACATATAGGAATGAAATATGCAAACCAATTATGATAATGCAAAAAAACACAATAAACACAAGACAACAACTAAAATAAATGGAAGGCATCTGGCGCATCGGACTCGGGGTGCTACATATAAGGATGGCAATTTTATCCATGGATATCCGACCCGAATGGATAGGGTTTGGATATGCTTTTGTGTCCATGGGCGGCGCCCAAACCCGACCCGATTGTTCGTGGATAGGGCATGGATATAATCTTGTACCCATGGATATACCCAAACCCGACCCGATAGTATGACTTAATGGGGGAAAATCTGCTACCCCTACCCCACGGTCGTATGTCCCACAACAATTTTACACTCTTTTTATCTAAAATATGCTTAAGAAATTACACAATCCCCATCGTAACTTTTTTTAGTTGACATTCAATCCTCTCTGTAACATACTCCAACACCCCTTCCCTTATTTTTACCTCTTTCTTAAATGACTCGTCATTCTCATCTGTTAGAAAAATACTAAATGATCTTAGGTTGTTAGTGGATGTTGATTTACCATAAGTGAAGCCTGGCCTACCACGAGGTGAAGAATGGAAGAGTTTATGTTAATATTGTGTTATGTCTTATTTATATGTCTCAAGAGGACCCAATGGATATTCAATGGGTATCGATATCCATCGGATTTGGACATGGACACAATTTTTCACCCATGGATTTTTTTATGGACGGGCAAAGACTGTCTTCATGGACATGGATATGGATTTGAGATTGTTCAACCTGATCCAAACCCGACCCATTGCCATCCTTAGCTACATATCGACCCCCAAAGAAAAGAAAAGAAATAAAACTATTTACACGGGAGAGCTCCCAACGAGTAAAAGAAGAACATGAAATCTTTTTGGGTTTTCTTTTTAATTACTGCTACAAGCATGGAAAGTAAACTAATTAAAAGCTACAACTAATTTTTTTGGTTTTACTTAAGGTTTATTAAACACACAAAAAGAAAGCATAAAAAGAAAATAAACTAGCATGGATGATACAATGAAAAAGTATGAGCACCGACATCTAGCATTGAGTGTGTGAACATAAATGTAATGTCGGTGAGAAATACGTACTCCCCCAAGCTTAGGATTTTGGCCTAAGTTGGTCTATGGCCATGGCTGGCCTGGCGGATATCCATAATAATAGTTGGGGTCGTACTGCGAAGAAGAAGAAGACTCCGATTGCCACTGGTTGGCAATCATCTCCTGATCCCACTGGTAATTAGACTGTCGTGAAGGATCAACTTGTGGTTCCGGCTCTGGCTCCGTGGCTGGTGCAGGGTTCCGGTAGGCGTGAATAGCCTCTAATGGAACAAGTTACTGGCCTGCAGATAAATCAAGCAAAGAAGGAGCAGGCAGGGTAATAGTCTCAGGATGATGTTTATCAAAGAACAATTTGTATTCAAGCTCTCCTTCCCTATTCTTAACAATAAAATCATGTGCCACCATACTTTTATAATCTAAATAAACATGAGGCAGCACTTTTTCTTCCTTCTCATAATGCCTAATAGGTACGTTAAAATGTGCAGCTAGGCGTGAAGCATAGATGCCTCCAAAGATGGGGCCCTTTGTATGGTTCAGACTTGAACGTTTAGCAATAATGCCTCGCATACTAACAGAGTTATCACTGAATAAACCATGGAGCAAAATAATAATATCAGGGACACTAAGGTTTCCACAGTTTCCGCGACCAATTAAACAACGACTAGCAAATAATGTAAAATAGCGTAAAACAGGAAAATGTATGCTAGTGATTCGTGCATCAGAAACCTTCCTTGTTTCCCCTACAGTGATAGTATCAATAAACCCATCCACATCCTCGCGATGTGGTTCCTCTGTCTTGCCCTCGAAAGGGACTAAACAAACCCGACAAAAATCATAAAGTGACATCTCCTTATGCTCATCATATAAATGAAACTCCACCGTAGGTGGTGAGCTCCTAGAATGGAAATGAAAGTTTTGCACAAAGATATTTGTGAGTAAGAGATACTGATCGCGTTGGTCATGGAGGAAAGCGGTGAGGCCTGCATTCTTAGCCAATTCATAAAAATCTTCATAAATCCCGGCTACTCTGAAGAAATCATTGGAAGGCCATTCACACGACCGAACCTCTGTGGTGCGAGGCAGATTATACTTAGGCTTCTGTGCCTTTTCCTTCGAGTTCAGCTCGATGAGCCCCTCAAAAGTCTCTTCATAATTTTCTGAAAAATTCTGAAATTTTTAGTAACTTCAAAATAAAAGTAAACCAAGCTCAATAATATTGATAGCAACTACTCCTACAAGTGCTTAGAGCCTATATCATGCATCAAAACTACTTGGAACCATATAAATTTGACATTGAAGCTCAAGAACATGGTCACCTAGGCAGCACAAATTTGCAATGAGTAAAGCACTAGAACAAAAAATAATTGGACCAATGGAGGAGTCATATACCAAGGAACAATCTCCTCAAGCAGTTTTGTGAGAGGTGCTTTGAGCAAGGAGATCGAAAATGGCAGCAAAACGAGCTTGGACTCGGGTTTGAGTTGGTTGTTCGTGTTTGTGGGAGGAAGGAGTGTGTGGGTGAAAGGATAAGTGGAGGAGGGCCACCATGGGCCCACGAGGCAGGGGGCGCGCCCAGGGGGTAGGGCGCGACCCTGACCCTCGTGGCCAGGTGCCAGCTCCTCCTGCTGTGTTCTCGGTGCCAAATATTCTCCAAATAGGTTAGTCCCAAAAATCATATAAAATAGCATATAAATGCATATAAGACATCCAAGGTTGGTAATATAATAGCATGGAACAATCAAAAATTATAGATACGTTGGAGACGTATCACCTGCCGAAGAGTGCCTCCGATGCGTCGCAATTTTACCAAGTGTAGGAAGGGTGTTCCACGGAGAAGCTTTTTTGGTCACAGTTCGGCGCGCCAAAGCGTCAGTTGTTACTAAATGAATAGATGGCCTAGTGGGCCGAGCTCCATAGGATATCTGGTTCCGCCATGGAGGACGTCATATTCTAGTTGTGGACTACTGAGCGCGTTTCGAATAGTTACTTTGGTTTGGTGCAGCGGCTTGTGGATGCGGTGCCGCGTATCGACGCCATTAAGCGTTCAACATGCATTGAAGGTGCACATATGGCCTTTACCCGTGTCAAAACATACTAGGCCAAGATGAAGGCCACTGATGTTGCAGTGAGGAGTCCCCCCAAGGGTAAGGACCACCACGCACCCGAACATTATTTCGAGGACGTCTTAGAGGGTGCCCGCTTGATAGAGGGTCAGTGCTTGAAAGATATGATGTTTGAATGAAATGTATTGAATTGTAAAAGACAGTATGATGATAATATTACGATTTTTGCTTAAAACTTTTTGGTTCCTCCTGTGTGGCCATTGTTTGCATAATCTGAAAGTTTTCTAGTAGTCGGCTTCAGCTCCCACGTAGAGAATACAGGGGTGTTCGGAAAAGCATATGATCACTCTTGACCCAACGTCTTGGTCCATGAATGGAGGTGTCAATGCGGTGAACGAGGCAACCGGACTATAGGGCGTTAACACTTTCACTTAGCCATAGGAGTTTTATGGTGGGTCTACGATATAAACCCTGATATGTACGCTATTATCCCAATGTGGTGCGTTCACATGTATGACCTAAAGAAAGGTCCTTCGTGTAATACGGAGGGAATCGCGAAAGATTCCGATAAGTCGTCGAGTGGTTGACCAGCTCTCGCCGCATCATGACAGTCAGTTTTTAGCTTTCTCTACTGAGGTGCTCGCCTGGGTAAACCAGGGCACAATCGCAGTAGTTCTCCCTTTACTATCTTAGCCGATAGAGCGGAACGTAAGGTAGCAAGCACAGGAGCCGGGCAACCCAACTATTGCCAAGACATGATTCGGAGCTGATGCATATAAGGCCAAACTCGTGATGCCGAAGTATGCTATAAAGCTGTTCGGACTTATTGGCAATTTAGTTTGTTCCCATATCGAGCCCCTGCGGGGAGTGTGAAATAACACAAGGAGAAAAATACAGTTTTTTTAGAGAAAGTGAATACATGATATAAATTATATTCACTAGAACTTGAGTGACATGCCAATCATTGTTTTGTATATAATAACGCCACGTCCCTGGCTATTTAACATGCCAAGGGTCGATGGCTGAGGTAGAAGGCACTTTACAGGCTCGCAAAATAGAGAGTACGGTCTAAAAAAGTTGTTTTGGACCTCCTGTCGCACGTCTGCGTCGCCTTTCCTCGATGAAGGGGCTCCTTAAAGGGAGTAACTTTTGGATGAATGTACAAACCAGAACTCCGATGGAGTCGGTGAGATGACCAGCCTACGAGTCACCTATGGTAAAAGGATAAAAAAGAAAAAGTCAACAGAAAAGAATTGAAAAGAAGGGGGTTATAGAAGTACTTGTAGGCCCGTCCATATTATGCCTCCGCCGACGCCCATGGTATTTTAAGTGCATAGTTATGTACGCGTGGTATAGATTTCACAGGTGTATGAGGTGAACGGCAGAGGCCGAACTGCTAGTTCAGCTCCATAATTTGTCGGCCCTGCCGAATGGGGACTGGCGGCTTTATGTCCGACAAGGTACTCGCTTTAATAAGGCCGACTTGTACTCCGGCTGGAGGGAACGTAGTATGATCCTCAGTCTGGAGGGAGTATGTCTCGTGCTCCTCTGTCGGGGCGTGTGTCATGTATACCATGTTCACCATTTTTACCTCGGGGGGAAATTGCTTCTGAACCCCGATATTTGGTTGGTGAATCTCTTCGTCATCGCTATCACTGAGCGGTCTTTTCCCCTTATGTTCGGTGTTGAGCCTGCCGGCCTGTTTGAAGACCCAACAGCTTCTGTTGGTGTGATTGGCTGGCTTATCGGGATTGCCATGAATCTGGCAGGGTCGATCCAATATCTTGTCTAAGGTGGATGGCTCGTCTCCATTTGCCTTGAATGGCTTTTTCCGTTGACCGGGTTTGGGGCCGCTGAATCCGGTGTTGACCGCTGTGTCGCGTGTTCTCTCATTATCATTGCGACGTTTGTGTTTGATGCGTCGTGGTTTGCCATTGCCATCTCGGACTTCAGAAGTTCCCGGATCGCTGGCACTGTTGCTTCTACGAGCGAGCCATTTGTCTTCTCTCGCGCAAAAGCGGGTCATCAGAGCGGTAAGGGCTGACATGGATTTTGTTTTTCCTTGACCGATGTGGCGAGTGAGCCACTCATCCCGGACGCTGTGTTTGAAGGCCGCTAGGGCTTCCGCGTATGGACAGTCAATGATTTGGTTCTTTTTAACTAAGAACCTAGTCTAGAGCTTCCTGGCTGACTCTCCGGGCTGTTGAACTATATGGCTTAAGTCATCGGCGTCTGGTGGCCGGACATATGTACCTTGGAAGTTGTCGCGGAAGGCGTCTTCCAAATCCTCCCAACTGCCAATAGAGTCTTCGGGCAGGCTATTTAACCAGTGCCGATCTAGACCTTTGAGTTTTAACCGGAGGTATTTGATGGCATGAAGGTCATCTCCGTAGGCCATGTGGATATGGAGAAGAAAATCCTCAATGCATACCACGGGATAAGTTGTTCCATCATATGATTTGATATTCACGGGTTTAAACCCTTCTGGGAATTCGTGCTCCATTACTTCGTCCATAAAGCAAAGAGGGTGTGCGGAGCCTCTATGTTGGGCCACATTGTGACGTAGCTCCGATGGAGTCCATCTGCGGTTTTCAGCCCGAGTGTGACTAGGCTTGTCACGTCCGAATAGATAGCCGTTGTCACATGTTGGGGCACGTCCTCGCGATCCATAGATCGATCTGGTATGTCCTGCTCTATTGTCTAGGTCCTGCTGAAGGTCACATGTGTGACCACGAGCTGTGTTGTCTCTGCCTTTACGGTGAGGAGGGGCGGGCTGGTGTTCGGCTTGAGTTGCCGCTTTGTCCCGACCATGTAGTGGTTGGTTAGCCGCATTGTGTGGTGATGGTATGGCTCCACTGCCTCATCATCGAACTGAGGTAGCAATTTGCGCTTCGGGTAAATTTTGACTAGGCGCTTGAGGGCGTATTCTTCGGCTTCTAGGACATTAGTCCATCTATCATTGAGCAGATCTTGGTCAGCTTGAAGCTGCTGCTGCTTCTTTTTCAGGCTCCTTGTAGTGGCTATTAGCCGGCGCTTAAAGCGCTCCTGCTCCTAAGGTTCCTCAAGCACGATAAAATCCTCGCTGGCGAGACTCACCTCATCCTCGGAGAGTGGAAGATAATTACTGTCCTCCGAGTCGTTGTTTATGGCCTGTTCGTCAGGGCTAACTTGCATGTTTTCCCGATCGTCCTGTTCGGCAGTTCGTTCATTGGGATCTTCTCTGTCTTCGGCACCGTCCAGAGTGTTATCCTCTCCTATGTCCGTATCGCTGTTTATTTCATGACGCGACTTAGAGTGGCGCCGTTGACGCTGATGTTTTGGTTGTATCACAGGAGGTTTATCCTCAACTGTATCTGCTTTCTCGTTGTCGTTAGTTCTAGGTGTATCGACCATGTATACATCGTAGGAAGAGGTGGCTATCCAGCAGTTGGTAAACGGTGGGTCTTGGCCCGGTTCCTCATTGGCATCGTCGTCCATACCGTCAATGTCTTTGGAGCCATAGTCGAGCGAGTCGGTTAAGTCTTCGATAGTATGTATGAAGTGGGCGGTGGGTGGGAAGAAAAATTCTCCGTTATCAATCTCCAATTCGAACCGGATAGAGCTCAGCTGTGAGCCCCCCTGCTAAGGATAGTGCTCTTAACGAGTTTAGCACGTCGCCCAGAGGCAAATGCCGGAAGATGTCCGCATCGCTGAATTCAGTGATCGATGACCGATCGTGCTCGATATGCGCGGACGCGTGATATGTCTCCAATGTATCTATAATTTCTGATTGCTCCATGCTATATTATCTACTGTTTTGGACATTATTGGGCTTTATTATCCACTTTTATATTATTTTTGGGACTAACCTATTAACCGGAGGCCCAGCCCAGAATTGTTGTTTTTTGCCTGTTTTAGGGTTTCGAAGAAAAGGAATATCAAACGGAGTCCAAACGGAATGAAACCTTCGGGAACGTGATTTTCTCATCGAATACAACTCAGGAGACTTGGACCCTACGTCAAGACACGTAACAGGAGGCCACGAGGTAGGGGGCGCGCCTACCCCCCCAGGCGCGCCCTCCACCCTCGTGGGCCCCCTGTTGCTCCACCGACGTACTTCTTCCTCCTATGTATACCCACGTACCCCCAAACTATCAGATACAGAGCCAAAACCCTAATTCCACCGCCGTAACTTTCTGTATCCACGAGATCCCATCTTGGGGCTTGTTCCGGAGCTCCGCCGGAGGGGGCATCGATCACGGAGGGCTTCTACATCAACACCATAGCCCTTCCGATGAAGTGTGAGTAGTTTACTTCAGACCTACGGGTCCATAGTTAGTAGCTAGATGGCCTCTTCTCTCTTTTTGGATCTCAATACAATGTTCTCCCCCTCTCTTGTGGAGATCTATTCGATGTATTCTTCTTTTTGCGGTGTGTTTGTTGAGACCGATGAATTGTGGGTTTATGATCAAGTCTATCTATGAATAATATTTGAATCTTCTCTGAATTCTTTTATGTATGATTGGTTATCTTTGCAAGTCTCTTCGAATTATCAGTTTGGTTTGGCCTACTAGATTGATCTTTCTTGCAATGGGAGAAGTGCTTAGCTTTGGGTTCAATCTTGCGGTGTCCTTTCCCGGTGACAGTAAGGGAAGCAAGGCACGTATTGTATTGTTGCCATCGAGGATAACAAGATGGGGTTTTCTTCATATTGCATGAGTCTATCACTCTACATCAGGTCATCTTGCTTAAGGCGTTACTCTGTTTTTAACTTAATACTCTAGATGCATGCTGGATAGCGGTCGATGAGTGGAGTAATAGTAGTAGATGCAGGCAGGAGTCGGTCTACTTGTCTCGGACGTGATGCCTATATACATGATCATACCTAGATATTCTCATAACTATGCTCAATTCTGTCAATTGCTCAACAATAATTTGTTCACCTACCGTAGAATACTTATGCTCACGAGAGAAGCCACTAGTGAAACCTATGGCCCCGGGGTCTATCTTTATCATATCAATCTCCTACTACTTAGTTATTTACTTTGCCATTTACTTTGCCTTTATTTTACTTTGCATCTTTATAATAAAAAATACCAAAAATATTATCTTATCATATCTATCAGATCTCACTCTCGTAAGTGGCCCTATAGGGATTGACAACCCCTATTTGCGTTGGTTGCGAGGATTTATTTGTTTTGTGCAGGTCCGAGGGACTCGCGTGTAGCCTCCTACTGGATTGATACCTTGGTTCTCAAAAACCGAGGGAAATACTTACGCTACTTTGCTGCATCATCCCTTCCTCTTCGGGGAAGACCAATGCAGTGCTAAAAGAGGTAGCAAGAAGGATTTCTGGCGCTGTTGTCGGGGAGGTCTACGCAAAAGTCAACATACCAAGTACCCATCACATACACTTATCTCCCGCATTACATTATTTGCCATTTGCCTCTCGTTTTCCTCTCCCCCACTTCACCCTTGCCATTTATTTGCCCCCCCCTCTCTCTCTATCCTCCCTCTCTATTTGCCTCTTTTTGCCCTCTTGCTTTTTGTTTGCTTGTGTGTTAGTTTGCTTTCTTGTCATGATGGCTCAAGATAATACTAAATTGTGTGACTTCACCAATACCAACAACAATAATTTTATTAGCACTCCGATTGCTCCTCTTACTGATGTTGAATCTTGTGAAATTAATGCTCATTTGCTGAATCTTGTTATGAAAGATCCGTTCTCCGACCTTCCTAGTAAAGATGCCGCTACCCATCTAAATAGCTTCGTTGATTTGTGTGACATGCAAAAGAAGGAAGATGTGGATAATGGCATTTTTAAATTGAAGCTATTTCCTTTTTCGCTTAGAGATCGTGCTAAAGCTTGGTTTTCGTCTTTGCCTAAAAATAGTATATTCATGGAACAAGTGCAAAGATGCTTTTATCTCTAAGTATTTTCCTCCCACTAAGATCATCTCTCTTAGAAACGATATTATGAACTTTAAGCAACTTGATCATGAACATGTTGCACAAGCTTGGGAGAGAATGAAATTAATGATACGTAATTGCCCTACTCATGGTTTAAATTTGTGGATGATTATACAAATTTTTTATGCCGGATTGAATTTTGCTTCTAGAAATCTTTTAGATTCGGCCGCGGGAGGCACTTTTATGGAAATCACTTTAGGAGAAGCTACTAAACTCCTAGATAATATTATGGTTAATTATTCTCAATGGCATATTGAAAGATCTACTAATAAAAAGGTGCATGCGATAGAAGAAATTAATGTTTCAAGTGGAAAGATGGATGAACTTATGAAATTATTTGCTAATAAGAGTGTTTCTTATGATCCTAATGATATGCCCTTGTCTACTTCGATTGAGAATAATAATGAATCTATGGATGTGAATTTTGTTGGTAGGAACAATTTTGGTAATAACGCGTATAGAGAAAATTTCAACCCTAGGCCTTATCCTAGTAATCCCTCTAATAATTATGGTAATTCCTACAACAATTCTTATGGAAATTATAATAAGATGCCCTCTGATTTTGATTCTAATATTAAAGAATTTATTACTTTGCAAAAGAATTTTAATGCTATGATTGAAGAAAAATTGCTTAAGATTGATGATTTGGCTAGGAACGTTGATAGAATTACTCTTGATGTTGATTCTTTGAAACTTAGATCTATTCCACCTAAGCATGATATCAACGAGTCTCTCAAAGCCATGAGAATTTCCATTGATGAGTGCAAAGAAAGAACCGCTAGGATGCGTGCTAAGAAAGATGCCTTTATAAAAGCGTGTTCTTCTAGTTCCTATGAAAATAATGATGAAGATCTAAAAGTTATTTATGTGTCCCCTATTAAATCTTTGTTTTGCAATATGAATCTTGATAATGATGAGACTAAATATGATCCACCTTTACCTAGAAGGCGTTCCAAGAATTCTGAATCTTTTGATCATGATGCTAAATTCGATAAAAGTGGGATTGAAGAAATAAAAAACCCTAGATGTTGCTAAACCCACTATTATGGATTTCAAGGAATTTAACTATGAAAATTGATCTTTGATTGATTGTATTTCCTTGTTGCGATCTGTGCTAAATTCTCCTCACGCTTATAGTCAAAATAAAGCGTTTACTAAACATATCGTTGATGCCTTGATGCAATCTTATGAAGAAAAACTTGAATTAGAAGTTTCTACCCCTAGAAAACTTTATGGTGAGTGGGAACCAACTATTAAAATTAAAATTAAAGATCATGAATGCTAAGCTTTATGTGATTTGGGTGCTAGTGTTTCCACGATTCCAAAGACTTTGTGTGATTTGTTAGGTTTCCGTGATTTTGATGATTGCTCTCTAAACTTGCACCTTGCGGATACCACTATTAAGAAACCTATGGTAAGAATTAATGATGTTCTTATTGTTGCAAATAGGAATTATGTGCCCATAGATTTTATCGTTCTTGCCATAGATTGCAATCCTTCATGTCCTATTATTCTTGGTAGACCTTTCCTTAGAACGATTGGTGCAATTATTGGTATGAAGGAAGGAAATATTAGATTCCAATTTCCATTAAGGAAAGGCATAGAACACTTTACTAGAAATAAAATTAAATTACCTTATGAATCTATTATGAGAGCCACTTATGGATTGCCTACCAAAGATGGCAATACCTAGATCTATTCTTGCTTGTTATGCCTAGCTAGGGGCGTTAAACGATAGCGCTTGTTGGGAGGCAACCCAACTTTATTTTTTCCTTGCTTTTTGCTCCTGTTTAGTAATAAATAAATTATCTAGCCTATGTTTTGGTTGTGTTTTTTGTGTTTAAATTAGTGTTTGTGCCAAGTAGAACCGTTGGGAAGACTTGGGGAAAGTCTTGTTGAACTTGCTGTAAAAAACAGAAACTTTAGCGCTCACGACAACTTCTGTCATTTTTATTTGGAAAGTGATATTTAGTTAATTATTTTTGCAGATGATTAATAGATAAATCCTCACGTCCAGCAATTTATTTTAGAATTTCTGGGGTTCCAGATCTTCCGCTAGCTACATATTACTACAGACTGTTCTGTTTTTGACAGATTCTGTTTTTCGTGTGTTGTTTTCTTATTTTGATGAATCTGTGGCTAGTAAGTTAGTTTATAAACCATAGAGAAGTTGGAATACAGTAGGTATAACACCCATATAAATAAATAATGATTTCATTAAAGTACCTTGAAGTGGTCTTTTGTTTTCTTTCGCTAATGGAGCTCACGAGATTTTCTACTTTAAGTTTTGTGTTGTGAAGTTTTCAAGTTTTGGGTAAAGATTTGATGGATTATGGAACAAGGAGTGGCAAGATCCTAAGCTTGGGGATGCCCATGGCACCCCCGAGATAATCTAAGGACACCTAAAAGCCAAAGCTTGGGGATGCCCCGGAAGGCATCCCCTCTTTCGTCCACTTCTATCGGTAACTTTACTTGGAGCTATATTTTTATTTACCACATGATATGTGTTTTGCTTGGAGCGTCTTGTATGATTTGAGTCTTTGCTTGTTAGTTTGCCACAATCATCCTTGCTGTACACACCTTTTGAGAGAGTCATACATGATTTGGAATTTTTTAGAATACTCTATGTGCTTCGCTTATATCTTTCGAGTTATATAATTTTGCTCCAGTGCTTCACTTATATCTTTTAGAGCACGGTGGTGGATTTGTTTTATAGAAACTATTGATCTCTCATGCTTCACTTAGATTATTTTGAGAGTCTTAATATCATGTTAATTTGCTTAAAATCCTAATATGCTTGGTATGCAAGATTAATAATAAAACTTTCTAATGAGTGTGTTGAATACTATGATAAGTTTGATACTTGATAATTGTTTTGAGATACAGAGATGGTGATATTAAAGTCATGCTAGTTGAGTAGTTGTGAATTTGAGAAATACTTGTGTTGAAGCTTGTGATTCCCGTAGCATGCACGTATGGTGAACCGTTATGTGATGAAGTGGGAGCATGATTTATTTATTGATTGCCTTCCCTATGAGTGGCGGTCGGGGACGAGCGATGGTCTTTTCCTACCAATCTATCCCCCTAGGAGCATGCGCATAATACTTTGCTTCGATAACTTGTAAATTTTTGCAATAAGTATATGAGTTCTTTATGACTAATGTTGAGTCCATGGATTATACGCACTCTCACCCTTCCACCTTTGCTAGCCTCTCTAATACCGCGCACTTTTCGCCGGTATCATACACCCACCATATACCTTCCTCAAAACAGCCACCATACCTACCTATTATGGCATTTCCATATCCATTCCGAGATATATTGCCATGCAACTTTCGACCATTCCGTTTATGACACACTCCATCATTGTCATATTTCTTAGCATGATCATGTAGTTGACATAGTATTTGTGGCAAAGCCACCATTCATAATTCTTTCATACTTGTCAATCATGCATCATTGCATATCACGGTACACCGCCGGAGGCATTCACATAGAGTCATATTTTGTTCTAAGTATCGAGTTGTAATTGTTGAGTTGTAAGAAAAATAAAAGTGTGATGATCATCATTATTAGAGCATTGTCCCAGTGAGGAAAGGATGATGGAGGCTATGATTCCCCCACAAGTCGGGATGAGACTCCGGACGAAAAATAAATAAAAGAGGCCAAAGAAGCCCAAATAAAAAAAGAGAAAGAAAAGAGGCCATAAAAAAGAGAAATAAAAGAGGCCATAAAAAAGAGAAAAGGACCAAATAAAAAAATAAAAAATGAGAGAAAAAGAGAGAAGGGACAATGTTACTATCCTTTTACCACACTTGTGCTTCAAAGTAGCACCATGATCTTCATAGTAGAGAGTCTCTCATGTTATCACTTTCATATACTAGTGGGAATTTTTCATTATAGAACTTGGCTTGTATATTCTAATGATGAGCTTCCTCATATTGCCCTAGGTCTTCATGAGCAAGCAAGTTGGATGCACACCCACTTAGTTTCTTTTTGAGCTTTCATATACTTATAGCTCTAGTGCATCCGTTGCATGGCAATCCCTACTCACTCACATTGATATCTATTGATGGGCATCCCCATAGCCCGTTGATACGCCTAGTTGATGTGAGACTATCTTCTCCCTTTTTGTCTTCTCCACAACCACCACTCTATTCCACCCATAGTGCTATATCCATGGCTCACGCTCATGTATTGCGTGAAGATTCAAAAAGTTTTGAGAATGTCAAAAGTATGAAACAATTGATTGGCTTGTCATCGGGGTTGTGCATGATTTAAATATTTTGTGTGGTGAAGATAGAGTATAGCTAGACTATATGATTTTGTAGGGATAACTTTCTTTAGCCATGTTATTTTGAGAAGACATAATTGCTTTGTTAGTATGCTTGAACTATTATTATTTTCTATGTCAATATGAACTTTTGTCTTGAATCTTTCGGATCTGAATATTCATACCACAATTAAGAAGAATTACATTAAAATTATGCCAAGTGGCACTCCGCATCAAAAATTCTGTTTTTATCATTTACCTACTCGAGAACGAGCAGGAATTAAGCTTGGGGATGCTTGATACGTCTCCAACGTATCTATAATTTTTGATTGCTCCATGCTATATTATCTACTGTTTTGGACATTATTGGGCTTTATTATCCACTTTTATATTATTTTTGGGACTAACCTATTAACCAGAGGCCCAACCCAGAATTGTTGTTTTTTGCCTGTTTTAGGGTTTCGAAGAAAAGGAATATCAAACGGAGTCCAAACGGAATGAAACCTTCGGGAACGTGATTTTCTCATCGAATACAACTCAGGAGACTTGGACCCTATGTCAAGACACGTAACAGGAGGCCACGAGGTAGGGGGGCGCCTACCCCCCAGACACGCCCTCCACCCTCGTGGGCCCCCTGTTGCTCCACCGACGTACTTCTTCCTCCTATATATACCCACGTACCCCCAAACGATCAGATACGGAGCCAAAACCCTAATTCCACCGCCGTAACTTTTTGTATCCATGAGATCCCATCTTGGGGCCTGTTCCGGAGCTCCGCCGGAGGGGGCATCGATCACGGAGGGCTCCTACATCAACACCATAGCCCTTCCGATGAAGTGTGAGTAGTTTACTTCAGACCTACGGGTCCATAGTTAGTAGCTAGATGGCTTCTTCTCTCTTTCTGGATCTCAATACAATGTTCTCCCCCTCTCTTGTGGAGATCTATTCGATGTAATCTTCTTTTTGTGGTGTGTTTGTTGAGACCGATGAATTGTGGGTTTATGATCAAGTCTATCTATGAATAATATTTGAATCTTCTCTGAATTCTTTTATGTATGATTGGTTATCTTTGCAAGTCTCTTCGAATTATCAGTTTGGTTTGGCCTACTAGATTGATCTTTCTTGCAATGGGAGAAGTGCTTAGCTTTGGGTTCAATCTTGCGGTGTCCTTTCCCGGTGACAGTAAGGGCAGCAAGGCACGTATTGTATTGTTGCCATCGAGGATGACAAGATGGGGTTTTCTTCATATTGCATGAGTCTATCCCTCTACATCATGTCATCTTGCTTAAGGTGTTACTCTGTTTTTAACTTAATACTCTAGATGCATGCTGGATAGCGGTCGATGAGTGGAGTAATAATAATAGATGCAGGCAGGAGTTGGTATACTTGTCTCGGACGTGATGCCTATATACATGATCATACCTAGATATTCTCATAACTATGCTCAATTCTGTCAATTGCTCAACAGTAATTTGTTCACCCACCGTAGAATACTTATGCTCTCGAGAGAAGCCACTAGTGAAACCTATGGCCCCCGGGTCTATCTTTATCATATCAATCTCCTACTACTTAGTTATTTACTTTGCCATTTACTTTGCCTTTATTTTACTTTGCATCTTTATAATAAAAAATACCAAAAATATTATCTTATCATATCTATCAGATCTCACTCTCGTAAGTGGCCCTATAGGGATTGACAACCCCTATTTGCGTTGGTTGCGAGGATTTATTTGTTTTGTGCAGGTGCGAGGGCCTCCTACTGGATTGATACCTTGGTTCTCAAAAACTGAGGGAAATACTTACGCTACTTTGCTGCATCATCCCTTCCTCTTCAGGGAAAACCAATGCAGTGCTAAAAGAGGTAGCAACGCGCATAGTTCGGAACCTGTAGCCAGAGATGGGTCCGTAGTTTCGGTGACATAGATGTCACTTGAAGTTAAGTCTATGTGCGGCTCCAACGCCGCTAAGGCCGTGGCTTCCGCAGCGGGGTTGAGCTTCCAGTCTTTGGATTGCGTGATTTGCTCCGGATCTATGGCTGGAGCAGCTACAGGTACTATCTCCTACGTGAGGACCGGTGACAGATTTAGGTCATGTTCATCGTGATGGCAGAGAGCGGCTGCCATGGTCTCGAATCCATCGAAGATCAAGTCTCCACGGATATTTGCGACATAGTTAAAGCTTCCGAATCTGACCTGGTGGCCAGGGGCGTAGCTTTCGATCTGCTCCAGATGGCCAAGCGAGTTGGCCCGTAGTGCGAAGCCGCCGAACACGAAGATCTGTCCGGGGAGGAAGACTTCTCCTTGGACAACATCATTGTAGATGATTGAAGGGGCCATCAAACCTTTTGAGGACGGCACAATGGAGACTCTCAATGAAAGCACCAATATCGGTGTCAAAACCAGCGGATCTCGGGTAGGGGGTCTGCTACCTCTTGAGCACTGCGTTGGTTTTCCCTTGAAGAGGAAAGGGTGATGCAGCAAAGTAGCGTAAGTATTTCCCTCGGTTTTTGAGAACCAAGGTATCAATCCAGTAGCAGTCTGCGCACGAGTCCCTCGCATCTACACAAACAAATAAGTCCTCGCAACCAACGCGATAAGGGGTTGTCAATCCCTACACGGTCACTTACGAGAGTGAGATCTGATAGATATGATAGGATAATATTTTTGGTATTTTTATGATAAAGAGAAATAAAAGATGCAAGTAAAATAAATGGCAAAGGAAATAACTAAGTATTGGAAGATTAATATGATGGAAGATAGACCCGGGGGCCATAGGTTTCACTAGTGGCTTCTCTCAAGAGCATAAGTATTTACGGTGGGTGAACAAATTACTGTTGAGCAATTGACAGAATTGAGCATAGTTATGAGAATATCTAGGTATGATCATGTATATAGGCATCACGTCCGAGACAAGTAGACCGACTCTTGCCTGCATCTACTACTATTACTCCACACATCGACCATTATCCAGCATGCATCTAGAGTATTAAGTTCAAGAGAACAGAGTAACGCTTTAAGCAAGATGACATGATGTAGAGGGATAAATTCATGCAATATGATATAAACCCCATCTTGTTATCCTTGATGGCAACAATACAATACATGCCTTGCTGCCCCTATTGTCACTGGGAAAGGACACCGCAAGATTGAACCCAAAGGTAAGCACTTCTCCCATTGCAAGAAAGATCAATCTAGTAGGCCAAACCAAACTGATAATTCGAAGAGACTTGCAAAGATAACCAATCATACATAAAAGAATTCAGAGAAGATTCAAATATTGTTCATAGATAAACTTGATCATAAACCCACAATTCATCGGTCTCAACAAACACACCGTAAAAGAAGATTACATCGAATAGATCTCCACAAGAGAGGGGGGAAATTTGTATTGAGATCCAAAAAGAGAGAATAAGCCATCTAGCTAATAACTATGGACCCGTAGGTCTGAAGTAAACTACTCACACTTCATCGGAGGGGCTATGGTGTTGATGTAGAAGCCCTCCATGATCGATGCCCCCTCCGGCGGAGCTCCGGAAAAGGCCCCAAGATGGGATCTCGTGGATACAGAAAGTTACGGTGGTGGAATTAGGGTTTTGGCTCTGTATCTAGTAGTTTGGGGTACGTAGGTATATATAGGAGGAAGGAGTACGTCGGTGGAGCAACAGGGGGCCCACGAGGGTGGAGGGCGCGCCCCCTACCTCGTGCCTTCCTCGTTGATTGCTTGACGTAGGGTCCAAGTCCTCTTGATCATGTTTGTTCCAAAAATCACGTTCCCGAAGGTTTCATTCTGTTTGGACTCCGTTTGATATTATTTTTCTACGAAACCCTAAAATAGGCAAAAAACAGCAATTCTGGGTTGGGCCTTCGGTTAATAGGTTAGTCCCAAAAATAATATAAAAGTGTATAATAAAGCCCAATAATTTCCAAAACAGAATATAATATAGCATGGAACAATAAAAAATTATAGATATGTTGGAGACGTATCAAGCATCCCCAAGCTTAATTCCTGCTCGTCCTCGAGTAGGTAAATGATAAAAACAGAATTTTTGATGTGGAATGCTACTTGGCATAATTTCAATGTAATTCTTCTTAATCGTGGTATGAATATTCAGATCCGAAAGATTCAAGACAAAAGTTCAATATTGACATAGAAATAATAATACTTCATGCATACTAACTAAGCAATTATGTCTCTTCAAAATAACATGGCCAAAGAAATTTATCCCTGCAAAATCATATAGTCTGGCTATGCTCTATCTTCACCACACAAAGTATTTAAATCATGCACAACCCCGATGACAAGCCAAGCAATTGTTTCATACTTTTGGTGTTCTCAAATTTTTTCAATCTTCACGCAATACATGAGCGTGAGCCATGGGCATAGCACTTTAGGTGGAATAGAATGGTGGTTATGCAGGAGACAAAAAAGGGGAAGATAGTCTCACATCAACTAGGCGTATCAACGGGCTATGGAGATGCCCATCAATAGATATCAATGTGAGTGAGTAGGGATTGCCATGCAACGGATGCACTAGAGCTATAAGTATATGAAAGCTCAACAAAAGGAACTAAGTGGGTGTGCATCCAACTCGCTTGCTCACGAAGACCTAGGGCATTTTGAGGAAGCCCATCATTGGAATATACAAGCCAAGTTCTATAATGAAAAATTCCCATTAGTATATGAAAGTGATAACATAGGAGACTCTCTATTATGAAGATCATGGTGCTACTTTGAAGCACAAGTGTGGTAAAAGGATAGTAGCATTGTCCCTTCTCTCTTTTTCTCTCATATTTTTTTATTTATTTGGGCCTTCTCCTTTTTTATGGCCTCTTTTTTATTTTATTTTACTTTATTTTTCGTCCGGAGTCTCATCCCGACTTGTGGGGGAATCATAGTCTCCATCATCCTTTCCTCACTTGGGACAATGCTCTAAAAATGATGATCATCATACTTTTATTTACTTACAACTCAACAATTACAACTCAATACTTAGAACAAAATATGACTCTATGTGAATGCCTCCGGCGGTGTACCGGGATATGCAATGAATCAAGAGTGACATGTATGAAAGAATTATGAATGGTGGCTTTGCCACAAATACAATGTCAACTACATGATCATGCAAAGCAATATGACAATGATGGAGCGTGTCATAGTAAACGGAACGGTGGAAAGTTGCATGGCAATATATCTCGGAATGGCTATGGAAATGCCATGATAGGTAGGTATGGTGGCTGTTTCGAGGAAGGTATATGGTGGGTGTATGATACCGGCGAAAGGTGCGCGGTATTAGAGAGGCTAGCAATGGTGGAAGGAAGAAAAGTGCGTATGATCCATGGACTCAACCTTAGTCATGAAGAAGTCATATACTTATTGCAAAAATCTACAAGTTATCGAAGCAAAGTATTACGCGCATGCTCCTAGGGGGATAGATTGGTAGGAAAAGACCATCGCTCGTCCCCGACCGCCACTCATAAGGAAGACAATCAATAAATAAATCATGCTCCGACTTCATCACATAACGGTTCACCATACGTGCATGCTACGGGAATCACAAACTTTAACACAAGTATTTCTCAAATTCACAACTACTCGACTAGCATGACTCTAATATTACCATCTCCATATCTCAAAACAATTATCAAGTATCAAACTTCTCATAGTATTCAACACACTCATAAGAATTTTTTTATTAATCTTGAATGCCTAACATAATTAAAGCAAATTACCATGCTGTTTTGTAAGACTCTCAAAATAATATAAGTGAAGCATGAGATAACAATAGTTTCTATAAAACAAATCCACCGACGTGCTCTAAAAGGTATAAGTGAAGCACTAGAGCAAAAACTATATAACTCAAAAGATATAAGTGAAGCACATAGAGTATTCTAACAATTTCTGAATCATGTGTGTCTCTCTCAAAAGGTGTGTACAGAAAGGATGATTGTGGAAAACTAACAAATAAAGACTCAAATAATACAAGACGCTCCAAGCAAAACACATATCATGTGGTAAATAAAAATATAGCTCCAAGTAAAGTTACCGATGGAAGTAGACGAAAGAGGGGATGCCTTCCGGGGCATCCCCAAGATTTGGCTTTTAGGTGTCCTTAGACTATCTTGGGGTGCCATGGGCATCCCCAAGCTTAGGATCTTTCCACTCCTTGTTCCATAATCCATCAAATATTTTACCCAAAACTTGAAAACTTCACAACACAAAACTTAAAGTAGAAAATCTTGTGAGCTCCGTTAGCGAAAGAAAACAAAACACCACTTAAAGGTACTGTAATGAACTCATTCTTTATTTATATTGGTGTTAAACCTACTGTATTCCAACATCTCTATGGTTTATAAACTATTTCACTAGCCATAGATTCATCAAAATAAGCAAACAACACACGAAAAACAGAATCTGTCAAAAATAGAACATTTTGTAGTAATCTGTAGCTAACGCAAGATCTGGAACCCCAAAAATCTAAAATAAATTTCTGGACGTGAGGAATTTATCTATTAATCATCTGCAAAAATAATTAACTAAATATCACTTTCCAAATAAAAATGACAGAAGTTGTCGTGAGGAATTTTTAGGCAAAGACGAAAACCAAGCTTTAGCACGATCTCTAAGCGAAAAAGGAAATAGCTTCAATTTAACAATATCACTATCCACATCTTTCTTCTTTTGCATATCACATAAATCAACGAATCTATTCAGATGGGTAGCGACATCTTCACTAGGAAGGCCGGCGAATTAATCTTTCATGACAAGATTCAACAAAGCATCATTGATTTCACAAGATTCAGTATCAGTAAGAGGAGCAATCGGAGTGCTGAGGAAATCATTGTTGTTGGTATTGGTGAAGTCACACAATTTGGTATTATCTTGAGCCATCGTGACAAGCAAGCAATCCAACACACAAGCAAACAAGAGATGGGCAAAAAGAGGCAAATAGAGAAAGAGAGGGAGGAAGGAGAGAGAGAGGGCGAATAAAACAGCAAGGGTGTAGTGGGGGAGAGGAAAACGAGAGGCAAATGGCAAATAATGTAATGCGATAGATAAGGGTTTGTGATGGGTACTTGGTATGTCTTGACTTGCAACGGCGCCACAAGTGACTCGTTGTCGGGAGTCAAATATTGACTTGTCTTGCGCGAACCTCCCCGGCAACGGCGCCATAAATCCTTCTTGCTACCTCTTGAGCACTGCGTTGGTTTTCCCTTGAAGAGGAAAGGGTGATGCAGCAAAGTAGCATAAGTATTTCCCTCAGTTTTTGAGAACCAAGGTATCAATCCAGTAGGAGGCCGCGCACGAGTCCCTCGCACCTACACAAACAAATAAATCCTTGCAACCAACGCGATAAGGGGTTGTCAATCCCTACACGGTCACTTACGAGAGTGAGATCTGATAGATATGATAGGATAATTTTTTTGGTATTTTTATGATAAAGAGAAATAAAAGATGCAAGTAAAATAAATGGCAAAGGAAATAACTAAGTATTGGAAGATTAATATGATGGAAGATAGACCCGAGGGCCATAGGTTTCACTAGTGGCTTCTCTCAAGAGCATAAGTATTTACAGTGGGTGAACAAATTACTGTTGAGCAATTGACAGAATTGAGCATAGTTATGAGAATATATAGGTATGATCATGTATATAGGCATCATGTCTGAGACAAGTAGACCGACTCCTGCCTGCATCTACTACTATTACTCCACACATCGACCGCTATCTAGGATGCATCTAGAGTATTAAGTTCAAGAGAACAGAGTAACACTTTAGCAAGATGACATGATGTAGAGGGATAAACTCATGCAATATGATATAAACCCCATCTTGTTAAGATCGATGGCAACAATACAATATGTGCCTTGCTGCCCCTACTGTCACTGGGAAAGGACACCGCAAGATTGAACCCAAAACTAAGCACTTCTCCCATTACAAGAAAGATCAATCTGTTGGGTTTCGTAGTAATTTCAAAATTTTCCTACGCACACACAAGATCATGATGATGCATAGCAACGAGAGGGGAGAGTGTTGTCTACGTACCCTTGTAGACCGCAACGGAAGCATTGACGCAACGTAGAGGAAGTAGTCGTACGTCTTCCGATCCGACCGATCCAAGCACCGTTACTCCGGCACCTCCGAGTTCTTGGCACACGTACAGCTCGATGACGCTCCCCGGGCTCCGATCCAGCAAAGCTTCGGGGATGAGTTTCGTCAGCACAACGGCGTGGTGATGATGATGATGTTCTACCGACGCAGGGCTTCGCCTAAGCACTACTACGATATGACCGAGGTGGAATATGGTGGAAGGGGGCACCGCACACGGCTAAGGAACGATCACGAAGATCAACTTGTGTGTTCTAGGGTGCCCCCCTGCCTCCGTATATAAAGGATCCAAGGGGGGGTGCGGCCGGCCTAGAGGAGGCCCTCCCGTTCCTTGTCCAACTAGGAGAGGTGGATGGAGAGAAGGAAAGGGGGGGCACCGCCCCTCCCTCCTTGTCCAATTCGGACTAGGGGGAGAGGGGGCACGCGGCCTGCCCTGGCAGCCCCTTCCTCTTCTCCACATTAGGCCCATAAGGCCCATTAACCCCCCCGGGGGTTCCGGTAACCCCCCGGTGCTCCGGTTTTATCCGAAACTTCCCCGGAACCCTTCCGGTGTCCGAATATAGTCATCCAATATATCAATATTTATGTCTCGACCATTTCGAGACTCCTCGTCATGTCCGTGATCATATCCGGGACTCCGAACTAACTTCGGTACATCAAAATGCATAAACTCATAATAACTGTCATCGTAACGTTAAGCGTGCGAACCCTACGGTTTGAGAACAATGTAGACATGACTGAGACAAATCTCCGGTCAATAACCAATAGTGGGACCTGGATGCCCATATTGGCTCCTACATATTCTACGAAGATCTTTATCGGTCAGACCGCATAACAACATACGTTGTTCCCTTTGTCATCGGTATGTTACTTGCCCGAGATTCGATCGTCGGTATCCAATACCTAGTTCAATCTCGTTACCGGCAAGTCTCTTTACTCGTTCCGTAATACATCATCTCACAACTAACTTATTAGTTGTAATGCTTGCAAGGCTTATGTGATGTGCATTACCGAGAGGGCCCAGAGATACCTCTCCGACAATCGGAGTGACAAAACCTAATCTCGAAATACGCCAACCCAACATGTACCATTGGAGACAGCTGTAGTACTCCTTTATAATCACCCAGTTACGTTGTGACGTTTGGTAGCACCCAAAGTGTTCCTCCGGTAAACGGGAGTTGCATAATCTCATAGTTATAGGAACATGTATAAGTCATGAAGAAAGCAATAGCAGCATACTAAACGATCGGGTGCTAAGCTAATGGAATGGGTCATGTCAATCAGATCATTCACTTAATGATGTGATCCCGTTAATCAAATAACAACTCCTTGTTTATGGTTAGGAAACATAACCATCTTTGATTAATGAGCTAGTCAAGTAGAGGCATACTAGTGACACTTTGTTTGTCTATGTATTCACACATGTATTATGTTTCCGGTTAATACAATTCTAGCATGAATAATAAACATTTATCATGATATAAGGAAATAAATAATAACTTTATTATTGCCTCTAGGGCATATTTCCTTCACAATCTAGTAGGCCAAACCAAACTGATAATTCAAAGGGACTTGCAAACATAACCAATCATACATAGAAGAATTCAGAGAAGATTCAAATATTGTTCATAGATAAACTTGATCATAAACCCACAATTCATCGGTCTCAACAAACACACCGCAAAAGAAGATTCCATCGAATAGATCTCCACAAGAGAGGGGGGGAGAACTTTGTATTGAGATCCAAAAAGAGAGAAGAAGCCATCTAGCTAATAACTATGGACCCGTAGGTCTGAAGTAAACTACTCACACTTCATCGGAGGGGCTATGGTGTTGATCTAGAAGCCCTCCGTGATCAATGCCCCCTCTGACGGAGCTCCGGAAAAGGCCCCAAGATGGGATCTCATAGATACAGAAAGTTACGGTGGTGGAATTAGGGTTTTGGCTCCATATCTGGTAGTTTGGGGGTACGTAGGTATATATAGGAGGAAGGAGTACGTCGGTGGAGTGTAACATCCCAAATTTTCAATTTGGAATGTTATACAATAGATCATCATTGCATATCATATTTATTGCATTTTAGTTGATCCTAGAAATTTCACGCAACTCAAGGACCCTCGGAGAGAGTTGGGGATTTCGTTAATTTCATATTTGAGTTGTCTCAAATTTTGAAAAGAGGATCATTTGATTTTATTTATTTTATCTTCAATTATTTCTATTATGAAAATTATAGAGGGAATAAAATGACTTTCCCAAAATAAAGAAATATTGGGGATTTAATAAAAAAATCAAATAAGATTTTATTTTGGTTTTATTTGCTATTTTATTTGAATTTAAGAAAAATTGCACGTTTTCAAAAATTGCATTTAGGGCCAAGAAAATGTTCATCCTGTTCTAAATATTTTATTTAGATGGTGAAAATTTGTTTTGGCATTTTTAGAATTTTGTTTATTTTTCTAGAATTTTTTATTAGTCACAGCGAAATTGTTTAAAAAAAATAAGACCCCGCGCCCGCCTGGGCCAAGGGCCCAGCCAGCCGTCGCCGCCTCCCGCCGGGTTGGGACAGGAGTCCCGACCGCCGCCATCGCCGAGTCCGGGGAGGACCCGCCTCCCGAGGCCGACCCCTTCCCCAAGTCGCCGCCTCCCCCTTATAACCCCGCTGCCGCCCCCCTGCAGCCCCACACCCGCCGCCGCCAGCGCCGCCGCCGCCGCGCCGGAGCCGCCGCCCCGCACCACCTGCCGCCGCCGGAGCCCCGCCGGAGCCCCGAGCCAAGGTAGCCGCCGCCCCGGTTTTCTGAGAAAAGTCGTTTTGGTTTTTTTAGAAAACCCTAGTGTTCGTTTTTTAAATAGATCGGGTTTTCTCCGGTTTATTTATTTAGCGAGCGTTCGCTCGTCCGTTCGTTTTAACGAACGCGTTCTTCGTTTAGTTCCAGTTAACGAACTTTCGTTCGTTAACCCGTTCGTCATTTTTCTTTTTCTCGGATTAAATCCGTGATTTCCTTATCGTGATTTCTGATCTGATGTTCGTTTTAGTTTATCTTTTCGCTCATTTATCGGAATCAGGCGATTCAAGCGCCTGGAGTTTCGTCTCGAAACTCTCTTTCCGATTAACCAACTCAAACAAGTTTTTGCCTCAGTAAAAATTGCCCTAGATCCATAATAGTAAATGAAGCCTTTTTCTTTTGCCGTTTGTCTTTCGTTGCTTCGTTCGATTTGCATTCTTTTGCCAACCGGAGTTCTTAAGTTGAACTTTCTGATTAGATCTCTTATTTGAGTTTTACCTGTGCATTAGTTGAGTGCTTATTGTATGCTTGTTTGTTTGTGATAGAGTACCCGGAGTGTGCCGCTTGCTACTTCGAATCGCTAGGTTTTGCGGATCATCAGCAAGGCAAGTGACACTTTGATCATACTTCCTATTACCCAGTTTTATTGCATTAGATCAATCCTCACACATTGCATGTTTAGGATCTAATTAAATTGTGGGTTCTGGGAAGTAGATGAGGTAGTACCTATTACCTGTTTACTATCAAACCTTTGGGAGTTACTTCTACGTTTGCTTCTTATGCCATGCTATGCTAGTAGACGTGGATTGGGTGAGTGAAATCCATGACAGATGTGAATGTTAAATTAATGGTTTATCTAAGGTGGCAACTTAAATATACATCTGGGTGGATTGAGGCACCTGGGTATTCCAGTGATTGCCTGTTTTTCTTTGGACCGCCACCCAGGCTCAAAGGGATCATGAGATTATTCATGCTAGAAACTTCCGTGTGCAGCCACAAGCTACTATGGGCTCTAGCATAGTTGACTAAGTCGTGCGAACTCTTACAGTGGTAGACTAGCAGATGTAGGGGATGTATGTGGTACGGTCTACCCATCGTAAGGTGCTAGCACTTCTGAAAGACTATGTCTCGGTCATCCGTTTCTGAAACACCATGTAGTGCAAGAATCCCAACGGAGGAGATCGAGTCTTGTGGGGAAAAGTGCGCAAACCTCTGCAGAGTGTATAAACTAATCATGATTAGTCGTGTCCCCGGTTATGGACAACTTTATTATGTGGTATTTGGATTATCATGTGAATCTCATCATGCTACTCTAATTAATTTGTTGGGTTTTTAATGATGATGCTTAATTGGGATTGAGAATGTTGTCAACCATTCTCAATGTTTAACAACTACCATGATAGTTAAATAAAATTTATTCCTTTGCAGTAGGGAAAAATTGGCTTTACGCAAAACTGTAACCATAGAGCTTTCCACCAGCCAAATATGCATGTAGCATAACATTATTCTTTTATTGCTCTCTATGTGTTACCTTGCCAGCATATTCCATGTGCTGACCCGTTTCAGGCTGCAACGTTCATGTTGTAGACTTTTCAGACGACGAGTAAGGTGCCTTTTAGGTCGTGGTTCTATACTTAGTGATGCCGTTGGAGTTGATCGACTCACTTATCTTTCAAGCCTTCCGCTGTTATCGTTATTAGATGGCCTTATGCCATATTTATTGTAATAAGTTCTCTTTGGAGATACTTGATGTAATAAGTGTGTGATTGCTACTCTGTTATAAATCCTTCAAGTACTGTGTGGTGTCAGCATTACTGATCCAGGGATGACGCCTGAGCACAGAGATTGGACCGTTTGAGGTCTGGTCGCTACAAGATGGTATCAGAGCACACGCTGACTGTAGGACACGACCACTAAGCTAAAGCCCTAGATCATTACTCACTCTTCTCATTCTGACTTCTCATCTTTTCTACTCTTTTAGGATGGTGGATGCAAGGAACAAGTTCACGCAACCGGATGAAGATACACCCTTTGGACGTCACTTCAAGGAAGTCACTAGGTATCTGAACATAGGAGTACCAAGCTTCACCGGGACCTACAATGCCACATTACCTAAAGAAGAGCGCTGGATGATTCAAGTTCAAGTTCCAGGAAGGACGTTCATGCCAGTCACTGAACCCATAGAGTTTTCTTTTGATGCACTAACCTGGAGTCTAGGAAAGAGCATGGCAGTTCACATCGCCATGGGATGCATTGGAGAAGTTTACCGCAATGATCTCAAGGATACTATCTACCAGATTTGTGGGCGCCGAGATGAGCACTGGGAGATGATCAGCACCAGGAAGGATAGATCAATTGCAGCTTTTATCCAGGAGTTAAACCAGCACGTTCGACGTCAGGAGAACCAGATGTGCGCCGACATGATAGAACTAAAGAAGGCGAAGACAAGAATCAAGGAACTGGAGGAAGAACTCAAGGCTACACGTGAAGATTATGAAGAGGAAATCGAAGTACTAGTGGATAAGAATGCCGACCTAACAATGAAGATCGGAATATTTATGAGAGGCCCTACACCAGTAGAAGAAGACGAAGAACCCAAGGAGATTCGCTCGGAAGACTACATCATCGTCGACGACACCGACTCGGATCCAGATGATAGCGATGATGACTATGTTGATGAAGCTGGAGCAGATATCATGGAGTCTGCAACCGAAGAATATTTCTAGTAGACCACCTCATCAGTAGTAGTAGTCCACCATGTAAATATAGTAGTCCGAGCACTTTTGCGATAGTTAGATCGATTGTATGCCCTTGTTTGATTGAATGAAGTGAATTGTTTGCTTTTGCCTCATGTGCATATGGGTAGTGTTTTCTCTCTAGACCCCTCTCTATTATTAAATCTCATCTTTTCTAAACCCTCAGATGTCTCCGAGATGTGACCCCGGATTTACCTTCCCACCGGAGTTCACCCAGTTGATCCAGCAGCAGAACACGTTGATGCAATTGCTAGTCCAGAATCAGAATCAGGGGAACAACAACAACCCACCACCACCACCACCTGTTGATCACTTAGCCCGTTTTCTTAGGCTGAATCCGCAGGTGTTTTCCAGTAGCACTGAGCCGATAGTAGCAGATGATTGGCTCCGCAAGACAGCAAGGGAGTTGACCATGGCAGTATGCACAGATGCGGAAAAGGTGAAGTTTGCCGCACACCAGCTTGAAGGACCTGCATCATCATGGTGGGAGAATTTCACAGCCACTTTCCCTGTCGACACTGTCACATGGGACCAGTTCCAGCAGGCTTTCCGTACTGCCCATGTTTCAGCAGGAGCTATGGCCATGAAGAAGCGAGAGTTTCGCAACTTGCGCCAAGGAGGAAGGACAGTTTGCCAGTATGTGGAGGACTTTAGTAAGCTAGCACGTTATGCCCTAGATGACGTTGCTACGGATGCAGCTAGACAGGAGAAGTTTCTGGAAGGACTGAATGATGAGTTGAGCATGCAGTTGATGGTAGCAACCTTCAACAACTACCAGGAGTTGGTAGATCATGCTCTCATGATTGAAGGGAAGTAGCAGCAAATTGAGAACTGCAAGAGGAAGTATGGACAAGGGAAGTACAATTCTGGAGCTCAGCAGAAGCCACGTTTTACCCCTAGGCCGGGAGGACATTTTTCAGCATACCCATGGAGGAGGTAGCTCGCACAATCACAATGGCACCAAGAATGGTAATGGGAATGGAGGAAGCAACGGCCAGAACCGCACCAACCCATCAACCCCAGCCAAGAGAGACCTGAGCCAAGTCACTTGCTTTAAGTGCCAGAAGACCGGACATTATGCCAATGAATGTCCTGAAGCCTAGAATGGAAATGGCAATGGAAGCTCTGGGAAGATGCCGAACCCTTTCAACAGGGGACAGGTGAACCACGTAAATGTGGAGGAAGTTGAAGCCCAGCCCGATGTAGTAATAGGTAAGTTTTTGGTTAAGTCATTTAATGCACTCGTTCTTTTTGATACTGGTGCATCGCATTCATACATATCAAGGGGATTTGTGGATAAGTATAAACTGCCGACCCAAGCCCTTAGGTCACCCATGTTAGTAACCTCACCTAGAGCAGAGTATATGGCTAGTCTATGGTGTGATCGGTTACCATTAAGGATTGGTAACTATGTATTTCCCTTGGACCTAATAGTATTGGAATCCCAAGGATTGGATGTGATATTAGGCATGGATTGGTTATCGAAGTATGGAGGGAACATTGAATGTGCCAGTAAGTCAATTTTGCTTACCACCCCAGAAGGGAGAAGGATCAAGTATGTATCCCGGCATGTGCCGAGAAGGACTCAAGTAAATTGCCTAACAGGAGTTGTGCAGGAGGAAGTACCAGTAGTGAAGGATTTCCATGATGTTTTTCCAGAAGAGTTGCCAGGCATGCCACTGGATAGAGATATTGAGTTTTTGATTGAGCTTTTGCCAGGCACAGGGCCAATATCTAAGAGACCATATAGGATGCCCGCAAAGGATTTGGTGGAGATTAAGAAACATATTAAGGAGTTACTGGATAAAGGTTATATTCGCCCAAGTTCTTCACCTTGGGGATCGCCAATACTTCTAGTGGAGAAGAAGGATGGATCGTTAAGGATGGTCGTTGATTATCAAGGATTGAATGAAGTAACCATCAAGAACAAGTACCCACTACCGATGCTCAATGATCTGTTTGATCGATTGCAAGGAGCTAAGATATTTTCCAAGATCGATCTGCGATCAGGATACCATCAGTTGAAGATTCGAGAACAGGATATACCTAAAACGGCTTTTACCACCAGGTATGGGCTGTACGAGTATACCATTATGTCATTTGGCCTGACTAACGCACCTGCATATTTTATGAACATGATGAACAAAGTGTTTATGGAGTTTTTGGATAAGTTTGTCGTAGTGTTCATTGATGATATCCTACTTTACTCGAAGGACGAAGAGGAGCATAAGGAGCATTTACGTTTGGTACTTGGTAAGCTCAGAGAACATCAATTATATGCCAATTTAGCAAATGTGAGTTTTGGTTGAAGGAAGTTGGATTTCTCGGACACGTCATATCCGGAGAAGGTATAGCCGTGGATCCCACCAAGGTTGACACTGTGAAAAATTGGGAAGCGCCAACAACAGTTGGAGAGATCCGGAGTTTTCTTGGACTTGCAGGATACTATCGAAGATTCATTGAAAATTTCTCGAAGATTGCAAAACCTATGACGAAGTTGTTGAAGAAGGATACCAAGTTCATATGGACTGAGGAATGTGAGGCTAGTTTCCAGGAGTTGAAGAAACGCTTGGTTACATCACCGGTGTTGATTTCGCCAGATCAGACCAAGGATTATGAGGTGTATTGCGACGCTTCACGTCGAGGACTTGGAGCAGTGCTTATGCAAGAAGGAAGAGTTTTTTCCTATGCCTCACGACAGCTTAAGCCTCATGAGTTGAATTATGCTACACATGATTTGGAGTTAGCAGCCGTAGTGCATGCATTGAAGACTTGGAGACATTTTCTCATTGGAAACCATTGTGAGGTGTACACGGATCACAAGAGTTTGAAGTACATTTTCACGCAGAAGGAGTTGAATCTCAGACAAAGGAGATGGTTGGAACTCATCAAGGATTGTGATATGAGATTGCATATTCACCCTGGAAAGGCTAACGTAGTAGCTGACGCGCTGAGCCGTAAAAGCCATGTCAACACCTTAATGACGGGAGATTTACCAAGAGAGTTAGCCGAGAATCTTCATGAGCTATGTTTGGAGATAGTTCTGAGAGGCTATGTAGCAGCATTGGAGATTTAGTCTACGTTGATGGATAAGATCAGAGAAGCCCAGAAGACTGACAAGGAGATTGCTTCTATTAAGGAGAAAATAAGCAAAGGAAAAGCTAAAGGATTTCGTGAGGATGAGCACGATACCCTATGGTTTGAAGACCGGGTTTATGTGCCTAATGATTCGGAGCTCAGGAAATTAAATCTGCAAGAGGCCCATGATTCACCATATTCGATTCACCCAGGAAATACCAAAATCTATTTGGATTTGAAGGATATTTTCTGGTGGACCGGAATGAAGAAGGATATTGCGGAGTATGTAGCCGTTTGTGATGTATGTCAGAGAGTAAAGGCAGAGCATCAGAAGCCAGCAGGATTGCTACAGCCATTGCCGATGCCCTAATGGAAGTGGGATAAGTTAGGCATGGATTTTATCACAGGATTGCCCAGAACTCGTTCAGGCTATGACTCGATATGGGTTGTAGTCGATCGTTTGACAAAGGTAGCTCATTTCATCCCAGTGAAGACTACCTATACCAGTGCCAAGTTAGCAAAGATATACATGACCAGAATCATATGTCTGCATGGAGTTCCAAGGAGCATTGTATCAGATAGAGAACCCAGTTTACCTCAAAGTTCTGGAATTAGTTGCATGAAACTTTGGGTACCAGGCTAGAATTCAGTACAACTTTCCATCCGCAGACAGATGGACAGACCGAGAGAGTCAATCAGATTTTGGAGGATATGCTGAGAGCTTGTGCGCTAGATTATGGATCTAGTTGGGAAGACAATTTGCCATATGCAGAGTTCTCTTACAACAACAGTTATCAATCCAGTTTGAAGATGGCCCCTTTTGAAGCCTTGTACGGAAGGAGGTGCAGGACCCCATTGTCATGGGATGAAGTTGGAGACCGCCAGTTGTTTGGACCGGATCTGATAAAGGAGTCTGAACAGAAAGTAAAATTGATTCGCGATAGACTCAAGGTAGCCCAGTCCAGGCAGAAGAGCTACGCAGATTCTAAACGCAAGGAGACAGTTTACGAAGTCGGAGACCGAGTTTATCTTCGAGTATCTCCACTTCGAGGAGTTAAGCGTTTTGGAGTTAAGGGAAAGTTAGCGCCACGTTTTGTAGGACCATACAAAGTTGTGGGGCGTATGGGAGAAGTAGCCTACAAGTTGGAATTGCCCGAAGGATTGTTAGGAGTTCACGACGTGTTCCACGTTTCCCAGTTGAAGAAGTGCCACGCAGAGATGGCTGATATACCGCTAAGAGATACAGTGCCACTGGAAGCGATCCCGTTGGACAGTGATTTGACCTATGAGGAGAAACCAGTCAAGATTCTTGAGTATGCCAGCCGAGTCACCCGCAGCAAGGTTATCAAGTTTTGCAAAGTTCAGTGGAGCCACCACACGGAGGATGAAGCCACCTGGGAACGAGAGGAAGATCTATTGAAGGACCACCCTCACCTATTTTCTAGCCAACCCGAATCTCGAGGGCGAGATTCATCTTAAGGGGGGTAGGTTTGTAACGTCCCAAATTTTCAATTTGGAATGTTATACAATAGATCATCATTGCATATCATATTTATTGCATTTTAGTTGATCCTAGAAATTTCACGCGACTCAAGGACCCTCGGAGAGAGTTGGGGATTTCGTTAATTTCATATTTGAGTTGTCTCAAATTTTGAAAATAGGATCATTTGATTTTATTTATTTTATCTTGAATTATTTCTATTATAAAAATTATAAGAGAGGGAATAAAATGACTTTCCCAAAATAAAGAAATATTGGGGATTTAATAAAAAAATCAAATAAGATTTTATTTTGGTTTTATTTGCTATTTTAT